>NC_136422.1:147347500-148014615 GCF_052625555.1 Lactuca saligna
TATATATATATATATATATATATATATATATATATATATATATATATATGATTTAATTACGTAATATGCATAATGTTATATGCACACAATATACATAATATTATGTTATATCCATTAATTACAACATTTTTTTGTTCTTATTTGAATCACTCCTTATATATATATATATATATATATATATATATATATATATATATATATATATATATATATATATATATATATATATATATATATAGAGAGAGAGAGAGAGAGAGAGAGAGAGAGAGAGAGAGGTGAGTTCAATTGAGAAAATAAAAAAAGTTGAGAATGGGGGAATCATTCTCAGCCACTCATTTTATTGAAGCATAAAAAGACACGGTAGCAAACTTGTAAATATGAGAACAACCTTCAATCTCAAATACGTATCTGTAGTTTAAACCCATTCATCGTTCATCATCCAAATTTCTTCTCCAACTTTCAACAATCATCCAAATTTCTTCAATTAAACCATAATCAACATCATCCAGTACAAATTAATCATCGATCTTTATCAATAATCAACACGATTCAACAGTTAACAACAAAAATTCGTTTTTGGTTCTTTTAATTCAACCTTCAATTGTGCTTGAATACGATCAGATCTTCAACATCTATGATTAATTATACTTCCAGCGTTATTAGATCAACATCATTGATAATCAACAAAAATCCACTTCATATCATTCATTCAACATCGATTATCAAATAAAACTTGAAAATTGAGGTTAGAAAAATATCAAATCGTTTTTTTTTTGAAAAATTTCATATAATTCTCTATGAATCTACTCTTTTGTAGATTTAAATAGTCAAAATACCATGTTTCTAACATTTTTAAAAAAAGTTAAATTGTATGCACTCCAACTGTTTGATGAAATGCATGAACTAAATTAGCACGTTATATTCATATATGAATATGTTTTCTCAGTATATGATTATTAAAACAAAAACCAAATATACAAGTCTGTATGTTATTCATATGTGAATAAGATATAAAAATCATATATATATTTGTCAAAATACCTTCAAATATTGATAAGTGAATATACCTTGTAATATTAATATGTGAATATATTGTGTAATATTCATAAGTGAATATATCATCTAATATTCACAAATGAATATATTATGTAATATTTACATGTGATATACCATATAATACTATGTAATATTATGTAATATTCAAATATGAAAATATTATCTAATATTCATAAATGAATATACCATCTAATATTCACAAGTGAATATATTATGTAATATTCATAAGTGAATGCATCGTCTAATATTTAAATACGAATATACTATGTTTATTATATGCTATATTCATATACGAATGATACTTAAATTGTAAAAAAAAAATAATAATAATAATCATAGTTTTTATTCATAACTGAATAATGAATGTACTATAGTAAAAATTTGATTCATTTTTATTCACTTATGAATAACGATAGCTGAAAATATAAAAAAAAATAATTTTTTTATTTTATCTTAAAACTATATCAATATAGATATCTATTTGTAGAGAATTAAAAATCATGAATTTTGGTATATATTTAAAATCATTTTTCGATAAAAATAGCTTTTTAAAAATTAAAAAAAAATCGAAAAAACTATGTTTTTGTATAGATTAAAGTAATGATTAGCATAGTTTAAGGAAACATGTTTTGTTCGAAAACACGTGTTTATTCGTTTCCCATTTCTGCTGGTACGACGGAGGTTTTTGTGGCAAAAATAAATGTGTGGCTGAGAATGATTCCCTCATTCTCAACCTTTTTTTTTTCAATTGAACCCTCCTATATATATATATATATATATATATATATATATATATATATATATATATATATATATATATATATATATATATATATATATATATATATATATATATATATATAATTACGTAATGTGCATAATGTTATATGCACACAATATACATAATATTATGTTATATCCATTAATTACATACTACCTTTCACACACACACATACATATATATATATATATATATATATATATATATATATATATATATATATATATATATATATATATATATATATATATATATATATATATATATATATATATATATATATATATCAATTCCTGAGAATTCTCATTCCTTATCGCATTCACATTTTCTAATATTGATCTCTTTGCCTTTTTTATCACTCTATTGTTCATATGGCAAAGTGGACCATGGTTTTCCAACTCAACTTGTTACTTCTAATTTTCCTTGTGATACGACTCTCTGAAGCTAGCGGGCATAACATGTTCAATATGTTTAGGTCTATTAAAGATAAGCAAGAAGGCAATATCACGATATGGGCCATTCTGGTAGCTGGTTCAAAAGGGTACGATAACTATCGGCATCAGGTAAGTATTTCATTTAGTTTTTGTTTATTTTTTAATTGTGATCATTTTTAACGGACTCAATTATAGATTTTAAAAACTATAAGATAACATATTACATGTGTAATCTATTTAGGCCGATGTTTGTCATGCGTATCAAATACTTACCAGGGGTGGGTTGAAAGATGAAAACATAATTGTATTCATGTATGATGACATTGCGAATGATCCTAGCAACCCAAGGCGTGGTGTTATAATCAACAACCCCAAAGGCTCTGATGTCTATAGAGGTGTGCCAAAGGTACTGTATCTTAACTATAAATCATTGTCACAAATTTTACTAGTGAGTGTGTGGATGTGCAATATTTTTCTAAAAATATTATTTCTCAAATACTCGTTTTGATATTTAATTTAATGTGTCAATAAATGTGATAGATATCAACATTTGATATGGTAGGAAGATAAATATAAATAAAATGTAGGAGGATATTTAATATCTTACAAAATTTAAATAAAAATCGTTTTACATTTTATTCCTAGTATCCTCTTACACATATTAAATGTTGACAAGTGGATAAAATTTAAATCAATTTTATTAAATGTATTAACAAATGTAATACATGTTAATATTTGATATGGTATGAAGATAATTATGAATATAATATAGGAGTATATTTAATTTCTCACAAACTTTAAATAAAAATCCTCCTATATTTTATTCATATTATCCTCCCCCATATTAAATGTTGACAAATGGATAAAATTTAAATCAATTTCATTAAATGTGTCAATAAATATGATACATGTCAATATTTGATATGATAGGAAGATAATTATGAATATAATATAGGAGTATATTTAATTTCTCACAAACTTTAAATAAAAATGCTTTTATATTTTATTCCTACTATCCTCCTACTCATATTAAATGCTCATAAGTAGACAAAATTTAAATAAATTTCATTAAATGTGTCAATAAATGTTATACATGTCAACATGTGATATGATAGGAATATAAGTATAAATAAAAATGTAGGAGGATATTTAATTTCTTATTTAAATATTATTTCTATATCATTAGATATTTTAAAACTACTTACATACCCTTACAAAATTATAAAATTTATATCTATATCCAAAGTCATAATTTAACTAAGGTTAAACTAATTTAATATTAAATTTTTTATCTAAAATTCAAAATAACATATGATATGATGTTACTAAATGATCCTTTCCAAATGAAAGATTAATATTATACCATTTTAATTTAAATTAAACTATTTATTATTTAAAAGCTTTAAAAGTTATTATTATCTTCTTCAAAATTGGTTTTCACCATAAACGAAATCACAGGTTAACATTAATTCATTTTTTTATTCCTGTTAATGGTACTCAAGACCGCCATCATTGCTTGACCCACGTTTCTTTTTAGTTAAAGCCTCAAAGAGTAGTTGCATTGGTTACCTCTGGATTGAATTCAAGGATGTTTCCACTTTGCATATTATTAGGAGCAAGTAGTGAGAGTTGATACGAGAAGCTAGCGGTTTTCTACATTTCTTTAATTTTTTCACTATTTAAATTACTTTTCATATATTATCAGAAAATAGGTAATTTTAAGGTTGTTATGATAGGGATCTTACGTATGATCATTTTTGGGTTTGTAAAATCGGGATTATAAGATCGGAATCGAGATCCTAAGATCATACATAATAAAATATAATTTTAATTTATAATTTTTAATCATTAAAAATAATTCAAACATTTAATTTTTCGTTAAAATGTTATTAAAACTTCAAAATATTAATTATAAGTCGCAACAGAAAATGATAAACGGTAAATTGGAAAAGAGTAAAAGATATAAAATGATTAAAAAATTTTCATTTGCAAAAAAGAAAATAAATATATAAATAATAAAATCAAGGGAAGATAGGAACGGATTAGATATCGATCATACGATTCTACCTACAATCCTACCCCAAATACGATTCGTTTACGATCCGGATCGTTTTTCATTCCTAAGATCGTGATTTTAACAATCATTAGTAATTTCATAACTCGTTTTTTAAAGATGATATTACAAGGTAAATGATGAAATTACAAAGAGTTATTAATAAATAAATTATATTTTCTTAGTTCTTAATTTTATCTAATTAAAAAAGGTAAATTAGGAAATTACAAAGGTAAATTATTAATAAATAAATGATGAGATTATAGATGCACATTTTTCATATTTAATAATTCTTACCAAAAAAATTATTACGTCAGAGCAAAAGATGACATTATGGGTTTATTAATTAATATATTGTAAAAGTATCATCATTTGTTTTTTTAAACAATTTAATTAGAAACCAAGGTAGGTAGGAAGACATTAGAATCATATCTCTAATAAATAAATGTTTTTTTTATCACATGTTAATTTCTAATGAATTTTAACATTTATCATTTTATGATATTTTTTAAATAAATAATATCTACATATCAATTTATGTTTTTTTTTTCAATTTTTAAAATTAAAAAATCACATAATCTTATACTTATATATGTAAAGTATTAAATGTAATAAATATTATAATAAATTGCAATTAATATGTTTTTTATTTTCTTATTTCAAAATTTTCTTTTAAAAAATACTTACTATTTATATTTTAATATTTTATTTCTTTAATCAACCGGTGTAATACACCGGTTTTACACCTAATTGTTATATAAATAAATTGCTATAATTAAAATTTATATATTTTAAAAATATTACTTAACCAAATAATCAGTTTTTGTCAATCATTCAATCAACCATTATTTGATTATCAAAATTTCAAACTGTTGGTACACAATCTCCTGCAACAGGTTCTTTTCCAATTATTTCGTTTAAAAACCTTATAATTAAGTTCAATTGTGAATAGTGTTTAACACGACGTATGAATCACTTGAATCTAATCACATAACAATTTTTAATATGCAAACATGAATTTGTGTTAGGATTACACTGGTAAAAGTGTAACCGCAGCCAATTTGTACGATGTGCTTCTTGGCAATAAAACAGCTGTTAAAGGTGGAAGCGGGAAAGTTGTAGCAAGCAATCGTAACGACAAAATCTTCATATATTACTCTGATCATGGAGGCCCTGGAATTCTTGGTATCACTTTTCAACCTTTTGTTACATTTGAAGAAGATCAAATTAAGTTGCATCTAATTTATATTAATTTATTAACATATTTCTCCTTCTAATTACCATAGGGATGCCAAACATGCCTTTTGTTTACGCGAATGACTTGATCAAAGTTCTGAAAACAATGCATGCGAGAAGTACATATGATGAAATGGTAAATCGTAATTTCAAAATTGGTTATACCTGATGGTTGATCATGACAAAGTGAATAATAATCTTAATGTAAACGTAGGTTATATACGTAGAAGCATGTGAAAGTGGAAGTATTTTCGAAGGCATGTTGCCCGAAGATCTAAACATTTATGTGACAACTGCATCAAGTTCAATTGAGAATAGTTGGGCCACATATTGTCCTGATACAAAGCCTCCATCACCTCCGGAATTCGATACTTGCTTAGGTGATTTATACAGCATTTCATGGATGGAAGACAGGTATTTTCTTTTTCTCCAATATGAAATTAATTAATATAGTTTCATTTCATTAGCAATTAACCCATAAAAGAATAGAAAAATGAATTTTCATATAGTGATTGGTGAAGGTTGTTGATTTGATTACTTATTGACCTTGTTTGTGGTGTTTTGGTTCTTAATTAGCGAGTCAGAAGATTTAAGGCATGAAACATTGGAACAACAATATTTGAAGGTATTGGTATTAAGATTTTTTCCGTTTTCTTGATTTAATCTTCAATTAATGGCTTTTTAAGATACAAAGAGGATACAATTCCCTTGAACAAAGTCACACAAAATGTTTGTAGGTGAAGAAGAGAACATACAACAACAATTCGTACCAGGGATCACATGTGATGGAATATGGAGCTCTACGTATAAATAAAGAGACTGTTTCAGTTTATCAAGGTTCAACTCCTAGGAATTTGTCTGTGAATCCAGGTTCATATTTCAGTTCCATGGGTGTCGTTGACCAGAGAAATGCTGATCTTTATTCCATGTGGCAAAAGGTATGCATGGAATTTTGTACGTACCTAGAAAGAAGTAGAATTCAAACAGATATAAAAATTTCAAAACAAGTATGCAAAAATGAACTGATGCGAAATTCATATTGTGTAGTATAAGAAATCCACAGAAGAATCACAAAAGAAGGAACTACTAAAGAAAATCAATGAAATAAAGTCGTATAGAGTGCATTTGGATAGAAGTGTCGACATGATCAGCAACTATTTGTTAGGCTCCCGACACAGATCAGTGAGGAAGGAAGGATTGGCCCTTGTGGATGATTGGGAATGTCTTAAATCCATGGTGGAAAGTTAACTTTGAACTTTTTATTTCTTTTAACATGATTATCCTAAGTTTTTTTTTGGTCATCTATTAACGTTTTGAACTTTTGACTTATTAAGGTTCAAACATTTGAGACACACTGTGGATCATTGACTCAGTATGGCATGAAACATACACGAACATTCGCTAACATATGCAACAGTGGTGTTTCAAAGAAAGCCGTCGATGAAGCTGTAAAAGAGACGTGTAGCTCGCATATAATGGGGAAATGGGATCCAAAAATTGTTGGTTACAGCGCGTGATTTATGTGTAATGGAATGTGCTACAAGAATGAAAGTGTAATTTATGTTTCTATTTAGGAAACATAGTTTTATTCCAGAAAAAAAAAATTGAATCATCAAAACAATTGTGTAGGCTTTTGACTTAAAAGTCCTTAAGTTTGTCGGATTTTGTTGGTTATATCCCTATGATGATTTTTTATTTGTTGATGTCCAAAATTTTCCAAGTTATTTTTCATTTTTGCCCTTGCTACCTATAATAGTAGTAGGTGGCTAGGGATAAAACCAACAAAATATAACAAACTTAAGGATTTTAATGTCAGATTTGGAAAACATATTTAGGATAAAAACATATAAGATTTAAAAACTTAAGGATTTTTTTTGCAAATTTGAAAAATGTACTTAACGTAAAAACATCAAAGATTTGTAAAAAGAACAAAACTGAAAAAAAAACTTGGCAAATTTTGGACATTAACGAACAAAAAATCGTTACATGGACAAAACTAAAAAGACCTACCAAACTTAAGGACTTTTATGTCAAAAGCCTTTACAGAAAAAATCTCAAAGCAAACAAAATACATAAACTTCAAACGCACCTATACGTAACAATTATTACAAAGACAAACATAACCAAATGATTGAAGAAACGTCGAAGGTTTACAATGAGTAACTTTCATACTATAATGAAAGCTCATAGGGGAGAGAGAGAGAGAGAGAGAGAGAGAGAGAGAGAGAGAGAGAGAGAGAGAGAGAGATCTTAGAGTGGGTTATGACAAATGATGAAGAAACAAAGCTTAAATATAATCTCTTCCCAAAGTTGCCTCTTAGCCTTCCAAGTGTCATCTAGCTTTCATTGCTACCCTCCGTATTATGGCCATATTAACCTTCTATGCATGATCATCCCATACCAATCAACTCGATATCATTAACACACTATCAAAAAGAAATCCATGAACCCAATCCACCTAAATACATAAAAATGCTACCCACACCAACCTAGCCAAGTCACTATTTGGATATCTTGATAAACATAGAACACGGGAAGAGGGAAAAGTACTAATTCTTCGATTATGAAAAGTTAAGTTGAAGTATAGAAGAAACATAGTTTATATACAAAAGGTAAGAAGGGTAAAAGTGGAAAACTAACTCTTAACTATAATGAACTAAACTAACTGTTGCGACATGTGCTGAGGTCGTCAGGTCCTCTGTGTCGGTTCCGGATCGGAAGTCTGGAGGTGATGCCGTGAGCAAGTTTCTGGCGAGATACCCAAGAAATCATCATAGCAAAGTTGTAAGCATTTCTCCAGGGACCGTGCCCCAGGAATAAGCTCCGGTGATCAAGTTAGATCGGGTTTAGATATGAGATGGTTCTTCTTGGCCGGAGCGAACCACCATGGTGTTGGGTGTGTGTGTTTAGCCATGGAGGCTCTAGGGTTTCTGCCACATGGAAAGGTGCCCCTCTAAGAATGAGGTTATGTTATATTTATAAAGGAAAATTAAGTCAAGTGAGAGTTAGATCTGGCCTTGGGCCAGCCCAACTCAGGCCCAACTAGGGTAAGGCCTCCTGGGATCGCCAGGGGTGGGCGCTAAGCGATCACTAGGAGCAGGTACTAGACAAGGCTTGCAAGAGAGCGCCAGGAGAGCACCATACAAGGCTGGCGTGGCAAGTCTTGATGTTTGGGCCATGCTAATGGACCATACACTAACAAGTCCCCCCAATTTGATGTCATTGGTGCGGCCAATGACATTAGACTGGATACAGACAAGACGAGAATGCATTAAAGAGATAAATAGAATGACCGAACCTCGAAAATGAGAGACGTGGTGTTATGTGATAAGGTAGATATAGATTTACGCAACACTGGATGGCTTCATACTCCTTTCTTCTTGAGAGTATGATCTGGTCGATGTCATAGAATGTAACTGTTGCTGGCAATGTGATGTAGGATAGGGTTGCTAATGATGTTATGCAGAGCAAGGCTACTACTAATGTTATGTAGAGTTATGCTACTATATGGCAATGGTGTTGATAAGATGTTGGGCCAAGGTAGCTAAGGAGCATGACCTCGACATACAACCTCTGAGACTGTTATTTGGCGCGACTGTTGGGCCAAGCTTCAAGGTTCGTAGAGCAAATGCCACGTAATCGATATGTGAATCCTGCCTCCAAGTCGCAACTCAAATTTGTCCATAGATAGACCGTTGAGGAAAATTCGCAAGCCCCCATAAGGGAGGATGAGACCTGCAGCCAACACCGGGTATCAGATTATATTTCTATTCCCAAGGGAAACTTTGGGTGAATGGTCCACAGTGCACATGTAACAACCCAAAAACATTGATAAAATTTTTCATTCAAAGACTATAAATTTTAATCATTAATTGTTCCAAAAACCACCATCAATATAATATTCAAAACATCAGAGTAAAATTACTCAAACTGCAAAAATCATGAGGGGAGGATGTTGTGCCATCACGCTGCGCCATTCCTTTTCGAACCGGAAATACCTAAAACCATAAACATAAACTATATGCACAAACCTTAGTGAGTTCATCAAAGTAACACATACCAAAACATATAATTGGTCTTAACCTTGGGGTATAATCCAATCCGATATACACATAGGGCCCCGCCCTATGGCCTCACTTGGGGTGTATTTCAACCCAATCAACAAACATGGACCCTGCCCTGGGGCCTTATCGTGGGGTATCTTTCAACCCAAACATAAAATAATAGGCTCTTCCCTCAGGTTTATTTCAACCCATCATACAAACTCATATAAGCCACATAATAGCTATCACCCTATATACAAACAATAATGGGCCGATATCGGTGCCTTCGACCCATGGATACTGTAAGAAGACTCACCTCACAGACAAATGAGAAACTGAAACAACATACTACTCTGGAATCGAATCTATCGGTCACATTTATAAATACAGCGACCAAAACTCATAATACAGATCACAAGACCCTAAATACCCATAGGTCAAACTTTGGTTAAAATCTAGGTCAAAATCAAAAGTCAAAAGTCAACCCAACGAGTACCACATCATGGCCTCCTTAGCCACGTCGTGGTCATAAACCGCCAAAACTGATGGTTCTGGACCAAGTCACCACATCGTGGCGACCTCAAGCATGTCGTGGTGATTCTTCTATACAACTTAAACCATTATGTCCCTTTTCCTCAAATTACAAAAACTCCAAGGCTCAGATTTGGTCTTTCCCATGGTCTTGATGAGTAAAATTTCCAACTTTATCCCTCAAACCCTTCCATAAGCCAAACTCCCAAACCCAAACACTAATGGTGACTTGTGACAACTGGAGAATTTCAGGTCAAGCAAAGTAGAAACCACATCACAACTTTGTTGTAATACACATTTGAAAAGTCAAATAGTAGAATTTAAATCGCATGAAGAATGTTTTAAGTTAAATCAAGAATTTCGAGATCACAATTTTAGTTAGGAGTGTTTAACTGTGGACCAAGAAGCCATTCAGCCAAGAAGCTCGCAACCGAGAACCCATACCGTCGGACCGAAAACTCTTTAGTTCTCGGTGGCACACTAAGGCTAAAGACCCCATTCTCGGTTAAGCCAAAAAGGATCTCGGTTTGGGTGGAGAATCCAAGGTTTAACCTAGTGGCTTGACCTCCTAACTTTACATCCTTTTATCCAACACATATCCATGCAATACAAGCTTTTACCCCACAAGCATCCATGCAAAGCACATAATTAACTCCAAAAAACTTTACATTCCTTTACCCAACATACCTCCATGTTAAGCATGCAATTACCCATCATATTCCCATATAAATCATACCATTAACCATCAAGTCTTCATGCAAGGCATGTAATTAACCAACAAGTAACTAGGAAGGAATCTTCTCCCACCTATATAATTCTCGGCCGAAAGTGGGTTCTGCCTAGTCTTACCATCTTATTCTTACTTCAACTCCCTTCTTATCTCTAGACAAGTCCGAAATTTCTTCAAGAATTTATCACCTTCAAGTGTCATTTTTATTTTGGTAAGTATATCATGGCACCCTCGTGTTTTCATACGATTTTATGTTAGTTTCACCATTTTTTACACACATTCTTGTGTGTTGAAATTCTTAGGAGAATAACCTTTCCTAGAAGTTCATCCACTCTTTTGAAGTGCCAAGCTCGAAATCTTCATCTGAAACCCGTTAAATCATCCATCAAAATCCCCCCAAGGTGAGTTCATACCCCCACATTTTTCAATCTTTTTCATGTTTTTAGTGGGGGAATACAAGTCAAAATCGTTTATCATACAAATATTTGCATGTTTTATCTTGATGTAAAATATAAGATATTGTTTGCATAAGATTTGGTTAACACTAGCTTTATCCAAATATGTGTGTTATATTAGTTTTAAAATGTAAAACTAACAAAACAAACATAACCTATGTTATAATATCATAAGAAAGTGTGATTTGTAAAACCATATGGTTTTGGAAACTTTTACTAAAAGATAGATTTTCTAGAAAAAATAGTTACATTATAGTTACTTATTATTTTGGTGGGATGTTTTGATTACATATTTTGACACTAGACAATCTATTTATATAAAAGATTATATAAATAGTCTCAACAAACATACAAGATAAGCTATAATTGGTATAGTTTGGGAGTCACAACACCCCACCTTCGTTTTAGAAAAAACATATAATTATTCAAAGTATAATTATTTCATTTTACAAGGAAAAGGAATCAAAGTTCACGTAAATTTGTTGATGCTCTTGTGATACATTCTCTTCACCGTACCTACTTAGCGTACATTTTAAGTCCTATATTATAACCAGAGTCTCCTGAACGAAGAGTGAGATAGTTGTGTATATATCTATACGAGATTGACAACCCCACACCTCAGTTGTTCGCTATAGTTAGACCGATAAGTCTAGGGTGACAAAAGTCTATTGATCCTGACGCCTGAAGAACATCGTTCAGGTATCTCAGTCACATCAAGCATGATTATAATAACTTACATAGGGATTAACAAAAACATTTGGTTTACGGAGTAACTCACACTTCATTAGTTTTATAAAAATATATAACTACATACTATCTTTCAATACAACAATACTCATACATTGTTTGTCTCAGGGTTTAAGACTACAGTTCATATTTAAGAAAATATTGGATTTTCTGAAAGCATACATTATCATTTTACAAGGAAAACATACTAAGGAAATACATAAATATACATTTTATAGTTAAGAAAATATTGGATTTTCTAGAAACATACATTATCATTTTACATGGAAAATATACAAAGGAAACAGATACATTCATAGTTCCTATTAAAAAAAATATCATATTTTCTAGAAGTATACAAAAATCATTTTCATGAAAACGTTACAAATCCTTCTCACACAAATACGCATATAAACTCACCAACTTAATAGTTTCCACTTTTCAAAAATCACTTGTATTCTCATGAAACCAGTAGACAGGTATTTGACCCTTCTTAAGGACCGGCATCGTTGTTTCATGCTTTCTACTTTTCAGTTATTTGTATTAACTATGAGCAAACAAAGCTTGTAAACAATGTAATCTTAAATTCTCAATGTATGTATGTTTGTGTTGCTATGTTTCATTTATATTCAATTGTTATGATACTATATAATGACGTTATCCGCCCTCGGACGTTTCCACCATCCAGTTCGGGGGTGTGACATGACTTAATGAATCAAGATTCTCATTAAGCACCAAATCCTTAGAGTTGAACCTCTAAATATTCCATAATGGTTTCACACTCCAAAGTAACCTTAAAAATCATGGCTTTATGGACTTGCATGTCCACATCTATTTTCTTATTTTAGGGGAAAAATAGGGTTAAATGACTAAGATCCAATGCATGACATCAAAACTTGATTATAATCCAGATCCAAGACACTACTTGCTCATTTTGACCTAGAGATTCATAAACTTGAAAACTTTATGAGACCCCATCACTTAAGTCCATGTAAATCATGGGAAAAAGGGAAAAAAACAAGAGATCTAGCAACATGATAAGAAAAGTTAGAGTCTTGAGCACTCACCAAGGTCCATGAGATGATCTTAGTTGAAGAAATGATGCTTTCCATGAAACCACCTCACCAAAAGCTTAATTGTCCTTCTAAAACCACCAAAATGCAGTAAGAATGAGCCTATATATTTAATGGAGACTAAGGTTAGGATTTCTGAGGTTAGGAGGAAGATGGAGGCTGATACCCTAGCATTAATGTTCCTTAAATATGGCCCAAGACCCGAAAATTAGGGTTTTCACTAAAAAGCACCTGCTACACCATGGTGTGTCAAGACCACGCCGTGGTGGGTCACTAAAATCCTAAGATCCAAACTGATATGCCACGTAATGGTGATGATCCACCATGTCATGACCTCTCCTTTTAAAATAAATACAAGAAAGATGATACATACCTGGACTGAATGTTACAAATCTCCCCCACTTGAATTAGAAGTCATCCTTAAAGTCCCCATCTACAAATAACTCAGGGTAGTGTTCTCGCATTTTTTCCTTAGGATCCAAATTCCATTGAAAAACTTTCCGATGCTACGATTGGACCTTAACCAAAGATACCCCCATAGTGCGCAAGGCCTTGTTCTTCCTATCCAAGATCTCCATTGGTCTCTACATAATTCAAACAATCATCAACCTGAATGTTATCCAAGTGAACAAGCATAGACTTGTTGGTCGTACACTTCCGAATCTGAGAAACATGGAAGGTATTGTGTATCTGTCGAATTTCATCAGGAAAATCCAGCCAGTACGCAACTTTGCCCATCCAGGCGGAAGTACTGAAGGGACCAATAAACCTAGGGCCTAGCTTCCGCCGCTTACGAAATTGGATGATGCCTTTCTGAAACATGCCAAAAATACAGTCCAAAATTTTTGTTTTTTAATTATTAAGAAAACTATAATCATTGAACATCATATAACAATCATAAATAGTGTATCTTAAAATATCATAACATCTGTCAAATATATTAGAGTATAAACATCCCAGGCTAAACAAATGGTGTGTGCACTGTAATCATCCCGAGCTCTTTCCCTTGATACTGGAAGTACCTAAAACCAAAACTGAAAACTATAAGCACGAAGCTTAGTGAGTCTCCCGAAACTACCAACTATCATACACATCATAACAAAATAACATACATTGGGCTTGCCCGCTACATCGAGCCCCGCCCGGCATAGGACAATGCCAACATCGACACCGCTCAACGTCGGGCCAAAATCTGGTATACATCTTAACAATGCATATAACATAAACACATAACATAAATTTAACTGAGGCCTAGCCCACTACATCGAGCACCGCCCGTTATCGAACCGAAGTCCGGCATCAGGCCCCGCCCGGCATCGGACCGAAATCTAGTACACATATATCATATCAATAAACATATCACATAAACATATATCATAACATATAAGCATTCCTCGGGCTTGCCTCGACATCGGATCGAGGCCCTAAACACATAACGCATAACATATAAGCTAAACATTCCACATGCTTGCCCCGACATCGAACCAAAGCCCGAAACATATAAATAACCACATGCACAAAATCACACAGACATCAAGCATACAAGCATTCATTGGGCTTACCTCGACATCGGACTGAAGTTCGAAAACATATAATCTACATTGGACCAAACTCGACATCAGACCTATATCCTTCATATACTAACATACATAAACGGGCCGTCGTTGGTGCCTTGGACTCGTTCCTACAAGAAAAGACTCGCCTCACACTGCTGAAGTCCTGCGAATAAATCTCGGGCTACTGGCTGACATATCCCCAAGTTCTCAACATCAAAATAACACCTAATTAATAATTGGGTCCCACCACATAACCATAGGTCCATGCTTGTGGTAAAATACTATTTTACCCCCATCTTAGTTTGATTGAAGCTCAAGGCCAAATCTAAAGGCCCAAAAAGTCAAATTATGAACCAAAGCCCAACATATGGCCTAATTTTCCAAATTTGGCCCTAACATTTACATGGTCTTACCCAAACCCTAACCATTTATTCTAGTCCAAACATTTGGCATTCCCATGGTTGAACATCTCATAATCATCAAGGCCCAGTTATGGCCTAATTTTCCAAATTGTGCCCAAGCCTTTCCAATCAGCCTTATCCAAAGCCCAATTCAATATTCTAGTCCATATACTTGTTTTTGGATGGCCCATCAATAGCCCAATCATCAAAGCCCAAAAAAAGCCTAACTTAAGGCCCAAACCCAATTAGGTTTTTACATGAAATGATGATTAGGGTTAAGTGTTCTCACTTAACCCATTAAGTCTATTATTACACTAAGCCAACATACAATGGAATCGACATAAGTCATAACTTCAGTCCATTGATAGTCTGATATCACAAACGACCTTAAATAGTACATCACTTCCTTGATCCCTAGACCGCAGTGATGTTTCTACAGGCTTATCACTGGCCCAACCAGTTCTAATTCATCTGGGGAAAACCGTAAACCAATCTATGGATTTTCCATGCAGTCACTGTTGCACCCGAACTGATGGGTACTACTTTTCCCTCCGCGATCCAACACACTCTCATGCTATCTACTAACCTAGTGAATGCTACGGCTACATCCACATACTTACAACAATCTAGCACCACCTACCAACCTTGTGAATGTTACAGCTACACCTGCAGACTTACAACACTTCAAGTACTATCTGCCAACCTTATGAATGCTACGGCTACACTCGCAGACTTACAATACTAGAACACTATCTGTCAACCTTGTGAATGCTACGGCTACACCCGCAGACTTACAACACTTTGCACACTATTTAGCTGCTAGTGAATGCTATGGCTATTTTGCAGTCTGACAACACTTTCCACACTGTCTCAATCGCTGATTACCAATCCGAACACATCCAACATCGAGCATACACACAACCTAGCATCCCGAACCGAAATCATGTCCTGATTAAAATCCCCAACATGATTCCCTAAGGCCTACTATCAAATATTCTGAGAACGCGATCTCATTATTAGCAAGTTTTTCGAACTCCCAACTCACATTATCCTCAATCCATTTAGCCGCTTAGGCGGTCTTTCTTTCTGACAAGGATGCGAAACTTATCTCAGTCTCAAAACTGCTCCTGCTTCTGGATCCCTAGATGATTCTCCCCCACTTAGATTCGATTAAGTCTTCATAATACTTGAAAATTGGAAAATTCCCATTCCTTCTCACTTTCCAACAATCTATATGATGACAACCAGCTCTTACCAACTAGTGTTCCATTACTAGCTAATCAATAAAGGTTGCTAAGACCACCGAATCATGTCGACGCTGGATTACCATCCTGCGGAACCCTGACTGTAGACATTCCACAAAACACCCCTGATCCGATCTTGACCATGATCCAAGATAACGTTGTACAATCCCAATCCTACAATTAGGGAAATGACCTTTTGCTATCCGCTAATAATTCTTGGTATGAAATTGGCATATGACATCTCTTGAAAATATAATTCAACACAAACAAAGGATAAACCCAGAGTTACACTTACTCCAATACTTTGAATGAAAGGCTGCACCGTGTAGTTTCTCGAACGTGCTACACTGAATTTCGCCCTGCTAGCCTCTCAAAAGTTTATCCGAAATCTTAAGTCTCTTCCCAAGACCCTTTAATATATGCAACTGATCTGGTTCCCTCTTTCGAATGTGCTCCAAGTCAATATCCCGCTCTCGGGTTCTAGAAGTCATATCATTCCTGGTCTCGCACCCGAAGATACTTACGATCTTCTTGATATCATTGTGTAGTATGTCATGATACCTAACCTTCTTCATTTCCTCATTTGCAACATACTATGGCACCAAATAAGCTCTCTGTCCCGAGACTTGGTAGTGATCTCTGCCACAATCTCAGTAGTCTGGTGGAGATCTAGTAACTCTTGCGCCAACTGGTGCGCCTCAATCACCTGGGCAAACTCTGCCCAGAATCTCATCGAAAAGTCATCCCATGACATAGCATCAACTACATTATCACTCAACTCACTACCAACCTATTCCCATCAATCACGTGCACTGTCCTCCAGGAGGCAGGAAGTAAGTCGGACCTTGTCCTTCTTGGGCAACAACTGATACTAAAAGTGTTGGCGTCATCTGCCAACCATATACTGCTAGCAATGGGGTCCTTTGCCCCATGATAATTTGGATCTTCACAAGCTCTAAACTCCTGAATTATCAACATACAAGTTCCTATCATGGCTGCTATCTCAATACGAAAAGCACTCCTCAAAACCAACACCTTGCTCAATTATTATTGATTTTAGGGATTCTATTCATTTATCAATTTGTCTATTTATTCATTTAATAAATTGGTTGTTACACTTTCCAAGGTGATACCTTCAGAAGCACCAAATCTCCTACCTAAAAGTCGAGGTCCGAACATCACCGGTCTGTATGACACTTTTGTCGACTTTGCGCGACTTGCAACCTGTCGCATACCGACTGAATCAACTCCGTAGTCTTGATTACTACCGTAGTACTCCCCATGACCTGATGCCCGACCTTGCCCCAACAAATTGGGTTCTAGTACCCCCTCCCATACAACATCTCAAACGGTAGTCGGTCAATACTGACATGATAACTATTATTGTAACGCCCCGTTTATTTAAATAAATTAATAGATATACTTCCCTGAATAATTTGTAAAGGAATTGAAAGGGGAGGGTTTAAATGGTAACTTATAGACTTCTTTTGAAGGAATTTCATGGAGGAGGGACCAAAGTGGTCGTTATGGCAAAGATTTGGTGGGGGACGGGGTATATAGCTTCGTTACCAGTCATGCCCTAGCCCCAAGCCTCTTATGTTGCAGCAGCCATCATCGGGATTCTCCAGCCGCCGATCTCACCCTTCTTCGACGTACATCGCCGCCTTCATCGTCTGTGAAGCCATAGAGACAAGACCACGGTGGGGCTGCCATCTCCCTCCTTCGTGTCCATTTTTCGATCAGTTGAGGCCGCCAGCGACCACCGTGCCAATGGAACGCCACTGTGACTTCCCAATATCGTGGTTAGAAGAAGCGAACCCACCTCCGGTGAGTACCTCAGCCGCCATACGTGAGCACCCCAGTCGCAGTCGCTTTTTGCTCGCGTTTTTCTGACCAGCCGAGCCGCTGAGCGTAATAGCTTTTATCTCCGAGCGATCGCAGTCGACAGCGTGGCTTCCGGGTGTATGTGAGTCGTCATCTTTCCGCCATCCTCCTCCTTCTTCTTTTGCTGTCGATGTTCAGGGTCCGACTCGACTGTCCGACGTCGTTCTGAACACCCTTCGCCATCGTTTTCCCAACAGACGAGTGGCCGCCGCCACTCCGAGCAACCGATGTACGACGCTGCTGCCGCCTTTCCGGAGTTCTGCCATCGCCAAGCACCACCAGGTGGTGGTTGTACTACTTTTCCAAGCATAAGGGTGGGTGTGTGTGTTATTTCAGTGATGTATGATTAAGATTGGTTGATCGGAAAGCCAGGAATAGCCACCGCCACCACCGTGAGGTGGTGGCTGCCGCCAAGCATCGCCGCTGGCCACCATGGTGTGGTTGTGTGTGTAGTTAGCTTAGTTAGTTAGTGAGTATGTGTGTGTGTGTGTTAGTTTTGGAGTAAAACTTGTAATTGTAATTAGCTTGGATTATTAATGAAAATAATAATAACCACCACCGTAAGGTGGTGGCTGCCGCCGTAAGCCGCCATAGACCACCACTACCCGAAGTGGTAGTGGGTGGTGCCCCTCAAGCAAAACCCCAATGGACCTAGCCAAAACCTTAATGGGCTTAAAGATTTATTTTGGGCCTATTGGGCCATATTTGAGTGGAAAACCCTAATTGTGAGTAATTGGGCCTTAGACTTTTATTGGACCTACTTTTGGGCCATTGGGATTAGATTGTGAATTAAGCCCAAAATATTTCATGTCATTTGTTAAGTAGAGTAAAGAACTTAATGGACTAAGTCCTTAATGAGTTAATTGAGAAAATATTAATATTTGGGAATTTATCAGGGCACACGAGAATTATCTAATAAGTGAAATATTAAATAATAATCATTGGCAGAAATTAATCTAAGCAATAATGGACTTAATGGATTAAGTCCTTAACGGATTAAGTCCCTAGTGGGTTAAGTAAGAAACACTTAACCATAGTTATCATTTGATGTGAAACCCTAATTTCACTTAGGCTTTGTATTGGGCCATCCGAGAATAATCAAATGGACTAGAGTAATTAGTTGGGCTTTAGGGTAAGGCCCATATGAAGGATTGGGCCCAATTTGGAAAATTGGGCCATAGATGGGCCATAGTTGGGGCCTAGATGGTTGTATGATATTGGGCCCTAGAACGATACATGTTGGACTGGACTGATCAATTGGGCCATATGTTGGACTTTAATCCCTAGTTGACTTTAGGCCTATGGATTGGGCCTTGGGCTTGGGTAAGCCAAGCTAGGGGTAATGTAGTAATTATCCAAAGCATGTATTTTTAGTTGTGTGTTAGAACCTAATTATTAATTGGGTGTTATTTGGTGTTGACAGTTCGGGAATCTGTCAGCCAGCAGCTGGGGTGGAGTCTGCGGGACTTCAGCAGTGTGAGGTGAGTTTCCTTCCGGTAGGAATGGGTCTAAGGCCACAATGCCGGCCCGTTTAGTAGCAGTAGTTTCCGGACTTGGGTCCGATGCAGTTGTTAGTTTGTTTGATGCCTTCGTGGCTCAGACAGGATTTATGTGTTAAGTGTTATGGGCTACGGCCTGACGTAGTATGCAGTATATGAGTTTATGATCATGTGTGTTATGCTATTTGATATGTGTTTTGCTATGCTATGCTATGCCCAGTCAGTTCCGGACTTCGATCCGATGTAGTTAGTTCCGGACTTCGGTCCGATGCAGTTAGTCCTGGACTTTGATCCAATGCAGGGGACAAGGTCGCAGTCAGTTCCGGACTTTGGTCCGATGCAGTTAGTTCCGGACTTCGGTCCGATGCAGGGGACAAGGTCCTAGTCAGTTCCGGACTTCGGTCTGATGCAGTTTCCGGACATCGGTCCGATGCAGGGGACAAGGTCCCAGTCAGTTCCGGATTTCGGTCCGATGCAGTTTCCGGGCTTCGTTCCGATGCAGTGGGCAAGGCCCAATATGTGTTTATATGTTATTGTATGGTATGTGGTGGTTTGGGGGAGCTCACTAAGCTTCGTGCTTACAGTTTCAGTTTTGGTTTCAGGTACTCAGTTTTCAAAAGAGGAGCTCGGGAAGATTGCAGTGCACACACCATTTGTTCAGCCTGGGATGTTTATACTCTGATATATTTGACAGTTGTTATAATATTTTGAGATACATTGCTTATGATTTCTATATGAGGTTTATTGACTATGGTTTTATCATTAAATTAAACGAAATTTTCAGACTGTGTGTTTGGGACGTTACAAGTTGGTATCAGAGCCTTGGTTTGAGGGATTCGGGCGCACTCCCGAGTGTGTCTGAACTCAAACTAAGGAAGTGGTATATAGTTTTCAAGAGAAAAACCATGGTTACAAAAGAATTTTGAGAAAAGAAAACAATTTTAGGAAAGTATAAAGTAAATAGTTTTAGAAAAAGCGAAAAGAGTTTTGAAAAGAGAAAAGGGTGTAGTGCATGCAATCAACCGAGCTCAAGTAAGTACTCCCAAATTACCCATACAAATTTATGTTATGATTGTCAGTTTCAGTTTCAGTAGAAAAACATGCTAGAATAGGACTAAGGATCTAGGAGGATGCCTTATGTGCCTGCTATATGTGTTTTCGCTTTATGGGAATTGCATGCTACTATTGAGTAGACAGTAGTAGGATAGCCTGTTTAGGTTATGCCTGATAGTATGAGCCTAGCATTGTATGCTATTACAGTTTCTCGTTATGAGAATAGATTTGCTTGAGTAGTTTCCTGTGTCCGAATGCTGCTTGCTTTGTGCTTTGTAGGACTTTGAGTGATGGGAGCTAGCCGTTAGGTGAATACGTCACGTCACATGTGATCATGGTTGAATAATCTCAGAGTGTTGGATTTGGCCCTATTGCGCAGCTCTTGTTTGAGTCTAACCGTTGTAGGGACGAGTCTTTTACTCGAAGGATTATCTAAGCCTCGTCACATGTGATGGTATTCAGGTGATGGCTAATTAGCATTACAGGGAGGCCTTCAGCAGCTGAGGACTAGATTGGATGCAGTCAAAGATTTCCCTAGGGCAAGCCTAGGAAGGTAGT
This sequence comes from Lactuca saligna, assembly GCF_052625555.1. Lineage (NCBI taxonomy): Eukaryota > Viridiplantae > Streptophyta > Magnoliopsida > Asterales > Asteraceae > Lactuca > Lactuca saligna. The sequence continues at coordinate 147,368,814 of NC_136422.1, forward strand.
AGCAGAGATTAGTAGCAGTAGAGTGACTTGGTGGAGTCGAGGCAGTTCTTGAGGAAAGTACGGATAGATGTGGAAGGTAGTATGGGCCTGTATTACTGAAAGCAGAGGATCCGTACTCGAATCAAGGCAGGTTGAGATGAATCCAGGGAACTCGTAGTGTGTGAGATCCCTCGAGTTTGGATGAGTATTGTGATGTTAGTGATGACATGTTGTCGAGTATAGTGACGCTACGTGGTAGACCAGATGGTAGTTCTGGTGTCGATAGGGGATCAGGCTCGGACTCTGGAGCCGGGAAGATTGATGATCAGATGAGAGAGTTCATTTCATCTGATAATTTTGCACAATATCATTAACCAGACTCCTGTGATCCTCAGTGCGATCAAGGAGGGCATTATAGAGATTTGTGATGAGAGGCCGAGTGCATTCTGCACTAAGATAACAGTCATGATAGAGACCCGTACGTTGATGTTTCAGGATTTCAGAGTTTGTGAGGCTTCAGATTGTCACGGGGGTTAGGGACCCCATTGTTAGCAGTAAATGGTTGGCAGATGTTGCCAACACTTTTAATACCTGACGTTGTCTCAAAAGGAGACAAGACCTGACTTACTTCCTGTCTCCTGAGGGATAGAGCATGAGATTGATAGGAAGAGGTTGGTAGTCAGTTGAGGGATGATGTGGTTGATGCTATGTCATGGGATGACTTCCAGACCAGATTCTGGGCGGAGTGTGCCCGGGTGATTGGGGCGCAGTAGTTGGCGCAACACTTGTTAGATCTCCACCAGAAGACTGAGACTGTGGCAGAGATCACTGTCAAGCCTCAGAAAAGAGCTTATGTGGTACCACGGTATGCAACAGATGAGGAAATGAAGAAGGTAAGTTATCAGAACATATTGTAGAATGATAGCAAGGAGATTGTGAGTATCTCGGGGTGCAAGACCCTGAATGATATGAATTCTAGAGCTTGAGATCGGGATATGGACTTGGAGCACATTGGTAAGAGGGAACCAAATCAGTTGCTTATAGTGAGGGTTCTCGGGAGGAGACCATAGATTTCAGATTAGCTTTCGAGAGACCAGCAGGACCTGATTCGGTGCAGCACTTGCAAGAAACTGCACAAGGGAGCCTTTCGTTCCATCGGCTGAGTAAGTGTAACCCTAAGTTAACCTCAATTTATGTCTAAACTATATTTTTAAAAAGAGATGTCATATGCCAATTGCATACCGAGAAGCATTAGCGAGTAGTAATAGACCAATTCCGCAGATTACAGGATTGGGAAGTACGACGTCATCTTGGTTTACTCCAAGACTGAGGAGCAGCATGAGAAGCACCTGAGGGAGGTGCTAGAGACTTTAAGGAGGGAGAGAATTTTCGCAAGGTTCTCCAATTGTGAGTTCTGATTGCACGGGGTGCAATTTCTTGGGAACCTTGTCAATCAGAAGGATATTCTATTCGATCCGGCCAAGATAGAGGTTGTGATGCAGTGGGAGATTCCAAGGTCTCCAATTGAGATTCGGAGCTTCCTGGGTCTAGTGGGTTATCACCGGAGATTTATTCGGGTTCTTGGAGGTGGTGTGATCCTTTGGACTGACTAGTGTTGAAACATTAGTAATGGTAAGTGTGGTTTATAGCAGATTGGTCATGGGTGGTGAGAAAAAATTCTTCCAATTTTGTGTGTTGTGGGGCATTAGCTGAATCAAAGTGGGGGAGAATCGCCCAAGGATTCAGAAACGGGAGCAGTTTTGAGACTAGGATAAGTTTCGCATCTTTATTGGGAAGGAATATAGCCCAAGCGGTTGTATGGTTTGAAGATAGTGTGAGATGGAAGTTCGGAAAAGTGTGCCAATAAAGAGATTGCGTTCCGTGATGTTACTAGCAAGCCTTATGGAATCAGGTTAAAGATTCCAGTTAGGACACGAGTTCAGCTGAGTGCGGGGCAAGCGCGTGTTCGATCCAGCATCAGAGTGTTGTAAGTCTACGGGTGTAGACGTAGCATTCACTAGCAGTCAGATAGTACTAGAATGATGTAGGTCTGTGGGTGTAGCCGCAGCCTTCACTAGGTTGGTAGATAGCGTGAGTGCGTTGTTAGGACGCAGAAAGATCAGTAGTACCCACCAGTTTGGGTATAGTAGTGAGGAAATGGAAATCCACGGATTGGGTTTCAGAATTTCCCAGACGGATGAGACCTAGTTAAGCCAGTGATAAGATTATAGAAGTGCCACGATAGAGATGAGAGCAAGGAAGCGGTGGACTGCTTAAGGTCATTTATGACACGAGGCTACCAATGGTCATGTAGCAATCACTTTTAGCCTTGGGTTTGGTGACGTCAGGATTTGACGTATGGACTTGATCAGTTAGATCAGAAAGTTATTAGAGCCTCAGTGGCATGGTAACTAGTAGCAGCTAGTTCTAGAGAAGGAACTTGTTCAGAAGTCGTGTGAGGCGACTAAGTGGGAGTCATTTGGCTCCGCAGCCGGGCTGGAACTCGATATTTCAGATGAGTGGCGGAAAATTGAGACCCGATAGGTCTCGGTAGATGTTGGGATGCAGGCATGTGGCAGCATATAGTGTTCAGGCAGTTCAGTGTTCAGGCAGTTTAGTGTTCAGGCAGTTCAGTGTTCATGCAGTTCAGTGTTCAGGCAATTCAGTGTTTCAGACAGTCATGTGTTTCAGGCAGTTTAGTGTTTTCAGGCAGATCCGGGATTCAAACAGTTTTGGGTCTCCATTAGTGATGGTATTTGAGGATCTCATGTATGATAAGCGTAAGAGATTGCTGAGTAATTCTTAGTCATCCCCTCCCCCGCGGGGTTTAGCTATAATGATTCAGTATGAGTAGTCTGTTAGGGATTCAGATCATCTAGAGATAGCAAACGTCAGACAGAGTACATGAGAGCTTGTTGTGAGGGATTAGTTCGCCTGCAAATGTTAGGGCTTTGTGATGATTGGTCACAGTTACCTTGAGAAGGTTAGGGTGCGCCCAGGATGGTGATCATGTTACTTGAGTGGTTAGCGTGTAAGGTATGACAAGGATCGATTTCGAGGACGAAATCTAATTTAAGTGGGGGAGAGTTGTAACGCCCCGTTTATTTAAATTAATTAATAGATATAATTCCCTGAATAATTTGTAAAGGGATTGAAAGGGGAGGTTTTAAATGCTAACTTATAGACTTCTTTTGAAGGAATTTCATGGAGGAGGGACCAAAGTGGTCGTTATGGCAAAGATTTGGTGGGGGACGGGGTATATAGCTTCGTTACCAGTCATGCCCTAGCCCCAAGCCTCTTATGTTGCAGCCGCCATCGTCGGGATTCTCCAGCCGCCGATCTCACCCTTCTCCGACGTACATCGCCGCCTTACTCGTCTGTGAAGCCATAGAAACAAGACCACGGTGGGGCTGCCATCTCTCTCCTTCGCGTCCATTTTTCGATCAGTTGAGGCCGCCAGCGACCACCGTGCCAATGGAACGCCACTGTGACTTCCTGATATCGTGGTTAGAAGAAGCGAACCCACCTCCGGTGAGTACCTCAGTCGCCATACGTGAGCACCCCAGTCGCAGTCGCTTTTTGCTCACATTTTTCTGACCAGCCGAGCCGCTGAGCGTAATAGCTTTTATCTCCGAGCGATGGCAGTCGACAGCGTGGCTTCCGGGTGTGTGTGAGTCGTCATCTTTCCTCTATCCTCCTCCTTCTTCTTTTGCTGTCGATGTTCAGGGTCCGACTCGACTGTCCGGCGTCGTTCTGACCACCCTTCGCCATCGTTTTCCCAACAGACGAGTGGCCGCCGCCACTCTGAGCAACCGATGTACGACGCTGCTGCCGCCTTTCCGGAGTTCTGCCATCGCCAAGCACCACCAGGTGGTGGTTGTGCTACTTTTCCAAGCATAAGGGTGGGTGTGTGTGTTATTTCAGTGATGTATGATTAAGATTGGTTGATCGGAAAGCCAGGAATAGCCACCGCCACCACCGTGAGGTGGTGGCTGCCGCCAAGCATCGCCGCCGGCCACCATGGTGTGGTTGTGTGTGTAGTTAGCTTAGTTAGTTAGTTAGTGTGTGTGTGTGTGTGTTAGTTTTGGAGTAAAACTTGTAATTGTAATTAGCTTGGATTATTAATGAAAATAATAATAACCACCACCGTAAGGTGGTGGCCGCCGCCGTAAGCCGCCATAGACCACCACTACCCGAAGTGGTAGTGGGTGGTGCCCCTCAAGCAAAACCCTAATGGACCTAGCCAAAACCTTAATGGGCTTAAAGATTTATTTTGGGCCTATTGGACCATATTTGAGTGGAAAACCCTAATTGTGAGTAATTGGGCCTTAGACTTTTATTGGACCTACTTTTGGGCCATTGGGATTAGATTGTGAATTAAGCCCAAAATATTTCATGTCATTTGTTAAGTAGAGTAAAGAACTTAATGGACTAAGTCCTTAACGAGTTAATTGAGAAAATATTAATATTTGGGAATTTATCAGGGCACACGAGAATTATCTAATAAGTGAAATATTAAATAATAATCATTGGCAGAAATTAATCTAAGCAATAATGGACTTAATGGATTAAGTCCTTAACGGATTAAGTCCCTAGTGGGTTAAGTAAGAAACACTTAACCATAGTTATCATTTGATGTGAAACCCTAATTTCACTTAGGCTTTGTATTGGGCCATCCGAGAATAATCAAATGGACTAGAGTAATTAGTTGGGCTTTAGGGTAAGGCCCATATGAAGGATTGGGCCGAATTTGGAAAATTGGGCCATAGATGGGCCATAGTTGGGGCCTAGATGGTTGTATGATATTGGGCCCTAGAACGATACATGTTGGACTGGACTGATCAATTGGGCCATATGTTGGACTTTAATCCCTAGTTGACTTTGGGCCTATGGATTGGGCCTTGGGCTTGGGTAAGCCAAGCTAGGGGTAATGTAGTAATTATCCAAAGCATGTATTTTTAGTTGTGTGTTAGAACCCAATTATTAATTGGGTGTTATTTGGTGTTGACAGTTCGGGAATCTGTCAGCCAGCAGCTCGGGTGGAGTCTGCGGGACTTCAGCAGTGTGGGATTGTGTCAACGGGACTTCAGCAGTGTGAGGTGAGTTTCCTTCCGGTAGGAACGGGTCTAAGGCCACAATGCCGGCCCGTTTAGTAGCAGTAGTTTCCGGACTTGGGTCCGATGCAGTTGTTAGTTTGTTTGATGCCTTCGTGGCTCAGACAGGATTTATGTGTTAAGTGTTATGGGCTACGACCTGACGTAGTATGCAGTATATGAGTTTATGATCATGTGTGTTATGCTATTTGATATGTGTTTTGCTATGCTATGCTATGCCCAGTCAGTTCCGGACTTCGATCCGATGCAGTTAGTTCCGGACTTCGGTCCGATGCAGTTAATTCCGGACTTCGGTCCGATGCAGTTAGTCCCGGACTTTGGTCCGATGCAGGGGACAAGGTCGCAGTCAGTTCCGGACTTTGGTCTGATGTAGTTAGTTCCGGACTTCGGTCCGATGCAGGGGACAAGGTCCCAGTCAGTTCCGGACTTCGGTCCGATGCAGGGGACCGGACTTCGGTCCGATGCAGTTTCCGGACTTCGGTCCGATGCAGGGGACAAGGTCCCAGTCAGTTCCGGACTTCGGTCCGATGCAGTTTCCAGGCTTCGTTCCGATGCAGTGGGCAAGGCCCAATATGTGTTTATATGTTATTGTATGGTATGTTGTGGTTTGGGGGAGCTCACTAAGCTTCATGCTTACAGTTTCAGTTTTGGTTTCAGGTACTCAGTTTTCAAAAGAGGAGCTCGGGAAGATTGCAGTGCACACACCATTTGTTCAGCCTGGGATGTTTATACTCTGATATATTTGACAGTTGTTATAATATTTTGAGATACATTGCTTATGCTTTCTATATGAGGTTTATTGACTATGGTTTTATCATTAAATTAAACGAAATTTTCAGACTGTGTTTTTGGGACGTTACAATTATTGTTTGAGAACTCATCTAGTGGGAGATAAGTATCCCAACTTCTTCCATAATCTAAAACACATGATCGAAGCATATCTTTGAGCGTTTGAATCATTCACTCGTTCTGACCGTTGGTATGGCGGTGATATGTTGTACTAAAATGCAACTGAGTACCCAACTCCACATCGAATGTCCCCAGAACCTAGAAGTAAAACGAACATCAAGGGTTTGAAACCACTGAATCTGGTACTCCAAGTCAAACTACCACCTCCTGAGTATAGATATTGTCTAGCTTCTCAATAGATATTCTCTCAGAAATCAGTATGATATGAGCACTCTTGGTCAACCTATGCACAATGACCCATATAGAATCAACTCCATGCGCCTTGGTTGGCAGTTTTGTGATGAAATCCATGGTAAAATCTTCCCACTTCCACATGGGAAAGGGTAACGAATGTATATTTCCATGGGGTGTTTGATGTTCGGCCTTGACTTTCTTGAAATTCAGGCACCACTTGACAAACCATGCTATCTCCCTTTTCATATAGGGCCACCAATAACTCAACTTCAGATCTCGATAAATCTTTATAGCCCCTCCGATGGATTGAGAACTTTGACTTATGAGACTCCTCCATAATTGTTTGTCTCACCCTACTAGTAGTCGGAACCCAGAATCTACCGCACTAAGTCAACAACACTCGGCTATCTATGACAAATGATGGAATCCGACACCTTATTCGCTTGGATTTCCAATTCTCTTTTTTCAATGCCTCCACCTGATCCTTTCTGATGAAATCCAACAGAGATGAAGTAATAACCATTCTCCAACAAATATCCTTGATAGGACCACCCACTACCTGATGGCTCAGAGCGTCGGCCACTACATTGGCCTTCCCAAAGTGGTACATAATCTCACAATCATAGTCCTTAACCACATCCAACCACCTCCATTGCCACATATTCAAATTCGATTGATCCATCAACTACCTCAAACTCTTCTGGTTAGTATAAGTAGTACACTTAACCCGATATAGATATTGCCTCCAAATATTGAGGGAAAAGACCTCAACCCCCAAGATAACTCTACTTATGAGGCTTAAACTGCCTTGAAGCGTAAGCAATCCCATGACCCCTCTGCATAAGGACAACTCCCAAACCTGAAATAGAGGCATCACAATAAACCAGAAAATCATCCAGTCCCTCGAGAGGTGCGAGAATCGAGGCCTCACACAAACTCTTCCTAAGAGTATCAAAAGGCAGCTGCTAATCAGGCCCCTACCGAAAAGTCACATTCTTCTTCGTCAAGCAGGTCAAAGGCACTGCAATATTGGATAAATCTCCGATATTACCCTGTGAGACCTAGGAAACTCCAAATCCCAGATGGGCTGCTTAGAACCTGTCATTGCATCATGACCTTAATCTTGGGTGGGTCGACCAATATACCCTTCTGATTGGCGATGTGCCCCAAGAACTGCACCTCACAAAATTAGAACTCACATTTGGAGAATTTCACATAAAGCCTCTCCCTCCTCGTGAAAACCAAGAAGCACCATGAAGCTGGTCACACAGAGCGTCAATACTCAGGAATAGATAACATCATAACAGTTATTCAATGTTAGCTTATTCAGCTCCCAATAGTCAATACACATCCCATGAGACCCGTTCGTTTTCTTCACAAACAAGATTATCGATCCCCATGGCGAACTGCTCGGTCAAATGAAACCCTTGTCTAACAGCTCCTACAACGGTGTAGACAACTCCTGCATCTCTGGAGGAGCTAACCGATATGGTGCCTTGGCTATCGGTGCCGCACCATGAATCAAGTCAATCCTAAACTCCATCTGCCTCTCCGGAGGCACCCTAGGAAAATCCTCCAAAAACAAATCCAGGTACTCCCGTACAATCGGTACATCATCCACGGTCACCTTACCCATATCTTAGGTATCCATAACATAGGCGATAAATTTGGAAAGATAGCGACTGACCCTAGCCACTGAACAAAGAATTGGCCCATGCTAAGCTCTCTCTCCCAGAACCACCAACTCTCTCCCACTTGGGGTCCAGATACGTACCAACTGATGCTCACAATCAATCAATGCCTCATTGGGGCTTAACCAGTCCATCCCTATGATAACCTTGTTCTCATGTAAAGGAATAAGAACCAAATCCATTAGATACTGTTCAATAAACATCTAAAAAACACAACCCTGATAAACCCTCGATACCTGGAAATATCGATCATCTACAATCTCGATGTCTAAAGGACAATCCAGCTCCCTCGGAGCTCCAACAAATCTCTCGTTAATCACAAGTGATACAAAAGATCGGGTAAACCCAGAATCAAACAACACCAAGGTAGAAATACTGTTCACGAGGAACAATACTAAAATAAAACACATAAATATAAGTAGGAAATATAATATAAATAAAAAGATAAAGAGAAGACACATACCTTTCACCACATCAGGTGTTGCGCGAGTCTTCTCGACCGTCAGCTGAAAAGCCCTGCTCTTCACCACAGGTGCATCCGCCTTGCCATGGCAGCCATTGGTGTTCCTCAGCATCGCTGGAGCAGGTGCTACCATTGGTCCTGCTACTGTCAAACTTGGACAATGGGCCTTCTTGTGGCCCCTGTGATTGCAATGGAAGCAAATCAGATCAGACTTTGGGATGGTGGTGGTGGTAGTAGCAATACAATCCATGCTATTATGACCCGTCCGGCCGCACTTGAAGCAACCATAACCACCCACCCTGCATGTCCCATCGTCTATCTTGTCATACTTGCCATAGCAACTCCGACCGAGCTGGCTCTTAACCTAGAATCAAATACCTTGGGCCTTTGCCCGAACCCCCTGAAAACTGAGCTTGATCTGGCATCCTCTTCCCCTCCATCTAAAGATCAATCTCTCTCACTCTCTGGCTCACAAACTGGCGAATATCACTGCTCAGCATCTCATGGTATCTCGCCTTCTTCATCTCCTCGTCCGCCACATATTGTGGAACCAACAACGCCCACTCACAAAACATCGTAGTGATCTCAGCCACTGTCAGAGTAGTCTAGCGAAGGTCTTGGAACTCACTTGCCAGTTGACGTACCTCAATCACCGGTGCGAACTCAGCTCAGAATTTGGTCGTAAAATCATCCCATGTCATTGAATCAACAACTTCATCACCAATGAAGCACTTAACCTCCTCCCACTAGTCTCGAGCTCTGTCTTAAAGAAGACAGCAAGCAAGTCTGTGGTTTTCTCATTCGGGACGTCTCCTCGTAGTAATTCAGAGCCCTACATGCCTGGAACTCCCTGAAGGTCTATGAATGTGTCTCAATCAAAGCCACCATCTCAGAATGGCAAGAGCCCAGGTGCTCCTCCAACACCTCCATGATACCCTCCTTGATCGTACCAAAGATCACATGAGTCTACTTAAGTATGTTGCGGGTAATCTCAGATGAAATAAACTCCCATGTTTGATCATCCAGTTGCTTGGCTCTAGAACCTACACCTGAGCCTTCACCAGCACCAAAACCACCAATCGGTCTGCCTCGAAGAGTCGTCATACTAAAAATAGACCATACAAACCATTACAAAATGCATAAACAATATCGAGAAAAATCATACTCTATAAGCTTCCAAGTTTCATCGCAGATCTTCTTGATTCGAGTACGGATCATCTGCTTCCAGTGGTATGGGCCCATACTACTTTCCATATATATCCGTACTTTCCTCAAGGATCACTTTGAATCCTACAATTCACTCCTTATCCCCATATACAACCATCCACAAAACAAGGCTCCCAACACTAAATCTCTTCCTAGTTTTTCCTAGGACAAACACCACACCACTCTTTGCTATCAGCTGCAGAAGGAACTCCTACCAGCACCCTCTAACTAGCTTACGAAGACAATTACATATCACCGGCACCAGATAATTCTTCAAATGAAAGGTCCCACACTACAACGGTTGGACTCAAACAAGAACTGTGCAATAGAGTTAAAACCTAACCATCTAAAATTATTTAGTTTCCGTAATATGTAACTTAGCATATTCATTTACTATTTAGATGAAATTAGTGAGAACTCCTAAAAAGCACAAAGCAAGCAGCATTCGAGCATGGAGTAATAGAAATTAAGCATGACCTAATCAGACCATCCTATCATTTACTAATCAGTACTAGCATGCAAGTCTACAAGTTGATACAGTAGGCAATAAAAAGGCATCTCTCCTAGCATTTTATCATGTAAATCATGAGAAGCTCCTTAGCCGTAACTAACATGTGATTCACAGATTCACCAAAACATCATCATCCAACCAAGGTGGAACTAAGTGTATCAAATACATCATAAAACATTAGAGAAATCATAAAATGCGGAATGACATGGTGTGTGCACTGCAATCATCCCAGACTCTTACCCTTCGAACCAGAAGTACCTGAAACATAAACTGAAAACTGTAAGCATAAAGCTTAGTAAGTTTCCCAAAATACCACATAGCATACATAATAAACACATAATAGGCCCCACCCGGCATCTGGCTCTGCCATACATTGAGCCCCGCTCGATATATAGATATGTCAATCATTGGTCCCTGCCCAACATCGGTCCCTGCCCAGTATACATATAATCATATAACATATAAACACATAACAAATGCAATAATTATAAAGATAAATAGCATACAAAATGGTTATCGGGCCCTGCCCGGTAAGCATATAAGAACATAATACGTGTAAGAGTCACACAAACATCTACCATCCTAATATAATAAACCATGGGTCGACATTGGTGTCTTTGACCAGTTTACACAGTGAGGAAACTCATCTCTTGCTGCTGAATAACTCAATTGAATCTCTTTCTGCTGGTCCGGAAAATCTACGCGCTATCAACATAAAAATAACATCCAATTAATAATTGGATTTTGACCCGTAACCAAAAACCTAAACTACTTAGCCCATAACTAGAGTAAAAGACCATTCTACCCCTTATCTAACTTTCCCCATAGCTTAGGCCCAACTCAACCACTCAAAAGGCTCAAATCCTAAATGGAAACCCAAAGCCTGATTTATGGCCCAATCTTCCAAATAGGGCCCAAACATGGACGTAAATCCAAGGAAGCCCAACATACTGCCACCAAGTCCAAAACAGAAGTCTAATGGCCCAACAAGGCCCAAACTTACAATGTCCAAAACATGGCACCATACCAAGAATGTCATGCCCAAAAGCCTATCTGCTGAATATGTGGGGTGTACTCAGCTCGTATGCTTAGCATACTCCATCCGGGGCTAGTACATGCAGCGCACGAGCTGGGTATGCCCATCGTACTCCCCATATTTCCAACCTACTCCATTAAGCACTTAATCAGTTAATACCTCAAGCCAAACTCTTACATCTGGTCCCTAAGTGTGACTTATCACATGAAGTTGGCAACTTTTCACTCCTGTAGGGCTTAATGGGATTCAAAGCTCAAAAGAGCTTAATAAAGATCTTAATACTTGCATTAACAAAAAACAACCATAAAGTTTGCATTTTTATGAACATAGGGCCTAAATGGAGCTTAGATCTAGCATCTAGTGCTTCTAGAGTAGATTAAAAGCTCATATTTACTTCGAAAGACTCAAAAATGCCCAAGAAACAACATAAAGTAGAGCTAACACAAATGATCATCAAGGTGTGAGCTTTTTACCTCAAAAAACTTGCAAATGAGAAGATGATCTTGGATATATAAGCTCAAGCTACTCCTCCAAGTGTTCATCATCTTATTCTTCTCCACAAAATACCAACAAATCACTTTTTAAGCTCAAATATTACCAAAAGCTGTTAGGATTTCGTTTTTAAGGTAAAGGGGGTGGAGGTTGGTCAATAATGTCCATGGGGTGGGTTTAAGTCATTTAAATAGGGCACAAACCCTAAAAATTAGGGTTTGTCCAACCTTGCATACACTATGCGTACTCCACATATGACCTGCATACGTGGATGAGTCCCGCGATCCGGATTGGGCTAGTACGCCTAGCGTACTCTAGAGTACGCCCACATACTAGCTAAAGGACCAAAATGAAAAGTTTTTGCATAAAGTGCAAAAAAGGAAACATACCAAATTTTGAATGTTACATGATTCCTTGCAAGCTCCACCAAAATATCACCTTCTTCTTCTTCTCTTCTCCAAGCCAAGGAAGCTCCCAAAAAGACCAAGAATCAAGCAATGGATGAAGGCTAGGGTTTTCTGAGGTGAAAGGGGGCTTGGAGACTAATAATGAACCCTAAAATGGGTTTAGCAGCTGCTACACTGTGACCTTCATTGGCTACGCCATGGTTACCCAAAAATACGCAACCTGCTTAACCATTGTCACGTCGTGGCATAGGGTCTCTTCCAAAATTTCATATTCGGCCCTTGATAATTGTAAGCTTAACCAATCTGGAACATGGTTATTACACTCATCATCTACAAACTGATGGTCAGACTGAGGTTGCAAATCAAAGTTTGGGAAATTTATTAAGAAGTTTGATTTGTGGTAATCCCAAACAATGGGATCTTATTCTTTCACAATTAGAATTTGCTTATAATCGATCAATTAACTGTACCATGGGAAAGAGTCCATTTGTGATTGTGTATGGTAGAAATCCAATCACCATGCTTCACTTAGCTCCTCTAGCAATTATTGATCAGTTTAGTGTTGAAGGTGACGAGCAATCAATTCAGATTAAAGAGCTTCATCAATAGTTTCGTATGCAGCTTGAGAAGCATAATAAATAGTACATTGATCGAGCCAATAGGCATCGCAAGCGAATTGTTTATCATGAAGGTGGTCTTGTGTGGATACATTTAAGGAAATAGAGGTTTCTGAATAGGTGTTTAAGCAAAATCCAGTCAAGAGCAGATGGTCTTTTTTTTGTTTTGAAGAAAATCAATGATAACAGATACAAGATTGAATTACGAGGTGATCATCATGGCATTTATCTTAATTGGTACCAAACTGTTTCATATATAATCTCGTAACATGCGATCATCATGGCATTTATCATCGATTAAAAATCTCATAGACCTCACCGAGAATTGCCCAAAGAGATCGGCTTTGCACACCCACTTTTCAAACGAATTGGACTTAATCGAACCGTCCACAACAACACCTAAGAAAACCAACTCCTCCGTCTCTTGACCTTTTCTCGGGTTTCTTTCCCTCCACCCCTAAAACACAGCCCCATTTTCACCGTTTATTCAATATGAAATCATTAAAATATTTATACTCAAGTTTGTACAAGAGCCCAAACTATTTGTATTTCAAAAAATATGTGGTTAAATGCTCACAATGGATTTTAGATAGATTTAGTTTCACCACTAACTCATCACGAAATGATTTTTTTTAGCAACGACATTGTAACAAATTTCTTTTTCCTTGATGATCTGTCAAAATATAAGTAAATCTTTTAATATTGAAATCCGTGCTAAGTCATTGCTAACACAATGGAATTTCTAGCAGCATATTCCTCCGGTAATTCGTACTGCAATATTTTTTTATCGTTTCTTGATGTGGATTTGTTATTCCTATCACATATCGATTGCCAGATTTCTCGGCTAATCCATTGTGCTATTTTTCTTGAATTCGGAATAGACTTTGGTAACAATGCATGAAAAGACAAAATTTTCGTTGATATCTTCATCCCTTGTTAACATTAACGTTCTAATCTTGTTGTCAAATAATGCATACAATGTTTTGTCTCTAATTGTTTGTCAAAAACCTCAAAGCATTAATTTTGGACAGCTAGATTTTTTTGGGTAGCCAAAACCTAAGCAAAACTTTGACTATATATATAGACGTGAAAATGTAAAGTCATTGAACTATCATCCTTTCACTCTCACAATATGGCGCATTGGCCCAAGACTTTCCAACTTAACTTGCTACTACTGAGTCTACTTGTAGTGCACTTCTCTCAAGCTAGCAGGCTTACTTTGTTTAATACACTAACGTTGGGTTCTACTGTTAATGAGCCACAAGGCAATAGCACAACATGGGCAGTTCTTGTGGCTGGATCAAGTGGATACCAAAATTATCGCCATCAGGTGATCAATATCTAAACTTTTTATGTACTGAGTGCGTATAAGAATGAAACACAATTCAATTCAATTGTCCGATAAACAAGAGTCGAAAACCAAAAAGAAGATAATATAACATCTTATATGTGTTTCCAATTCAGGCAAATGTTTGTCATGCGTATCAAATACTTAAACGTGGTGGGTTGAACGATGAAAACATAATTGTATTTATGTACGATGATATTGCCAATGACCCAAGCAATCCAAGGCCAGGTACATTAATTAACAGTCCCAACGGCTCAGATGTCTACGCTGGTGTACCCAAGGTATGTTCACCACCAACTTTTTACACATCCATATTAGTTGCTTCTTTATATAGAAAATATTCTGTCACTTATTAGCAATAATTCACACGGAAAATGACCAAAATGTCATCGAACTTTCTAGTTTACCTGTAGAGTCCCTAAAGTTTTTTTTCGGGCTTTATGGGTCCCTACAATAGGATATGACATGCTCTTTTAGTCATGTCAACGTATAAGTGACCTTTTAGACCAAAAAAAAAAAAAAAAAAAAAAAAAAACTTATATTATATCTCTATAAAGCAAAAAAAATAAGTTAGGAATAAATTCGTACCAAAAAACTCTCCTATTTTTCTAAAGCTTATTCATACTCAATTCGTATTCATCCCTGAACTTATTTTTTTGGCTTTATAGAGGTAGAATATGAATTATTATTTTTTTATGTTAAAAGTCATTGAACCGGTTATTACAGGTTGACAGGGACTAAAAAAGCAGATCATATCCTAGTTTAGGGATCCCTAAAGACCGATAAAAATCTTTAGGGACGGATAAACCCTAGAAAGTTTGTAGTGCATTTGTGTTATTTTCCCTAATTCCTACAAATATACATTTCAATAAGATAACCCCAATGTTGGATTCAATTAAGTAATTTTGTTGATTAAGCAAGCTATAAAATCATGTTAATTAGGATTATACGGGTGAAAATGTGACTGCGGCGAATTTCTACGCTGTGCTTCTTGGCAACACAACAGGCGTGACAGGAGGAAGCGGGAAAGTGGTAGCAAGCAAACCAAACGATAGAATCTTTGTTTATTACACCGACCATGGTGGTCCTGGAACCCTTGGTATTAATTAATATTGTTTTTCCATATTTTATTTTCTTGACAAAAATCAAAAATGAAACATGATTATATATTAACATAATCCTTGTGTGTTATAAATTACCTAGGGATGCCCAACATGCCTTACATTTTCGCTAATGATTTCATTCAAGTTCTGAAAACAAAGCATGCGAGTGGCTCATATGATGAGATGGTAAATAAAGAGTTTAATTGGTATCCATTTATCACACCATGAGATGTTAAATTTGATAATGCGAATAATAATTCATGTGCTAATTAAATAAACGTATGTAGGTGATATACTTAGAAGCGTGTGATAGTGGAAGTATTATGCAAGGTCTGTTGCCAGATGATCTGAACATATATGTAATAACTTCAACGAATCCAAGTGAGTTGGGTTGGGCTACATATTGTCCAGATATGAACCCACCTCCTCCTCCAGAGTACGACGTTTGCTTAGGTGACTTATTCAGTGTTTCATGGATGGAAGACAGGTATATAATATATGCATCTTGTTTTTATATTCAATGGCGGATGAATTGACATTCAAAAGACGACAGTTTTTAAGCTAGGTGATTCTTTTTAAAGTCTTGTAATTGTTTGTGAATTTTGCTTCTTAGTGACTCACAAGATTTGAATACTGAAACTTTGGAACAACAATACTTAAAGGTTAGTATTTTGATTTTTCTTTTCCTTTTCTTTATCAATTATAATCTGTCTATACATTCTGCAGGTGAAAACGAGGACTTTAAATAGTAATTATTCGGATAAGGGATCTCATGTGATGCAATTTGGTACTCTAAGTATAACCAATGAGACTGTTTCCGTTTATCAAGGTTCCACTCCTTCGAACTTCTCTGCCAATCCAATTCAATCTCTGGGCTCCATGGATGTTGTTAACCAAAGAGACGCAGATCTTTATTCAATGTGGCAAAGGGTATATATATGCGTACTTAATGAAAAACAATGATACTGGACTTGATGGTTTTATAGTAATGTATTAATATTATAATTTCATACTCTTTACAGTATAAAAGATCAACAGATAATTCAGAACAGAAGGAACTACTGAAGAAAATCAAGGAAATAAGAACACATAGGGAGCATTTAGATAGTAGTGTCGATATGATCCAAGGCCATTTATTAGGCAACGGAGAAGAGTCAGTGAGAGATGAAGGATCGGTTCTGGTAGATGATTGGGAATGCCTCAAGTCTATGGTAACAAAAGAATACATTTGTCATTCACTTTAGCATGCTTTTGCTAAGTTATTTTTCTATATTACTAACTTTTTCTACTTCTGATTGATTAAGGTTCGAATATTTGAGACACATTGTGGATCATTAACTCAATATGGCATGAAGCATACACGAACTTTCGCTAACCTCTGCAACAGTGGAGTTACTAGGGATGCCATGGACGCTGATTCAGAGGCGACATGTAGCTCGTATAACATGGGGAAATGGAATCCTGCAACTCTCGGTTATAGCGCCTGATGCACACCTGAGAGAACCCCTTCGATCAAGAAGGAATGAAGAATTGGTGTATTTCGAGATTTTCATTTGTAAAAAGAGAATAAAAATCGTTAACAGAAATCTCAAACTACGACATGATATTTCTTGTTCCATAACCAATTCATCATGGTTATGATTATGGTATAAAAAGAGAATAAAAAACGTCAATAATGAGCAAGGATTATATTTTAGGTTTGAGAAAATTTGGTTTTTTTAAACGGATAAATATTTAAAAGTTATGAGAATATTTTATGCATTTTAATTTTATATAATATGCATGTGACTGATCGATAATGATTTGCGTTGGGTACATGGACCCCACTTAGCAAGATTGTTACCCTAAATACTATGTAAAAAGGTAAAATATATTTGTTGTTCTTCTGCTCCCCAGACGACCCCAAAGGACAAGAAAAACAAAGACCCTTAGTAGCTTAATTGGAAAAAAGAAAAATAAGTTTTCATCCAAATCTAAGTATAAACCATATCAAACGAGTATACTAATTACTAAGAGAAAGCTGAATTACAAAGCCATCTAAGTATAAACCATATCAAACGAGTACAAATGTCAAGAAAAACAAAGACCCTTAGTAGCTTAATTGGAAATAACTAATTCGATGCTGGAAAAAAAATCAATATATTCATTTCAAATACTGGACCGATTGTAGGCTTTTTAGATCCGATCAGATTCCAACTTCTAACTTCGTTCGGTTCTACTAAACAAGCATGCTCTTATTTTTTATTATTTAACTCTTTGGTCTTTAAATGATTTTCTTTTTTTTTTTTTATAAAAAAAATGGATGAAACCATTTTTCTTTATCGTACATTGTTCTCAATTGCATACTGTAATAAAAAGCAAATTATTATGTTTATCATTTATATATTTATATATTTATAATTATATTTAGTTATGTAAAATTAAATGTAATTAAAATTATAAACTAGAAAACTAAACCAAACACTACAAAATCTAATCCAGTTTGTTTTTTATTCACAATAAAAGCGTCTACATCATTGGATGCGACATTTCCAGTTTTATAATCGGGGAGAAAATCAATGTTTGCTGGATAAATAAATACAAAAGATAATATTTTATAATAAAAACAAACTCCCTAAATAAAAAGTAAATAGGGGGATGAACGTGAATGGAAAAATAAAATTTAGTAATATAACTTTATTACAAACATATTCATATATTTTTGTACAAAATGTAAGTTATATCAACATTAAATTAAATTTTCTTAAATATTTGCTAGTAATTAAAGTATATATTTATTTTAGATTTGGCTATAAATAGTAATATATTTTAGATTTTAATATTAAGTTTATTAATTATTCAATTTACATTTCATTACGTTCAATTAAAAAAATTAAAATATTATACATATAATTTGTTGAAATATTATTACAACAATATAATTTTCGACTTCAGTTTAATTTAAATTTAACGATTAAAAGTAAAATGTATGAAATCACTAAATTGTATTTTTTTTTTTATACATACGAGTCTTACGAAAAAAAAAACTAGGGAATTTATTCGCCCACCCTAAGATTCCAGTCAGTCAGTCACATAGCATATGTAGTAAACAAACACGGAGTGCATCAGTTTCCAATACATAGAGGAATTTATTGCAAAAAATGGATGAATGTAAATCTTCTAATTGAAAGGAGACTCCATAAACATTATACCAGAACTTGTGTCCTATCCAGGGAGTCATTATATGGATGATTAGTATCAACCCAAATCAGAATATATCTAGTAATATGGAAGAATTCTATGGTAAATTTAAATCGATCATGTGCGATAAAATCTTTATTAGGCAATATTTGAGCCCCCATGTTAGTGCTGGCATGTATAGCCAATATCTAAAGCATGCCGTACTAATAAGTGCATGACTTGTTTATGATAATCATGCTACAATATTTGAGGCTTTATTCAGGACTCCTAAAACGTTCAATTGGCCTTTTAAACACTAATTATTATGTTACAATCAAAACAAACAAAATTGAATACACTGATAAATTTCAAGATGGCCATTTCACATGTCCCAAAAAGCATTTCTCATCGTACCTTCTGAAAATGTCCTTTTGTAATGCAAAGTGCCCATTTTGGAAAAATAATAGTATGTAGAAAGTAGGAACTAAATATCCAAAATACCCATTTTGCGTATATATTGATTAATTTCCTTCTCATAATAATTTTGCAAAATTACCCTTTAGCATGAATAGTAGCTAATGCCTAAATCATGTGCTAGTGTAGAGAGAGAGAGAGAGAGAGAGAGAGAGAGAGAGAGAGAGAGAGAGAGAGAGAGAGAGAGAGAGAGAGAGAGAGAGAGAGAGAGAGAGAGAGAGAGAGGATGTCATTTGGTCGTGGGTAGGGACATTTTGGTGCATGTCACTTTGCGAAAATGTTTGTTAATTGATAAATCTTGTATCAACATTAAAAAATAAACGGTTTATCAAAATTTAAACTTATAAAAGTTCAAGAAATTTTATTTGAATTACTGTTTTATCCTATATGATGATGATAAGTCGAGAGCTTTTCTTAATGTTAGAAAAAACGGTTTAAAAAAAATTACAACTATCCAATCCATTAAAACTCACTTCTTAGTACTTAGGACCATTTCACACAATTTAGAGGTGATCATAGTGCGGTCTTTGGACCAAACTGAACCGTACACTACAAGGTGTGGTTTTGTCTTTAGAAAACCATTGGGTATCGTTTTAACTGGTTTTGTTTTGCAGTTTTCCCATCCAGTATTGGTTTGTATCGATTTGACGTTAGTTATTAAGTGAGTCAAAAATATGGTGCGACTTTTATGTTTACTACTAAGGTTTTATATTGGGTAAATTACACCAATCGTCCCTCGAGTATGTGTCCAAAAGCACGTTTGATCCTTATTTTCAAAAATTAACTCGGACCGTCCCTCATTTGGTTAAAAGTTGCATGCTTCGTCCCTCGCAGATATAAAATGACTATCTTGCCCTTTTCTTTTTCTTTTTCATTTATTCTTCATTTGTTTATAATTTATATACTATTTTTTTTGTTAAGTATAATTTTTAGAAAATGGAAATTCCACTTAAATTGGTTCCGAACCTTCTCACCATCAACGACCTCTTACAACCAGTCACTTCTGATACCAGCCACCTCCGGCCACCAGCTAACTCCGACAAACACCACCATTCATCTCCAAAAATAAAAAATAAACCTGGAATTAAACCCTAAAACAAAACCCAAATCCATACCCTAGATCTACAAATCAGTTAAATGAAGAAGAGAGATGAAAGGATATGAGAAACACTGTGGTCGGACACCAAGCGTTCAATCCCTTATCCTACCATTGCCATGAAACCTGAAACCTGGAACTCCGGTTGGTTTCTCCCCAAACTTGTTTGAAAAAAAAATCCCAAAATTTGTTTCAGTGAGGAGAGTTGATGTGATCTATTCGGACATTGTTCTTCTTCCACCAGGCATCGTCGTTCCCCTCCCTTTCCTTCCTCTTTGTCTCGAAACTCAAGGAGCTGACGATCTATTAGATGATGGTGTAGATATGAGACAATGGTGCCGATGGCTTACAGGTAGAGATCGACATTTTCAAGTGTTTCCGGCGAAGAGATGGTGACGATGGCTTACAGGTCTAGGGTTTCCGGCGAAGAGATGGCGAAAAGATGGTGACGATGGCTTACAGGTAGAGATCAACATTTTCAAGTGGCGATGACAATGTTGTAAGTGGCTTTAGATGTTGATGGATGTAGAGAGAAGTTTCATTGGAGGTTAGGGACGATGATTGGAATAGCCACCTGAGGGAGTGGTCGTCGGAGGGAGTAGCTGCCAGTGATGGTTTAAGGATGGTGGTTTTGAGTTTCTTAGAAGAGGTTAGAGACAAGAGGAAGAGAAATATCGATAGAGGAGACGATGAGGTGGGTGGGAAGGTAGGACAGGGGCCTTTTTTTTCTTTTTTAAATTACTAATAATAATAATAACATTAAAGTTAATGGAAAACAAATGCACATAGGGCATTATAGTCATTTCAGATCCAGCAAGGACTAAAACCGCAACACAATAATTTGTTAGGGACGAAGCGTGCAACTTTTAATGACACGAGGGACGGTCCGAGTTAATTTTTGAAAATAGGGACTAAACATGCTTTTGGGCACATGCACGAGGGACGATTGGTGTAATTTACCCTTTTATATTTAACCATAATGTTCATGTGAAGATTTATGATTATATGTCATGATGTCGTTTCCTCATTTTTAGAAATCATGATTTCAAGTTTTTAACGTTGATTACTTCATTTGCATCCAATACTCTCCAGGGACGGATCTAGTATGGTGCCAACAGTGGCACCGACAACACTTAGTTTTTCCTGACGTAGTGCAAAATTTTCAATTTTTTTTTCTTTTTTTAGTATAAAATATGTCATCGGCAACACCTATTATCGATCGGCAACACCTATTACGGACCGACAACACCTACTACAGAATCCTGGGTTCGTCTCTGATAGTCTCAAACTCATTTTTTGTTTAACTTACACTTGTAACTTGTAAGTTATAGCCCGTAGTGGTTCCAAAAGCTAGCAACTCACAAACACAAAGTGATAAACTTATAAATTGTCATCAAATTTAATATATAATATATATTAGAATTTATTAATTTTTTTAAAAGTACATATAACTTTATATAATATAAATTTGTGATCTATTGTGTTTATGCATGCGGTGCGGTTGGGTTTTGGTGGTACACTTTCTAGATAAAAACCCTAACATAACAATAAATTCGGTTTTTGCGAAAATTAATTTCGTAGTACTATTGTTTATTGCATCGTTTTCGGTTTTCAGTTGCATTTTGTTGCCTTTTTAACAATTTTTTTTATTCGGTTTTAGTTTTGATCACCATGATAAAATTGTTGACTATTTTTGAAATGAAATATATATATAGAAAAGTCCTAACATTTTACTATAATTTTGGAAAAATCTCAAATTAAAATTTGTTTACGAAAAGACATGAATTACTCTTATAAATGATGATTTGACCCATTTTTCCTGGTTTACTGGCATCATTATTTACTGTGCTCCATTAAAGTCTTATTATTTTACTATAATTTACAAATATTTTTCAAACAAAAATTAAGTGATGATTTTATAGGTTTCATGGTTGACCTAGACGCTTAATCATTAAATGGGTTGATAATATTGATACGATTGGTTATATAATGTTATGTTTATCGTAAAATTTGATATCCATCTCATCGGTTCTTTTATGATTATGTATCAATTTCAACAATGGAACCGGTAAAATGTGTGTTGGCAAAAAAAAAAAAAAAAAAAAAAAAAAAAAAAAAAAAAAAAAAACTTATGAGATATATATTGGGTTACATAAGATTAGATAAACAACTTGAAACCTTTTCTAAACTTAAAAAATGACCAATTTGTTACTAGTTTCTGTAATTATTTATATTTTATAGTTAAAAATATATATATACAATACATCATGATATCAAGTTTTATGATAAATTAAACTAATATTATACAACTAAATATATTCATCTCATCCGTTCATTTAATAACTAGTCGTTCTGATCAGGAATTAAAACCGACAATATATATGTTACATAAATAAAATTTATGAAATCATCGCTTAGTTTTAGTTTGAAACTTATTCATAAATTATGATAAATAATAAGTCGTTAATGGAATTGAGTAAGTAATGAAACTTGTAAACACTGAAAAAAATGGTCAAATTGTTTTTTTTTTCGTAAACAAATTTTAATTTGAAACGCTCTCGTAAATTAAAGTAAAATATTAAGATTTTTCAGAAAATTTACATTTTCGAATTTACTTAACTTTCGTTATTTTTTGAAAAATTAGTTATGTATTTACCTGTATTTTCATTTTTTTTCTCTATATAAGATTTTGTAAATGACCCAATCTTGCAAAACCTTTATTTGATTGTTGGGTTGACTAAAGGGCAAAAAGTTAGGGGAAGGGGAAGAGCAATGAAGGAAGAAGACACCTACCATACCCTTAATCCAAGGACCAGACAAGAAAAGTAAAAGCTTTGATTAACCTATCTGCACGCACAAGCACCCACTAAAACATAAATGAATTAATTAATCTTCAGTCCACGTGGCAGCCATGGACTAACCTCTGACCCACCGTGGCACCATGGACCAACACCATTATCAAACATAAGTCCACGCCAGACCACAGCCGCTACGTACAGAATTCAACCCCGGTCCAAATCGACATAATTCATCTGGTCTTACTCCGGTCCCACATTCCACTAATCAGCCAAGCTAATAATGAAGCCAGTTAAGCCAACAAATTTTTTTTTTTGTTTATTTTAATAGAGGTGTATGGACTCGTGGGAAAAAGAATAGTAGAAAATAATATTTGTAAATACAAATAACTTCACATTTTTACCTTTATAACCATATAACCGAATATTTGTCTTTATTAACCGCTAGGTCGTCACATATCTGTTATTTGACTTTATTAACCGAATATTTATCTGTTATTAACCGCTAGGTCGTCAAATATATTATAAAGATCTCATGATAGCAAGTAGCTAGAACATGAGGAAAGTATAAGAAGACTTAAATATGACAATTTTTAACAAAATGGAGATATGTTCCAATCAATCCATCTATTTATAGCATGAGTATTTCTATATTTGAACCACAAATATGTTTGGGAGATCATCTGCAATCTATGCAGGAGACGTGCTATTAAACACCATATTATTCCTAGGTATCCAAATGAACCATAATAAACCATATATAACTTTATTGCACATTTCTTTTTTGTGGGGACAGTTGCCCCAATTTGCCGTGAAATTTAGTAATGTTGTCATGTTGTTGAAAGACATCGTGGGTATGCCGCACCATTTTAATATCTAATCCCTCGCCTCCATCGCTATCTTGCATTTTATCAATAAATGCTCACCTGTTTCTTTTTCTTCTTTGCAAAGAGGGCACATAGATGATTGTAATATGACACCTCTCGTTTCCACATTTGATGCAACTTGGATTCTATCTGGGATCGCCCTCCATATAAAGCATCTGATCTTGAGTGGTACCGCTTTAGACCAGTTAATTTGTACACTGTTGCCAGGGGCTACGATTTTTGAGTCCATCAGTTTCCTTAGAGTTTTAACTGTGTACCTACCATCCTTATTTAAAGTGAAGTTTAGTCCATTCTCTGCTGGTGTTATGTTGAGATTTGCAAGTAACGAACAAAAAGCCAAGAAATCAGCAGACGTCTCAGCGTTCATCTGTTGTTTCTTCCAGTTCCATGTGTGGCCATTACTTTGAATCTTGTCTGAAATTAGACACAACTTAAAATTTTCCAGATCATATAATCCTTGGTGGGATGTCAAGTCCACCAAGCAAATTACACCCTTTGTTTGTAAATAAAACGTAATATAATGGTAAAAAGAAGTATCGATCCTTAGGGGAATGGTCGTATTCAATCACCAATACAATTTAAAAGAACTATTGTAGATAAACTAACTAACTACAATTAAACTAAATGGAGGGTGTTTGATTACTTGAAAACTAAAAGACTTGAATAACTAAAAAAAACTTGCAATTAAGCAAGATAGTGGGATGCTCAAATATTGGAGAGAGTTGGTTAACTAAGGCAATTCAACACAATGAACATTTGTGTGTTTATCATTAGGATTCAACATGAAGCTTATCATTCATCCCAATTTGGTTATAGTAATCATGAAACATGATATGCCAAGATTCCTCTTAGGTAGTATGGAGGTTGGGGAAGCCCACAACACACCTTCTTAATCAAGATCAAGAGTTTAATTGAGGCAATTGAACCCAAGAAGTTAATTAGCCTTAAGAAAAAAAAAAGAATCCCTAATTCCTAAAGGATGTCAATGCTTACACATCCATAAAGGGGCTATGATTCATAAACTAGAGATGATTTTTACCATCATAAAGCCCTTGTTCTAAGTTAATTCAATGATTCAATGCAAAACCAAATAAATAAACTAACAATAGCTCATCCAAGTGCCAAGCTCATGATCAAAGCATTAAACAAGCATAAGAAATGTGATCTAGAACCATAAACATAAGATAATTGATAATCTAGCATGAATCCTTCAAAAACCCACAAACATTTAATGGTTTTAACCAATGTTAACCAATATAGAGAAATTAGCCACTCATGGCAACAAAATAACAATCACAAAAGTCTAATTGCATAAAGAAACTACCAATGACTTGGAAAGATGAAAAGAAACGGGTTTCAAGCTCCAAAATTGCCTTTTTCAGCTCTCCAATGGTGTAAAATCGAGGTCATGACTGCTAGATCTGATCCCCCAAGGTTATGGTGTGCCAAATAACTAAAATGCCCAAACTGGGCAGTTGCGCGAGTACCTACGCGACAGAAAATCCACTCGCGCAAGTGTTGTTGTAATGTTATTGGCCCTTCATTCCTCCACTCCACCCTTCCACTACCAAAGATTCCTTTGATCCCCTCCATATCCATGTGATTTAAACCAACCAATCATCAGTTAGCTACAAAAAATGGATACTCCAAGCCCGAAATAAAAGTTTATGACCCATCTTCACAAGCCCAAAATATCCAAGTCTTTAACTCTTAAGGCCCAAATCTTCTTTTATGGATCTGCCAAGCCCAACAATGCCTCGAGAGCCCACTAAGCCTGTCTCCAATCAACCCGTAACCGCAACGAACACCGAAAACCTGTAAAGTACCTTATGCAAAATAAAAAGCACCCGGTACGATCCATAACAAAGAAAATAAAGAATATATAATGCATTAATAATAAAAACATCTAAAAATTCTAAAGTAAACTATAAAAAAGTAAATAAAATAAACTATCAAATCACCCCAAGCTTAAACCTAATTTGTGCTCAAGTTATAACAAGACTAAAATGAACTCGGGATGAACTAAACTAAAAAGAGAAAAAGAAAGATACCATAGAACTTGGTCAACATCAATCAACATGGTCAGAATTAGTCCTTCATGGACCCTACGCATCGTCAAAATGTTCCCCGCTTTAAAGCCATAAACCACATTCTCAACCACTTGATGGGCGAATAGATTCCGAATGGATATGGACGTGGTGTGCAAGACAAAGGAAATAGAGGATGCGCCCAGTGGGGGCACTTTGAATCACCAATGCAAACCATAGTGCATGAAGGAAAGGCGCCTCTTCACACACTATGATTCCTACATTTTTCAGGCTAAAGTGTATAATAACGAAATAGGGCTTTGCAGCACTGCCGCCGGGAAAACATCCGGTTTCAGAGGCTTCTCCCTTGTACTGTCCTTTCCAGTCTATTGTCTCATCGTCATAACCTTTTCTCACCAAAATCAAAAATAAAAATAAAATAATAAAAATCTAATTAACCTAAACCTAATAGCTTAAATCTTCAATCTTGAACTTCGGTCTTCAGTTTTCTTTGCTGCTTGATCTTTTGTCTTCTTATTTTTTTTTCATAATAAACCATAGGTCTTGAACTTGGATTCTTATTCTTCTTTTTGTGTTGCTCTTTTTCTTCATTTTTCTTCTTTGTTTTTGTTGCTTTTCTTTAATCTTCTTCATTGCTTCTTTTTGTCTTCACTTTTCCAATTTCTTCATTTTTTTTCTTCTTGGAAGGTCTAACGAATTTCACCATATAATATAGGATGGAGGCTAACATGAACACCTAATGATCATTGACAATTTGCCAAGATCAACTAAAAAGGGTGGGATGTGACTCAAAAATGGGTGTTACGGAAAAACTTGGCCCCAAAAGATGTAAATTGGGGGACTTACTTCAAAGTTCATCAAGCACCTCAATGTAAGGTGTGATAAGCAAAATCTATCTAACTATCTATTCTAGACCCCTAGAAAAATGATGACCTGTCTTAAAAAGGTGGTGAGAATCTAACTAAGCAAGGCTTGGACAAGACTCATGTCTTCAAAAACCATACCAGGCTAATCTTTGCTCGCACACATCGGTTTGACCAACCACATTCCTCCGCACCTAGACCCAATCAAGCTACATGCATTTGACCCCCACACAAGCGGTCTTAAAGTTGTATGTGAGGCTCAAAATGTGTCCCATATCTCAAATACAAGGAATTTCATATCAAGACCCAGGACCAATCTATGATTTAATACTTATGACTCGGTGTTATGGTACCTGTAGGGATGAGAAGACAAGAGAGAACAAAAATGCATGGACTTAAACTAGAATGTATCTAAAAGGTATGAAAATTAGAAAAGAAGGAAACAAAATATGCAATATTTTTGAAATTTTTATGCACTTTTTATGAATGACCTAAATGACTTACTCTAAATGCAATAATATACAACCTAAATGCAATAAAAAATTAAAATATAAGAATACCTCACCCCAAGCTTAAAATTAAGCATTGTTCTCAACGCGTAGGATGAGAGTAAGGAATGATCATACCGGGATCAAGGTGGAGGAGGCCCACGAGGGGGGTAACCGCCTTCGGGCTAAAAATGATACCAAAGATCCTCCATTTAGTTGTTGGTGCGAGCTTGCTGCTCCTCGATGCGGCGAATGGCTGCTGTATTTTGGTTTCCCTGGAGGCGCAATGAAGCAAGCTGACTGTAGATATCAAGAGGGAATTTGTGCTTGGTATCAGGATCATTGTGTTCCTGATAGGAGTGGTACTCATGTTGTGGCTGAAAGTGTGATCCTGAGGGCTGATCATGATAAGGTGGTGGCAATTGTTGGATCGGGAGGTCATAATGGTCTTCGGCCTCAAATGGACTACCAGCATTGGAATTGTAGACTTGCATTTCATCATCATCATCGTGTAACTCTTCAGGCAAGAACCAAGTTTTGGGGTCGCTGGTGGAAAAGGCGGAGATGCTAGGATTAGGCAAGATGTAAATTGGTTCCTTGACATGATTGAGCCAAGAAAAATGGTTATGATGGGTAGGATGAGGTATCAGTAATTCCATCCAGGTGAGAGTTATGAAGTCAAGGAGGTAGAGAGGTGAGTCATCCATTGGAACATACTCAGACTCAGGAAATTGAAGGCCCACACCAAAACCAATTAGGGTAATGAAACCTCCGATGCAAATATCGCTAGTGGTCTTCGTGCAGATGTTGTCACATTTATCCAAGAAAAAGTGGCGAAATCTGGAAAAGACCAATGCTGATGGATCATGCAATAGAGAAAATAGAGCTCAACTGTGTTGATTTGTTCCAACTCATGATGAGAAAAGATGGAAGTTGAAAGGATTCAGTGGGTGATTCTCCAACAAAGATGGATGATGTAAGGATCTTTTTGTCAACTTTGATTGTAGTTTGGAAGACTTGTGAATTGAGTCCAAAACTCTACTTTGGGCAAGCTCTTGAATTAGGTCTATTGATAACTATAGATGTCGGTGTTGTGGCTATCGTATGTGTCCATGATTGTGTTGAGGGTGTCATATGTGAGTCGGTGTTGCCGACCCTGGGGTCTAAATGTAAGCATCTCCTCCTTGTTATCCCGCACATAAGTAGAGAGGAACTTAAGTGTGGGTTGCTTGTATGTGCGTGCGGATAGAGCTAGGGACTCGTGCCAACCAATGTCGAAGAACAGTTGTTGCAAGAATTCGTTATGGCCAAGGTTGATCATCGACTCTTAGTGGTAAAATTTTGTAGCTCGGATTGCACGTTTTTGGAGATTTGACTTGAACTGTTTGATTTGTGCACTCGTGAGGGTATGGTTTCCATCACGATCAACATGGTTGGTTGACACTTTTTTGGGTGGCCCTGAGGATTGAGCTACACGGGAAGAACCATGAGTTGCGTGAATGGTTTTATCCCTTGCATTGTACCTTTTAATAGAACCTAACAAACACAAAAACTTGGCCAAAATTATACCTAACACTCGCCTCACACCAATCCAATCAAACCAAATAGCATAAATATAAACCGGGAAAATATTCCAAACTTGTAATTTTGTACAAGTCACTGTAATCCAGTCAATTCAAAGAAAACTAAGCCTAATTATAATCAACTTAATGCATAGCACTAGCCTATGAAATTAGAAATTGAATGCAAAAGAATTAAAAGAAATGTACCAATTTTTAGAGTGTCGAAACCCGAAAAGATATCCACAAAAACCGCACCCCAAGCTTGAATTTGACCTACAAGATTGAATCTTTTGAAACTCCGGTCAGAAACAAAAATTTTGAAAATTTTTGGTCAAAATTAGCGGTGGCAGCGACAGACGGCGGTCAGTGGTGAAGCTAGGGTCCCGACGAATAAAATCTGCCCAAATGTGCTATAAATCGATGTGCCCGGGAGTATTTGGTGAAGAATAGCCCAAGAAAAATGTGAATTGGATGGAAGGCGGTGGCGGAATGGAAATGTTGCGACTTTTATGACAAGTTGGTGAAATATGGTGGAGGCGAAGATTGAAGGCTGTGGTGGGGCTGGTTGTGGTTGGAATTAGGTAGGGATGAGGGTGATGGGGTTGTGCCAGTGATAATAGCAGGCGGTGAGGTAGTATGTGTTGTGCTCGTTTTTTCAGCGAGATAGGGAGTGTGAAATCGGGGCTGTGGTGCTGTCGTTGGAGGGACAAGAGGAGGAGAGGAACTTGCGAAGGCGACGGAATGTAATGGTGAGGTTGATGACACCAACTGGTGGCGAAAGCAGTGGTAGTGGAGCTTCGTCAGCGGCAGTCGGCATTCGTCGAGAGGGAAGGTTGCTTGTTGTAGACGGGAGGAATAAGGGCGAAGGGGGATCCGGTGGGTTAAGGAGTTATAAGGGTGGGTGGTAACTGTGGGTCGAGTTCAGTGAAGATGGAGCGGGTTATCGGCTGGGTTTGTAGGTACTGGGTCGAGTAAATGGGTTATACAGATCAAGTATGGGTTGTGGGTCGAAACAATAAATATGGATCAGTGGGTCACGCAATAGGGGTGATTATTTTGCCTTGGTCGCGTAAGTGAGTGTGAGGGTGAAGGTTGGCCACGCAAGTGGTTGCGAGGGTGAGTATTCAGGCATCATAGAAGTTGTATGGGTGGGGGTTCAGTCGCGTGCATACATCAGTGAGCATCCCGTGTGGAGGTAATTTGGACTCGGATTTGCACGGCTGGGGGTCGTCCGCATAAGGGTTGTGCGGGCACCCGTGCAAATTGCAGATTTTTGGCATTTTTCAAACTTCACCAAGATCATTGCTAGACTTCAATATGCTTATTTTTAGACCAACTTCAAGCTTAGAAACACCCAAAACTTCAAGCTGAGATTATTTATTTACAATGCATTTATTTAACGTATTTTCCAAGACTTAGCCCCGTTTCTGTTAACCTTCGTAATTCGGAGTTTCCAATGTTACGTTATTGAATTCTCCTATGTCAAAGCCTTCATAAATTGGTTTCAAGCGATGCCTGTTCACTTTAAATATTTTATTTGTTTCCAAACTCTTGATTTCAACCACACCGTGATCAAACACTTTTATAACAATAAAAGGTCAGTGCCATCGAGATCGTAACTTTCCCGGGAATAGATTTAAGCGTGAATGATAAATAAGAACTTTTTCGGCCTAGAATAAAATGCTTACGATTGATGTGCTTGTCATAAAACACTTTTTTCTTATCTTTGTAGATGCTTGCATTTTCATAAGACTTGTTCCTCAACTCCTCGATTTATTGAAGTTGCATCTTTTGGTGTTTTCCGATTTCTTCGAGATTGAAATTACACTTTTTAACCGCTCAATATGCCTTGTGTTCCAGTTATATTAGTAAATGTCAATAATTTCCATAAACGAGGCGGAATGGAGACATACCAATTGGAGTTTTATAGGCGGTCCGATACGTCCACAATGCATCTTCTAACTTCAAGCTCCAATCTTTTCGTGTAGTGTTAACTGTCTTTTCAATAATTTATTTGACTTTTCTATTTAACACTTCGGCTTGGCCATTCGTTTGAAGATGGTAAGCAGTTGATATTTGGTGTGTGACACCATATCTTTTTATCATGGCTTCCATCATTTTGTTGCAAAAATGAGTACCCCTATCACTCACCAAGTCTCTCGATACACCATATCATGCAAAAATGTTTGACTTCAAAAAGTCAATTACAGTTTTGGAATCATCATGCCTTGTAGCCTTTGCTTCCACCCACTATGAAACATAATCAACCGCCAAGAGTATATAAGTATAACCGAAAGAAACGAGGAATGGACCCATGAAGTTGATTCCCCATACATCAAAGATCGTACAAATGAGGATAGGGATTTGAATCATTTCATGCCTCATGGATACAGTTCCCGTTCTTTGACATCTATCACAACTCTTGAAAAATAGATAGGTATCTCTTGACATTGTTGGCCAATAGAGTCCACACTCAAGCACTTTTCGCATGGTTTTGTTTTGACAAAATGTCCTCCGTCTGCATACTCATGACAAAACTTCAAAATTAACTCAACCTCGTTTTGATGATCACACATTCGTATTAGTTGATCCAGACAATGTTTCCAAAGATAAAGGTCATCCATCACATAGTATTTGGAATCACTCTTCAATTTGGCTTTTTGGTACTTGGTAAACACGTGAGGAATTTCATTAGTAAACAAGTAATTCACAATATCTGCATACCATGGAATGGTGTTTGAAATATAGAAGAGGTGTTCATCTGGGAATTCATCAAGGTTAGAAGATGAGGAGTCACCAATATTGAACCAACTTAAGTGGTCGACAACTAGGTTTTCGGCACCACTTTTGTCCTTTATTTAAAGATCGAATTCTTGTAAAAGAAGAATCCACTTAATCAACCGTGACTTGAAATCTTTCTTGGTCATGAGATATTTCAAGGCGGCATGGTCGGAGTACACAATCACTTTTATCCCAAGAAGGTATTGTCAGAATTTCTCCAAGGCGAATACAATGGCTATAAGTTCCTTCTCAGTGGTTGAGTAATTGGCTTGAGCATTATCCAAGGTTTTGGAGGCATAGTAGATGACATGTGATGCTTTTCCCTCCTTTTGACCTAAGACCTCCCCAACTACAAAATTGCTTGCATCACACATTATTTCAAATGGAAGCTCCCAATTTGGAGGTTGGATTATTGGACTGGAGGTGAGCAAGTCTTTGAGTTTCTCAAAGGCTTCTTGGCATGCAACATTGAAGTCAAAATCAACATCTTTTTGGAGAAGGAGGCACATCGGTTGCGTAATCTTTGATAAATCTTCTATAGAATCCCTCATGGACCAAGAAAGATCTTACTTCTCTAACACATGTTGGGTAAGGAAGGGTTTGTATGACATCAATTTTGGCTTTATCAACTTCAATTCCCTTTTGGAGACGATGTGTCCCAAGATGATGCCTTGATTGACCATGAAGTGATATTTCTCAAAATTTAACACCAAATTCTTCTCAATGCACCTTTCCAAAATCTTCTTAAGGTTATCTAAGAATTCATCAAACGAATTCATATACTGTGAAGTCATCCATGAACACTTCAATTATATTCTCAACATATTCGAAGAAAATTCTCACCATGCATCTTTGGAATGTGGTTGGGGAATTGCATAATCCAAATGGCATCCGCTTGTAGGCAAACATGCCAAAGGGGCATGTGAAGTTCGTTTTGTCTTGATCTTCAGGGGCAATGGGTATTTGATGAAAACCCGAGTATCCATCGAGGAAACAATAATGTGACTTGCCCGCCAATTACTCAAGCATTTGGTCGATGAAAGGAAGAGGAAAGTGATCTTTTCTTGTGCTCGAATTAAACTTTCTATAATCAATGCACACCCTCCATCCATTTTGAACTCGAGTGGGTACCATTACTCCTTTGTTATTCTCAACAACCGTGATTCCCATTTTATTGGGAACCACTTGAACCGGACTAACCCATATAAAGTCGGAAATCGGGTAAATCATGTCCGCATCAAGGAGTTTGATTATCTCTTTCTTGACAGCTTCCATCATGGGGAGATTTAATCGTCTTTGAGCTTCCCTCCTAGGCTTACAATCATCTTCCATGAGTATTTTGTAAGTTCATACATTAGGGCTTATCCCCTTAATGTTTGCTATTGTCCACCCCATGGCTTCTTTATGATCTTTCAAGACTTCAATCAATTGGTTTTCTTCAAAGCTTTTCAATTGAGAAGATATGATCACCAGTAGAGTTTCATCTTTACCTAGATAAGAATATTTCAAATGGATAGTTAAGACTTTCAATTCAAGTGTGGGTGGGTGGATTATGGAAGGTGGCATCTTGTTTGGAGAATGAGATAAGGCAATTTGAGAAACATCCTTCTTTATGGAATTGTTAACTTCTAATGTTTTCATAATCTCATCAACTTCAAATTCCAATGTATACATATCAAATGTATTCTTCAAACTTTCACCATCAAGATTCTTGTTGAGCACCATCTTCAAAATATCTCCATGTGATAACTCAAATAATTCTTGGGTGATTGGCTCAATCACATCAACCCGAAACAATGGAGAAATGTTGCTAGGGTATGTCATGGCTTCAAAGATGTTGAAGTGAATGGTTTCTCCATCAAATTCCATGGTGATCTTCCTATTATAAACATCGATAATCGTGTGAGAGGTAATCATGAAAGGTCTTCCAAGAAGGATCATGGAAGACTTGGAAGGGGTCTTCTCTTCAAGGTCAATGACATAGAAGTCCGCGGGAAATACTAGTTGATTGACTTGCACTAGTACATCTTCCAACACGCCCCTTGGAAATACACTTGACTTTTCCACTAATTGAATTATCACTTTGGTTTCTTCCAAAGGTCCAACATTGAGAGATTGAAAAACCGAGTATGGCATCACATTAATCGAGGCTCCAAGATCTATCATGTCACTTTCGACATGCAAATCACCAATGGTACAAGGGTTTGCAAACATGCCCGGGTCCATGCATTTAGGTGGTAGCTTCTTTTGGATAATCAAAGAAACATGTGCATTGAATTGAATCTTTTCATTCGCCTTAAACTTCCTCTTATTGGTGCACAAATCCTTAAGAAATTTGGCATAGCACGGAATTTGCTTTATGGCATCCAATAGTGAAATGTGGATTTGAACTTTTCAAAAAGTCTCAATAAATTCTTTTTCCTCCTCTAGTTTCTTTTAGGGAGCCAACCGAGATGCGAAAGGTGGTGGTATGACCAATGGCTTGATTTTCTTGTTGGAAGAGTTGGGTTGATCATTGGTTGGCATAATTGGTTCCTTTGTAGTAGCTTCAACCTTCGGAGGATCAACAACAATAACCTCATCTTCTCCTTCTCTTGAAACTCTTTTAGGATTGCTTTATCCAAGTTTTTTGCCACTTCTCAAAGTTATTTCACTCACATTGGGGTTCTTCTCGGTTTGAGATGGAAGTTTAACCCTTTGTTCCATCTTGTTGAGAGCGGTGGCCAAGTCTCCAAATTGTGCTTGAATATTGGAGAAGGTGTTCTTGGTCTCTTGTTGAAATTGGGTTTAGCTTTGAGCAAGAGAAGAAACAAGTTCTTGAAGAATCATTTAATGGTTACTACTTGATTGGCCTTGTTGTGGAGGTTTTTGGTAATTTAGAGTGGGATGAGATATTTGTGTATATGGAGGTTTTTGTGTTGGATATTGAGAAAATTGGGGTTTCATCATAACATGTGGTGGGTTTTGCTTTAGTGGGTATGGGTTGGTTGTGTTATTCCTCCAATTTGGGTTGTAGTTATTTTGAAAACCCATGGGTCTTGTTTGACCTTGATATCCTCCCATTTCATTAACATCCTCCGGTTCACTACCAAGTGAGGGACACTTATCTGTATAATGCCCCCCTCATTTCACGAATGCCACACACCATCAATTGTTGACCATTTCCGACCACCATTTGACTTAGCACATTAGTCAAATCCAAGAGCTTTGATTCCAAGTATTGGGTGTTCCTAACTTCACCAACCATTTGTGGAGAATTTCTCTTCATTTCAATTCGAGTTCCAAAGTTCCTTTGATTTTGAGAAATGGTTCCAAAAAGCGATCTTATCTCTTGAGGTGTCTTGTTGAAGATGTCACCACCACTTGAAGCATCAATCATCCTTCGATATTTTTCATTCATACCATCATAAATTGTTGAAGAATGTGACAATCCGAAAACTTTCCGTCGATGTAACCAGTTTCTGTCAGTAAAACCGTTGCGTTCAATTTTTTCCGTTAACTTTGGTTTAAATTAATTAAATTGAGATCTTATTTTGACATCATAAGTGTCGGAACACAATGAAAACACGTGAAAACATCCCAAATGTTTATTTGGAAAATTTATAGTTTCGACCACGTCGGGTTACAACAACTTAATCGAGTACAATCAAAAGCCTCGTTTAACGTCAATATCGGGTAAAATTCCACTGAGCCTCAAACTCGAACCATATTTAATGTTGAGTGGCATTCATTTGAAGCTTTTACACACACTCTCTCTCTCTCTATCTCTCTCTTTACTCTCTCTCTCTACAAACTCAATCTTGGATCCAAAAATCACTCTTTCAAGCTCCAAATTGGTATGTAATCCATCCTAGCTCATAGTATAACACATTTATCTTTCAAATTCGTGTTTAATTCATGAAATAGGACCAAGAACAAGTGTTTATGGCCCAAGAACAGCCCTAGCCCGCAAACACACATAAATGGGGTTTTAGAGCCCCAAAACCCTTCCAAACCACTTCTGGAGCTTAGATATGACTTAGGAGCTTACAATACTAGAATTAGAACACCAAAACCTTATCATTTGAGGGGTAAACGGCCCAATAACATGCATGGACCGTAAACACCCTTTATTAGGCCGTGAACACCTTTTAAGGTGTTAAAAAGCCCCTTAAACACCTCCTAAGCCTTGGAATAATGTCTAGAATCATCCACCATTGTGTTAGGGACCTTAAACATGCGAAAACCATCCCCTAGGGATATTATGGTTGTAAACCCCCCCAAGGAATGGTTCCTGGGCCATAAACTCCTTTGTGATGGTCAAATGGTGCCCTAACTTCCTTCCATGGCTTCTACTTTGGACTAGAAACACTTGTGCTTGATCTAGGACCACCAAAACACAATAAAAATGGGTACTTGAGAGTTTACGGCTGTAAACGCCTAGTTTAAAGCCATAAACTCCATAAATGGTCCATATGTTGCTCAAGTCCCCTTCCAATGCCTTAAAACTAAACCTAGCATCACCCCCACAAGAGTTTTAAGACCATTAAGCATCCAAGAACACCCCCACCATGAGTTTACGGCCATAAAATCATGGGGATATGGTATTAGGGCCGAAAACTCCCTCAGGAGTTTACTCTTGAAGAGCAAACTCCATATTTAGGCCATACACACCCTTAGATGCTACCAGGGTCACTCCTAACACTTGAAATAAAGTGTTTTCGCGCCTCGGAGTGTACTGTCTTATCTAATTAGTAGTTCAAAGTATAAATAGATACAATTATGTATCTATTCATATTAAATAGGAACCTTGCATGTTCTCAATCCCCGAACTGACACTTAGCATCCAACCGACACATTTCTTGTCTGGTGAGTTCATACCCCTATGTTTTTCCATGTTCTCAATGTTTTCAGGGGGGATACAAGCAAAAGTACAAGGAAATATTGTACTCAAACTTATTATTTCATTTGAAATGTTTCATATTTCGTATGCTTTTAACACTGGAAATTGTATTAACCAATCGTTCAACTTGCAGAGTAAACCTTCAAACTATTTGTGAAACTCGTTTTAAAATGCTATATTTTATATTTCACAAATGAATTTCCACAACATTACTATTAAAAGCATGAACCTTAAAACTTTAAAACGTCCTTGATATCACTCCCCCTAAATACGAGAGTGAAGAACTAATGACATTAAAACTTAGAACTTTAGACTCATCCTTGATAACACTCCCCCTAGATACGAGAGTGAAGGACTAATAACATTAATCTCAGAACTTTAACACTCCCCTTAGTTACAAGAGTTGAGGAATAGTAACATTAAATTTAGAACTTTAGACACGTCCTTGATAACACTCCCCCTAGTTACGAGAGTGAAGGACTAATAAAATAGAATTTCCCGTTTTATTATCTTTTAATTCATTAATCTTAAGATTGGAGAGACATCCTTGTAACACTCCCCCTAGTTACGAGAGTGTAGGACTACCCCCGTAACCAGAATCTCTTGGAGGGAGAACGTGACTTGAGTGTATAGATCTATATGGGATTGACAACACCACACTTGGCTGCTGGCTACAGTCGAACCGAAAGGTTTAAGGGTGAAAAAAGTCATAAAATGATACTGGCCTCGTTTCGAGCCTTATCTAGTCTATTGTATGGTTATGGAACTCGTAGTTTAGATTATGAAAACTTTTCTACTTACTTATTAGTTTTATATACGTGTTAAAACTAATGTACTTTTGAAAGATAACCAGTCTTTCAGGAAACTTCACACAAACACTTTAAGTATGGTAGATACTTGTACATTACATTCAGAACCGATAACTGATTACAAACTTTTAAGGAAAATAAGGGTTTTTCCTGGGATAACAAATTGTATATAACCAGATCGTATAACAAACGGATAACTAAACTTTAATTATAAGAAAATATGGGATTTTCTTGAATAACAAATTTTCAGAGAACTAAAGGAAACTTGTTCATTTTCAGAAAACAAACCGCTTATGAACTCACCAGCTTTATGCTGATTTTCAAACTGCTTGTATTCTCAGGTCCACATTAGATAGGTACCCACGATCTTTTAGAGAAGACGGAGCGTTTCATCAGACTCCTCTTTACTTTTGTTCATTTTGGATGTATATATCTATAATCATGTATAACTTTACTTTCAAACAAATGTAAATACTTCTATGTAATGTAATGGCTGTGTTTACTGTGCTTACTATGTACATTGGTTGTCATACTTTACATGACGTCCTCCGCTCCGGAACGTTTCCGCCATCGGTTTCGAGGTGTGACAATTTTATATCAGAGCCCTTGTTTATTGTGAACTAAGTAGACCAAACCTTATATGGTATAAGACTATAAACACTAAGGGGCCGCAATGCTCTGAACTAAAAGTATACTTTAAAATATAAGTATTTTTCAAAGTATACAAGTATACCTAACCACCGGAAACCGTAACTACGAGTAGAACAAAACATAAGTAAATGGGTGTTGTACACTGTGGTTAAACCTGGGCAGTTATGTAGTCGTGTCTAGGGTCAATATAGCCTGATCAACTATATTCATTCGAGACACGACCAACATGTGCTTGGGAGTGACTGTGGTATGCAGCATGCCTAAAACTTACCTAAGATCTAAACAATGATTCGTTGATGCAGCGAAACATAAAATACTATGGGAGTATTTTAGCCAAAACCGAATACGTTGTAGAAACTCATTCCGAGTGTTGCTACTCATTCCTTCCTTAGCGATAGTTTATATGCTTTGATAACTCTTTCCTGTTTATCGCTTAATAGAACTTTAAATCTGTCATAAGGAGATATTTCTTGTTCCATATCTCTTGATTTAATTCAGAGGACTTATAATCCTCTCTTTCCTGGCTATTATAGATCAAGATGCCTCCAAGGAAAAGACCCAACTCAAAGAACAACAATCCTCCTCCTCCACCACCTCCCTCTCCATTTGATCCTGCCATGTTCCAAGCAGCTGTTACTGCTGTTGTGGCTGCTGCCATGTCACAAATGAACCCCGGTGGTTCAGGCGGGCCAGGAGGTGGTACTCAGTGTCAAAACCAGGAAAGTAGCCAGGGCCACCGGAAGGAGTGTTCCTACAAGGACTTTATGAATGCAAAACCCACACCCTTCAATGGCACTGGAGGTGTCATTACCCTAACCCGATGGTTCGAGAAAATCGAATCTATCTTTGAAATCTGTTCCTATTCGGAATCTGATAAGTTGAAGTTCGCCGCCTGCACTTTCACCGACAAAGCTCTGATTTGGTGGAACGACCGAGTTAAATTCTTAACCCTACCTATAGCCAATGATACGGGTTAGCAGGTCATGAAGGAACTCCTGCTTGCAGAATACTGCCCTCGGGGCGAAATGCAGAAGCTGGAGCACGAACTCTGGAACCTGAAGATGAAGGGTTCCGATATCGCCGCCTACACTTCCAGATTTGATGACTTGGTGCTTCTCTTCTCGGGAATGGTTACCCCAGAGAGTAAAAATATTGAAAGATTTATTTGGGGGCTGACCTAACCAACCAAGGGAAACATTTTGGCTGCGAAACCAGATACCTACGACAACGCCAAATGCTTAGCGCAAACCTTGATTGACCACAGTGATGACCTTGAGGAAATGACCACCACTCCTGAACCGACAAAAAGGAGTGGTGAGAAAAGAAAACTTTGGAAAAAGAACAAGAGTAAGTCTTTGCAGGAGTCCTTGAAGAAACAGCAAACTGTGGCAGTCCACGCTCTGACTTCCCCTGCTGTTGTTTCTGCTGTTGGATCCACAACCCAAACACCTACTAGTAGGTATGCTGGTACCCTTCCTATGTGCAACAAGTGCAACTATCATCACCTCACTTCCAGCCCATGTCAGGAAGTGCTTTGCAACAACTGTGGAAAAAAGGGCCACACTGCGAAAAACTGCAAGACACCAACCCAATCAACAAATCAACCTTCCGGAGTGGGTGTCGGTCAGGCCTGCTATGGATGTGGTGAAGTCTAACATTTCAAAAGGAACTGCCCCAAGGCAGCAACAACTGGTAACACCGGGAGATTCCTAGCTATAGGACAAGAGGAGGCAGCCACCGATCCCAAGGTTGTCTCGGGTACGTTCCTTCTCGACAACTCTTATGCTAGTATGCTTTTCGATTCTGGTGCTGAAATAAGTTTTGTTAGCCATTCATTCAAACATCTCATTAAACATAATCCCCAACCATTAACCGAAACGTTTACCGTCGAGATGGCTAACGGAGAGAAAGAAAACGCTAACGACATATTCATAGGCTGTACCCTTACCCTGAAAGATCATTCTTTTCCAACCGACCTAATGCCAGTGTCCATTAAGAGCTTTGATGTTATCATTAGCATGGATTGGTTGAGCCCTAATCATGTAGATATCCTTTGTTACGAAAAAGCTATCCGTCTTAATCTCCCCTCTGTCCAGACTCTTATGATCTACGGCGATAAACTTAGTTCCAATCTTCGCATCATATCTTGCATCAAATCTCAAAAGCTTCTACGAAAGGAGTGTCACGCATTCCTAGCTCATGTAATCAATGAGAAACAGGAAGTTAAAGACCTCGAGAGCACCCCCGAAGTCTGCGACTTTTCTGATATCTTTCCCAAAGAGCTCGCGGGAATTCCCCCCGCACGTCAAGTCGAGTTTCGAATAGACCTAATTCCTGGAGCTAATCCTGAAGCCAAATCTTCGTATCGCTTAGCTCCAGCAGAAATGCAGGAGTTATCCAGTTAGCTCAATGAGCTACTCGACAAAGGGTTCATCAGACCGAGTTCCTCACCTTGGGGAGCCCCAATATTATTTGTGAAGAAGAAATATGGATCCTTTCGAATGTGCATAGACTACCGCGAGTTGAACAAGTTGACCGTCAAAAACCGTTATCCTCTTCCTCGAATAGATGACCTCTTTGATCAACTTCAGGGAGCTAGTTACTTATTGAATATTGACCTTAGATCAGGGTACGATCAGCTTCAAGTTCACGAGAATGATGTTTCCAAGACAACATTCAGGACTCGATATGGTCACTACGAGTTTGTAGTGATGCCCTTCGGCCTAACCAATGCACCGACTGTGTTCATGGACCTGATGAACCAGGTGTGTCGTCCTTTCCTGGACAAGTTCTTCATCGTGTTCATTGACGACATACTTGTCTATTCCCGAAGTGAAGAAGATCACAAGCAATACTTGAGGTTGGTGTTGGAGACACTTAGAAGGGAGAAGTTGTACGCGAAATTCTCCAAATGCGAATTCTGGATTCGGAAGGTAGATTTCCTTGGTCACGTGGTAAGCGAGGAGGGTATACACATGGACCCATCCAAAATCAAGGCGATAGAGAATTGGTCGGCACCGAAGACACCCACAGAAATCCGTCAACTCTTGGGTCTCGCTGGCTACTATCGCAGGTTCATCCAGAATTTTTCCAGAATCGCCAAACCCCTAACTACTCTACCACAGAAAGGTGTAACCTTTTGTTGGAGTGAGAAGCAAGAAACTGCATTTCAAACATTGAAACGATCCATGTGCAGTGCACCTATTCTATCCCTGCCGGAAGGAACAGAGGATTTCGTTGTTTATTGCGATGCATCCAGTCAGGGCTTAGGCTGTGTGCTTATGCAAAGAGGAAAAGTTATCGTTTATGCCTCGAGAAAGGTGAAGACACACGAAGTCACGATTTGGAATTAGGAGCAGTGGTCTTCACTCTGAAGATTTGGAGACATTATCTCTAAGGAACTAAGTGCACAATCTTCAGTGACCATAAAAGCCCGCAACACATCTTCAATCAGAAAGACTTAAACATAAGGCAACGACGATGGGTAGAGCTACTCAGTGACTACGAGTGCAAAATCCGCTACCATCCCGGCAAGGCCAATGTGGTAGCAGATGCCCTTAGACGAAAGGAGAGTTCAAGCCACAAGGCAAAAACCCTGACGATGACCATTCATTCCTACCTATCCGTACAGATCCGAGAAGCCCAGTTGGAATCCCTAAAACCAAAGAACGTATTGAACGAAGCCTTGACAAGAATGGATAAAAAACTTGAGATTAGAGGTGACTGAGTCTATTGTTTCATGGATCGAATTTGGACCCCAAAGTTCGGAGGTTTGAGGGACGTTGTCATGAACGAAGCTCACAAGACCAAATACTCTATTCACCCTTGTTCGGACAAGATGTACCTGGATCTCAAGAAATAATACTGGTGGCCAAACATGAAAGCCGAAATCACAACCTTCGTGGGCAAGTGTCTGACTTGTGCTAAGGTAAAGATCGAGTATCAGAAGCCCTTGGGTCTGCTCCAGCAGCCCGAGATACCTGATTGGAAGTGGGAGATGATTACCATGGATTTCATCACCAAGTTACCCAGATCTCCGAGTGGGTATGATACCATTTGGGTAATTGTCGATCGTTTGACAAAATCCGCTCACTTCCTTCCGATTAAAGAATCATTCAAGATGGAAAGACTCATGTAAGTCTACATCCAAGAGATAGTCCGACTGCATGGTGTGCCTGTGTCCATTATCTACGATCGAGATAGTAGGTTTACCTCTAGATTCTGGCAGTCCCTTCATAAAGCTGTTGGAACCAAGCTGGACATGAGTACAGCTTATCATCCTCAGACATACGGACAGAGTGAGAGAACTATCCAGACCCTGGATGACATGCTGAGAGCATGTGTCATCGATTTCGTAAAGTCGTGGGACACCCATCTACCCTAGATCGAGTTCTCGTATAACAATAACTACCACACCAGCATCAAAGCTGCCCCGTTTGAAGCCCTCTACGGTAGTAAGTACAGATCCCTTCTATGTTGGGCCGAGGTAGGGGACACGCAGCTAGACAAGAGTCAAGTTCCCAATAGTGCTCTCACTGGTCCTGAAATCATTCGTGAAACCACCGAGAAGATCATCCAAATCCGAGAGAGACTGAAAGCCTCACGAGACCTACAGAAGAGTTACGCTGATAAACAACGAAAACCAGTAGAATTTCAGGTTGGAGATCATGTCGTGTTGAAGGTCTCACCCTAGAAAGGCATGATATGCTTTGGAAAGCGTGAAAAACTTAACCCAAGGTACATAGGACCTTTCGAGATCCTCACTAGGATCGGTCCTGTAGCCTACAAACTCAGATTACCTCAAGAACTTAGCAACATCCATCCTATCTTCCACATCTCAAATCATAAAAAGTGCTTATACGATGAAACCCTCGTGATCCCTCTTGGCGAGATTGAGATCAAAGAAAACCTGAACTTTGTGGAAGAACCCATCAAAATCCTGGATCGAGATTTCAAACGTACGAGACAAAGTCGCATCCCGATAGTGATGGTTCGCCGGAATGCCAAGCGAGGACCCGAATTCACTTGGGAGCGCGAATACTCGATGAAACAGAAGTATCCACATCTCTTTTCAATTCCATGATTTGTATTTTAATTCTAAATTTCAGGATGAAATCCCCTCTAACGGGGGGATAATGTGACAATCCGAAAACTTTACGTCGTTGTAACCAGTTTTTGTCAGTAAAACCGTTGCGTTCCAATTTTTCCGTTAACTTTGGTTTAAATTAATTAAATTGGGACTTCTTATTTTGACATCATAAGTGTTGGAACATAATGAACACACGTGAAAACATCCCAAATGTTTATTTGGAAAATTTATAGTTTCGACCACGTCGGGTTACGACAACTTAATCGGGTATGATCAAAAGCCCCGTTTAATGTCAGTATCGGGTAGAATTCCACCGAGCCTCAAACTCGAACCATATTTAAAGTTAAGTGGACTTCATTTGAAGCTTTTCCACTCTCTCTCTACTCTCTCTCTACAAACTCAATCTTTGATCCAAAAATCACTCTTTCAAGCTCCAAATTGGTATGTAATCCATCCTAGCTCATAGTATAACATATTTAGCTTTCAAATTCGTGTTTAATTCATGAAATAGGACCAACAACATAGGTTTACGGCCCAGGAACAGCCCTCGGCCGCAAACACACATAAATGGGGTTTTGGAGCCCCAAAACCCTTCCAAACCAATTCTGGAGCTTAGATATGACTTAGGGGCTTACAATACTGGACTTAGAACACCAAAACCTTATCATTTGAGGGGTAAACATGAGTTTACAGTCCAAGAACATGCTTGGACCATAAACACCCTTTCTTAGGCCGTGAACACCTTTTAAGGTGTTAAAATGCCCCTTAAACACCTCCTAAGCCTTAGAACAATGTCTAGAATCATCCACCGTTGTATTAGGGACCTTAAACATGCAAGAAACCATCCCCTAGGGAGATTACAGCCGTAAACCCCCCCAAGTAATGGTTCCTGGGCCGTAAACTCCTTTCTGATGGTCAAATGGTGCCCTTACTTCCTTCCATGGCTTGTACTTTGGACTAGAAACACTTGTGCTTGATCTAGGACCACCAAAACACAATAAAAATGGGTACTTGAGAGTTTACGGCTGTAAACACCTAGTTTACAGCCATAAACTCCATAAATGGTCCATATGTTGCTCAAGTCCCCTTCCAATGCCTTAAAACTAAACCTAGCATCACCCCCACAAGAGTTTTAAGACCATTAAGCATCCAAGAACACCCCCACCATGAGTTTACGGCCATAAAATCATGGGGATATGGTATTAGGGCCAAAAACTCCCTTAGGAGTTTACTCTTGAAGAGCAAACTCCATATTTAGGCCATACACACCCTTAGATGCTACCAGGGTCACTCCTAACACTTGAAATAAAGTGTTTTCGCGCCTCGGAGTGTACTGTCTTATCTAATTAGTAGTTCAAAGTATAAATAGATACAATTATGTATCTATTCATATTAAATAGGAACCT
This sequence comes from Lactuca saligna, assembly GCF_052625555.1. Lineage (NCBI taxonomy): Eukaryota > Viridiplantae > Streptophyta > Magnoliopsida > Asterales > Asteraceae > Lactuca > Lactuca saligna. Next base: position 147,412,914 of record NC_136422.1, read on the forward strand.
TGCATGTTCTCAATCCCCGAACTGACACTTAGCATCCAACCGACACATTTCTCGTCTGGTGAGTTCTTACCCCTATGTTTTTCCATGTTTTCAATGTTTTTAGAAAGGGGGGGGGGGGTGGAATACAAGCAAAAGTATAAGGAAATATTGTACTCAAACTTATGATTTCATTTGAAATGTTTCATATTTCGTATGCTTTTAACACTGGAAACTGTATTAACCAATCGTTCAACTTGCAGAGTAAACCGTCAAACTATTTGTGAAACTCGTTTTAAAATGCAATATTTTATATTTCACAAATGAATTTTCACAGCATTACTATTAAAAGCATGAACCTTAGAACTTTAAAACATCCTTGATATCACTCCCCCTAAATACGAGAGTGAAGGACTAATGACATTAAAACTTAGAACTTTAGACCCGTCCTTGATAACACTCCCCTTAGATACGAGTGTGAAGGACTAATAACATTAATCTCAGAACTTTAACACTCCCCCTAGTTACGAGAGTGAAGGACTAATAAAATAGAATTTCCCGTTTTATTATCTTTTAATTCATTAATCATAAGATTGGAGACACATCCTTGTAACACTCCCCCTAGTTACGAGAGTGTAGGACTACCCCCATAACCAGAATCTCTTGGAGGGAGAACGTGACTTGAGTGTATAGATCCATACGGGATTGACAACACCGCACCTGGCTACTGGCTACAGTCGAACCGAAAAGTTCAAGGGTGACAAAAGTCATAAAATGATATTGGCCCCGTTCCGAGCCTTATCTTGTCTGTTGTGTGGTTATGGAACTCGCAATTTAGATTATGTAAACTTTTCTACTTACTTATTAGTTTTATATACATGTTAAAACTAATGTACTTTTCAAAGATAACCAGGCTTTCAGGAAACTTCACACAAACACTTTAAGTATGGTAGATACTTGTACATTACATTCATAACCAATAACCGATTACAAACTTTTAAGGAAAATAAGGGTTTTTCCTGGGATAACAAACTGTATATAACCAGATCATATAACAAACGGATAACTAAACTTTACTTATAAGAAAATATGGGATTTTCTTGGATAACAACTTTTCATAGAACTAAAGGAAACTTGTTCATTTTTAGAAAACAAACCGCTTATGAACTCACCAGCTTTATGCTGATTTTCGAACTGCTTGTATTCTCAGGTCCACATAAGACAGGTACCCACAATCTTTTGGAGAAGATGGAGCGTTTTCTCAGACTCGTCTTTACTTTTGTTCATTTTGGATGTATATATCTATAATCATTTATAACTTTACTTTCAAACAAATGTAAATACTTCTATGTAATGTAATGGTTGTGTTTACTATGCTTACTATGTACGTTGGTTGTGATACTTTACATGACGACCTCCACCCCGGAACGTTTTCGTCATCGGTTTCGGGGTGTGAAAAAGAAGTAGTTGTTTGGGAATGTTATGTTGAGGACAACTTGTACACAAGTTGTTGAATCGCTTCCAAAAATCATGAAAAGTCTCATTCTCCCCTTGACGAATCCCCAAAATGTCACTTCTTTGGCTTGATGTTCAGGAGGTGGGATAGAACTTGCTATTGAAGGCTTTGAGTACCTCTCCCCATGTGTGAATAGATCTTTGTGGTAAGTTGAATAACCACTCTTTAGCTTTATCTTCCAAGGTGAACGGGAAGGCCGTTATCTTGAAATCATCCAATGTCACATTTTCGGGTAACATGCTAACACACATCATATGAATCGACTTCAAATGCTTTTTAGGGCCTCGAGAGCCCACTAAGCCCGTCTCCATCCAACCCGCAACCGCAACGAACACTGAAAACCTACAAAATATGTTATGCAAAATAAAAAGCACCGGGTATGATCCATAATAAAGAAAAGAAAAAATATACAATACATTAATAATATAAACATCTAAAAATTCTAAAATAAACTATAAAAAGAAGTAAATAAAATAAACTATCATAATCGGGGGAATCAATCTTGTAAGGTTAAGTCCCCGCACCACCTGTCTTTCCAGAAAAGGAAACTATATTTGGAAATTGGATTTACAGTGAACAACTCATGATAATTTACATCAAAGGATGGTAAAGATTTAATTGCTTTGTTATGTTACACCAAACACCATTTGAATTCTTAGCAATCATTATGACTGGTCTTTTGATAAGATTATCAATGGAAACAATGATGGGTTAAGTTCATAACATCATTCCTATGGTGTACATGCAACCCTAATTGCTTTCATCTAGGTTTTTCTAATTAAACATACAACTATGAATACCAAAGTAATGAACCCTAATTACTAGCATACAAATCTAAAAAACACATATGATTAGGGTTTAGATCTTACCTTGATTGTTATGTAGCAATAACAATCACAATCCTTCTTGATCTTAACTTATGAAAGCCTAGTGCCTCAAATGTTACACCTCTAATGGAATCACAAACACTCAATGCAACAAGATGACTTAGAGAGGGAAGGATTTTGGCTAGTGTTTCTCATAAAACTCATAGGGGGCCGAAAATCCTATGTAAAGGGCTCCTTATATAGTTGTGTGGGATGCTAGGGCTTCTGACGGAAACCCGAATTCTTGCTTAAGGCCTAAGAAGCCCATGGATTCCTTCCTTAGAGCCCTTGGACGAAATATTATGGGCTTCCCCATAAATTTTGTCCACTTCACTCTATGGAGTCCATTAGCTCAACTAGCAACTAACAGTTAATTGCAATATCAGTCCCCTTTATTTAATTAGTTTTTTTATCACCAAATTAATTTAGGATCAATACTAATTAAATAATATGATTTCCAAATAATATATTAAACTTGTAGTATATCAATAAAACCATTTTCGAGTAGCAATTTATTATTCATATAATAAATTCTACCCTCTCTCCTCTTCTCTTCATATCAAGTTGCATGAGTGAGGGCAACACAAAAGGACCATGTTCATAATCAAATCAAGTACATACCTAAAATAGTTATGGGCTTAGACAACTAATCCAACATTCTCCTACTTGGATAAGTCTAATCACTATTTTGCATATGACTTCAGAATTTGATCAGCAATCGTAGCATTCATAAGCCGTTGTCGAAGTCTAATCATATCATAAACATGTACTTTAGATAAGGGATCATATATTCTTCCATTCTAGATATCATATGAACTCAGACATGGATTAAAATCATTCTCTCCGTTCATGTGTTTCTTCCCGATTCCGATTTATGACGACTGACAATAGACTACAATTGAACACATCAACTTAGTACAGGCTTGGCCAAGCGCTTAACGTGTCATCACTAAATCATCGAGGGGCCTATAGATATCGCTTTTATCCCACTTTGGGTAAAAGGAACGGATAAACTTCGACTCAAATGTTCTCTTGTACCTACTCATCAAATCACACACAACAATATGTTTTATAACACCAAGTTACTGGTGCGTTTACATATTATCAATGGGTAACCGACTTGCAAACTATAACTCACACGTCTCCCTTTCAAGAATATAAGATATTATCATCTCACTAATCACTCATGATAAAAACCATAAAGTGATTCAAGTGAGAGTGGGTTTAATCCAATACTCAAATCTTATTTCAGGAGCACTCATGAACATTGCGGCAGACTTTTGCTATGTCTAAAATGCTTTAGACAATCTACAGTTGAATTCATGACACTCTTACCTCATTACCTACTTCCAAAGTATGATCGCCTGTGTATGGTTTAAATAATCTTATTATTCGGGAAGTCAAAGCATGCAAAATGAAACACAAGAATAATCGAAGCTAATATGACCTCAAACTTTTGTGTGTAAATAAAACACCTTTTATTTAGTCACCATATTTATTACACATTATTCATTGTATAATCTTTAGGATAATCAACTTATTACTTGAATTATAAAAATAGTTGTCCCATGCTCCAAGCATGCACACTATGTTTACCTATGGTCCTTACTTTGTGAAATAGATCAATCGAACACATTTCCAACGATATTCATTTCACAACTCCTAATCCTTATCATTAGTTTAAGAATACCCAATTCTATCCACTATTAGAATATGTTAGATTCTAGCATTTTATGCAATAATCCTTTCGTAATATCATAACACCAAAGCCACCAAGACTTTGCCAATGATATTACAAAGTGCTCTATTGGAGATTGTTACAAGGAAATTCCATAGATATGAAGTCTCACATTCAGATTACATTCCTTTGAACATCCTTCTTGCATAAAAGTTTCTAATCTAGACATAGATTCTTTATATCCAAATCCCATTTACGGAAACATTTCCATATTTTCCATATGACAATTCATTCTAAATAGAGTCCCATCTATTCATAATAATGTCAATATGGTCCATCCAATACTATACTTCCAACTGCCACAAGGAACAATCCTTAGCGAACCTTAGATTTTCCTTGATAGTTGCTTAATTATTTTAGTCATTTCCAGTTCTAGTTCTTTTTCCCTCTTAATGCCCTAGGAATTTGGAAAATCAGAACGGACGAATATTATAGCATATTCAATCAATCCTATACCTGAAGCGTATGGGATACGATACATAATGTCTTACATAAAGACATGATACTTACCAATCTCTTGCTATAATATATATATATATATATATATATATATATATATATATATATATATATATAATTCCCTTATGTTGAATCTTTTCAACATACCATTCATATATGTCCTTTGAATAAATTTGATTAAAATTTCTTGATCTAAGCTTTTAGGTTTTGAAATTAAGTACAATTTCCTCTCCCTTAATTATAGCAAAACAACTTTTCAACCCCTGTAACTTTGCAAAGTGAAACTTTTGTTTTCTATGATTAATATTGCTAATTCGCACCATAATAATCATGCTCCCACTAACATGATAATTATATCCTTACCAACATAACACTTATGATCCTACTAGATTGGACATGTATTTAGAAATTAGTTGGACATCTATAAATCAATAATTATTGACTTTCTTCCTAAAGTTAATATTTCTAATACAAACTACTTCGATAAACCTTTATCCAAGCTTCTCAAAATCATACACCTTTCCTTAGAAAGCTCATGTGTGTGTATCTAAACCATTTTAGAACTTATAGAAATAAGTCTTAAATGTTCAAACTAATTGCCAAATCTCACAATTTGAACTATGAAGAGGAATTCCGTAATCATAATCGAATTTGAGAATACAAATATCACAATTGCTATCTCTTTAAAATCTCTCTTAGTGAAAGTGTTTCCTCACAATCATTTTTATGAAACGGAGAGAAACCTTATGACACTTAGATTTTATGGTGTATGTGTTCATATCATTGTGAATTTTCCATAACCATAATCACAAGACAAGGTTTGTGACAAATCCAAACTCATATGGACTGAACTTGTTCAATCTTAATTTCTTGCCTCATGGCAGCACGAGCGCCCACCATTGCTTCCAAGTTGTTAAGTAATTCACCTTTAAAGATCAATGAACTTTCATTAATCACGGTGATTTGCTTTATGAAATCAATTGAGAACTCTTACAACTCACATACATAGTCAACTTTACTGGAATGACATAGAAACAAGAATATGCCAACACGATAGGTTATAAACCTCAAGTCGTGTGCTAGTGATGAATAACTAGATTTATTCTTGATTTTTTCTTGAAAAATTTCAAGATCATTAAGACTCCCACTGACCTCTTGACATATAAGATTCTCTTGTCAAGAAACATTCCTTAACAAACAAATATTTAAGAGTTAGTGCGGGTTCCTATCAAGACAAACACTTCACACAATTGATCTTAGTTGGTTTTTGTCTTATCAAAAGACATCACAACTTACCAATTTAAAATGTGCAAGAGTAAGAAAAATTTCTATTCCGCATTTGATGAGTGTTTTAAACTTACTAAAGACGCGTCACTCAATATCACAATCTTGAAGTATGATTCCAAGACTTGATTTTGGAACAATGTATGATTCACCTTCTTATTCAACCACTTCAACAAATCCTGATTCCTCTTCTTAGCCATACTAGTGCACTAAGATTTACTTAGATGATCAATTGGGATATGGTTTCATAATTAATGAGACGATCATAAAACATGATACTAAAGTACTCTCTCATCTTTTCAGATTGAAGAACCTTTTATCTTTCTACCCAATTGATTCTTTTTATTCGTTCTGCTATTATTGAAACCTTTCCAATGATTCATACTCACACTTAAACTTTTAAGCATAACCATATTTACTAAACTTTTAGCAAATCATGACGAATAGTCTTATTGTTCTTTGTTGTGGACTTGACTAGTGCATAACTATGTGTACTAGATCCTTTAGTCCTTCACTTGACTCACATACTTGTATGAACAAGGAATTAGTCTTAATTTCCCAAATATGAAGGTTCTCATTCATCACACAATACAAGTTGTAAGATTCCAAGTTTCTGTCGAATTGAAACTTGGGCGATGAGGATCTTTCCTTATTTAGTAAATTTTTGACACTACCACAATTAACATAACTAAGAATCATTTTTCAATATTTCTAAGAATAGAAACATACAAACATCAATTTTTTACAAATAACATTGCAAGGATATAAATAAGACAAAATCACAAATTTATTTTATTTATAAAAGTGCAGAAAAACTTTACGTTATAATGCAAATTCAAATGAAAACTATGCTATTACATATTCCTAAGCAATCTATCATGACTCTCTAAGTGGCAGCTTAAAATATGATATTCGAATCATGCGATCGAAATCAATTTCTTCGTGATCAGACTCAGCTCACTCTTCCTTTAAGCTTCCTTTCTTTTCTTTGATCCTATAAAACATCAAAATGCAATCTGATTGCATCATGTATTAAGAATCTGCAAATAGGAACCTAATAGATCCAGATAGTGAATGTTAGCTGAAGCAAATTCATACACTTTGACTCTCCCATATCTTAGATCTCTCAGGTAGTTAAGGCAGCTTCGTAACCAATGCCCCTTCTCGTGCTAGTAGAAACTTATCGACTCTTATAGAATGGTACACGAGACTATCTTAGACAACCTTTCTCTTGCGTTGAGAAAACTTTTCTGGACTTCCAATGTTGCCATTGTCCATAAAAGGTTGGGACATTGATTTACTAGAAAAACTTGCTTGACCAGTCCGCCAAATCATTACTGATTCAGCAGCAATAAGCAAATAGGTAAGATCAATAAGGGTCACATAGTCTTCCATCATATATTACTCTCTAATGAACTCACTATATGAGTCAGGTAGTGATTGAAGAACGAAGTCAATGGCCAAATTCCTTGAGACATCGACACCCAACATCCTCAACCTATCAATATGTGACTTCATCTCTAAGACATGTACACACATAGACTTTCTATCTTCGTGTCTTTTTGCCAATAGGGTTTGAGTGACCTTGAACTTTTCAAGTCTTCGAACACGTGGGTTAGGGAGAATTATTGGAGTAGGTGGAGGTAGTGAAGCATGATTTCCATTTCCACAATCCAATCGTGGAACATCATCTTCATGTGCAAAACGTTTTCCAAAGGATTCGAGAAGATCATAGTTAATAGACTTTATCATCTACAAAATGGGATAAATTCAAGTTACTTGATAAGAATCCTTAATAATCATCCAAATGAAATATTAAGGCTAGGACCCAACACAATATCCTACAACATGGAAGAGGGATACCGTAATCCAAATTGCAGAATATTTAAAGGTAGGTAAATGACGATTTACCAATTTCCACCATGAAAAATGAAAAGGAAATTTAAGTTTTAAATGAATTGAAACTCATATATCTTTTGAGATACATTGAACTTTTCAATGGCATGTTTAATCTCAATTATGCCCATCAAATTTTTGAATGGGATGCTGAGGATCACAAACAAGGTATGGATAACCATGCAAATTAGCTGGTACTCTCGATGTTACAAATCACCTATCAATGCGCCGTTTAACCACACATGCTCCATTGATCTATGATAAACATCAATCTACCCATTGCCATCCTTCATTGGTCCCATATTAGTGTGTCGGTAAACCACACACGCTCCACTAATGACCAACAAGGTGCAATGTGCAATTTCATGGATTAGCACCATCTCTACATTTTTCCTAAAGTAACTAAGATTTGGGAATTTATAAAAGTGTTTTGTTACTTCGTATTTTATTATACTTATAATGGAAGGTTGTGTCATATCCTACCCGTTCGGCTAACGACCCTCCACTAGTCAAGAGTGCGGTGGGTGATAGTGGACACCCATTTAATCACCATTTTATAAGTAATTTCTTTAAACACCCCATATAGACCAGCTTCGTGAATGAGATATACTAACGGTAAGAATAACATTTACTTATACATATATAATATTAAACTTTTAATTCTATATAGTCTAAGGGTGTATTTTATACTTTTAAAATACTAAGTGGTTTAATCTATTAACAAATTATACTTTTAATTTGATTAACTTAAACCATATAATTATGGATTTATTAATTATCTCTTTTAATTAAACTCTTAATTAAATTAATAAACCCATAAGGGTGTAATTTGAACTTTTCAAAATACTAGGGTCTTAAAATTTAATATTTCAAAATTAATACCTTTTAATTAAATTTTAAATTCCAAAACTTGAGGACAAATTTTGAAACCTTTCAAAATATTAGGGTTTAATTATTTAAATTTCAAAAACTAAAACTTTTAAGTTCAAATTTAAACTATAAAACCTAAAGGGTGTAAATTGAAACTTTTCAAACTTACTAGGTCAAATATTTGAATCATAATAATCATATGTTATCCATATTTAACCAAATCCTTTAATTTTGATAAGGATAAACATACCCAAACATGAAAAAAAACGATTTTAGGCAAGAAAAACGAGTTTAGGTAATTATCCTCATCAAAATCTACTCAAAAAATCGAAAATCTCGACAACTCGTTGAGTCGGCTGCGCAAACAACAAAATTGTGACCTTTTGATCCTTTGGCAGTTCACTTTTGCATCTATTCAACTAGAAAAACGACCTAGGCTTTGATACCACTTATGGGTTATGTGCATAACATCATTCCTATGGTGTACATGCAACCCTAATTGCATTGATCTAGGTTTTTCTAATTAAACATACAACTATGAATACCAAAGCAATGAACCCTAATTACCAGCATACAAATTTAAAAAACACATATAACTAGCATTTAGATCTTACCTTGATTATTATGTAGCAATAACAATCACAATCCTTTATGATCTTGACTTATGAAATCCTAATTCCTCAAATGTTACACCTCTAATAGAATCACAAACACTCAATGCAACAAGATGACTTGGAGAGAGAAGGATTTCGGCTAGGGTTTCTCATAAAACTCATAGGGGGTGAAAATCCTATGTAAAGGGTTCCTTATATAGCTGTGTGGGCTACTAGGGTTGTTGAAGGAAACCCTAATTCCTGCTTAAGGCCTAAGCAGCCCATGAATTCCTTCCTTAGAGCCCTTAGACGAAATCTTATGGGCTTCCCCATAAATTTCGTAAACTCCACTCTATGGACTCCACCAGCCCAACTAGCAACTAACAGTTAATTGCAATATTTGTCCCCTTTATTAAATCATTCTCTTTCGATCACCAAATTAATATCAAATTAATTTATGATCAATACTAATTAAATAATATGATTTCCAAATTCAGCAATGATACCTTCGGGTGCTTTGAATAAAGAGAGGTAGTATGTTGGTAAGTTATTAAGGACTTACTTAATTAAAGTGAGTCGGCCACCAAATGATAGAGTTTTTGCCATCCAAATAGATAACATTGACTAGAATTTCTCAATCATTGGTCGCCAATTTTTCATTAGTGCCATATTTGCCCCTACAGGCACACCAAGGTAAGTGAACGAGAACGTACTTTGAAGGAAAACTAGCACTTGAGCTTGTTGATATAAATCTGTGTTAGAAATATCAATACCAAATAACCTGGATTTTTGAAAGTTCACCTTAAGTCCAGATGTGATGTGGAAACACTTCAAGATTGTGACATCCCCAAAATCACAGCTAGAAAAGATGGGTTTCATTTGTGCTTTTAAAATAATTTCAGAGTAAATCGTTTTGATTTAAAAGAGTTGCGGAATTTGTTCCCAAAACAAAATATGATAAAATAAAGTTTATCAAAGCATTTCATCAAGAGATGCATTTTCATTATATAACAATATTTGGGATGTCATGTTCCGATAAACAGACCAAAAGCATAAACAACAAAAGATAGACCATGCAACAATTACATATAACAATTGGTCTAATATCAAAATATCTTGATAAGTCATCCAACTTATGCTCTTGCGTCACTACCTGTAATACAACAAAACTGAGTGGGTCAGGCTTGGGAGCCTGGTGAGCATATAGGGTTTTCAACCCACAATAAATAATTATATTTAATTTTCACCAACCAACAATAACCCGATTACCCATTCTCGTTATCCTCACTTTACAAGGGACCTAATATAGGATTTTCATCTGGATGGACCTTACTGCAAAGGGGTTTCCTCAGAAATAGATATCCTAAAGGCAACCATGAAAGGGATAAAGTACACCGGTGAACACATCGTTCACAACACCTATAGGTTATGAACTTGCTAGCGTTCCACTGGACTGTCTAGAAAGAGTCTGTGGTCGTCATCCATACTCCGCTAGATGACTAGGTCAACATCAACAACATCGAGGCCTCTCATCAGTTTATCACACATCAACTATCTACCCAAGTTCTACCCAACATTTTGTAGATAACAATATACATATGCATACATATGGAACTTAAAAACTAATAAGATAATCATTTAATACTCGTTCCAAATATACATATTCATTCCAAGTAACAGATAATATATATCTATATACACATAGCACGTATTCACTCGGAGATACTTTATATCTATGTGTTAGAAGAAAAGGAATATACACTCACTTGATCAGAAGATGATCAGACAGGACTACGGCTTGCAGAAGCAGTATTCTTCGGTAGATCTAGAATATCTTCACACACCGGGCTTCTCGCAGGCAAAGCTTCGGCTCGGAAACTCTTTTCTTCTTGGGAACTTCGGGCTTCAGGACTCGCTTCAAGTCTCAGGATGCTAACGGGGCTTTGGGTGTATTTCTTTACATGTAAATCGAGGTAGAACGGGAGTGAGAGGAGAGAAAATAGTGACCCTAAACGGCTGGCCCTTCAAATCTATTTATAAGGCAAAATTTGCCCTTGCCACATCGTGGCATATTTTTCCACGTCGTGGGCTTGGTCGTCACTGCAGGCGCCATCGCAAGTTGCATCTGGGGGACTTCAGAAGGTGTCAGAAGACTTGCCACATCGTGGCACTTCTTGTCACGTCGTGGTATCTGACAGTTTTTGGGGTTTCGCGCCCCGAACTTCAGAAATTCATAACTTTCGTATACGAACTCCATTTTCGACGTTTTTTATATTGACACGTAGGTGAGATTATGATCTACATCTCTCGTTTAGACTCCGTTGGATAATTTTGAATTTATTTTTAATATATTATAAATATATTACTTATATATTATTTTTTGTAGGCCAGGACAGGAAAACTCCGTTATAAATTCATAACTTCTTCATCCGACGTCCGTTTTCGCCTATCTTTTTATCGTTTCACTACTATTAACGATATCTTCAATTCTCATTTAGATTGTTTCGGCTAAAAACCGTTCGATCTCAAATCAAGTATTCGGGCTACATACTGTTAAGCCGAAACTTCAGAAAATCATAACTTCCTCATACGAAGTCAGATTTGGGCATTCTTTTTATGCACGCTCTCGGTTTAACGAACTCTTCAACTTTCGTTTAGATTACTAAGGCTAGTATTGTTCTATCTTAGATTCATATTTTACATCATTCGGCGTCTTGTTGGTTCTGTAGCAAAACTTCGACAGATCATAACTTCTTCGTTATAACTCGGATTTTGACATTCTTTATATATTCAGAAACCTTGTTTCAACTACTAAAACATTATCTAAAGATATCAGCTTTATCTACTATTTTATTTTGATGCTTATTTTTTATTCTTAATTCATTTAAGCCACACAACTAAGCAGAAAACATATAATACTCAAATAATACATTCTTATTATTTCAAAATGGGTTACAAAGGTTAACGTAGAATAATACATTGCTATTAATGACAAGCCCAGAAACACAGGAATTACAAAGATTCTGGCTAGTTTTTTTATGGAACAGATGTCCCATTTACCAGTGAAGATAGCGTCATCCACATAGAATAAATGGGAGAGAGAAGGGCCTTTATTTTGTAGTGTGATTCCAGTAATGAGCTTCTTCTCTAATGTTGTTCTTATTTCCTGGTTTAGGCCCTCCATGGCGATAATAAAGAGGAAAGATGATAATGGCTTACCTTTCCTTACACCTTTTGTGATTTTGAATTCATCAGTTGGGGATCCATTTACAAGCACATGTGCTTTTGATGAGGTGAGACAACCACGATTCCATTTCCTCCATTTGTTACTAAAGCCCATTTGTTCCATCACTGAGTCTAAATATTCCCAATTAATCGAATCGAAAGCTTTTTTGAAGTTGATTTTTAACATGAATAATTTTTCTTTTGTATTCCTAGCCCAAGAGAACACTTCTTTGATGATCAAAGGCCCTTCTAATATGTGTCTACCCTCTACATATGTAGATTGCACTTCATCAACTACAGAACGTACAATCACCTTAAGTCTTGATGCCAAAATTTTTGATACAACCTTGTATAAGAAACCGATCAGGTTTATCGGTCTATAATCACTAAGGAGTAGACGGTCCTCTATTTTCGGAATAAGGGTAATGAATGATGCATTGCATCCATGCACAATTTTTCTATAACGTTCAAAATGGGAGACAAACTGAATGATGTCGTGTTGAATTATTCCCTATTGTTGTTTTAACACTTTAAAAGTGTACCCATCTGGAGCAGGAGATTTATCGCCTCCACAACACCAAATTTCTTTTTTAGTCTCTTCTACTATGATTGGAGATTCCTAGAGATCACTGTCAGCGGAGGATAATGTTTTAAAGCCATTGGAGATAGACTTTTGTCAACTTGGCCATTTATCCTAGAATTTATTCTCAAAAAATCGATGGACCTCCATCTTAATGGCTGATGGTTTAGTGTTCCACGCCCCGTTGATTAGTAGGCCATGTAATCGATTCTTTCTGTTTTTATTTTTGACAGCTCCATGAAAAAATGAGAGTTTTCGTCACCATCAACTAACCACCTTATCTTAGCCTTTTGTTAAATATCTTGTTTAGCGAATTTCTCCAATTCAACAATCAGAGATTTATGAGCTCTATGATTGTAGACTTCATCCTTTGTGAGAACCCGGGATTCAACACATGATTCTAACAATTCAACCTCCGATTTTAATTGCGGCAATTTTTTGGCTTCATTACCGGATTTCAGTTTGCGCCGTTTACCTATTGACTTCCTGACAAATTTCATTCTAGCTTTGAGGTACATATCAGGTGCTCCAAAACCTTTAAAAGAGTACCATGCACTACAGAAGGCTTCATTGAAACCTTCCCGGAGTAACCAAGAATTAAAAAAGCGGAGAGGAGGGGGTCCAAAATCGTGATTGGAGGGTTTGAGAATCAGTGGAGTGTGATCAGAGTAGTCATGAGGGAGAACCAAGACAGTGGTAAGTGGTTGATGGGCGATGAAATTAGAGCACATGAGAAAGAGATCAAGCTTTTTCAATTTTAAACCGTCATCACAAAGGTAAGTGAATTTCTTGCCACCATGGTTGAACTCCTGAAGACCAGAACTTGCTATGAAGTTATTGAAATCTTTTGCAATTACACAACAAAATATCGAGTTAAATCTTTCATGATCGTATCTGACAACATTAAAATCACCCAACAGGATCCATATTCCATCAGTACTATGTTTGAGGTTAAGAAGCTCATCCCAAAGCTTTCTTTTATCTATTGCTAATTGAGGACCATACACATTAATGAGTGTAGTGATGCCAGGACCTCCATTCCAATGCTCAGATACAACTACAAAATTTCTAGAGGATGTGATATGAGACTTAACAAAGATTGTCGGGTCCTACATACTTATAATGCCACCTGATCTTCCTACTGGATTCACGAAGGCTACCTCGAAATATGAATTTCCCCACATGCCCTTGAATCAATATCATTTGAATCAGCAACTCTAGTTTCTTGTAAACCCATACTATTTTGTGTGATTCACCACACCCCCTGACATTAAGACATAGACAATTCATTGAGGGTTCTTTACAACACCAGCACCATTTTCAAGCACATCATGTACCATAGGATCATCAATCGCAATCTGGAAACCCACATCGTTTCCAACCATAAGTGTATTCGAAATTTCCATGGAGGATGTGTCTCAATCTCTAAAAGGACAACCAATGAAAATAAATAAATAAATAAACCTAATAGCGGTCAATAAAAACCCTTAACCACCCACAATTCGTTAACTTTTTTGTAATAATAATATTGCACATCCTCGCAAAGGTACAAAGATAGCTATCTATAAATTATAAATATGGTTGTATGTTTGGCTTAATACTTAAATGACAAAAAAAATTGAAAATTATTATCCCAAACAAAAGATTTTGGATTGTGGGTTGGACCAAACAATAAAAAGACGTTTGTCTATGTTTTTAGGTTGTCTATAGCCTCCTTATATGTGTATTGTTCATAACTCTATATATAAATTTGTTCACATAGAAAGTTATGTTCATTTGAGGTATATTCTTATGATTCTATGTATGAATCATCCAGTTTAACTAGTTGTTCCTGAAAATAATTCCATGTCAACAAATAGACATGAAAACTCTATTTGTGGTGAAAAATAGTATATCACACCATCAAAATAGCCAGTCAAAACCATCCCATGGCCAATAATATTAGGGAAATCACATAACACTAGTAATAGTATGGACCAGTAATAGTATGGGTGTATGAGAATTTGACGTTGGACCTTCCATGTTGAAGTTTATACTTCAGTTGGCTTCCATCATAGTAAATTAACAAATTAGATGAGCGAAATAGTTTGGCTATTGTTGAGTTAGAGAGCCCTTGTTTGCAACTAGTTAAGTGTAACTAATAGTCTTTTTAAAGTTAAATATATAAATTGCCTCCTAAAATTACAATTTCAGTTTTCAATGTAAAAGTACTCATCTATTTTTGGTTTAGAGGATAAAGAACAGAAACTCAAATATATAAAAACTTATCTTTGTCAATGATATTGTTTCATATCTAACGGGTATCTCGGCACGGAGGGGGTAGGGGTGTATTTTGATATTCTAGTTCCTCCCATCACTAGTGAATATTGATGCAAGGTTATGTGGTGGGTAATAAAGATTAGTGTGGATGATAGGAATCTGAAAATCGATTTATATGACTTCAAAAGGTCTGGAAGTGTAGGGTTGAACAAAAATGTGTTATCCCTGATTTTAAATCCATCGAAAATATTTTTTTAATTTATTACGTGCCAAAATTACCTATCGAAATGGATGTGTGTGGTTTGTGGATTCTTTGTGGAAAACATGACAATGTAGATGATGTTTACATCACCAAAAACTTATCTAAATTAGGGAAGCGTTTTGCATTTGTTTGGTTCTCAAAGATAGAGAACGAAATGATATTGGAAAATACTTTATGCTCGATTTTATTGGAAATATCTTCTTTCTTTTTGTCTATTGCAAAAGTCTATCAGGATGGAAAGAAAACCTCAAGAGAATACTATCAAGCAATGTATAATGGGATAAATTGAAGCCCTAATTTCAACGGTTGTAAATCGGTACATGGTATGTCTTATTTTATGGCAGGTTCAAATCTATTAAAAAAAGGCTGGGAAGAAAGATGGTAACATTAATATTAATAGGGATTCAAGAAAGTGAACATGATTGTTTTGGACTTTCTTGTAATAACTAAAGGTTCTCTTGCTATTTTTAGGAATGTAAGGGTGTAACACCTCAAATTTTCGACCAAAATTTTCATTTTTAAATTTCCAAAAACCATAGTTTCACAACCAACTTATCAAATACACGATCATCCCAAAGCAACAAGTATCCTAAAAATCATAGTACATAAGAATATGTCCCAATAGTAAATTCCCCAGCGTGTGTGTACCATCAGACTTTCAGCTTCCCGCGGTCCTGTGAAGTACCCGCCACATATAAATCAACAACTGTAAGCACAAAGCTTAGTGTGTTCCCAAGATAACACATATAACACAACATAAATAAACAACTATGGGATATCCACAACCCTAGGACTATCAGCAATCCCGATGAGCTAACAGCACACTCGAAGGGTTATCGACAACCCTGGTTGGCTATCAACAGCCTCAGTCACACTAAACCCTGCTTGTCATAATAATATAGCTACCCTACCATACATATAATAGTAAGTGAGGAGACTCACCTAATACTGATGACACGAAAAACCTAGCACCCGAACTGCCGGATCTAGACTCCGCCTACTCAACAAAATAATTAACCTTAATTAATAATTAAGTGATGTGCATAGATTATACCTATCTAGCTTTAAATTTATATCTCTAAATACTTATATACTAATGCACCTATATGTAGTGTACCTAGTCAGTATATAGTGTAGTAAAGTAAGTTGGATATCAAACACAAGGAACGGATTAAGCTAACTAATTTATCTACTAAATATTAATCTTAAAACAAGCAAACATAATTTCAATTTTTTTTATCTGATTTTACAAGTTCAAACAAACTTACTTTCTGAATTATCAAATTCAATCAATGACTAAAAACACTCTTGTTTAGTTTGAATCCACTTCTCCTCAATGGTTAGCTACTAATTATGGATAACTCATGTTAGTTACCAATTATTATATTAATAGCAATTCAAGTCCTAATTTACTAATATTTAACTAATTCATGTAGAACTATGTATGGTTACACATAATTTAACATACAATCAACTATGAATTATGAATGTAGCTATGTAAGATCGGTTAAACAAACATAATTATAATCACAATATATGTTCTCTAACACAGCCAAATTTAAATACTTTAATTACTAATCTAAGATTGGTTCGATCCTAGCTCTAGTAATCTAATGCCACTAAATTACTAGGTTTCAAATTCATTCGATTTATTGTTCACTAAGCTACACAGAACATGAATTTCAAGAAATTTAAGTATCAAATATTAGCATGCTAGGCATTAACAATCAAACACATGCAATAAACAACTAGCAAAATCTCTAACTAAATAACTAAACCAAGATAAAGTTGCGATCTTCAACTCTTTCGTCTTCTTTGGATGTTAATGCTTGATTTCTCTATGTTTTTTTCTTCCAGAATCGTATTCTAACCATCTTAGTCGCTGGTCAAGCTTTTAAAATCATAAGCACCAAGGATATATATAATATTTGTGATTTTGCACTCTATGTCATGGATTAGGACTCCACGTCGTGAATTTGGATGAATCCTTATCGGGCAAGGACTTTAACTTCCCATGTAATCATCTTCTAGAATCACCAAATCCACGTCGTGTAAGTGAAGTCCACGATGTGGATTTAGCTTTTCACTGGGATTTTCTTTTCTTTAATTATTCAATCCTCTAAAGTTCCGTCACTTGTCACTTTTAGTCCTTATTCTTCAAGATTGTTCCTTTTGGCTGCAAAACATAATTCAATCTTTGGACTGAATGTGTACAAAAACAATAAGTTTAAAGGCTTATTTTACACACAAAAAAAAAAAAAACATGACAAAAGATGTACAAAATGAAATTTATATTACCTTTTTAGGTCATTTTCCCTTTTTTAAAATAAATATTACAATATACTTATTTACTATTTTAAATAGTATGTTTAATCCAACACATAAATCATATTATTAAATTAATTTATATAAAATATATTTAATTGGATACTACTTTTCAAAATTTTAAAAATATTTAAATGTTGTAAATTAGAAGGACAAGTCAAATTAAATAAATATTATCAAAAAATTATATTTATTATAATTCAATTTTTTTTAAAAAGTGGCTTTTAATTAATTAATAAAAAAAAGAATCCTTACATTGCATTATTTTACAAACAATGGTTTATATATCAATTAATTATTATGATGGAAATTAAAAAGAAAAATTAATAGACAACTAATTTCAAAATAAAAATGTATAACATAAAATTTTAATACTAAAATTATAAATCATGTTTAGTTTTATTTAAACATAAATCATTGAGTAGATGCTATTGAATTATACGAGCAGGGGCGGACCTACGGGTGGTCCATGGTGGCACCGACAACCCCTAACTTTTCCGGTCGCAGTGGAAAATTTTTCGAAATTTTTAAAATTTTTTTCATCTACTGTGCAACCCTTGACTCTCCCGTGCAACCCCTGTTGTAAAATCCTACGTCCACTCCTGTATACGAGTATATTATCTATTTATAATTTATAATTATATGTTATATGAGAGCAATTTTCTCTTATTACTCATGAAAAATACTTACTTATTTATCATTCAGTCGTAGTTATTTCAAATTTTTATTTTCAAAATATTTGTTTTTCATATTCTTTTATATAAATTTTTTTTAATAGACTTTTATATCTCAAAACTAATTAATTTTTACACCAATTTTACATCTACTAAAATAATTAAAATAAGATACTCCAACCATAGAAACAAAGTAAAATCTAGTGAAATAATTAAAATAAGAAGCTCCAACCATAGAAACAAAGACTCCAAAGAGGAAATCTTCCCAAACATTCTTTTTGGTCGGGTATGTAGGTGTGGGTGTCCTTTAAGTGATCCGATGTCGTCACATTCTTAAAAATCACCTCTCTCTCTCTCTCTCTCTCTCTCTCTCTCTCTCTCTCTCTCTCTCTCTCTCTCTCTCTCTCTCTCTCTCTCTCTCTCTCTCTCTCTCTCTCTCCATTGACCTAAAAAACTGAAGAAAAGAGATAATCTGGTATATATATGTGTGTTTGTGTGTATATATATAGATATATAAATTGGTGTGGTCTCCATCAGTAGCTGGTGCCGGATGGTGGAGTATTAGTGAATGACCGCCACCTTTTCTCCGCATCATCTTCCTCTCTTTTCTCAGCAGGAAGCTTTTCCGGCAATCAAGCTCTTCCCATCATCTTCTTCAAATATCTAAAGATATAGAGATATAATTCTGTAATTAAGTAAGATACACTTTTGTGTTCATCCTTTGGTTTTATGTAGCTCTTCTAACAAAACAACTTTGTGTGCTTCCTTTCTTTTTGTTGTATTAGATTTTATTTCCTCGGGATCTGATGTTATTTTAGACAGCCGAAGGACAAACTTCTTTTCATCACTTCAATTCCCGAGGAAATTAAAACGTTTGGGTCCCAAACTTTCTTTTCTTCTTTGCTCTTTTGCCTTTGTTTTTTTGTCTCCTTTGCTTGCTTATTAATCGACGACGAGGGATCTTGTACCAAAAGGAACTATTTCTCTCTCTGATCAGCATCTACTGGTAGCAGAAGAACCAGATCTGTCTGAAGAAATTTGATTACTTGATCGATAATAAAAACCATTTCCAAGGTTTTGATTGTTATTCTTCATCTTCTTCATGATCTTCTCTCTTTATAGTTTCTTTATGTATGTGTGCGTTCTGATATTAATCAGTTTCCTGGGAATGATTTTCTCAAATCCAACATTAGTCCCATGATATGATTATTCTTCTAACTTACGTTCCAGCATAGTTTATGTATTAAGATTAGAGGAGAATATATTCGGTTGTTCAATGACGAATAGACTTAAAAAAGTTCCAACTTTTATTTAGTCATTTTTACAGATCAGAATTCATGGTCATCTATGTTTTCTTCTTACCTCGATGATTATATTTCCTTAATTGAACTTCTTGTTTTTTGTTTCCATTTCTGGTTTGAGATCAATTTGCTAACTAAATCTTAGCAGATTGATTCAATGCACTTCTATAGGTGTATTAATCTGAAGCGATTTAGTATGTTGACATTGTTAAGATGTAGTTATTTATAATGCATTATTATCTGGTTATTTACTTTTGATGGGTGGTGCAAAACTTGAGTGGTTTTCCTCAAGAAAAAGCAAACTTGAGTAGTTTTATCTTGATCATGAAGTAATAAAATGGTGCTTCTCCCATGAGTATGCATGGCAGAAACGTTGTCGACACACTGCATTTCATTTTCTTCACATCATTAATTTACATTCTACCCTACACCATGTTAATTTCTGCAATTTTTCTTTGTGTTTTCATCTGATTTATCTTCTTCTACATTAGGAGTTTCTTCTGTATTACAGAAAATTCCCCCCATTAATGTACCTCGATTTTAGCCACTTCTATATGATCTTATACATGAATAACATCAATTATGTTTGCTCCTCCTTCACTGCAAGGTTAAGGATTCATATCGTGTAAGAAAAGACTATCTTCTTTACCCATCACAATATTAGGAAGTTATCCTCTTCAAAAACCGGTGCTTAGGTGTTAGTTACTTACGAATGTATCTGGCTCAAAGTGAGTATGAAGAGCAATAAGAATCTTGTTAATTAGTTTTATTTAATCATTAATTCCAAAAAGGTTAGGCTTAATAAAGATTAAGAGTTCAAAATATGCTATGAGTTATAAATATTTCAGCTTTATAGTTATGAGATATAGGTTTATTCGTTTCACTAATTTACTTCTATATATTTATGTTCTTTGTATTATCAGTCTGGGCTTAGTGTAAGAGTTTAATATGATTAATGTTCTATAAACACTATGTTCATGAAATACTAGCTATGAAAATATTTGCTGTTAATTTGACCTAACTTCTTGAACTTATATAGGTTCAGTATTAAAAAAAAACCATTAGCTAGTCCAAGAACGTGCTCTGATGATCAAATTAAAAACTTTTTTTCCTCTTAAACATGATTCTTTGTACAAAACTGATCAGCTTCCACTAAAGAGATCAGGAAAAGTTTTTTTTGAAGTGGCGAAGAACTTATATCGTTAATTTTGCTAGAATGGTGAAATAAGTTCCCTTCAATTCTTTATACTCAAAACCGCTCATTTCGTTCCATAAACTCTGCATCGATGCAACTGCATGTCCTTAATATTCTACTTGTCACATGTGATATATACTGTTCATTTGATAAACTTATAACACATGTGAATTGAGAATGCATCGATATATATAATACATTATCTCTACTTCTTTTACTGATCAATAGTTGTATTTGCCCATTGCAGGTTGTAGACTCACACCTTTGAGAGGATGAATACCTTTTCACACGTTCCTCCAGGTTTTAGATTCCACCCGACGGATGAAGAGCTTGTAGATTACTACCTTAGGAAAAAGATTGCAGCAAAAAGAATTGATCTTGATGTGATCAAAGATATTGATCTCTATAGAATTGAACCATGGGATCTTCAAGGTATTCAACATGAACCAATACAAGTTAATTAGATGCTCCTCGAAAATTGCATTCTAGATACATGTGTTTGAGTTGTGCAATACAACTTAGTATGGCATTACACATCTCATGGATGCAAACTAACTTTCCAACTCCCTAAGTAGTTATATAATTCTAATATGAAATACGATAATGAAAGACATTCAAACTGTAATTGACTATATTTATGTTATCTTAACAGAATTATGCAAACTAGGAACTGAAGAACAAAATGAGTGGTATTTCTTTAGCCACAAGGACAAGAAATATCCGACAGGAACTCGAACTAATAGGGCTACAAAAGTTGGTTTCTGGAAAGCCACTGGAAGAGATAAGGCGATATACTCGAAGCACAATCTTGTTGGCATGAGAAAGACCTTGGTGTTTTATAAGGGTCGAGCTCCTAATGGACAGAAATCAGATTGGATCATGCACGAGTATAGATTAGAAACCAATGAAAATGCTATGACTCAGGCAAGTAGTATATTTTTCACCCTTCTATCAGGTCTTTGGTATATTGATCCAAAAAAAAGAAAGAAAGAAAGAAAGAAAATCACTCACTCTTTTGTCTCAAGAAACAAGGAAAATTTACTATGCAAGTTTTAGTTTCACTAAATATATGACAAAAGTGATCGCATGCATTTTTCCACGGGTGAACCTATATAGGTTCGTATAATATACATCACAGAGAATTAATTGCAACTATTTCGCATAAAAAATAAAACATTTCATTTGCTATTTATCTCCTGAAACAATTTTTTTCTTCTAGAAGATAGTTTAATTAATTGTCCATTAATCAAGGTACGTTGAAAGTGGAGAACTTTTATGATTAAATTAACAGCTTCAGTAAGTTAAATATTCTTGAATTAGTTTGTTATTACAAAATGAATCCAAAATTAATTTTGCAAAAATATAGTTTTTTGTGAGAGTTGAATGAGATAGATAGATATGTCTAACCATTATAGAATGTTCAAACATTACAGTATATTGGCATTCAATATATATTTATATATACTGTTCAATATATATATATATATATATATATATATATATATATATATATATATATATATATATAAAATTCAATAGTCATTCAATTTTTCAAAAGAAACCTTGTAATTTTGAAAAATATATTTCATTGAACTTTATACAGTTGAATGTATTTGTAAGAAAAATAATTTAATATAAAGTAATATAAAAAAACAAAATGATAGATGTGTAAGTCGATGAAAGTCTAATAATTCCAATGGATCGTAGAAGCCAAACAAAAGCTAGTTTTTGAACACATGCGTTGGTAATATTCATCAGATATCCCGATATATACTTACCTTTAAACAAAAACGATATAACTTTATGAGTTGACTTATTATCAACTGATTCTAATGCATGCATCGTTCTTTATATTTATTTGCAACAGGAAGAAGGATGGGTTGTATGCAGGGTGTTCAAAAAACGAATAACAAGCGTACGTAGAATGGATGAACATGATTCTGTGTGTTGGTACGATGACCAAGTCTCATTCATGCCGGATTTTGAATCCCCAAGTCGAGTATCTCATTCTCATCCTTATACATCAAACAGTTCATTCCATCATCAATTTCCCGCGAAATCTGAGCTTGATGATCAAATCCATTATAACTTCCCTCGTGAGCACTCCTTCCTCCAGCTTCCTCAATTAGAGTCTCTTAGATTTCCACAATCTTCATCTGGTAACATTAATGCTTCCTATGCAACCACTTTTCAACCTCCAACCGATCACCAGTTGAACCCCAACTTTCTTTATGGTTATAATAATAATGTCGATGGTGGTGGAAATGATGTTCAAGTGACTGATTGGCGTGTAATGGATAAATTTGTTGCTTCTCAGTTTAGTAACGATCAAGATGCAGTCACCAAGGAAAACAATTATTTGAATCCTCCTTCATCGTCACTTCAAATGGCTGCTGAACAGGTGAACATGATTTTAAGCGAGTCTAAGAGTGATGAGATGGCTTCAGAAGGCGCCTCGATATCCACATCCACCTGCCAGATTGATCTGTGGAAGTAATTAATCAAAAAATTAAGAACTTTAATTGAACTCCTTGTTCATCAAGGAAAAAAATGAGGCATATATTATAGTGACTAAAGTGAATGTACTAATATATATATCAAAGTATCAAACTGTTGATCTAGTTGTTGTACATAATAAGTCTAATATCGGTCATCAAATTTGTTGTGCTAAGCTATACAATATGTATTATCTTGATTTTAATAATTTGGTATTCGTTATTAATACGATCGTTTGTTCAAAAATTGATATATATTGCTAATGAATTTTTCCTGATCATCATTGTATACATAGTTTTGTTGCTTAATCATTCATTGCCTTCATCGTATGCACATGCGAATGTTTAATAAAAATGTAAATATTTGGTAGCGTAAAGAATGAAAATTTCTAAACGATTTTTATGATGCATGCATGCATGCATTGAAAACTTTTGTAGTGACAATACCATATTCAAAATTTGTAGTGTAAACAATGAAAATTAAGTCCCAGATCTTCCACTGTTTATACTACAATGATGTCAAAGAATAGCTATAAGTACGTATAACTATATATAGATTTAGTTACTAGATTAATGTTCTTAATAATATAACAACATCCGAACAAAGTACCTGCATAACAAATGTATAGACGGAAAACTTCAATTCACCTACAGCGCAATAACAAGCTTCTTGATTTTACGGGATATATATAGCTGATGGAAAGAAAAAATAGCATATCCGAAAAATTAGCAGCATAATCAATCAGTAGTCAGGACGTGTGCATAGGTGTGGTAGTGTATGACAAATAATTTTGCGAATGAAGTTTATGACATGATGCATGTTTGGGGGATGCTGATGAAATCAACCTGGTAATCGGAGTATGTCAATTAACATGAAAACCATGCATGTAACTCCCTCTCAAAACGTGCAATATAATTCTCTTCTGTTATACAAAGTTTTCAACATAAATAAAATTCACACTATTCTGCCTTCAAAGGTATATACTTCAAATATATATTTTTTTTCGGGTAGATTTACCAAAGGATTCATGGCATACCATGAGATTAAAAAGGAAAATTGATATAAAAAATTAAAATTAAGAGAGAGAGAGAGAGAGAGAGAGAGAGAGAGAGAGAGAGAGAGAGAGAGAGAGAGAGAGAGAGAGAGAGAGAGAGAGAGAGAGAGAGAGAGATTGTAATTAGCTCTACAAACATAGATGGAGACCTTTGGTTCATTGTTTTGTGAAAAAAGGAAACCGCTTAATTATCACTCTAGATAGGATCCCTATGGAATCGAAACAAGAGGCCAAATTTCCGTATAATAATTGCCAAACCACATAATATCATTTAGTATGGGCAAACATAGTTGTGTAAAATCAAATAGAGGTAAAAGCATGATTGGTGAAGAAGGTACGTCGAACCAGACACTGAATGGTTTGCTTATTTTCGCTGGTTAGTATGTTAATCAAGGGATCACGACAAGTTTAACATACACTAATGGCATAAAAGCAAAAAAGAACAGGATAAAAAGTTGCTTGTTATGGACAATTTCTCTATAAAGTCCACAGTCCATCAACTTGTCAAAATTAGCACAAATGAATCTCGAAATGTAAAGCCTTTCATGCATGGAAACCCTGTGATCCGTTTAAATGTTGAACCAAAAATTATGAAATTAAAATCTACGCAAACTACCCAAAAATAACAATAAAGAACTATAAATTTTGAGACAAGATCCTAAAAAGGGAAACAGTATTACGGTATGCATGTTTGGCTTTATGGGAAAAAATGTAGGACTTACCATGAATTCGAGGACTCCCACTTATAACCGAAGAATTCACTGAAGCAATCTAAGAGAGAATATCTATATATTACGAGGTTTGTATTCTGAATCTGATAATGAAGTTTGAGGGAATTCAGGTGGGATCTTGAGATCTTCTCCATCTATAAAATATTGAGAAAAAGAAAAGACAAGTAATGGCATGAGTCGATGATTCTGTAATGAATCTAACAAACAAGGAACAATAATAATGATAGGTCTTACTTTGTTTGAGGTCAATAAGATGGTTGTGTTTTTACAATTTGTTTTCCCTTTTAAGCGATGCCAACTTCACAGCAGACACCATCATGAGGCGTGCTCTTCTTATGGTACTCATATAGGTTCACAATTAAGATAGAGCAACCACATCCACACACAGAGAATAAACCTTTTGACCAAGTTTGACGACAGAGACAATTCTTTCATTGGAGTTAGGGTTCGTTTGTGGTCTTTTTTTTTATTGTTTGATAAAGTGTTTCCCTTCCTTAGATCTATGTATTGATTAATACGACGGTTATGTTAATCTATCATTCTATTGTAATACTTCGATTTTTTTGATAAATTATGCATCGATATTAAAACCTTCTAAAAGTTTATAATATAGGATTCGTAAAAGTATTTAAGCTCAAAACAATCCCATCAAACGATTTTTTTGAACAATAAAAAGTTTTATAAGCATAAGGGAGGGAGAAGTTAAAATCTGTTTATGCATTGAAAGTGAGCTCTAATACTACAAGAAATACGAGTATTAACAGTAACAAGCGTTGCCGCTAAAAGTATGAGTTGTCACCGCTGATTTCTCGCAGCGAATACTCCCCAAGTCGCGGATAATGCTATATGTTGCCGTTAATACAAGTGTGTCGCCACTAAAGGCATTGTCATTAATTGTATTTTTCTTTATTTTGTATTTAACATTAAAATTAGAAAAAACATATATAAAAAGTATAAAAACTATTATGAAATTAATCTAATCCAACATCCGTCCAAAATATTAATCCAAATGACATCCGTTCAAAATACTCATCCACACATACTACCAAATATCCAAAATACATGTCTACAAAACAAAACATTACAAATATCCTAAAAATAGCTACTTGTCATCATCGCTCTCCTCATTTCTACGATATCATTTCTTTGTCGCAACGAACAAAACCATTTTTCATGTGCAACACTAAATGTCGGGTCTTTTAAAATTGTTTAAAGCATGTTCAATTACAAAGAAAACAGCTGTCTTATAAGTTAAACCAACAACTTACGACAATATATACATCATAGAATTGTACTTTTTTTTTATTTTTTCATTATAGCATTGTACAATAACTAAACTTAGGAAAATATAAACAAAGTACATACTAAGATCATGACGATTATAGCATCCTAGTTTTTTTTTTTTTTTCCATTATAACATAGTACTTTCTAATTAGAATTAAACACACATGCTACACATACTGCATATAACACGTTATAGCATTATACTTTTTTTCATTTTTTTTCCATTTATAACATTATACTTTCATAAACTAACAATTATCAAACTAAAAAATACCACCATATTAAATTATAATCAAACTACAAAATACCAATATATCAAACTATAACCAAACTAACAATGACTAACATATAAACTATTACCAAACTAACATATATATATATATATATATATATATATATATATATATATATATATATATATATATATATATATATATATATATAGAGAGAGAGAGAGAGAGAGAGTCAAGATCAAATAAGAATGAATTTTTTGGTAGGAAGGTAAGAAATTTTTTATATACATATTTTCTTAGGAAAAAAAATGATATGAATCATTAGATGATTCAAAAGTAAGATGATTCACAAGAAAAAAAATCCGGAAAGAACACTTTTATTATTCATTTTTAGGTAAATCAAGAAAAAAATTCATTTTATGACAATTTTAGTGAATATTAACAAAATCATCGAAATATTTTTTCGGGATTTTTTTTTGTGAATCATGTTATTATTGATTCATCTAATGATTCATTTATTTTGTTCGCCGAAAAAAAATTTCTTACCTTCCTACAAAAAAAAATTTCTTACCGGATCTATATATATATATATATATATATATATATATATATATATATATATATATATATATATATATATATATATATATATATATTAGATTTAGAAATGAAACAGCCGTGTTACCTGTGATTGTGGAGATGGTTGTGTCATTGGTTGTTCCTGATCGTACATGGACACAACCATAGAATGTTTACCCCCGATGCCTCTAATATAGCCGTGTCGAACACCATAAAAATTTTCAGAACATTTTTTATGTCCTGTAACGTCAGATCGCTTGCTTCAGAATAAGGTTGGGTTTGTTTATTGATCTCTTGTAGCAAAGCATTCTGTATTTTCAAAAAAAATTGATTAACATCATTATATATATATATATATATATATATATATATATATATATATATATATATATATATATATATATAGACACACACACACGAAAAAAAAATTTTACCACATACATATCATTGCTCGATTGTAGGACTATTAAATACACCTTTACGATTGGTATTAGCCTTACGAAATGCTTCGAGTCTACTAATGCCCTATTTAACATTAAAATTTAGATTAATTATACTTTAAATAAACAGTTAAATATAGCATAACTTACTTCTTTGAGACAGACACTGCTATACAAGCACGATACCCCCTTATTTACAACCTTTTGTAGTGCACAAACTCATTTGTTTGTCGTCGTATGCTTTATAAGTTCAGGCATTTGAAAGTGTTCGACTGTGTGCGCTCAATTTGCAGGTGATATACCCTTTGGGGGTGGGGTGGCTAACGCCCTTGGGATATCTGCAAGCCGTCCAACATTCTGAAAATAAGTATGTGCTTTGTTTTTCCGGCCTCTATAACATTTTTATAGACTTGCATCAATTCTATGCAACAACTGAGCACGCTGGGGATTAAAGCTAAGCTTATCCAAATTAAAATCTCTCTGTAAATACAAAAATTTAGTTAATTAAATACCAATCTGAAGAAATCGAATAAAACGAGAAACTCCTGTTCATCGAAGAACCGGTCGAGATTTGGATGGGGAAGTGAAGTGTACGAAACAGAGTCGTATTCCGTTTGTGAATGTTCGATGGAACGCTAAGTGTAGACCAGAATTCACATGGGAACACGAAGACCAGATGAAGCAGAAGTGCCCTCACTTATTCTCTCATTCATGATCCTACCTTTCAAAAGAACTTCAGGATGAAATTCCCTCTACCGGGGGGATGATGTCACAACTAGCACTCTCGGTTAGGAAATTTTATCAATATATAATAAACTTTTGATGTGTTCTGCAACTTTAATCTTGATAATACATGATGTTCATTTCAAAAACCTAATTCAAAGCATTTCATACACTCAACTGTGGGTTATAACCCTAATGTTCATGTTTAAACTCAGATTGGACTAGAATCCTTTTACTGGGCCTAATAGGCTAGTAAACTTGGCCATTTTGGGCCAAGGAACACTATTTGGGCCCTAATTAGACCCACATTCATGAAACCAAAGTATTGTGGGCCATGTGCGCCTAGAATGATTCATCTTATCCCTAATGGGTCATGATGGGCCATAAATGATTTCATTAGCCCTAATGGGTCGTAAACACATCGGTGGGCCCAATGGGTCGAAAACTTTATTTAGTGGACCTTATATTTTCGGATATATTCAATTCAAGCCCAACATCAAATTCTTTCCTTCCCTCACCCCATTCACGGTTCAAAAAAAAAAAGGAAATGGAGGAAGATTTAATTTAAGCTTGACAACACATAATTATCTATCATGTATCAAGATAATCACATACATCTAGAAACCTATTATCCTTCATGCAAAATTTTCTAATCTCCAGCCTCCTTCCTCTCTATTTATGGCCCAAGATCCTTCACCCCACCACAATTCATCCATCTTCAATCCCTAAAATCCTCTAATAACTCTAAAGAAGCCTATTATTTCTCATCAAGAAATTCGTGTGTGTTTGTGTGTGTGTGTTCAAGAACATTCCATCAAAGTTCATACTTGGTAAGATACTTTCTATTTAAAGTGTTTAACTTCATATGAAAAATCTTTCACTTACTAACATTCTAAACCGTGATTCATGCTCTTAGAAGTCCCTAGGACTCGAAATCTCTCCTCAAGAAGCAAGCAAGGCCGAGAATCTCTCTCATTCTTCACCAAAACCGAATTCAACACCCCTAAGTGAGTTCATACCCCCTTGTTTTCGGTTTTTACTATGTTTTTGGGCAGAATACAAGTTGCTTTTGTGATAGATCAATGTATTTGTGCATGTTTATGTATGTTTTCTAGGTTATATGTTGTGATTATGTGATGAAACTTCATAAATCTCGAAAACTCTACCAAAACTTGGTGCTATTTGTAAACTAAAACACTTTAGGCAACTTACCATGAAGATGAAAGTGTTAAACATGTCAAGGATGTTGAAAAACTAAACAAAATCTTGTAAAGGGACCGTTTTTGACAAATAAACAAAAAGATGAAGCTTTTATGATACTTACGATTTATCAAGGACCAAAATAGTCATTTTTATATAAAAATTTGGTCTTTATGATATTCATGGTTTTAAAAAGTGCCAAAAGAGTAAATTTTTACAAAATTAACTTAAATTTGGCCTTCATGGTTTTATAGGCCAAATTGGAAAAATTATGACTTTTGTGGATTAAATTGTCATTTTAAACAAATTTCAGCCAAAGATGTTGTTTTTCGGTTAAAAAGGGCTGAAAATGCCAATTTTAATAAATTGGGCCGAAAATGTAAACTTTTATATAATTGGGCCGAAGATGTCAATTTTCATGATATTGGGCCGAAAATGTTATTTTTAACAAAGGTGGGCTAAAAATGTCATTTTATTTGAAATTGGGCCTGGAAATAACTTACATGCTTTTTAGGCCTAGAAATAACTTACATGTTTAGTGGGCCTTAGTTGTCCTTCTACATGTATGTTGGGCCTCACACATTCACGTACATACTCGTTAGACTTTGCAAACTTAAAACATATACAGAAACATTATACACAGTGTAATACAATATTCGCATAAACCTAGTTAAGGATCTAGTGAGACATGTTGGTTGACACCTCTCGAGTGTACAATCGTAGCTTGTAGTTATAACCAGGGTCTCCTGGAGGGAGAGCAAGAGTTTGTGTATAGATTTATATAGGGCTGACACCCCATGTAACAACGTGAATTTTCAAAACAAAATTTTCATTTCTTAAAACATGTTTCCATCCAACACAGGCCATAAAAATCCAATGTATCATAATCATAATACAAAACATGTCAAATCCCAAGATCATAAAATAAATCTTCCGTCAGTGTGTACAGATCACGCCGACGCCTTCCCACGGTCCTCGCTAGTACCTGAAACATATAACACAACAACTATAAGCATAAATGCTTAGTGAATTCCCCAAAATACTACTTACACACATACGCCTTTCCAGGCCATGACCTTCCGGTCCATGTGTCTCAGGGGACTTTCGTCCCAACCCGGTAAACCTTCCGGTCCTACCCGTGTTGACCTTCCGGTCCACATCACAATGCCTTCCGGCCCATATCAAACATAGCATACATAGCACATACAAAACGGTTAACTTAATCACATACAATGCATACATCTTATAACATATCCGACCTTCCGGTCACACATAGATACCCTTCCGGGTACAGTATAGTGAGAAGACTCACCTCGTAGGAAGTCTAGAATCTCACGTGCTTGGTATCTCTGAATCTCGAAACGACGACCCAACCCCGCCTATTCACAAGGAAATATCATTCTAATTAATATAGGCTTCCAAGACTAAGCTACACCCTTTTCATTATCCCACAGAGGGGTAAAAGACCATTTCACCCCTCCTTGACTCAAAAGTCCACATGTTAACCAAAACCCTAAAAGTCAACAAAAGTCAACAGCAAGCAGTACGCGGGGCGTACCAGCTTCTGTACGCGGGGCGTACGTCGATGAACTACAATCGGGGATCTCAACCCCTTACGCTGTGCGTACTGAGAGTTACGCCCAGCATAAGTCTCAGTTTAGCCATTCCATGGATTTTGGTCTTAAACGGTTAAGACACTCCTTCAACTTCAAGATCTGGCTCTCCTTAAGCCTCTTATCCCATAAAGTCAGAACCTTTAAGCCTTGGCATGGCTGTAAAGGTCTCTACACCCTCTAACACCTTTCGTTTCTCCTCCAAAGATCTAGATCTCATGCATGGCTCAATATTTACATCCAAGATTACATTTTTATGAACATACAACTGAAATAGTCCTGGAATATGATAGATCTAGGCCAATGGAGACTACTTGCTCATAAAGTCTCCATCTTGGGACCAAAAACCCTAGAAATTGGTCCAAGAAGCACACCATAAGAACTACAAGGCAAGATCTGAACTTTTTACCTCAAGAAGAAGCTCCAACCTTTTTTCTCCTCGGATCTACACTTGTCCACCAACTTCTAGCCTCCACAATGGACTCCTCTTCTCTTTTGCTACCTTGAAATGACACTTTGAAGCTTAGAACACTCACACCCAAGCTAAAAATGGAGGAAATGCTCTCTTAGGGTTTCTTTCTGAAGGATGGTGGCTGAGGGACAAGGCCATCTCATTCCTTTTATAGCCCTCAAGTCATATTAGGGTTTTGGGTCTGGACCAGTTATGCCCGGCGTAACCTTAGGTACGCCCAGCGTACCCGGGTGACAACGCGTTTCAATTAAGCGCACGAGTACGCGCAGCGTACTCTTTGTACGCCCAGCGTACTCGCCCAACACAAAGGGCCAAAATGACATTTATGAAAAGATGAAGGGTTAAATGGTTGTACCTGAATTTCAGGTTGTTACAATTCTCCCTCACTAGAACCAGACTTCGTCCCCGAAGTCTTATACCGAAAACAATTCCGGATGCTGCTCCCGCATCTCCGACTCGGACTCCCATGTCAGCTCGGACCCCTTCCGATGCTGCCACTGCACTTGCACCAAAGGCACTTCTTTGTTCCTCAGAACCTTAACCTTTCGATCCTTAATTGCCACCGGTCTCTCAACATAGTTTAGGCCCACATCCACCTGAATATCCTCTAATGGTACCACTGCCGACTCGTTGGCTATACACTTCCTCAACTGTGACATATGAAAGGTGTCGTGAATCTGACCCAACTCCGCAGGTAGATCCAAACGGTAGGCTACCCTACCTACCCTCGCGATTACCCTAAAAGGTCTAATATATCGAGGTCCCAACTTACCCCTCTTCCTGAATCAGATCACTCCTTTCCAAAGAGAGACCTTTAAGAGTACGAGGTCACCAACCTGAAACTCGAGCTCGGACCGACGCCTTTCCGCATAACTCTTCTGGCGACTCTGAGCGGTCAACAATCTCTGCCTGACCTGCTGTATCTGCTCTGTCGTCTGAAGCATGATCTCCATACTACCTATTAAACGTTGCCCCACCTCTCCCCAGCAAATGGGGGTCCGACACCTCCTCCTATACAACAACTCAAAGGGTGGCATACCAATTCTCGAATGATGGTTGTTGTTGTACAAAAACTTTGCCAGGGGTAAATAGGTGTCCCAACTTCCTCCAAAATACAAAACACACGCTCGGAGCATATCCTCGAGTGTCTGAATTGTCCGCTCACTCTATCCGTCCGTTTGTGGGTGGTATGCGGTGCTAAAATGCAGCCTCGTACCCAACTCCTCGTGAAACTTCTTCCAAAATCTGGAAGTAAATCGTACGTCTCGATCTGAAACAATCGACATCGGAACCCCATGCCACGATACCACCTCCCTCACATACAACTCTTCCAACCTCTCAGCAGAAGAGCTCTCACTGATAGCAAGAAATGAGCGCTCTTCGTCAACCTATCCACAATCACCCAAATTGCGTCGACTCCCCTCGCAGTCCTTGGCAATTTGGTGATAAAATCCATGGTAATTTGTTCCCACTTCCACTCGGGAATCTCCAGCGGCTGCAGCTTACCATGCGGACGATGGCACTCGGCCTTAACCTGGCGAGAAGTTAGGCACCTCTCGACGAACCATGCAACATCCCTCTTCATACAGGCCACCAATACTCCTTCTTTAGGTCCAAATACATCTTAGTGGCCCCAGGATGGATCGAGAACTTCGATTGATGTGCCTCTTCCATCAAAATGGTACGCGTCCCGCCCAAAAACGGTACCCAAATCCGACCCTGAAATGTCATAAGTCCCCGACTATCGGTAACGAACTCCGATACCTGCCCGACAACTCGCTCCCTCTTTCGGTTTTCTGGTCTCGCAGCCTCAACCTGGGCCCCTCGGATGGTGTCCAATACCGGAGTCATCACTGTTAACCTTTTACAAACGTCTCGAATCGGGGCGCTCTCCGCCCTACAGCTCAAAGCATCAGTTACGACATTAGCCTTGCCCGGGTGGTACAGGATCTCACAATCATAATCCTTCACCACATCCAACCATCTCCTCTGCCGCATATTCAGGTTTGGCTAATCCATCAAGTACTTCAGACTCTTATGGTCCGTGTATATGGTACACCGAACCCCATACAGATAGTGCCGCCAGATCTTGAGGGCAAACACCACATTCCCCAACTCCAGATCATGGGTGGGATATCTCGACTCATGAGGCTTCAGCTGCCTCGATTCATACGCTATCACGTGCCCCCTTTGCATAAGCACTGCCCCTAACCCAGATATTGATGCATCACAGTATACCACAAAATCATCCATCCCTTCCGGGAGTGCGAGCACCAGGGCTTTACACAACTTCTGGCAAAGTGACTCAAATGAGGACTGCTGCTCCGGACCCCATGAAAATGCAACACCGTTCCGGGTCATCTTGGTAAGTGGCACGACGATCTTGGAGAAATCCCTAATAATCCTCTTATAATAGCCGGCCAATCCTAGAAAGCTCCTGATCTCAGAAGGTGATCTCGGTACCTCCCATCTCATCACCGCCTCGATCTTGGCCGGATCGACCAATATCCCCTTCTGGTTAACAAGATGCCCTAGGAACTGGACCTATCGTAACCAGAAATCACACTTGGAGAATTTGGCATACAGCCTCTCCGATCTCGGAACACCAAGGATCTCCCTCAAATGCTCCTCATGCTGCTCTCTAGACCTCGAATATACCAAAATATCATCAATGAATACGATCACCGACCGATCCATCATCGGCTTGCAGACCCTGTTCATGAGATCCATGAATGCAGCTGGGGCATTGGTGAACCCAAAAGGCATCACCACAAACTCGTAATGTCCAAAACGAGTTCTGAATGCAGTCTTCTAGATATCTTCATCCCGAACCCTCATCTTATGATAATCCGACCTCAAGTCTATCTTGGAGAACCAAGATGCCCCCTGCAACTGATCGAACAGATCATCGATCCTAGGTAACGGATATCGGTTCTTGACCGTCAACTTGTTCAACTCCCGGTAATCAATACACATCCGGTGTGAACCATCCTTCTTTTTGACAAAAAGGATCGGCGCTCCCCAAGGTGAGCTACTCGGTCGAATGAACCCCCTCCCCAACAGCTCCTGAAGCTGTGAGGATAACTCCTGCATCTCTGGTGGAGCGAGGCGATAAAGCGCCTTGGTGGTAGGTGCTGCTCTCGGAACCAAATCCGTACGGAACTCCACTTGTCTTTCCGGAGGCACGCCCGACAGTTCTTGGGAAAAACATCCGGAAACTCAAACACTACCAGGACCTCGTCAATCGAACTTGGCCGGCCACTCATGTGTCCATCACATAGGCTATGAATCCACTGCAACCCTGCTGCAAACTCTATCTCGCCCTGGCAGCCGAACAAAACGTTGACCCACACCGGGTCCCTTTGCCATACATAGTAAGTACTCCCCCACTAGGGTCTCGTATGGTCACCAGCTGTCTCTCGCAGTCAATAACCGCTCCAAACTTACTCAACCAGTCCATGCCCACCATGACACAGACATCTCCCATCGCGATAGGAACTAGGTCAATTGGGAACTTGACACCAAAAATCTCGAGTACACATCCTCGAATCATCTCAGTGGCATATACCGCTTTCTCATCAGCTATGGAAACCCTCAGGGGTCGACTCATCACCTCCCGATCAATACTGATGTGCTGACTAAAAGCTAAAGATACAAAAGATCGACTCGCACCCGAGTCAAATAATACCAAGGCAGGTATAGAATTCACAAGAAAAGTACCTACGCATTTCATAATATAAGCACAATATCTCAACATTAAAAGTAAATACACGAAAGAATACATACTAGCCACGACCTCGGGCACCGTGCGGACCTCCTTCGTAGTCAACTGAAAAGCTCTCCCACGAGCCTTCGGAGCCTCGGCCTTCGCCAATCGAATCTCGGTAACGCTAGCAGCAGGCGCAGATCCCTGTGCTGATCCCTGGTGAAGCTGAGGACACTCGGCCTTCCGATGGCCGGTCTGGTTGAAATGGAAGAAAACCATAAATCCCTTGTGGCGATCCCTGGCGATATGCCCCTCCTTGCCACATTTGTAGCAAGCACCTGATTGACAGGCCCCCTCATGACCCTTGCCGCACTTTCCGCAAGTGCGGCCCTTCTGGCCTCCCATCCTAGAATCGGCGGACTTGGTCCGCTTGGCTGCCGGCTGAGACTGAGTCGGCCGCCGATCCATCCTCTGAGACTCGGCCTCCTCCCTGGCCTGAGTCTCCAACTCAATCTCCCTCTTCCGGGCATTTTTCCGGATCTCAGCAAATGTCTGGTACGTCGAGTTCGATACGAACTCCCGAATGTCCCTCCTCAGAATACCCAAATATCGGCTCATCCGTGCCTGCTCAGTAGACACCTGCTCAGGGAAGAACATCACCCTCTCATGAAACTTCCGGGTGACCACAACAACTGAATCATTACCCTGCTTGAGGGTCAAGAACTCCTGAATCAGTCGTTCCCTCTCCACTAGGGGAACATACTCGTCTCTGAACATGGTGGTGAACCTCTCCCAAGTCACTGCTGAAATCTATGCAAGAGTGAAGTTCGTTGTCACGAACTTCCACCAATCCTTCGCTCCTAGGCGGAGCTGGTTCAAAGCAAACCGTACCCTCAGATGCTCCGGACATGAACACGTATAGAAGCATCCCTCAATGGCAGCAATCCATCTCATCGCAGCGATCGTATCATGCATCCCATCAAACTCGGGTGGCTTCGTGTTGCTGAACTCCCAGAACAACAACGAGTCACCTCCCTGAGGTCTGGCAGCAGCCACAGCTGCTGTAGCTGCAGCGGTTGCGACCTCAGTCACCGCGGCGTATCGCTCATCAAAAGTGTCCAACAGCGTGGTCTTGATAGACCCAAACATCTCCGGAATCTCGGTCCTGATTGCCGCAGCCACCTCATCGTGGATCATCTGACGAAGCTCCTCGTCACTCACACCACTCGTCCCAGGTCTGTGGAGTGTCCCGACCATGATGCCTCTGAAATACAACATAAAAATGTCAGAGACTCGATCGAGCATACTCACACTCGATAATGCAACCCTACTCAGCCTCCGATACCCAAAGGATTCTTACTTGGGTTGCCCACTGATCCGGTGTCTTCAGTAGTACGGGCCCTATACTACTGATTACACCGCATCAACATTCACCCCAAGTCCTCCTCCTTGGACCCCGGAACGCGACTACTCTATTCTTGCGATGCATTGGCTACATACTCGCTCTCAAGGCATCTCATAGCAGCAGGATTCCCCTAGACTAAGGCATCACAAATCAAGCCACTCTAGTCCTAATATGAGTACCTAGTCTACTCTAGCATGCATAACATATCATAGCATATCTCATAACACATATTGTAAGGGTATTTTAGGGATTTTACCGTTTGGGCGCTGGCTGACCGTACACACCGCTCCTTTTTTGATTATCACAAAACCTCTTATAAAATTTTATGCTTTATTATTGGAATTTTTTTCTCAAATCCTCGGTTTGAGTTCAGTTACGCCCGAAGGTGCACCCGAATCCCTCAAACCAAGGCTCTGATACCAACTTCTAACAACGTGAATTGTCAAAACAAAATTTTCATATCTTAAAACATGTTTTCATCCAACACAAGCCACAAAAATCCAATGTATCATAATCATAATACAAAACATGTCAAATCCTAAGATGATAAAATAAATTTTCCATCAGTGTGTACAGATCACGTCGGTGCCTTCCCACGATCCTCGCTAGTACCTGAAACACATAACACAACAACTGTAAACATAAATGCTTAGTGAGTTCCCCAAAATACTACTTACACACATACGCCTTTCCTGGCCATGACCTTCCAGTCCATGTGTCTCAGGGGACTTCCGTCCCAACCCGGTAAACCTTTCGGTCCTACCCGTGTCGACCTTCCGGTCCACATCACAATGCCTTCCGGCCCATAACATAATGCCTTCCGGCCCATATCAAACATAGCATACATAGCACATACAAAACAGTTAACTTAATCACATACAATGCATACATCTTATAACATATTCGACCTTCCGGTCACACATAGATACCCTTCCGGGTACAATATAGTGAGAAGACTCACCTTGTAGGAAGTCTAGAATCTCACGTGCTTAGTATCTCTGAATCTCAAAACGACGACCCAACCCCGCCTATTCACAAGGAAATATCATTCTAATTAATATAGGCTTCCAAGACTAAGCTACACCCTTTTCATTATCCCACAGATGGGTAAAAGACCATTTCACCCCTCCTTGACTCAAAAGTCCACATGCTGACCAAAACCCTAAAAGTAACCAAAAGTCAACAGCAAGCGGTACGCGGGGCGTACCAGCTTCTGTACGCGGGGCGTACGTCGATGAACTACAATCGGGGGTCTCAAACCCTTACGCTGCGCGTACTAAGAGTTACGCCCAGCATAAGTCTCAGATTTAGCCATTCCATGGATTTTGGTCTAAAACAGTTAAGACACTCCTTCAACTTCCAGATCTGGCTCTCCTTAAGCCTCTTATCCCATAAAGTCGGAACCTTTAAGCCTTGGCATGGCTGTAAAGGTCCCTACACCCTCTAACACCTTTCCTTTCTCCTCCAAAGATCTAGATCTCATGCATGGCTCAATATTTACGTCCAAGATTACATTTTTATGAACATACAACTCAAATAGTCCTGGAATATGATAGATCTAGGCCAATAGAGACTACTTGCTCATAAAGTCTCCATCTTGGGACCAAAAACCCTAGAAATTGGTCCAAGAAGCATACCATAAGAACTACAAGGCAAGATCTGAACTTTTTACCTCAGGAAGAAGCTCCAACCTTTGTTGTCCTCGGATCTACATTTGTCCACCAACTTGTAGCCTCCACAATGGACTCCTCTTCTCTTTTGCTACCTTGAAATGACACTTTGAAGCTTAGAACACTCACACCCAAGCTAAAAACGGAGGAAATGCTCTCTTAGGGTTTCTTTCTGAAGGATGGTGGCTGAGGGACAAGGCCATCTCATTCCTTTTATAGCCCTCAAATCATATTAGGGTTTTGGGTCTGGACCGGTTACGCCCGGCGTAACCTTAGGTACGCCTAGCGTACCCGGGTGACAACGCGTTTCAATTAAGCGCACGAGTACGCGCAGCGTACTCTTTGTACGCCCAGCGTACTCGCCAAACACAAAGGGCCAAAATGACATTTATGAAAAGATGAAGGGTTAAATGGTTGTACCTGAATTTCGGGCTGTTACACCCCACACTTGGGTTGTTCGCTACAGTTAGACTAGGCAAGTCTAGTGTGACAAACCTTAACTTAAACAAGTCGGCATTTGAAAAAACGTCATGACAGACGAATTTTTCATTATCAAGTATGGTTATAACGACTCACATAGATATTAACTCCATCATAAATTTACATAATACATATAAATTCTTGTTGATATGAAAACATACATACATTCATACTCGGTCTTAGGGTTTTATAACCACAACACTTTTATAAAAAGAAAATATCTGATTTTCTTGGAAACATGTAGTTAAACAATACCTTCTACTTACAACAGTACATACAGGATTTTCTGGATTACATTTTTATATACATTTCCAAAACAGAAAACACGCATGCATTAATACTTGATTTTGATACATCACTTCCAAACCATTTTACAGAAAATATTGGATTTTCTGGAGTTTTACGAACAATACAAAATTTTTCATTCAAACATGCTTATGAACTCACCAACATTATATATGTTGACAATTTCAAAATAACTTGTATTCTTAGGGAATCGTTAAGCAGAGAGGTCAATAAGAACATTTGGAATTTGTCATATTTTTTTATCATCATACATTGAATATTTTGGCATGTAATTTATGATACTATACTTGATGTAAACAATGATGGTTGTATTTTGATATGTATGATGATGGTGTTTTCTTGTTTCAATTATATACGATGTGATGATAATACAAGATGAAGTCACCTAAGCCCCTAGACGTTTCCGTTGTCTGGTTTGGGGGTGTGACATGATGATTGGGTCTTATACTGATTACCACAGAGTTGGGGTTACTTGGGAGCAATTCAGGGATATGTTCTTTGCTCTCTATTTCCTACGAGTTAAGCAGAAACGGTTAGCTCAGGAGTTCTTGGATCTGAGACAGGGTATTAAGTCGGTGACGGAGATCACCCGCATGTTAATGAGAGGACGATGTTTTGCTCGGAGTTTGCTTCTGAGAGACTTAAATGACATGTTATTTGAGCATGCTCAAGACCGATATCTGTCAGCTTATTGCCACCCCACAATGTGATACTTTGCTAGATCTATAGGAGGTTGCTAGGCGGAGGGAGCTTCAGATTGAGTTGCAGGTTCGAGAGCAAAGGCAGGCCCCAACACAGTCCAAGCCAACGCCGAAGTGGTCTAAGACCGCTAATACTAGGTATAGAGGGCAGCAGGGCTACACTTATGGGAAGTACGGGAAGTTTCATTCAGGAGTATGCCGATTGGTTAGTGGGTGCCACAAATGTGGCAAGGAGAGGCATTGTGCGAGGTACTGTCGCCAGTCCACCCCAGCCCCGGATATAAGGATATGTTATCATTGTCATCAGGTTAGTCACGTAAAGACCAACTGTCGCAGGATCCAGAGCCGGCTACATTGAGGATTACCGATGGGAGGCGGGGTAGAGCAGAGCCCCCGAGGGCTCAGGGGCGCGCCTTCTAGCTTACAGCCGAGGGGGCCACAGCAGCACTGAATGTGGTTGATGGTATGTTTCTATCCCTTATCTTATTTATTATATATGTTTTATGCTTATTTGTTGTACCTGTGATTAGGTACATTTTTAATAAACTCCTTGGCTGCATTGGTTTTATTTGACTCGGGGGCAAGTCGGTCGTTTGTATCTCAAGCGTTTAGTGGGGAGTTCAGTGTCCAGGTAAGAGAGTTAGAGTGTCCGTTGTGAGCCTCTATCACCAACAAGCATGGGGTTTCTATTTCTTCAATCTATCGAGGATGTGAGTTGGTGATCTTTGAAGTGTCCTTCCTGATCAACTTGATTTTGATCCCCATAAAGGATGTATGTCTGATTGTGGGTATGGACTTGCTTAGTCATTTCGGTGCTATGATTGGCTGCAAAGGCCAACGAGTGGTCGTTCGAACCCCAAGTGGGGGAGAACTAATCGTCTATGGTGAGGGTACTAGGTTGGGAACATGGTTTTGTTCAGCTGCCAGGGCTCGACAGTATATTCAGCACGGGTATGTGGGTTATCTAGCCTATGTGGTGGATACCCAAGTCCGAGATCAGATTTCAGTATCAAAGGTTCCAGTGGTTAGAGAATTTGTTGATGTGTTCCCAGAGAAGTTACCCGGAGTGCCTCCGGAGAGGCAGGTCGAGTTTAGGATCGACCTAAGGCTAGGTGTGGCCGCCATCGCCAAGGCGCCATACCGGTTGACACCACCGAAGATGCAGTAGTTGTCATCTCAGTTGCAAGAACTGCTGGGAAAGCAGTTCATTCGCTCGAGCAGTTCCCCGTGGGGAGTGTCGATACTCTTTGTTAGAAAGAAGGATGGTTCACACTAGATGTGCATCGACTATCGGGAGTTGAACAAGTTGACGGTGAAGAACCACTATCCGCTCCCGAGTATAGATGATTTTTTTGATCAGTTGCAGGGTGCGTCTTGGTTTTCCAAGATAGACTTCTGGTCTGGGTATCATCAGGTCTGGGTCAGAGAGGAGGACATGGAGAAGACTGCATTCTGAACTCATTATCGACATTATGATTTCGTGGTGATGTCACTTGGGCTCACCAACGCGCCAGTAGTGCTTATGGACCTGATGAATCGGGTATGTAGACCAATGATCGATCGCTCGGTCATAGTATTCATCAACGATATCTTGGTGTATTCCAAGAGCCGAGAGTAGCATGATGAGCATCTGTAGGAGTTGTTCGGAGTTCTAAGGCGGGAATGGCTTTATGCCAAATTCTTGAAGTGCGATTTTTGGTTATGAGAGATCCAGTTCCTAGGACACCTCGTCAACCAAGAGGGGATTTTGGTCGATCCGGCCTAAATTTAGGTAGTCATGCAGTGGGAGGTTCCGAAACCTCCTTCAGACATCAGGAGTTTTTTGGGATTGGCAGCGTACTACTGGAGATTCATATAGGATTTCTCCAAGATTGAAGTACCTCTCACTCGTCTGACAAGGAATGGGGTAGATTTCCCGTGGGGCCCCGAGTAGTAGAGGGTGTTTGAGACCCTCCGAAAGCGGTTATGTGAGGCTCTAGTGTTGACTCTTCCGGAGGGAGTCGAGGATTTTGTGGTATACTGTAATGCATCCATCACAGGTCTAGGAGCAGTCCTCATGCAGAGAGGATGAGTGATAGCCTATGCGTCATGATAATTGAAGCCGCATGAGACGAGATACCCTACTCACAATCTGGAGTTGGGGGTGGTGGTGTTTGCCCTCAATATTTGGAGGCATTATATCTATGGGGTCTGTTGTACCATCTACATAGATCACAAGACCCTGGGACACATCATGGATCAGTCAAACCTGAACATGAGGCAGCGCAAGTGGCTAGATGTAGTCAATGACTACAACGGTGAGATCCTTTACCACCCACGTAAAGCGAACATGATTGCGGACGCTCTGAGCCGCAAGTCAAGTGGGTCTTCCACTCCATCATTATGTATGAGGATATTAGTGGATTCTCCACTTGTGGGCTTGATCATGGAAGCCCAGGCAGAGGGTATGTGTCAGGAGAATCGGAAGTTGGAGAGGATTAGGGGTGATAACACCTGTTTTGTTCAGGACAGTCGGGGATTATTGACCTAATGCGGTCAGGCATGGGTTTCGATGTCCGGTGGGGCAGACAGATGGTTATGGAGGATGATCATAAGTCTCATTTCTCTATTCACCCGTGAACCACCAAGATGTACCAGGATTTGAGTTTGAGCTACTGGTGGTCGTTCATGAGATGAGAAATCACTTGGTAAGTTGAGAGATTCTCGACCTTCAGGTTGGTCAAGGCCGAGCATCAGAGGTCGCATGGCAAGCATGCCCATTTCCTGGCCATACGGTAGACCTCATCGGCCAAAAATCTAGCCGACATGTATGTCCACTAGATCGTTGCTCGCCATGGCATTCCGGTCTCCATTGTGTCCACCGGAAAATTCAAGATTCACCTCTCGTTTCTGGCAGAAGCTCCAGGAAGAGCTGGGCACTCGGTTGTATTTTAGCACAGCATATCATCCGCAAACCGATGGCCAGAGTGAGCGGACTATAC
This sequence comes from Lactuca saligna, assembly GCF_052625555.1. Taxonomy (NCBI): domain Eukaryota; kingdom Viridiplantae; phylum Streptophyta; class Magnoliopsida; order Asterales; family Asteraceae; genus Lactuca; species Lactuca saligna. The sequence goes on from NC_136422.1 coordinate 147,456,007, forward strand.
AGAGCCTCAAGGACATGTTAAGGGCTTGTGTCATTGATTTCGGCGGGATCTGGGATTCCCGCCTACCCCTTGCAGAGTTCGCCTACAACAATAGCTATCATTCCAGTATTGGTGCCCCACCTCTTGAGCAGTTGTATGGGCGAAGATGTTGCACCCCGGTCTGTTGGGATGAGGTGGGCCACATGATGATGGGTCGGACCGAGGTAGTCTTATAGACTACCGAGAAGATTTAATAGAGTAGACAATGGTTGCAGACCACCCAGAGTGGATAGAAGAGCTACGCCGACTGGCACCGATCAATATTAGAGTTCCAGGTCAGTGACATGGTATTCCTGAAGGTCTCGCCCTGGAAGGGTGTGATCCGCTTCAAGACTTGGGGGAAATTGGTCCCCCGATACATTGGGCAATTCAGGATCATTCCCAGGGTTTGCAAGGTTGCCTATAGATTAGATCTTACTAACGAACTCAATCGGATCCACAATACGTTTCATGTTTCGCAGTTGCGAAACTGCATCCTGGATGAGTAGGCGGTGGTATCATTCGATGACATTCAGGTTGATGAGCGCCTGAACTACGTGGAGAGGCCCGTGGCCATTCTAGAGAGAAAATTGAAGATTCTGCGGAACAAGAACATACCTTTGGTAAAGGTATAATGGGAGCACCATAGAGGGTCTGAGTGGACATGGGAGCCAGAGGCTGAGATGCGGCAGCACTATCCGGAGATGTTCACCACAGCAAAATTCAAGGACGAAGTCTAGCTCAAGTGGCGGAGAATTGTAATGCCCCGACTCTTAGGAATTAATTTCAGCATTACTCTTTCATATTGAAAAGTCTACACGAGGAGTTGGATGCCCTAGCTCATCGATTAGGAATGTGGTTGGACCGCAACTTAAGTCACCAACTCGGCGAGTCAAAGGACAGACTCAACGAGTTAGAGCTGGAAAGAGAAAATCCTAATTTTGGGGTTTGCACCCATTTAAAGGACCTTAAGTCCTTTCATTCATCCCCTTTATCACTTGTTGATGGCTAAAAGGAAAACCTAATCGATTTAGACCCCATTCTTGAGTGTGTATGGAACTAAAGGGTATTTTGGTGCTTTCATTAAGACAACTCAAAGATTTAGAGGCTTAGATTGAAGAAGAGGAAGTGGATCTTCCATCTACATCGTTTTGGGAGCTAGCCTGAGGTAAAAAGCTCTTAACTTGACCCTTTCATACTTAGATCTCCTTATGTTAAGATTAGGGTCATTTTAGCTTGTTTGGTGTTTTATTTAGGGCAATGATCATGATCTGAAGTAGCAACTTCAGATCTAGACACATCTTGGTTCTTATGGCTATAAAGTTCCAGCCTTTAGCAAGATAATGCCTTATCCTTACTTAGAACCTCTTCTCTAGCTTGATTTTGGCCATTTACACCTTGCATGTACGTAAAGTTTGCAACTTTACGTAAGAAGTATGCTCTAGGAACTTAGATGTGCGAAATAGAGGTTTGGGTGGATTATAAGCATCTGAAATGAGAAGAACTAGAGAGACTCGATGATTTGCTTAGCCAACTCAGCGAGTCCGATGAAGATTGGCCTGCAAGGTTTCTGCATGGACTCGGCGAGTCAGTAGAGTGACTCGACGAGCCTGTTAGGGTTTCCTCGACTTCAGATTACACATGGACTCGACGAGTTGGTCGTAAACTCAGTGAGTCAGTGAGGGTTTTATGACCTTCAGAACCCTTAAGGAACTCGACGAGTTGCTAGCAGCACTCGGCGAGTTGGGTCAACACGGAATGTTGACTTTGGCTGTTGACTTTGACTTTGACCAAGGATTGACCAGTTTGACTTCTGCGGTATTTTGGGAACTAGAAATTTATGCGTATGGTTATGCGGTGAATATAGGTGGTGGAGTTTGTGGAGGTGATCTGAGATTTTGAGCTTATCACTTTAGCGCGACAATTGTGAGGTGAGTTATCCTCACTGTACTAACAGGGTCGAAGGCACCAATCTCTCCCCTTATCGAATTTGTATCTAGATGTATTACATGATATGCTTATTGATTTACATCCTGGTAGTTAAGATGGTGATATGCTTAGTGACCTGGTTAGGTCGGTATCCTGGTATATAGGATGGTGCTATGTTAGTGACCGGATAGGTCTGTATCCTGGTAATAAGATGTTGCTATGATTAGTGATTTGTTAGATCGGTTTGACTGTTATATATATATATATATATATATATATATATATATATATATATATATATATATATATATATATATATATATATGCTAGCGTATGATATGTATGTGCACATGTTTGTTGATTGGGGGTTGGGTTAAGGCGGTCTTGCTTGGTGCTGAAGGCCAACATACCCAGGGCGGTTCGGATAAACTGAAGGCCCTGCAAAGGGGTTCAGTTAGGCCAAAGGCCCAGCGAGCGGTCAGGATAGGTTGTAGGCCCTGTGAGGCAGTCCAGACGTTCTGAAGGCTCGAAGAGCGGTCCAGATAGGTTGAAGGTCTGCGAGGCGGTCCAATCAAGTTGAAGACTCATTATGCATGTTGTTTGCTTATATGTTTATATGATATGGTTATATATGTATGATGTTGGTATTTTGGGGGTAACTCACTAAGCCTTCGAGCTTACATTTATCGATTATTGTTTCAGGTACTTCAAATGATCGCGGGAAGGCGAAGGCGTGACCATACACTTCCTTGATTTTATGCTTATGATTTCTGGGAGCTCTGATATGATACTGTTTTGAAAACGAATTGTAATAACTTAATGATTTTTTTAATGTTTTAAAAAAAGTTCAAATTTGGCATGATTTTATGGATGTTACAGGTGGCCCCCGGGTGAATAGAGAAACAAGACTTATGAGCCTCCTCTAATACAGTCTGTCTGACCCTACCAGACATCGGAACCCATATCTAACCGTAGCGGATCAATAGCCCCCGATTGTCCTGCACAAACCGGGTGTTCTCAACCCTGATATTCTCAAGCTTCCATTTCTCCTGACGCATACCCTCAGCTTGAGCTTCTCTAATCAAACTCACGAGTGAGGAATCCACCGATATCCTCATACATATCACTGGAGTGGAAGATCCAGTTGACTTGTGGCTCAGAGCATCCGCAACCATGTTCACTTTACCTGGGTGGTAAAGGATCTCACAGTCGTAGTCCTTGACTACATCCAGCCACCTGCGCTGTGTGATGTTCAGGTTCGGCTGATCTATGATGTGTGTCAGACTCTTGGGATCTGTGTATATGGTACAGCGGACCCCATAGAGATAATGTCTCCAAATCTTGAGAGCAAATACCACCACTCCTAACTCCAAATCATGAGTACGGTATCTCGTCTCATGCGGCTTCAGCTGTCGATATGTGTAGGCTCTCACCCATCCTCTCTGCATGAGGACCGCTCCCAGTATCGTGATGGATGCATCACAAAACACCACAAAATCCACTACTCCCTTTGGAATAGTCAATACCGGAGCCTCGCACAAACATTGTCAGAGGGTCTCAAACACCCTCTGCTGCTTGGGGCCCCACCGGAAATCCACCCCATTCTTCGTCAGATGAGTGATGGGTACTACAATCTTGGAGAAATCCTGTATGAATCTCCAGTAGTGCCCCACCAATCCCAGAAAACTCCTGATGTCTGAAGGAGATTTCAAAACCTCCCACTGCATAACCGCCTAGATTTTGGACGGGTCGACCAAAATCCCATCCTGGTTAACGAGGTGTCCAAGGAACTGAACCTCTCGTAACCAAAACTTGCACTTCAAGAATTTGGCATAACGTTGTTCCCGCCTCAAAACTCCCAACAATTCACAAAGGTGCTCCTAATCCTTCTCTTGAGTCTTGGAGTATACCAAGATATCGGCTATGAATACGATGACCGAGCAATCAAGCATCGGTCTGTAGACCCGATTCATCAGGTCCATATATACTGCAGGTGCGTTGGTGAGCCCAAATGGTATCACCACGAACTCGTAAAGTCTATAACGAGTCCGGAACACGGTCTTCTCCACGAACTCCTCCCTAGCCCTGACCTGATGATACCAGGACCTCAGGTATATCTTGGAGAAGCAAGATGCTCCCTGCAACTAATCGAAAAGATCATCTATCCTCGGGATTGGATAACGGTTTTTCACCGTCAACTTGTTCAACTCCCGGTAATCAATGCACATCCGGTGTGAACCGTCCTTCTTCTTGACGAAGAGGATCGGTGCTCCCCATGGAGAACTTCTTGCCCAGCAGTTCCTACAGTTGTGATGATAGCTCCTGCATCTCTGGTGGTGCCAACCAGTACAACGCCTTGGCGATAGGAGCCGCACCTAGCATTAGGTTGATCCTAAACTCGATCTGCCTCTCCGGAGGTACTCCTGGTAACTCCTCTGGGAACACGTCTGCAAACTCCCTGACTACTGGAACCTCTAAAACTAAAATCTGGTCCCTGGCCCGCATATCCACCACATATGCTAGATAACCCGCACACCCGTGCTAAATGTACTGCCGATCCCTGACAGCTGAATAAAACCATGATCCCAATATGGTACCCTCTCCATAAGCAATCAGTTCTCCCCCACTTGGGGTTCGAACCATTACCCGCTGACCCTTGCAGTCGATCATGGCACCAAAATGACTAAGCCAGTCCATACCCACAATCACAAACACATCCTCCATGGGAATCGGGATCAGGTATATCGGGAAGGATACCTCGAAGATCTCCAACTCACATCTCAAGTAGACTAAAGAAGCAGAAACCCCATGTTTGTTGGCGATAGAGACTCGCAACAGACACTCTAGCTCTCCTACTGGCACACTGAGCTCCCTAATAAATGTATGAGATACAAACGACCGACTCGCCCCCGAGTCAAATAAAACCAATGCAGGTAAGGAGTTCACTAAAAACGTACCTAATCACAGTTACAAACACATAAGCATAAAACATATATAATCAGTAAGATAAGGGATAGAAACATACCAACAACCACATCTAGTGCTTCCCTGGCCTCCTCTGTTGTGAGCTAGAAGGCGCGTCCAATAGCTTTTGGGGGCTCTAATCTACCTGGACACCCGTTAGTAATCCTCAGTGTAGCCAGAACGGGAGCCTACGTTGGCTTGGCGGCTAGTAGGGATCATTGGGCCTTCATATGGCCCACCTGCTCACAATGGTAACAAAGTCTGATCCGGGAGCTAGAGTCTGCTACCTGCAAACCCTGGCCAAATGGCCTTGCTTGCCATATTTGTGGCACCCGCTCTCTAATCAGCAAATCCCTGAATGAGCCTTTCCGTAGTTCCCACGAGTGCGGTCTCTTGTAACTCCATCAGTGCATCACATCGTTGGGTAGCAACAAACTGACGGATGTCAGTCTTGAGCGTCCTCAGATAACGTATCATCTGAGCCTGCTCAAAAGCAAACTTCAGGAAAAACATTACCCTCTCGGTAAACATGTGGATAATCTCTGTCATTGACTTCGTACCCTGTCTCAGAATCAAGAACTCCTGTAACAACCACGTGCGCTCAACCCATGGAATATAGTGAGCGTGGAACATATCCATGAACTACTCCCAAGTAACAATAGCTCTATGGTCATCCATATACGACCCAGTCATCAATCTCCACCAATCCTTTGCCCCAGACCTTAAGAAGTTCAGGGCACATCTGACCTTTTGGTCAGTAGGACATGAGCACATGAAGAAACTTTTGGATAAGGTGTCTAAGTCCATCACTATTTCTGGTATGTATTTGACCCGGTTTGGCATGGTCCATTTGGGTTGCATGGCATCATATATTTGGATTTACTAGACAAAATTAGCAACTTAACACTTAAGGTTTATTAATATATTATAAGTTCTAATGTATTATGTAACGCCCGTAGATCCGGGCTAGTCAAATTAGAGACGATAAGCATCAAAAATGACTTTTTGATGGCAGATTATTTAGAAGGATTAATCTTAACCAAGTTGTAGTATATTTCACAAGGTTTCCGTGCATATAAAGAACGCCAAAATCTGAGTTATAACGAAGAAGTTATGACCTGTCGAAGTTTCACGACAGAACCAGCATGACCCAGCGCGACGTAAATAGTGAATTTAAGGTAGATAGATATCTATCCTTAGTGATCTAAACTATAGTCTAATATGCCTTTGATAGTAGTCCAACGATAAAAAGACAGACGAAAACAGAGTTCAGATGAAGGAGTTATGAATTTCGAATGGAGTTTTCCTGTCCCAGCCTACTAAAGATAATATATAAGTAATATACTTATAATATATTAAAAATAAAGTCAAAATTAGCCAATGGAGTCTAATCGAGAGTTGTAGAGCATAATCTCACCTTCGCATCGATATAAAGAACGTCGAAAACGGATTTCGTATGCGAAAGTTATGAATTTCTAAAGTTCGAGGCGCGAACCCTAAAGCTATGTCAGAGACCACAACGTGGCAAGCAGTGCCACGATGTGGAAAGTCTTCTGACACCTCCGGGAGTCCCCCAGATGCAACTTTTGATGACGCATGCAATGACGTTCAATCCCACGACGTGGGAGAAGTGCCCACGACGTGGAAAATGAGAAAACAGCCCTATAAATAGATTTGAAGGGGCAGCCGTTTGTGGTTACCAAATCTCTCTTCTCTCTCCCATATTACATCGTTTTACGTGCAATTTTAACCCCTCGAAGCCCTGGTATCAACCCCGAGACCTGAAGCAAGTCCCGAAGCCCCGAAGATCCCGAGAAGAAAAGAGTTTCCGAGTCGAAGCTCTGCCTGCGAGAAACCCGGTGTGTGAAGATATCTCGGTTTCACCGAAAAATACTACTCTTAGAGCTGTAGTGTTGTCCGATCATCTTCTGATCAAGTGAGTGTATAGTCACTTTCATCTTACACATAGATATGAAATATTTTATAAAATACGTGCTATGTGTATATATATATATTGTTGTTTATACGTGTGAGTGTATAGTCCCTTTCATAACACGATTTTAATACAAGTATTGTTTGAATGTATTAAGTATATGTTTTGGGTGAGTATGTGATCACTTTCTTCTAACATATATATATATATATATATATATATATATATATATATATATATATATATATATATATATATATATATATATATATATATATATATATATATATATATTAAGTATTTGCTATGAAATGCGTGCTATGTGTTTATATTTTGTTGTTTATTTGAGATGAGTGTGGAATGGATGTTTTATATAGGTGTTAAATGAGTTAATATGTATATGTATTTTATATCTACAAATATGTTGGGTAGAACATGGGTAGATGAATTAGATGATGTGTGATGATAATTAGGTGATGAGAAATAGGTGATCATAATTAGGTGATGAGAAATAGGTGATGATAGAAAGGTGATGATAGATAGGTGATGATAAATAGGTGATGTGAGATGAGAGGAGATACCATAACCTTGACCGGCGATGTGACAATTTGGCGATGTAGTCATCTACCAGAGTATAGATGGCGACCACGGACTATTCTAGATGACCCCATGGAAACACCAGCAGGCTCATAACCTGTAGGTGATGAATTACGAATCCAGGCGATGTTGTGGCTATGTATTCATGCGATGATACTCTAACCCTTACTATGAATTACGAGACCAGGCGATGTTGTGGCTACGTATTCATGCGATGATAGACTAACCCTTACTATGAATTACGAGTCCAGGCGATGTTGTGGGTACGTATTCATGCGATGATAGTCTAACCCTTATTATGATTTACGAGTCCAGGCGATGTTGTGGCTGCGTAATCATGCGATGATACCCTAACCCTTACTAGACATATATTGAGGGAGTGATCCCCAAATTAGTATTGTCTATGCAATGTAGGCGATGATCCTTAGGAAAAGTTCTTAGGAACAAGCATATAAGGATATAATATGTAAGGAGATGAGCGGTAAATATGATATAGGAGATGACCCTTAGGATAATATCTTTAGGGAAGATTAAAAGAAGATAATGGGGATGGGTAATTGGGTTGATTGTTTGATGATTGAATATATATATATATATATATATATATATATATATATATATATATATGATATAATTTTGTGGGTTGAAAACCCTATATGCTCACCAGGCTCCCAAGCCTGACCCACTCAGTTTAATTGTATCACAGGTATCGATACAAAGCTGCTTTGCACTGAGAGATTAAAGGAGATGTAAATCACTAGAGTAAATGAATGTATGTTTTGTTATGCTTATGTGTCTGTATCGGAACATGACATCCCGAGGTTTTATTATTTAATGAAAATACATTCTCTTTGAGAAATGTTTTGATAAGTTTTTATCATATCTTGTTTTGGGAACAAATTCCGCAACCATTTTCTTTAAACGATTACTCTGATTTATAAAACAAAGCATACACTTAGAATGCTAAGTAATGATTGTGAGGAGTGTCCTAGTTGGTGTCAGAGCATTAGTTTAAGAGAACTAGGAATTTGTAGGAAATTTGTAGACTTAAACTTAGAATGCTATGTAATGATTGTGAGTAGTGTGTCTAAAATATGTTAGGTAGTACACCTAAATTGACACAAACACTAGTTTAATTTAGGAATGATGCCTAAAATGCTTTTATGTGCTAATTGTTTTGTGTGATAGCTAAATTGATGTTATTATTTGTTCGGATCTATGGTCTGTTGCCCACCGGATCTGGAAACCTTATGTGTTTAGGATTCTAAGCGTACGACTACGAAATTAGAACTAGCATGTAAACGTTTCGGGGTGATAAGGAGATTTATACGTTTATCGTAATTAAAAACTATCTTATCTTAAAAAAATTCTCGCTTGGTACACCAAATGTTTGCTTGGATGTACAAGAGGTCATGGTGAAGACTCGTAGATAAATTGAGTAAATGGAGGAAATGAAGAAGGCTTATGATAGTGGATGACACCTATCAGAAGATATCGTAAGAGTGGTACCTTGCCTTTAGAGTATGTCTTATGAAATAACAGTACGTTTAGAGGAGTACGGTACGTCTGAAGTACACTTTTGATTGGCAGGATGATGGAACGATTGATGAAATTCTTGAAGTTGTTTTATCGTCTGGTATTTCAATCACCAATCTAGTTGAAGTAGAGTTGATGATTGAAGATTGAGCAATGAAGAAGTCCTAGTAGAGTCTAAGGAAATTGTTTATGATTATTTGGACACATTCGTATGTGTTAAATTTTTTTGTGATTTTCTTGTATGGTGACTTGCTCGACTGCGGGACAATACTTGGGATGTGTATGAGTAGGTGTGAAAGGTAGTAGATGCATATACTACCGGAAGCACAGGACTCGCACTTGGATCAGGGAAAGTCACAAGGTTACCAAGAAGCTAGTAATTGTTTCCGTTTTGTTCAAGTGTATCATTACCCTTGTTTCGGTAATGACTAGTAAGATGGTTGTTATTCCAAAGCTAGTGGTCATATCAGATTAAGTCCGACTACGAGGAGTTTGTTACGTGGTTCATGGAACCAAGTTCGATGTAACATCTTACCTAAGTCAAAAGATTGAAATCAATGTGATCGATAGCATCGCGCTCGTTGTTAAGGAAGCTTGTAGCTAGAAATGCTACATGTAAAAATGTGATTATATCACGTTAGAATATGAAGGAAGGTATATTCCATTTTGGAATTTGACTCTAAGAGACTTGAGTCTAAGCATTGCATCATACGATGAGAGGTTATTAGAACACGACCCATCGGTCTGTTACAATAGATAAACGAAAGTATTTATCCTGAGAAGAAGAAGGAGTCCACAATAAGGACTTATTTTGTAACTTGAAAGTTATGATTGAAAGTACAGCATAGTACGATAAGCAGATGCAAGATTGGGCATCGTCTGCGGTCAGGAAAGCCATAGAGTTAAATACTCTTTCGAGGAAACATAGAAGTTACGGTTATTACCTAGGATGAAGAGATAATGTGTGGAATCATTATGCAAGCCCTATTTCGTTGATGATTCCGGGATGTAATCATCCTAAGGGGGAGACAATTGTAACGCCCGTAGATCCGGGCTAGTAAAATTAGAGACGATAAGCATAAAAAATGACTTTTTTATGGAAGATTATTTAGAAGGATAAATCTTAACAAAGTTTTAGTATATGTCACAAGGTTTTTGTGCATATAAAGAACGGCAAAATCCAAGTTATAACGAAGAAGTTATGACCGGTCGAAGTTTCGCGACGATTCCGGCATGACCCAGCGCGACGTAAATAGTGAATTTAAGGTAGATAGATATCTATCCTTAGTGATCTAAACGAGAGTCGAATATGTCTTCTATAGTAGTCAAACGATAAAAAGACAGATGAGAACGGAGTTCAGATGAAGGAGTTATGAATTTCGAACGGAGTTTTCCTGTCCCGGCCTACTAAAGATAATATATAAGTAATATACTTATAATATATTAAAAATAAAGTCAAAATTAGCCAATACAGTCTAAAAGAGAGTTGTATAGCATAATCTCACCTTCGCGTCGATATAAAGAACGTCGAAAAGCGGAGCTCGTATGTGAAAGTTATGAATTTCTGAAGTTCGCGGTGCGAACCCCAAAGCTGTGTCAGAGACCATGATGTGGCAAGCAGTGCCACGACATGGCAAGTCTTCTGAAACCTTTGAGAGTCCCCCAGATGCAACTTGTGATGACACATGAAATGAAATTCAAACCCATAACATGGGAGAAGTGCCCACGACGTGGAAAATGAGAAAGCAGCCCTATAAATAGATTTGAACGGGCAGCCGTTTGTGGTTTCCAAATCTCTCTTCTCTCTCCCGTATTACATCGTTTTACATGAAATTTTAGCCCCCCGAAGCCCCGGTATCAACCCCGAGACCCGAAGCAAGTCCCGAAGCCCCGAAGATCCCGAGAAGGAAAGAGTTTTCGAGTCGAAGCTCTGCCCGCAATAAACCCGGTGTGTGAAGATATCCCGGTTTCACCGAAGAATACTACCCTTAGAGCTGTAGTGCTGTCCAATCATCTTCTGATCAAGTGAGTGTATAGTCACTTTCATCTTACGCATAGATATGAAGTATTTTATAAAATACGTGCTATGTGTATATATATTGTTGTTTATATGTGTGAGTATATAATCCCTTTCATAACACGATTTTAATACAAGTATTGTTTGAATGTTTTAAGTATATGTTTTGGGTGAGTATGTGATCACTTTCTTCTAACATATATATATATATATATATATATATATATATATATATATATATATATATATATATATATATATATATATATATATATATATATATGTATATATAAAGTATTTTCTATGAAATAAGTGCTATGTGTTTATATATTGTTGTTTATTTGAGATGAGTGTGGAATGGATGTTTTATATAGGTGTTAAATGAGTTAATATGTATATGTATTTTATATCTACAAATATGTTGGGTAGAACATGGGTAGATGAATTAGATGATGTGTGATGATAATTAGGTGATGAGAAATAGGTGATGATAATTAGGTGATGAGAAATAGGTGATGATAATTAGGTGATGATAGATAGGTGATGATAAATAGGTGATGTGAGATGAGAGGAGATACCATAACCTTGACCGGCGATGTGGCAATTTGGTGATGAAGTCATCTACCCTGTGGAAACACCACCAGGCTCAGAACCTGTAGGTGATGAATTACGAGTCCAGGCGATGTTGTGGCTACATATTCATGCGATGATACTCTAACCCTTACTATGAATTACGAGTCTAGGCGATGTTGTGGCTACGTATTCATGCGATGATAGACTAACCCTTACTATGAATTATGAGACCAGGTGATGTTGTGGCTACGTATTCATGCGATGATAGTCTAACCCTTATTATGATTTACGAGTCCAGGCGATGTTGTGGCTATGTAATCATGCGATGATACCCTAAACCTTACTAGACATATATTTAGGGAGTGATCCCCGAATTAGTATTGTCTATGCAATGTAGTCGATGATCCTTAGGAAAAGTTCTTAGGAACAAGCATATAAGGATATAAGATGTAAGGAGATGAGCGGTAAATATGATATAGGAGATGACCCTTAGGATAATATCTTTAGGGAAGATTAAAAGAAGATAATGGGGATGGGTAATTCGGTTAATTGTTTGATGATTGAATATATATATATATATATATATATATATATATATATATATATATATATATATATATATATATATATATATATGATATTGTGGGTTGAAAACCCTATATGCTCACCAGGCTCCCAAGCCTGACCCACTCAGTTTAATTGTATCACATGTATCGATACGAAGCTGCTTTGCACTGAGAGTTTAAAGGAGATGTAAATCACTAGAGTAAATGAATGTATGTTTTGTTTATGCTTATGTGTCTGTATCGGAACATGACATCCCGAGGTTTTATTCGTTAATTGAAATACATTCTCTTTGAGAAATGTTTTGATAAGTTTTTATCATATCTTGTTTTGGAAACAAATTCCGCAACCGTTTTCATTAAACGATTACTCTGATTTATAAAACAAAGCATAAACAAATCGGTTTTTTCTGCCCGAGAAATTAGGGATGTACATATTAATAATATTATTTAATTAGTATTGATCAATAATTAATTTGGAATTAATTAAGTGATCAAAAGGAGACTAATTAGATATATTTGTTGATTGTGTAAATCATCCATACTTATATAGTGGGCTAATGCTTCATGGATTATCAAGTTGGGCTAAAACCCATAGGATGCTCCATGGTGTTTATAGAATCCATGGGTCATGGAAATGAAAACTCATGACAATTAGGGTTTACATGGTGTAGCCCTAATTGTAACACGCTATATATGCATCACTTTGTTCACCAAAATCGGTCACTAAGATATACAAGTGAGGGCTATCCGATTTCTAAGTGTTCTTTATTTCTCTCTAAGTTATTCCAAGTGCATTAGGTGTTGTGTGAGACATTTGAGGCACCACACTTGAGGTGCTAGGCTCACAAGGTTTTCAAGAAATCCAGACTACTACAGGGTAAGTTTTCTTAGTTACTTTTATGTTGAAAAGTTCCCCATGTATGCTAGATAGGATATAAACCTTGGAAATCAAATTTGCATCTATCATAGTAAAACATAGATCCAAGATTTCTAGGGTTACATGTACACCTTAAGAGTGTTAGAATGATCAAAACCTTACCGTGTTATCAGAGACTAGGCTTGTTTGCTTGATATTTGATGCAAAACTGTGAAAAAAGTTGAAACTCTTGTTGTCTGGACAGTGGCTCGTCGAGTCCATGGGGGGACTCGACGAGTCCAAGCACAAATTCATCCTACTCGTCGAGTAAGTTCATGAACTCGATGAGTAGTAGCCTCTGACTGCAGATTTTCGCCTTTTGTTGCTGGAAATGGACTAGAAACATTACCCTAAACTGTTTTGGTGTTTTAAAACTTGTTTTAGATGGTGTAATTGTTGTTCTAATCCATTTACAATGGCTAATATCAAATTTTCATGTTCATATGTTCTTGAAATTTTGATAGGAATATTCATGTTCTTATGAGTTCTTGATAGATCATAGGAATTACTTATTAAAATTGTTTAATATTTAATTGATTATCATTATGTGCTTTAATGGAATCCATAATTTGTCCTCAAGTTATGGATTACCAAAAGTCTTTCTTTTAAAGTCCATTAAAGAAACGCATAGGTTACATAAAAGGAAACGTCACTCATTTTATTACATCATTAACTCATAAGTTATGAAAGATGAAAAGTTTTGTAAAGTTACAAAACTTGCCCTCAATTTTTGGAACATGTAAAGTCACTTTAAAAACTTTAGTTCCAACCCCTAAAATTTTAAAAGTTAAAATTCAACGCTTATACTTTATAATATTATAAGTTAATAATATATATATATATATATATATATATATATATATATATATATATATATATATATATATATATATATATATATAAAAGATCAAGTCGTTTTACCGTTAGTAGGCTCCATTCACAAAGCCAGTCTATAAGGGGGTATAAGGTTGTTGCCTATAAAATGGTAGCTTAATAAGTGTCCACTCTCACTCACCGCTTCCTTGACTGGTGGAGGGTCGTTTGACGAACGGGTAGGACGATGACTTTAATCCTCATTAAAAGTATAATGATACTAAATTAACTAAATGTTTTATAAATTCCCAATCTTATTTACTTTAGGAAAATGTAAATAAGGTGCTAACCCATGAAATTACACTTTGCACTTTGTTTAAGTCATTAGTGGAGCGCGTGTGGTTAACCAGCACACTAACTTGGACTTAACAAGGTAGGGACAGGGTAACTTAATGTTTCTCATACTATCGATGGAGTGTGTGTGGTTAACCGGCACATCGATTGAGGGGTAAATATTAACGGTACCAAGTAATTTGCATGGTTACTTCACACCTTATTTTATGATCTTCGGCATCCCAGTCACAAAACTTGAAGGGCACACTCGAGATTGAAACATGCCATTGAAAAGTTCAATGAATCTCAAAGAATCTAGGAGTTTCAAAACCAATTAAAACCTAATAATTTTTTTCATTTTTCAAGGTGGAAATTGGGTCCTAGCCTTAATATTACATTTTGGTGTTTTATTAAGGACTATCTTTATATCTAATCTAAACTTGTCGTTCTTCTTTTTCAGATGTCTTCAAAAAATGTTGCTTCTGGCTTAAACCCTACCGGCTCCTTCTCTCTCATGAAACTTTATGGGAGAGTCATCTTCGATGGTTCCAACTTTATGGATTGGATCCGGAACATCAGGATGGTCACTCACTATGAGGACAAGGGATATGTCATCGACAAGGAGCTGAAGGAAATTGATGAGTCCACTACTACTCCTGAGGAGATCGCTGAATTCCGGACTCATGAGAGAGATGCCACGAAAGTGGTGTGTATCATGATGGCCACGATGACAGCTGAGCTCCAAAATCCCTATGATGACTATTACCCTTTTGAGATGCACCAGGACTTAATGGACCGCTACCATCAAAGTGCTCACCAAGAGAGGTATGACATCATCTGCTCCATGATAACAACCCAAATGAAGGGTGGTGAACCCATCACCTGCCACTTGCAGAAAATGAAAAGGTATGTGGACCAGTTGCTGAAGCTAAATGTGAACTTCCCCGAGGAGTTGGCAATTGACATCATTTTGCACTCCTTGCCTTCTTGTTTTGATCAATTCCAAATGACATACCATATGAACAAGGAGGAAGTTACACTCAGCAAACTTCAAGGACTCTTGAAGACCGCCAAAAGTGGTCTTAAGAGTAAGTCGATTGTTACCACTCCTACTCTTACCAGGGCCCCTATCTTGGCAATCAGGCAACGAAAAAGGAAGAAGAGGAAGAGCCCCTCGAAGGGAACCAAGGGAAAGTCCCTTGAAGGCTCCTCTTCAAATGCAAACAAGAAAGGTTTCGTCACTCCTTCTGTTAACCCTAAAGAGGGTGAATGCCTCTATTGCCACGAAAAGTCGCACTAAAAGTGAAATTGCCCAAAGTATCTGCAAGATGTGAAGGATGGGAAAGTGAAACCCAACCATCCATGTATTTCCACTATATTGTCTAATAACTCACCCCATTCTAACTCTTGGTTCTTTAACACTGGTTGTGGTGTTCATATTTGTTCTAATTTGCAGGGACTAAGAAGAAGTGAGGATGTGGAGCTTTGGAAGATAAGCTTAGTCATGGGGAATAGGAAAGCATCACATGTCACCAAGATTGGAGTTTATACTTTGTTGCTAAGTAGTGGATTAACATTAGATTTGAATAAGTGTTGTTACTTGTCTGAAATCGTGAGGAATATTATTTCTGTTCATGCTTTGTACAAACAAGGGTTTACCTTTTCTTTTGATAATGAATATGGTAGTATTGATGCTTTCTTTAATAATGTTCTTTATTTTAAAGCATTACCTTGTGATGGTGTGTATGAAGCTGTGTCAGTTGTAGATAACCTAGGAAATAATGTGTTGTGTATTGATTCTTCCACTAACTTGGATAAAGCATCATTGTGGCATTGTCGTCTTGGACATGTAAGGAAGAAACGCATAGGCCAACTCCAAAAGGATGGAGTCTTGGAGTCATTTAACCTAAATTCGGATGATAGTTATGAATCTTGTCTACTTGGAAAAATAAAAAAATCACCCTTCACTGGTTCTTATTCTAGGGGTGAAGGTTTTATTGGATCTGGTACACACGGATGTGTGTGGACCTTTCAGAACCGCCACAAGGGATGCTAACCGCTTCTATGTGACTTTTACTGATGATTTTAGTAGATATGGATATGTCTACTCAATCAAGCATAAGTCAGAAACCTTTGAAAAGTTCAAAGAGTTCAAGCAGGAAGTAGAGAATCAATTGGGCATGAACATTAAGATGCTTCGATCCGATCGAGGTGGTGAGTATCTTAGTACAATGTTCCTTGACTATCTTAAGGAATGTGGGATTGTCTCACAATTGACACCTCCACAGACACCACAGCTTAATGGTGTGGCTGAGAGGTGTAATCGAACTTTGTTGGACATGGTTCGTTCCATGATGAGTTGAGATTTGCTACCAATCTCATTTTGGGGTATACCTTAGAGACTCCCGCCCATATTCTTAATCTAGTCCCTACCAAAAAGGTTGCCAAAACACCTCATGCGATGTGGACCGGAAAAGTTCCAAATCTAGACCACATCAAGATTTGGGATTGTGAGGCTTTCGTGAGGCTTGAGACTCTTGATAAGCTCGAACCCCAAAGTGAAAGGTGTATTTTCATCGGCTGCCCACAGAAATCCTTTGGTTACCTCTTCTACAAACCCAATGATAATGTGGTCTTTGTATCAAGGACGGGAGTCGAGAGAGAGAGAGAGAGAGAGAGAGAGAGAGAGAGTTCATAAGCCAAGGAAACAGTAGGAGGCAAATTGACCTTGAAGAAATTCAAGAGTCAAGTGGTGAAGGAACCTCAAACACTAGCAATCAACCTGAGGAGGAAACTCTTGTTGATCCAACAGAAGAGTCTGTACCTCTGAGGCATTCCGCGAGAGTTAGGAATGCACCTTAGCATTACTATGGTTTCCATATTACTACGGAAGGTGATACACTTATCAGTGATAACACATTGATTGTTCTAGATGAACCTAACAGCTACACGGAAGTCATGGAAGGCCCTGAGGCTGCTAAATGGAAAGAGACTACGAATAACGAGATACAGTCCATGTATGAAAATCAAGTTTGAAACTTGGTTGACAATGTACCTGGTCGTAAGACAGTTGGGTGCAAATGGATCTTTAAGAAGAAGATCGACATGGATGGTAACGTACACACTTATAAGGCTAGACTGGTGGCAAAGGGTTTTTCTCAAACTCCGGGAGTTGATTATGATGAGACCTTTTCACCAGTAGCAAAGATTAAGTCTATTAGGGTTATGTCAGCCATTGCTGCATTTCATGATTATGAAATATGGCAAATGGATGTCAAAACCTCTTTCCTTGATGGAAAGTTGGCTGAGGATGTTTACAAGAGTCATCCAGAGGGTTTTGTCAGTATAGAGTACCCCTAATAGAGTGTGTAAGCTTGAAAAATCCATCTTCAGATTGAAACAAGCAACTCGCAGATGGAATCTTTGTTTCGATGAGAAAGTCAAAGAGTTTGGCTTTTCGAGGAGCGAAGATGAATCTTGTGTATATGTCAAGGCTAGTGGGAGTATAGTTAGCTTTTTGGTACTATATGTGGATGACATACTACTCATGGGAAATGACATCCCAACTTTGTAGGAGGTTAAGTCCTGGCTTGAGAAGTGTTTAGCTATGAAGCACCTTGGAGAAGCTGCCTATATCCTAGGGATAAGGATTTTGAGAGACATGAGTAAAAGACTAACTGGACTTAGTCAGAGTACCTACTTGGATAAGGTGTTGAATAGGTTCAGCATGCAGAACTCCAAGAAAGGATAGAGTTACCAATCCAAAGTAACGCCGGATTGAGTTAGACTCAGAGTCCAAGTACAGAAGATGAGATAGCTGATATGAGTCGAGTTTTGTATGCTTCCGTTGTAGGCTCGATCATGTATGCTATGACTTGTACTCGTCCTGATGTGGCCTTCGCATTGAGCATGGTCAACAGATATCAGGGGGATCTTGGCAAGGCTCACTGGACTGTGGTAAATAACATTCTCAAGTACCTTCAAAGGACTAAGGACTCGGTCCTTACCCTCGGTGATGCTAGCTTCCAGACTGATAGGGATAATTTCTGCTCTCAGTCAGGTTGGATCTTTACCTTAAACGGAGGAGAAATTACTTGGAAAAGTTCCAAGCAGGAGATAGTGGATGATTCAACTTGCGAATCAGAGTATATAGCGGAAAGCAATGAAGAAAAGGAGGCTATATGGCAAAAGAACTTCATTTGAGACCTTGGAGTTGTACTAGCTATAAATGAGCCTATGGAAATTTTCTGTGATAGTGAAAGTGCAGTTGTGTTAGCCAAGGAACCAAGGGATCAAGGGAGATCCAGACACATCAACAAAAAATATCATTTCATCAGACATCGTATAGAAGAAGGACTCCTCGTGGAAAAGAGGGTATCATCATATGAGAACCTAGCAGATCCCCTCACGAAGTGACTGGGTAGGGTTAAGCATCTCCAACATGCGAGGCGGATAGGGCTGAAGGATGATATTAGTTTTAGTAGTTAGATAATTTTGAAATTTGTAAAGTGTATTTGACATTTGATGATGAATAAAAGTTGTTGTTTATTTATGAGTAAAGTGTTGTTATCTTTTATCAATCGTTTACTATAATTTCATTTTGCATGTTTTGAATTCCAGAATAATTATGTTATGGTATATAATATTATTCAAATTCTCCACAGTCAGTCATATGTTGGAAGTAGATATGAATCAAGACTGTCATGAGTTGGCTTGTAGATGTCTAAGTTGTTGGACATAGCAAAGATGTGCTACAACACTCATGAGTGCTCATAAGTTATGAGTATTGGATTCAACCCACGCTCACTTGTATCACTTCATAGAATTTATCTCGAGTGATCGTGAGACGGTAATATCATATAAGTCTTCAAACCTAGATATATGACTTTTTGCCTATGAGTTGGTTATGCATTGATTGTCCGAAAACGCAGTGGTAACTCGATGTTATAAAGTGTGCCTTTGTGTATAATTCAACAAGTAGTAGAACAAGCATATGAGTCAAAGTTTATATGTTCCTTCTTGGATTAGAAATGACATCTGGGCTCCTCGATGATTTTGTTTTGACCTATGTATCGGGCCCAGTAAGAACTAAATTGATGTGTTCAATTAAGTTCTATGTCAAACAAATCGGAAATCGAGAAACAACTGCAGGACAAAAAGTAAGACATTGTTCCATGTATTTGTCCAGCTAATATCTAGAACAGAGGATTATATTATCACTTATCTTAAATAGCGCATCATCATCATCTCAGTTCCAAGAGACCTTGAAAGAGCTACGATTTCTAATCTGGTATGTACTTGACCTGGTTTGTCATGGTCCATTTGGGTTGCATGGCATCATGTATTTGGATAGACTAAAATGAGAGAAATAACACTTAAAGTTTATTAATATATTATAAGTTCTAATATATTAATAATATTA
The DNA here is from genome assembly GCF_052625555.1 of Lactuca saligna. NCBI lineage: Eukaryota > Viridiplantae > Streptophyta > Magnoliopsida > Asterales > Asteraceae > Lactuca > Lactuca saligna. Next base: position 147,475,624 of record NC_136422.1, read on the forward strand.
TTTAATTATTATTGATCAATAATTAATTTGGAATTAATTAAGTGATCAAAAGGAGACTAATCAAAATATATGGGTTGATTGTGTAAATCATCCATACTTATATAGTGGGCTAATGCTTCATGGATTATCAAGTTGGGCTAAAACCCATATGATGCTCAATGGTGTTTATAGAATCCATGGGTCATGGAAATGAAAATTCATGACAATTAGGGTTTACATGGTGTAACCCTAATTGTAACACACTATATAAGCATCACTTTGTTCACCAAAATCGGTCACTAAGATATACAAGTGAGGGCTAGCAGATTTCTAAGTGTTCTTGATTTCTCTCTAAGTTATTCTAAGTGCATTTGGTGTTGTTTGAGACATTTGAGGCATCACACTTGAGGTGCTAGGCTCACAAGGTTTTCAAGGAATCCAAACTACTACAAGGTACATTTTCTTGGTTACTTTTATGTTTAAAAGTTCCCCATGTATGCTAGATAGGATATAAACCTTGGAAATCAAATTTTCATATATATCATAGTAAAACATAGATCCAAGGTTTCTAGCGTTGCATGTACACCTTGGGAGTGTTAGAATGCTCAAAACCTTACAGAAACCTCCCTCCATGCCAGACAGCCACCTCATGGATATGATCAAATCCTGAGTCCCATTGAAGGTCGGGGGCTTTGTGTTATCGAAATCTCGATACTGGAAGCCCCGAATGGCTCCTCCCTCTACCGTTGTTACAGCTGATGTAGCCGATGCGGCAGCCGTCTTAGCTAGGGTTGCATACATGTCATCAAAATACTCAATCATAGCGGTCTTGATAGACCCAAACATCTCCAGAATCTAACCCCAAACAAGATCAACCACCTCCTCACGGATGATCTTCCTAACTCAGTCTTCTTTCAATGTTGTCCCATCCTGGCTGATGATATCAGGTGCTACCAGGGCACCCTAGTCCCGCTACCTTGATCCTGATCCAGTTACAAAATGCCTTGTAACCACCATATTTATCTCAAATATCACCACAACACTCTAACAATATACATATACATGGTGGTCGCTCAATCCTCACTCCTAGAGGAAGACTAACTATCTCATAACTGACTTACCAGCCTCACACAACCTACCCATGAAACTTCCACCAACCCTGCAGCACTCGTGTATGCTAGCCATACATAGCGCTGGACCCTATAGACTTTCGAATACCTGATCCTACCCTAAGCCATTCATCAAACAAGAACAGGAATTAAGGCCAAACCAAATATTCTCAGGCTATAAGATCTTAATTATGTACGGCCGTGATGCATACCTTAAGCAACTATAGTAATGATGTCAATTTCATATAAGGTAAACCATAGGATATAAGGTATCATGTAATCAGACAATTCTATCATGTAATTCCTAAAGATACCTAGCCTAGTACTAGCATGTTATTCTAACATATCACATAATTAAATAATTGCATGGTATTTGGGGGTCTACTTACTGGCTCCGGCTGATCATACACTCTGCATCCTCCTTTACTCATTTTGAAAACCATTAAAAATCATTTTGAAAATCTTTTCTTGATTTGAGACTGGATTCACATGAGTGTTCCTCGAATTCACTAAAACCAAGGCTTTGATACCAACTTGTAACATCCATAAAAATCATGCCAAATTTAAACTTTTTAAAACATTTCAAAACCATTAAATGTTACAACTTGTTTTCCAAAACAGTATAATATCAAAGTATCCCAAAAACAAAATCATAAATATAAGGAGCTATACAATCACACATTTGGCTTCACACGATCATCTAATGTACTTGAAACAAAACTGAAACTGTAAGCCCAAACCATAGTGAATTCCCCCAAAATACACATACATACAACGATATACGTATAATCACAAACAGCATACTATGGGTCCAGTCAACCATCGGGTTGGAATACCCCAGGCCCTCAACCATCGGGTTGGAATGCCAACATACTATGGGTCCAGTCATCCTCGGGATGAAATACCCCAGGCCCACAACCAACAGGTTGGAATACCCACATACTACGAGTCCAATCATCCTCGAGATAGAATACTCACGGCCCACAACCATCGGGTTGGAATGCCTAGGTTTGTTGGCTTTCGCACAAGCAGAAGCCTCAACCACCAATCAAACATGTGCACATATACCAGATAATCGCATACAATCTATAGACAAACAAACCGATCTAACGGATCATAGCAACATAATAACATCCTATCTACCAGGATAATGATCTAACAGATCATAATAGCATAATACCATCCTATCTATCATGATACTAATCTAACAGATCATACTATCATAACATATCAGGATAACAATCCAAAGGACCGGCCTTGGTGCCTTCGACCCTTGAGTATACTGAAGAAAACTCACCTCAACAACTGTCAAACTGAAGTGATAAGCTCAAACTCTCGAATCACAGCTACGAACTCCACCACCTATAATTACCATAGGACCATTTCCATAAATTTCCAATTTACCAAAATACCCCCAAAAGTCAGACTGGTCAGCCCTTGGTCAAAGTTAAAGTCAACAGTCAAGGTCAACAGTCCATGTTGACCCTACTCGTCGAGTACAGTTCACTGATTCTACGAGTCCTTCCAAAGCTCAAGAAGTCATGAAATGCCCAGTTGACTCGTCGAGTTTCCAGACAACTCGCCGAGTCCCTACGTGTCCAAAAGTCAAGAAAACCCTAACTGACTCATCGAGTCGTCTTGTTGACTTGCCGAGTTCATGCAGAAACCCTCAAGGCTAATCTTCATTGGACTTGTCGAGTTGACCATGCAACTCGTCAAGTCCCTTCAGTCCTTTCTCCATTCAGATGCTTTTAAGCCACCCCAAAGCTCCATCATGTAGATTAGGCTTCCCAAGGAATGTTTATCACGTAAAGTTGCAAACTTTATGTGAATGCAAGGATCTAAGGGCTTAGAATACCAAATCCAAGCTTATAATGGGGTTTAACTCAAAAGGGAAGGCTCATACTTGCTAGTGCTAGAGACTTTATAGCTATAGACACCAACATAAGTTCAGATCTGAAGTTGCAACTTCAAATCCTAGCCCATACCCGAAAATGGTTGATCATACATGCTAGAAAATCCCTAATCTTAAACATGAAGGGATCTAGAATGAGGAAAGTCAAGGTAACAACTTGGTACCTTCAAAATGATGCCAATAAGGAGAAGAGTCAAATCCACCAGCTCCTCCATGCTCCAATCCACTTATACTTCAAGTCTTCTTCTTCCAAATCACTTTCCAAGATTGAAAATCACACAAAATGGAGGGCACACACGAATTAGGGTTTCAAAGATCACGGGGACTGTGAGGGGAGGCCAAGGGAGGCTAATGACCCTTTAAATACGGTGTAAAACCCTGAAAATTAAAGTTTCATCCTCTAGCTCCAACTCGTCAAGTCGAGTCGTGACCTTCAACTCATCGAGTTGGTCACTTAAGTTATGCAGCCAAATCAGTTCCTACTCAACGAGTTATGGCATCCAACTTGTCGAGTCGATCTTTCAAAATGAAAATATAAAACTGAAAGGTTTATACCGGAGATTCGGGTTGTTACACCACCAACTCGTCGAGTTGGGATACCCTAACTCGACGAGTTGGATCAATAAAACCTGCGGCCACAATCCTTCTCAATAGGGGTGTTCGCCGTTCGGATTGAAATCGTGAAACTGGCCAAACCGGTAATCGATTTGGTTTTACCGCTTGTATTTTTCTTTACGGTTTGGCTTGCGGTTTCGAACTATTCAAACCGTATTGAACTGTTTGGTTTATGGTTTTTAAGATTTCAAACCGTATAAAAACTGGACCAGACCGTAGGATTTGTATATATATTAATTAATTTTTTTGTATGTAATTGTATTTTGTTGTATTATATATTAATTTTTATATACAAATAATAAACTTTAAAACCCACAATATTTAATTATTGCAGTTTTTTTAACAATACTAGGCCGTTTTTTTGTTGTATTGACAACTTTAATATTGCAATTTTTTTAACAGTATTAGGCAGAATTTTTGTTATTTTGACAGCTTTAATATTGCAGTATTTTTTACAATATTTGGTTGAATTTTAACTGTTTTAATACCTTTAATAGTACAATTTTTTTTACTAAATTAGTTTAATGGACTCAAATAAAATGGGCCTAAAAAGCCCAAACCGTGAAACCAAACCGGAGCCAAACCGTTAGTAACGGTTTGGTTTGGTTCAGTTTTACATTTTTAACGGTTCGGCTTTGGTTTTTGCTTGACAAAAACCGTTAGTAACGGTTTGGCTTCGGTTTGACCTAAACACCGAAAAAATTGGACCGTGAACACCCCTACTTCTCAACACGACGAGTTGGAGCTCCCCAACTCGTCGAGTTCCAACAAAGATTTTAAATGTTTAAAGAATGATTTATACATGAACCAAGCGTTACATTTTGGGTGTTCGTTATACATTTTTGGTGGTGTTCCTGTTAGGTACTACGGGTAGGTATGATATATGGGCGACCATCAGTGTTAGGTATGGTTTCTGTAGTTTTAGGCTAATGGATTCCAAATTTTGTGAAGTATGATGCTAGTGTTGGTGTGTAGATGCAATTTTGAGAGTTTCATGGTTTGAGTGGTTTTCGCTCTGAGTTGGGTTGTATAATTGGGGAAGGAGCGATCATCTTGTAGTTGAGTGTTTTCTAGTGTTGGTTTGTTTGTTGGAATTAGTTGGGTTCCGAGTGGTCTCTCGAGTTTTCTTTATGGTTGCTTTAATTTTATAAAGCGGCTAGAAAGAGCATATGGATTCTGTTGGTGTTGTGTTCAGAGATTCTAACGCAGATGAATTTCAAGGATGAAATCCAGTTTAAGTGGGAGAGTTATAACATAAAATTTAAGGATGATTCTTATTTTGGGATTTTGGACCATGTAAAGGCCTTGGGCTTCAATGGAATAAATTTTAGACCTTATTGGACGTGGATATTATTGGTTAAGTGAGTTAAGCTCTTGAATTGTATTTTAGAGCCAAAGGGTAGAATTGGAAAGCTATATTTGGACTCCTTTATTAAGTTCGATATGCATTAAGTCAAAAGTAATTAGATATAAGTAAGGGGATTTTCAATACCTTCAGTTGCATGTAAAGATCACTTAAAATGGAGTTGATAAGAATAAGTTATGGTTGTTTGAAGTTGAAGTGGATTGTGGGAAATTTGGGTTCTCCACGGGATGGAACGCTATGCAGCCCAAACCCATTAAATTAGGGTTTGGCTCGTATTTAAGGTTTTCAACCCTTGTAAACAGGTTTACGGTCGTAAACACACCTCTTAGCCATAAACTCATCCAAAACACACTATTACATGATAAAAGACCCATTAAGACCTATACATGGATAACCTAGCCCAAACCATAAACTAGAGCCTTCAATCTTCCCCTTGGTTTGGGGATAGCCTTGACTCAATCCTTTTCAACTATAAGCACATCGGAAACCCCCCGCCCTCCCCATCGCCCCACGCCACATCTCTTTTCCAATAATTTCAGCGACCATTGTCGTGTATTATTTAGCAGTAGACTCGAAGATCTCTTCAGCTACTTTGATCTAATGTAGTGCCAAATTATGAATGTCCCACTTTCCGAATTGAAGTAGGTCTCTTTTTTCGAACAGGAAAAAGCAACCATCTTGAAATTTAATGATAATAGTCACAGTGGTTTCATCATAGACCCAGTAAAGCATATTCGCAAGAGATCCATCACAGAAGTTCTGCAACACTGGAATCTATCTCACTTGGTTGGTCGGTGGCCACATCACAGTCTGAAAAGGCTTATTTGTTTTGGGATCTAGTACGTGAGGAAATATCTTAATAATGGACTCAGTATTATTCATATTAGGAAATTCCTTCTTTACTTGGTTCTCTAAATAAATCTTGAAATGAGTTGCCTTTGGATCTCCTGATGGATTTCCAAATGGAGCATTGGATAGTTCTGAAAGACCAACGCTAGTCCATGAGCTAAAATGATGGAAGTGTTTGTAATATTCCACGTTTGAGCTTTTTTGTTTCATTATCCACATGTTTAGCCTGTCATGAAAGCCCCGTGAGACAATTCCTGATTTGTCACCGTACTCGTTTCTAAATCTTTTCCTTTCAAGATCAGTGAAGGTGACTTTGGGCTGATTTCCAAGAGTGTTCTGATATGAACTCTTCTTAAACAGTAGTTGCTTTTTCTTGGCAGATGCTGCTAACTTTGTGCGTTTCAGTGAAACAACATTGGGTGCTTGAGCTGGTTCATTCTCAAAATGATCAACAACCCAAGATCTAATTTCAGTGAGCGGGTTAACAAGGGGATCTTGAGATGACTGGCTGGCATTGAATTCTTGAACATATGATTTGAATTTGTCGCCAAATTCCTCTATCAGTTTCTTCTTCAGATCAAAATAACATGCAGTTAAAGTTCCCACGTGTGTTTGCAGATCAGAGATTTGTTTTGATTTCAGTGTCTTATCCTCTTCAAGATCTGCAACACAAATTTTAAGTTGAGCATTTTCAGCTTCAAGATCAGCTACACGAATATCAAGCTCAATGTTTTTCTGGTTTAGCACGCCGATCTCTTTTTTAAGTTCGATTATGGTGGAATCATCCCCTCCTGAGTGGCCTTCCTTTATAGAAATTCATTTAGCGTGGGAGGAAGGCACTAAGCTTTGTTCTTGGGCCAAATGTATAGCAAGCCTCTCAGAGGCAACATCATAAAAATGCCTAGGAGGGGATGATTCTGGGGGAGCTGAAGAACCACCAACTTCAAAAATGGTGTGCGGTCCTTCATGAGATGGTATAGATGAAGCAGCAGCAAAAGTAGTTGTTGGAGAAGTTTTTGGTTGAGTCTGATGGCCTTGAGATAGTTCTGGAATGAAAAAAATCCCTGCCTCGAATCATGTCTTCTCCTTTTCAACGGAGGCTGGGAGGTTTGAGTTGTCAATGGTTCACTCACAAGTGGCTCAGTAATAGGAATAACATCCTCAAGGGGAGGAATCCTTGAAGTTGTCTCCATAGGAGTTGTAGTGTCAGCCATTTGTTTGGAAGTAGGAGGCGTTGTTTCAAGAACATCTTCTATTTCCCTTATCTCCGTTGCTGGATGAGCAACATCATGGATATCGTCAAAAAATGTGTTAAGGTCTTCATTGGACAAGAAGTTATCATTGCCTCCAAAACTCAAAGAAATATCATCCTTTTCAAAACCTGTAAGATCAAAATCATTAAATGAATCATCTTCATCTCCTTTTTCTATTGCATCCTCCATCGTTCCCTCATTGTAGTCACTCTCAACAAGTACAGAATGCAGGTCATGCTCTTCAGCCACTATAGCAACAGGTTTAAAAACATCATCTTTGTGATCTGATACAGGAATAACATCATCTTTGGAAATGATATCGTCTTCAGAAGTTATGCGGTCTGATGATACATGAGATTCAGATGCCTCGCATGAATCGGCAAACAAGCCAAACTTCACTAAGGGATACTTTCCTTGAAAGTAACTTTTCCCTTTCGGTTTTGCTTCATTAGCTCGACAGTGTTTGGCCCAAGAGACTTCATGTCGAGAGTTTCTCATTCTTTAGTCATCGCAGGAAATTGCTCGTTGATGAACACTTGAATGAACCTAGGGTACAACAAGAACTTGTCCCTTGTTTTTCCTTTGATGTTTACAATCAGCTCGTCAAGGATGAACTTGGAGAAATTGTAATCCAGTCCTGCATCCAGTGAAATGATGGCAACTGTGTTCCTCAGAGAAATTTCATCCGCGCCAGATTTTCTTCCTGATATACAATTCACAAATACATGAGCTAAGAACCTCCAGTAAGATGGCAGCAGCTTCTTCATTGTTGGAGGAAAGTCGCCTTATAAGCCCATCTTGATGAGAAATTATTGAACTTGGACAGTTTCAATCTCAGTAGGGAAGGTAAATTGATCATCAGTTTTCAGAACGTCCCTAATAAATTGTTCTATGATGATGATTTTGCAACCCTTTACAGTAGATTCAACAGATACAGATCCATCTTCTCCTTTCTTCACATCAACTGACCTCCATAATTCTTTGATTATTGATACATTATTGGATTCACAATAAGAGCAGTGGCCAGGAAACATTATCTTAATCCATGCATCATTGACTTGAACTCTCCATGAGCAACAGGAGGATTAGCCAAGAGAATTGCCAAGTTGTGACTGTCAGCGAAATTGAGTTCTGCCGTTTCAATTTGCACTAAACCAAGCTAAGTCAGAAAACAATTTATTTAAACATTTAAAATTGATGTTTTACTCATGTTGCAGTTTAATTAGGCTCTTAAGTGAAACAAATGATGAAAAGTCAAATTGGGTTGACCAAAACTGAGTTTACGGTCAAAAGGGAGTTTACGGCCGTAAACTCATGGCCGTAAACACGTGGCCATAAACGGTTGGCCGTAAAGACCAGCCGAAAACTCCTGGTCGTAAACACCGAAAATGATTTTCTTCAATTAAGTCCTTAATACAGATCGAGTTGATGTGCGAATAGTCTATTGAGGATCAAAAATGGTATACCTTCAGTTTCAATCGATCCATTTCAAAAAAATCACGAAAAAAAAAATTAGAGAGAGAGAGAGAGAGGATTAGAGAGTTTGCAGCCAAAAACTTAGAAAATGAGGAGTGGAAAGGTTTTCGGCTGGAAAAAAACTTTATATACCTGGTCTAAAACTATAGGCCATAATCCACAATGCATAAAATAAAGTCCAATACCCAAAAAATTTAAAAATGAAACATTTTGAAGACAAAATTTTAAAATAAAAATAAAACTAATTTTTAAAAACTAAACAAACAAATTATCAAAAATTTTATCAAAATGAAAAATAAAAATAAAAGTAAAAATAGAATAGAATTGAAATGAAATTGACATTAAAAAGAATTAAAACTAATTTCACCTCAACTAACACTAATAATATTTTTGTGATATTGGGATTAAAGTTGTTTGACAGCCTTAATCCACTTATCGGTACTTCTGCCTTCATGTCCATGCCTGGTCGATCGTCGATATTGTAGTCCACTTAAACACGAAAGGTTGTGACAAATTTAGTACATACTATAAGTGACAAGACATTTGATCCTATGAACTTAGATATTATTCCTAAAAGATGATCCAGTTGACTACCACCAAGGATATTGTTGTCTACCTAAATTGAGCAACGAGATCTACAGACAACCTATAAAATGTTCAATTTTAATTGTATTAGAATGTGTTTCCTATTTCCTGATATACTCCAATAATCAAGGTCTTCCAGAATACTCCTTACTTTAGATGAGCAGATAATTATTAAGGAAGAATTCAGATTTAGAATGCATATGTTGTGCACTCAGGTCAGATCTCTTCTAATCAGCAGAGAGTGAAGCATATAACTAACTAGAGTTTAGAGAGATTGAGAAGCAGAAACTTGCATATACTGTGTACCAGGTCGGATTGTTAATCATGCAAAGGAGACAACATATGTCTAACAGGTTAGGAAGAATAGCATAAAAGAAGATGCAGAGAGACAGAGGTGCATATATTGCATTCCAGGTCGAATCTCTTCCAATCAGCAGAGGAAGCAACATATGACTAATAGATAGAAAGAAATAAATTAATTTTCTATAGACCTAATTTATCGGAATTCCCCAGTTGCCCCGTCAATACCGGAATTAAGGACAAAGTCCGCACATTGAGGAAAAGTTAATCCACAGTTCTAGATATAGATCATTTAATGTATCCACATATTCCCATATATATATATATATATATATATATATATATATATATATATATATATATATATATATATATATATATATATATATATATATATATATCACTGCTCCACCTACTGATGCATCGTATTGTCAGGCTAAATGGAACTATCTAGCTCAATGATTTTTCAGGTCTCTAGATTTCTTAAGTTCATCTGATCCTTGTCAAGTCCATTTTAAAAACTTTCGTGCCTGCCAGCACATCGACCACAGAGCTTAGACAATTCGACTTTGTTACCTTACACGGATTCAGATTTTTGTTATCACATGATTATATCACTTCCCAGCACATTACCTACAAACAGAAACTATCAACAACATATTTTTTTGATTTTTTTATTTTCTAATGTTTTTAGATTTTGAGATTTTAAATTTTTGTTTGTTTTTTGTTTATTTCTCCCCTAAATTTGTGCATGGGTGAGAATGAAAATAACATGCGCAAATTTAAACTATCCTAAAACAAATTTAGTCCTCAAAACGTATCATTTTCAAAAATCTTACAAGCACATTAAATCAAGCTTTGTTAAACAGCTTTGTGAACAGATCCGCCATATTATTAGCAGTGGGAACCTGTTCAAGCCGAATGAGCGAATGCTCATAACAATCTCTAATGAAATGAATTTTTATATCAATGTGATTGGTTTTTGAATGTTGGACAGGACTTTTAGCAATCTGAATTGCATCCTCATTATATAGGGGTTTCTAGATAATTCAAATCGTAATCCAACAGTTGATGTTGGATCCAGATAACTTGAGAACAACAAGCAGAGGCAACAAATTATTATGCTTCTACTGTTGAGATTGAGACGGTGTGTTGTTTCTTGCACTTCCAAGACACCAGTCGGTCACCAAGGAATTGACACCCTCCTGATGTAGATTTCCTGTCAAGCTCAGAGCCTCCATAATTACTGTTAGCAAAAGTATATAAATCAAATTCGTAATTTTTTGGATACCAAAGACCCAAATTTGGGCTGCCTTTGAGATATCGAAAGATTCTTTTGACAACAAGAATATGTGAAAGTTTAGGATTAGCCTGATAACGTGCGCATTGACAAACTACAAACATAATGTCTGGCCTACTTGCAGTTAGATACATCAACAAACCGATAATCGATTTGTAGTGAGTTTGATCTACAGATTAGCCATCAATAATTGGAGATAACAGGGGTCTCTCAGCCATTAACGTTAGGGAAGGTTTTGCATCTCGAAACCCAAACTTCTCAAGCATATCCTCCACATACTTTGCTTGATGGAGTAGGATCCCAGTTGATCTTTGTTGGACCTGAAGCCCCATAAATATGGTCATTTCACCTAACGAACTCATCTCGAACCTTTTTCATCACTCCTTCGAACTCTTTGCATAGTTGCGGACTTGTAGACCCGAAGATAATGTTGTCAACATAGATCTGAAGTAGAATCTGATCATTACCCACATGCTTAATGAACAAGGTTTGATCGATAGTGCCACGAGAATATCCATGCTCGAGCAAGTGCTTTGTGAGAGTTGCATACCACGCTCCAGGAGCTTGCTGTAACCCATACAACGCCTTGTCCAACTTATAGATGTGATTAGGAAACTTCAAGTTAACAAACCCAGGGGGTTGATCAACGTAGATTTCTTCCTTCACCGCGCCATACAAGAAGGCTGTCTTAACATCCATCTAGTAAACCGTGAAGTTCATGTAGGAGGCGTATGCAAGGAAGATACGGATAGCCTCCAAGCGAGCCATCAGAGCATAAACCTTGGTGTAGTCAAGACCCTCGACCTGTCTAAACCCACGAACTACCAATCTCACCTTATTGAGCACTATGACTCTGGAATCATCCTGCTTATTGCGATATACCCACCGTGTGTCAAGAGACTTTTTGCCCTTAGGTAGTTCAACCAGCGTCCAAACCCTGAGTTTTTTAAATTATTTAACTCTTCGTGCATAGTATCTACCCAGCTGGGCTCATTGTAACACCCCGGATTCCGATGTATTATTTTTATTCTTTTATTTTTGGGTGATTGTGAGGAGACTCGGCGAGTTGGAGTCTAAACTCGCCGAGTAGGATAGCAGTTTTGTGCGCGGGTTCGCATCTGGACTCGGCGAGTCCATGTTGTTTAATGAAACCCTAATTTCAAGGGTTTGAGACCTATTTAAAGGGGCTTATGGCCATCATTTGCGGCCACCAACCCCAGAGAGAAACCCTAAAGAGCTTTTGAGCGTTTTGGGAGAGAGAAGAGGCCATTGTTGACTTTTGAAGCTTGGTTTGGCAAGGAAAAGGAGATTCTAGCTAAGAGGAGGCAAGGGAGGTGGACATCCTTCGATTTTGGAGCTCAGAGCATCATTTTATAGGCATATTTTGGCTCCTTTTTCTGTTGTTATGATAAACATGGGGGTTTAGGGTTTCTTGACCCCTTTGTTAGTTAGATTTGATGTCCATTTCGTCCCTATTTGTGATGAGGCTTGAGATGGGATCCATAGAGGTCCAGAGAAGCTTTATTCCTTAAGCTTTATGAGGATTCATGGGAGTTTTGACCTAGAGTTATGAGATATGGGGCTAAAACATCATTTAGGAGCAAATAGTTGTTGTTTGAGCACCAAGGTTTGGACTTTACGTGATTATCATGCTTGGGGAGGCCAGATCTATGATTGTATGGAACAGATCTGACCTCAGAAGTGAGTTTGAGTTTATGCATGGCATGGACTCGCCGAGTCTGAAGAATAGACTCGGCGAGTAGCATGAAGTTTGCCCGTAACCACTCAGCAAGTGGTCTTGTCGAGTTGAGGGGTCGACTCAGTGAGTCAGGGAGAGTCAATGGGAGGGACTGAGTCAAGCCGGAACTCGCCGAGTTGTTCTTGAGACTCGGCGAGTTGAGTCGTGGTGGCCCCACGATTTATGCCAGGTGAAACTCGTCGAGTCAGAGAAGTACTCGGCGTGTCAAGAGAGGATCCAAGGGAGTCAGTGGACACGTATAGACTCACCAAGTCCGGTCAAAGTTGAGCATTGACCTTGTTGACCTTTAGGGTTGAGTTCAGTTGTATTTATGAGTGTATTACTTTGTGTGATTAGGCGGAGGCTAGATCACATTTATTCCGAGACAGATATTTACCGAGATACGCGAGGTAAGTCTTCTCACTATACTTTACCTTGAGTAGGTAAATAGAGTTATGGGTTGCAGGTGGTCGGGTGTTGGGCATGGGTTAGGACCAAATGGAGTTATAATATGGGTATGGGTTGCAGGTGGTCGGGTGTTGGCACGGGATGACCAATATTAGGTCATGTACGGGTGTTGGTCATGGTTTACGACCAAAAGAGGTTATGGATATGGGTTGCAGGTGGTCGAGTGTTGGGCATGGGTTAGGACCAAATGGAGTTATAATATGGGTATGGGTTGCAGGTGTTCGGGTGTTGGCACGGGATGACCGATATTAGGTCATGTACGGGTGTTGGGCATGGTTTACGACCAAAAGAGGTTATGGATATGGGTTCCAGTTCTATGTGATTTATGTTGTGCATGCTTGCAGAGTTAGAACCTGAGGGTTCACAGAGTTTGGGTGCACGGACCCACAGAGCTATAGCCTCGAGTGGCTAATATGTGTTATATGTGGTATTTTGGGGAACTCACTAAGCTTTGTGCTTACAGTGTTTTGTGTTATGTGTTTCAGGTGCTAGTGAGGATCGCGGGAAGGTGCCGGCTTGATCAGTACACACACGGGATTTTTATGCTATGAGATCTTGGGATTGATATATGTTATGAATTGAGTTTCAAAAAATGATGTTTTTATGATAAATAAATGAATTATGTTTTTATAAAATTCGAAAAAAATTTGGAACTTTATGGTGTTACAAGTTGGTATCAGAGCCTTGGTTTGAGGGATTCGGGTACACCTTCGGGAGTACTTGAACTCAAACTGAGGATTTGGAAAATATTTTCAAAAGAGAACCAAGTTTTCTAAAAGAAGTAAAAGATTTTTAGAGAAACACAGAGTAGAGACGTGTGTACGATCAGTCAGCGCCCGAACGGAGATTTCCCAAAATACCCTTATGTTATATGTTTATGAGATTGATATGATGTATCATCTTGCTAGAGTGGGCTAGGTATTCCTATTAGGACTAGGGTGGCCTGATTTGTGATGCCTTAGCCTAGGGGAAGGTGAGCTGCTATGAGATGCTTGAGAGTGAGTAGGTAGCAGTGAGGAGCAATGAGAGATCAATAGAGAGTGGATTATTCATAATAGAGTACTTGGGACTTGGGATCCTAAGAGGAGGACTTGGGGTGTACACTGATATGGTGCGGACAGTAGTATTGGGCCCGTACTACTGAAAACACTGGGGCGGTGTACAATTCAAGTAAGAATCTTCAGGATGCTAGAGATCAAGGAGGGATGCGTTATCGAGTGCGAGTATGCTCGAATGAATTTCTAATATGTCGTATGTTGTATTTCAAAGGTAGATCATGGTGAGGACTCGACTTATGCCAGAGGGCAGCAAGACTAGTGATGAGGAGATCCGTCGGATCATCCATGAGGAAGTGGTTGCGGCCATCAGGGAAGAGATACGAGAGATGTTCGGGTCTATTAAGACCATCCTGATTGAGACTTTTGACGAGCGTTATGCCGCTCTTTCTGAGGCTGCTGTCGCAGCGGCCACTGCAGTCGTCGCTGCTGCTAGGCCACAAGGGGGTGACTCATTGTTGTTCAGGGAGTTCAGCAACACGAAGCCACCAGAGTTTGATGGGATGCAGGATCCGATTGCAGCGATGAGATGGGTATCTGACATTGAGGGATGTTTCTATACTTGCTCGTGTCCGGAGCACTTGAGGGTTCGGTTTGCGCTAAACCAGCTTCACCTAGGGGCGAAGGACTGGTGGAAGTTCACGACAGCACACTATTCTCCAGCAGAGCTTGCTGCGGTGACCTAGGAGAGGTTCACTACCATGTTCCGTGATGAGTACATTCCCTTGGTAGAACGAGATCGGTTGGCACAGGAGTTTTTGACCCTCAAGCAGGGTACGGAGTCTGTTACGGCTATTACCAGGATGTTTCATGATAGGGAAATGTTCTGCCCTGAACACGTGTCTACTGAGCAGGAACGAATGAGCCGTTATTTGAGTATTTTGAGGAGAGACATTCGGGAATTCATGGCAAACTCCTCGTACTGGACATTTTCCGAGCTTCAGAAAAATGCTCGGAAGAGGGAGATCGAGCTAGAGACTCAGGCAAGGGAGGAAGCGGAGTCTCAGGGGAGGGATCGGCGACCGACACAGTCTCAGCCGGCAGCCAAGCGGGCCAAGCCCGCTGATCCCAGAGCAGGGAGCCAGAAGGGCCGCACTTGTAGGAAGTGCGGCAAGGGTCATGATGGAGTTTGTAGAGCGGGATCTTGCTATAAGTGTGGCAAGGAGGGGCATATGGCCAATGACTGCCCAAAGGGGTTTGCAGTGTGTTTTCACTGCTACCAGACCTGACACCGGAAGGCAGAGTGTCCACTGTTGCGAGGGACTACCTAAGGAGCACCACAGGGATCTACCCCTGCTGCTATCAAAGCTACTGAGAGCCGGTCAGTGAAGGCCGAGGTACCGAAGGCGCGAGGGAGAGCCTTCCAGTTGACCGCGGAGGAGGTCCGCGCAGCGCCCGATGTCGTGGTTGGTATGTATTCTTTCATGTAATTATTTAATGTTTAAGATTTTATGCTTATATTATGATATGCGTAGGTACTTTTCTTGTGAATTATGTACCTGCTTTGGTGTTATTTGACTCGGGTGCGAGTCGATCTTTTATATCGTTGGCTTTCAGTCGGCACATCAGCATTAGTCGAGAGGCGTTGAGTCGAACTTTGAGAGTTTCCATTGCCGATGAGAGAGCAGTATATGCCACGGAGGTGATTCGAGGATGTGTACTTGAGATTTTCGGTGTAGAGTTTCCTATTGATTTGGTCCCGATTGCGATGGGGGACGTCTGTGTCATCGTAGGCATGGATTGATTGAGTAGATTTAGAGTAGTTATCGACTGCGAGCGACAGCTGGTGACTATACGAGACCCAAGTGGGGGAGTTCTTACTGTGTACGGCGAGGGTACCCGTCCTGATTTAGCGTTTTGTTCAGCTGCTAGAGCGAGGCAAAGTCTACAGCAGGGTTGTAGTGGTTATTTAGCGTATGTGGTGGATACGAGGGTTGGTGCAGGGAGACCGAGTGCGGTTGAGGAGGTCCCGATAGTGTGTGAATTCCCTGATGCTTTCCCTGAGGAGTTACCGGGTGTGCCTCCCGAGAGGTAGGTGGAGTTTCGCATTGATTTGATTCCGAGGGCAGCACCTATTGCCAAGGCGCCCTATCGCCTTGCACCTCCAGAGATGCAGGAGTTATCCTCGCAGCTTCAGGAGCTACTGGGGAAGGGGTTTATACGGCCGAGCAGCTCGTCGTGGGGAGCACCGATCCTATTTGTGAAGAAAAAGGATGGTTCGCACCGAATGTGCATAGATTATCCAGAGCTGAATAAGTTAACGGTCAAGAACGGTTATCCTTTGCCGAGGATCGATGATTTGTTCGATCAGCTGCAGGGAGAATCTTGGTTTTCCAAGATTGATCTGAGATTTGGATATCATCAGATGAGGGTGCGCGAGGAGGATATCCAGAAGACTGCGTTCAGGACTTGTTATGGGCATTACGAGTTCGTGGTGATGCCATTCGGGCTCACCAATGCACCTGCAGCATTCATGGATCTCATGAACAGGGTATGCAGACCGATGCTGGATCGATCAGTGATTGTGTTCATTGACGACATTTTGGTGTATTCAAAGTCCAGGGAGCAGCATGAGGAGCATTTGCGGGAGATCCTCAGTGTGCTGAGATCGGAGAGGCTTTACGCCAAATTCTCCAAGTGCGATTTTTGGTTACAAGAGGTGCAGTTCCTTGGTCACCTTGTTAACCAAGAAGGGATTTTGGTTGATCTGGCCAAGATCGAGGAGGTAATGAGTTGGGAGGTGCTGAAATCTCCTTCTAAGATCAGGAGTTTTCTAGGGTTGGTCGGCTATTATCGGAGGTTCATCATCGATTTCTCCAAGATTGTTATTCCTCTCACCAGATTGACCCGGAAGGGTGTGGTGTTCAGCTGGGGCCCAGAGCAGCAGGCCTCATTTGAGACTCTTCGCCAGAGATTATGCGAAGCCCCGGTGTTGACTCTTCCAGAGGGATTGGAGGACTTCGTGGTGTATTGTGATGCATCGATATATGGGTTGGGTGTGGTGTTGATGCAGAGGGGGCATGTGATCGCATACGCATCAAGGCAGTTGAAGACCCATGAGGCAAGATATCCCACCCACGATCTAGAGCTGGGGGTTGTGGTGTTCGCCCTCAAGATTTGGCGCCATTACCTGTATGGGGTTCGGTGTACGATATACACGGATCACAAGAGTTTGAAGTATTTGATGGATCAGCAGAATCTGAACATACGTCAGAGGAGATGGTTGGACGTAGTAAATGATTATGATTGCGAGATCCTGTACCACCCGGGCAAAGCTAATGTGGTGGCCAACGCCCTGAGTCGTAGAGCAGAGAGCGCCCCGATTCGGGATATTTGTATGAGATTGACAGTGATGAGTCTGGTATTGGACACCATCAGAGGGGCTCAGACTGAGGCAGTGAGACCGGAGAACCGCAAGAGAGAACGAGTTATCGGGCAGGAGACGGAGTTCGTGACCGATAGCAGAGGGCTTATGACCTTCCAGGGTCGAATTTGGGTACCGTTTGTTGGAGGAACGCGTACCATCTTGATGGAGGAGGCACATAAATCGAGATTCTCGATCCATCCCGGAGCCACTAAGATGTATTTAGATCTGAAGAGAGAGTATGGGTGGCCCTGTATGAAGAGAGATGTCGTGTGGTTTGTTGAGAGGTGCTTGACTTGTCGTAGGGTTAAGGCCGAGCACCAGAGGCCACATGGTAAGTTGCAGCCGTTGGAGGTTCCCGAATGGAAGTGGGAACAGATTACCATGGATTTTATCACCAAATTGCCAAGGACTGCTAGGGAGTCGATGCAATTAGGGTGATTGTGGACAGGTTGACAAAGAGCGCCCACTTCCTTGCTATCAGCGAGAACTCTTCCGCAGAGAAGTTGGCCGAGGTGTACGTGAGGGAGGTGGTGTCACGGCATCGGGTGCCGATCTTGATTGTCTCAGACCGCGATGTGCGTTTCACTTCCAGATTCTGGAAGAAATTTCATGAGGAATTGGGTACTAGGCTGCATTTTAGTACCGCATACCACCCCCAGACTGACGGACAGAGCGAGCGGACGATTCAGACGCTCGAGGATATGCTCCAAGCATGTGTGTTGGATTTCGGTGGGAGTTGGGACACGTATTATCCCTTAGCAGAGTTTTCTTACAACAACAACCATCATTCGAGCATTGACATGCTGCCCTTTGAGCTGTTGTATGGGAGTAGGTGTCGGACCCCTATCTGCTGGGGAGAAGTAGGTCAGCGTGTGATGGGTAGTACCGAGATCGTGCTTCAGATGACAGATCAGATCCATCAGGTCAGAAAGAGGTTGTTGACCGCTCAGAGTCGTCAGAAGAGTTATGCGGATAGACGCTGGTCCGAGCTTGAGTTTCAGGTCGGCGACTTTGTGCTCCTGAAGGTCTCTCCTTGGAAAGGAGTGATTCGATTCAGGAAGAGGGGCAAGTTGGGGCCCCGATTTATTGGTCCCTTCAGGGTGGTCGCGAGGGTAGGCAGGTTAGCCTATTGTTTGGAGTTTCCAGCAGAGTTGGGTCAGATCACGACACTTTCCACGTGTCGCAATAGCAGAAGTGCATAGTCGACGAGTCAGCAGTAGTGCCACTAGAGGATATTTAGGTGGATGCGGGCCTGAATTATGTTGAGAGACCAGTGGCGATCAGAGATCGAAAGATTAAGGTCCTAAGGAATAAAGAGGTGCCACTAGTGCAAGTCCAGTGGCAGCATCGGAAGGGGTCAGAGTTAACTTGGGAGTCGGAGCGTGAGATGCGTGAGCAGCATCCGGAGTTATTCGCGGAGTGAAACTTCGAGGGCGAAGTCTAATTCTAGTGGGGGATAATTGTAACACCCCGGATTCCCAGGTATTATTTTTATTCTTTTATTTTTGGGTGATTGTGAGGAGACTCGGCGAGTTGGAGTCTAAACTCGCCGAGTAGGATCGCGGTTTTGTGCGCGGGTTCGCGTCTGGACTCGGCGAGTCCATGCTGTTTAATGAAACCCTAATTTCCAGGGTTTGAGACCTATTTAAAGGGGCTTATGGCCGTCATTTGCGACCACCAACCCCAGAGAGAGACCCTAAAGAGCTTTTGAGCGTTTTCGGAGAGAGAAGAGGCCATTGTTGACTTTTGAAGCTTGGTTTGGCAAGGCAAAGGAGATTCTAGCTAAGAGGAGGCAAGGGAGGTGGACATTCTTCGATTTTGGAGCTCAGAGCATCATTTTGGAGGTATATTTTGGTTCCTTTTTCTGTTGTTATGATGAACATGGGGGTTTCGGGTTTCTTGATCCCTTTGTTAGTTAGATTTGATGTCCATTTCATCCCTATTTGTGATGAGGCTTGAGATGGGATCCATAGAGGTCCAGAGAAGCTTTATTCCTTAAGCTTTATGAGGATTCATGGGAGTTTTGACCTAGAGTTTTGAGATATGGGGCTAAAACATCATTTAGGAGCAAATAGTTGTTGTTTGAGCACCAAGGTTTGGACTTTACGTGATTATCATGCTTGAGGAGGCCAGATCTATGATTATATGGAATAGATCTGACCTCATAACTGAGTTTGAGTTTATGCATGGCATGGACTCGCCGAGTCTGAAGAATAGACTCGACGAGTAGCATAAATTTTGCCCGTAACCACTCAGCAAGTGGTCTTGTCGAGTTGAGGGGTCGACTCAGTGAGTCAAGGAGAGTCAAGGGGAGGGACTGAGTCAAGCCGGAACTCGCCGAGTTGTTCTTGAGACTTGGCGAGTTGATTCATGGTGGCCCCACGATTTATGCCAGGTGAAACTCGTCGAGTCAGAGAAGTACTCGGCGTGTCAAGAGAGGATCCAAGGGAGTCAATGGACACGAATAGACTCGCCGAGTCGCTCTAGTGCACTCGTCGAGTCCAGTCAAAGTTGACCGTTGACCTTGTTGACCTTTAGGGTTGAGTTCAGTTGTATTTATGAGTGTATTACTTTGTGTGATTAGGCAGAGGCTAGATCACATTTATTCCGAGACAGATATTTACCGAGATACGCGAGGTGAGTCTTCTCACTATACTTTACCTTGAGTAGGTAAATAGAGTTATGTGATACAATGTTTTATATATATTGTTGTTGCACTGCATTCTTCTATGTGATTTATGTTGTGCATGCTTGCAGAGTTAGAACCTGAGGGTTCACAGAGTTTGGGTGCACGGACCCACAGAATTATAGCCTCGAGTGGCTAATATGTGTTATATGTGGTATTTTGGGGAACTCACTAAGCTTTGTGCTTACAGTGTTTTATGTTATGTGTTTCAGGTGCTAGTGAGGATCGCGGGAAGGTGCCGGCTTGATCAGTACACACACAGGATTTTTATGCTATGAGATCTTGGGATTGATATATGTTATGAATTGAGTTTCAAACAATGATGTTTTTATGATAAATAAATGAATTATGTTTTTATAAAATTCGAAATTTTTTTTGGAAATTTATGGTGTTACACTCATTCAAAGCCATTTCAACATTCTTTGGCTCAATTTGAGAGATAAAGCAAGAATAGAGACATGTACGAATGGACACAATTACATCACTTGACACATCAAATTTTCTAAAAGTAAAATCTGCATTTTTAAATTTGTTTTTCAGTGTGTCAAGCTCAGCAATTAACTCAGCAAGTTGTTCAGTCACAAATCCATAATTGGCACACTTATTGCTATAATCTTCTTGAAGTATTCTAAAATCATTTGTTTTTTCTTCTAATTGAGCTTTTAGAGGTTTCTGTCCTTTCCTAAGTTGACATCCTTCATATTTTAGGTCCTTGTTCTCTATATGCAATAATTCTATATGCTCAAGTAAATTTTTAACATTATCAATGCAAGTTTGAGAACACGAAGACCGACTTACCTCTTTCTTCTCAAGTTCTAGAAGAGAAGATACCATAAAGACAAACTGCAACTCCATCATCTGTTCTTCAGGATCAACCTCAACTTTCTCTTCTGGAGCATCATCGATTTGAGCAAAGTGAGCACTCTCAGGTCCTGAAATAGTCAGTGCTTGAATCTGGTCCTCCCATTCAAAGGACTGAGCAACCACTACCAGATTAGCAGTCGCACTATTGATAGCAGCACTTCCACAACTGTTTCCCATTGGTACCATTGTTCTATCATTGCTTACCCTTTTGTCTGGCTTTGGACACTCACGAGCAAAATGACCTGGCTCGTGGCAATTGTAACACCGAAGCTTGCCCTTGTTAAACCCAACCTTCTTTTCAGCATTCATTCCCCAGTTATTCTTTCCTGTCTTCATTGCAAATTTGCTTTTCCCTTAACACTGCCATCGCTATCTCCCAAGTAATATCCACTTCTTCCACATTTTCTGGATGAATTTGATCTAGATCAGCAAATGAGAGTTGAGGTGGAAGCTCTCCAGCTACAAAATGATTGTAGCAATTGGCAAGTCCAGTGGAAAGAGCTAAATTTTCATAGTTTTCTTTGGGATTGGGAGCAGGAACCATAATTGGTGCTTTGGAGGAAGAAGCAGTTTTTGGAACAACAAAAGGCTGACTTTGTGAACGAGACATAGATGATAAAGCAACAAATGGTGCAGCTGGTGGAGAAACAAAAGTTTGATTCTGAGGTTGTTGAACGGAAAAAGCTTGACTTGGATAGGAGGTAAAATATGAAAAGGCATTATTTGAATAGATCCCAAGATTTGCAGTTGAGTAGGAATTCACATGATTGATCTCCAGTTGCATATCATCAAGATCACAGGCTTTGATGATTGCCATAGTTTCAGCAAGACTGAGACAATTGAGATCTTTCGTTTTCTTGATGATAGTCACGTTCATATCCCATGCTTTCGGAAGTGAATTCAGCAGCTTTTGTATATCTCTGACTTAGTCACATAAATCCCGGCTGAACTCATTTCAGTGGTGAGTGTGATAAAACGTTGCAACTAGGCTTCTAGAGATTCTCCAAAAACATGATTAAACATATTGAATTTCTGTCTTAACATCTCTTTTCGACTCTGTTTCATGTCTTCATTGCCCTCATAGACCTTAATTAAGGCTTCCCACAATGCCTTGGTTTAATCATACTTTTTGAATCCTTGAGCAATATCAGGAGATAAAGCCATAGTTAAAGTAGCCAATGCCCTTTTCTGTTCTTCAACCTTTTCAAAGTCTTCATCAGTGTAATCAGCATACACTTTATCAATTATTTGTCCATTTGCAAGAGTAGTGGTGATTCTTACTGGTCCTTTGAGAATGCTTCGCCAAACCTTGAAGTCTTTCATCTTGATGTGTTTCTCGATCCGGTATTTCCATTCCGGGGACCCTTCTGCTAATAACAAGCGTGGAATGCAAGTGGTTGTCCCCATGATTCAATCTAATTCATGATGAATTGTTGGGCTTTGAGAATCCATTTTTGTTTTTTTTTTTTTTTTGTGTTTTTTAAGGTTTTTTCTAATTTGAAATGACTTGAAAAAAATAAACTAAAACACAAAAAGATTAGTTTACGACCACACGTTTACGGCCGTAAACACAGTTTTCGGTTAGCTTTCCGGTTGAGGAGTTTAAGGTCAAGATTTCGGTTGAGGAGGAGTTTACGGTTGAGATTCCGGTCACTAAAGATTGTCTGTTTACGGTTTCTACAGATTGCCTGTTTACGGTCACTGAAGATAATCTATATACGGATGTGAATAGGAGTTTATGGTCGTGAATAGAGATTTCGGTTATTGAAGATGATAGTTTACAACCGTGAATATGAGTTTACGACTATGAACTCTTGACTGTAAAGGCCCAGAATTTGATGAAAACACGAATTTTAAGCAGATCTAATCCCTTTTTGCCACGAAAACACCAAATCAAGCCTCGAACAGTGATGAAACTAAGCTCCTTTGACCGTGACTGTGATTGTAAGATGATTTGACACCGGATTTGCTCTGATACCAATTGTAAGGCCCTAGAAACAAGGATCTTAACCAGTGATCAAGCAATCTGACAATCAAACAAGATAAGAATGGAGTAGAAGAAGAATAAACCAAGCTTTGCACACATTTACATCAAAGAAACGTCGGGTACAACTTGGACACACACACTAATGATCGTAAACTTTGTGGATCATCAACAACTACTAATAGACACAGGCATACCCTATATATAGGGGAAGGCTGGCCGTAAACAGGTTTACGGCCGTAAACACACCTCTTGGCCGTAAACTCATCCAAAACACACTATTACATGATAAAAGACCCATTAAGACCTATACATAGATAACCTAGCCCAAACCATAAACTAGACCCTTCAAGTTCATTAGATCTTATCATTTGTCGTTTTTGGCACTTTTGGTCCATTTTATGGCTGATCTTGGAGTTGAGTGGACTCCAACATCTTTTAATTAGTTTGGAATGCTTCTTGGACCTCATGGACTAGGAAATTTATGATCTTTTGCCTTCTCTTTAAGCCATACAAGTTCTCTTGCTCCTTTAGCTCATTTTTGGTGTATTAAAGTTTAGATCTTGAAAGTTTGTGGCATTATTATGCATAAAGTTGGAAAGTTTA
This sequence comes from Lactuca saligna, assembly GCF_052625555.1. NCBI lineage: Eukaryota > Viridiplantae > Streptophyta > Magnoliopsida > Asterales > Asteraceae > Lactuca > Lactuca saligna. The sequence continues at coordinate 147,499,139 of NC_136422.1, forward strand.
TCCATCTAAACATCATGTTGATTCATATCTAAAGGTTGGAGACTTTGGACTTAATGTATTAAGTTGAGAAATATGTATTCTTGGTCCCTTTGAGACTTAAAATCTAGATATTGGTTGTTTGGACCATTCTAATGGATAAAGTTGGAAAAATTATCCATTATGATGCTATTAGGTATCAGATTTGATGTTTTGAGTCTTGGTCTTTATGGATTAAGCTCTTCATGAAGGAAAATGGGCATTTTGCTAGAGACCACAACGTGGCCAAGAAAAGCCCACAACATGATGGTGCTTTTCCACTCGATTTATTTGTCCTGATTTGGCCACGACGTGGTAGTCCACTGAGTTGACTTTGTCAAACTTGGGTAGAATTAAATTTTTGGCTAAGGAATAGTCTAGGTTTGGCATTAGGTAGCTTGGGTTAGCTGTTTTGTCGTTGAGATATCTGTTAAGCTTCTGTTGAGTAGCTCAAGTGAGTCTTCTCACTATACTTTATAGGCTGCTAGACTATCTTTGTACCTTCGGCATGAAAGACCATGGGATAACCATGAAAATTGTATGAAAGATCATGAAAGGATCATGGCATTTTCATAAAAGACTATGAAATGACCATAGCATATGTATGAAAGACTATAGGATGACCATGACAGTCGTACGAGAGAGAGAGAGAGAGAGAGAGAAGTCACTTTTCCAGTTTGCCTGCCATGCTACAGGACACGTGTTTCCATGCCATATAGACTCCACATATACATTAGCGGACAACAAAATATTCAAAGTTGGAATATATGAGATTGATGATGACTGGAAGCCCTTCTTGACTCATAATTATGACAATGATATGGAATCATATGATGAAGATGATAAGGATGCCATCTCTGATACAATGATTGTTGAGGAAGAGAACAAGTCTGATGATATGAGTGACACGTTAGAAGAAGGAGAAATTGAGTCAGATTTCGAGTCGGAATGAGTCCCTGAATCACAGTGTGATGTGAATGCTCATGAAGCCATACAAGTTGAATCCCCGGTGGCGGCTCCGACAGACATTCTCGGTAGAGTGGGAGTCGAAGCAATCACTAACAACGGGAGACTGGAAAATCCGAATGGGGAACTGGGCCGGAATAAGGAAGAACAGCAGTCTCAAATTAATAGGACTACTCAAATGCAGGTAGATACGATGGAAGGTAGAGACATGACTGATGACGTGGAGCATGGGACCCCACAAATGTCCCTTAGGAAAATACATGAATTATTGCCAGAAGGTGGATTTTGACCTTTTCCAAATTTGGGCCCTAGAGTGAATAACGAGCCCAGTAATGTAAGGAATCTAGAAATGGATCCAAATGGTTCTTATCTTAAACGCAGGAAGGTTCGCCAGACATCATTAAACATAAATAATATCCCTCTCTGCCCTACCCACATATACGATCAAATAAATCACTAGGTCGCAGGTATGGAGTCGAGTAACTATTCCTCTCTCTATCTTAATTGAACCCCTCACAACGTTCCTTACCCATCTTAATCCATTAGAACCCCAACCATTCCCCATATCTCAGAAATTGAAAAAAACCGTTGAAATTGGTCCACTCATTGGATTTGAGATAAATGGAGATAATGAAATTTTGGTTGAAATCGCTGGTAAGGACGAAGAGCACGTTGCATATCAATGAAGTTAATGTTTGTTAATATAAGGGGAATGGGAGAATAGCATAAAACTTGACTGGATCAGGTGTTTAAGGCAAGTTAATAAAGTGGCATTAGTATGTATACAGGAAACGCAACTTCAACTGAGGGTGGAGGAATCAGCTATCACAAAGGGGTGGGGGACGAAAATTATGGCTTCAATTATGTTGAAGCAAGGGTTAAGTCTGGGGGCATCATTACTATTTAGGATAAGTCTTACTTTTTCTTTACAGAATCAGTCAAATCTCGATTCTTTTTAATGAATTATGGAGTATGTGAAGGTCCGGGCTTGAACATTTCCATTGTGAATATATATGATCTATAATCTATTACGGAGAAATGGTGTCTATGGGAGAATCTGTTACAACTAGTGAGATCAAGAAAGTCGATGTGGGTACTCATGGGTGATTTCAATGCAGTAAGAAGAAGGGATAAAAGAATAAACTCCAATTTTTGTTGTATCACAGCTCATGACTTCAACAAGTTCATTCAAGATAGCGGACTACATGAATTAAAAATGGGGGATTTAAGTTCATGTATTACCAAAATGCTGGTGCAAAACTAAGTAAACTGGATAGGATTCTTGTATGTCCGAAATTTTTATCAAAGTTCCCACAAGCCTCATGCACTGCTCTTCCCAGGGAACAATCTGACCATTGCCCAATTCTTCTCGAATTAAGATTGATGGATTGTGGGCCTATTCCATTTTGACTCTTTAATTCGTGGATTCTTCGACCAAAGTTTAATGAAGTTGTTCTCAGCGTAATATCAGAATTTAGAGGATACGGGCCTCCTAATCTATATTTTCTCAATAAATTGAAGTTCTTAAAAAACAAAATTAGAAGTTGTAAATTGATGGAACATTTAAAGGCAGCTATAGAGATATCAAAGATTAAAGGAAGTTTGATTGAACTGGATAAAAAGGTTGAAAGGAAGGAACTACAAAGTCCTGAAATTAAAGAATCGGTTGGATTATCCAGTAGACTTTTAGAACTGGAGAAAATGGTAAGCATTGATCTGAGACAAAAATCAAGATTAAAATGGTTGACAGATGGGGATTAAAATACCAAATTTTTTCATGGTTTTGTAAACAATAGGAACAGAAAAAAATACTATATACGGACTCATGCTAAATGGTCGGTGGACAAGTCAACCAGGCTTAATTAAAGATGAAGTATTTAAATTTTTTTCAACAAATTTTAAAGAGCAATGGAAGGCAAGACCGGAATTCATAAGTAACATATTTAAAAAGTTTTCTAGTACTAGCAGTGACCTTTTGGAAGGATATATATATCTAAAGATGAAGTGAAAAGGGTTGTATGGGAATGCGGGAATGATAAGGCTCCTGGACCGGATGGTTTCACTTTCAATTTCCTGAAAAAATATTGGGAGGTCTTGAAGGAGGATATTATTGCGTATGTGAAACATTTTGAGAAATTGGGTATTCTCTCTCGGGGATGTAACTCTTCGTTCATAACATTGGCGGCTAAGGTTAAAGACCCTCTATCCCTTGGTGATTACAGACAATTAGTCTTATTGTTCCATTATACAAAATAATAGCAAACATCCTAGCTTCAAGAATCCGTTTGGTGATGAGTGAATGTATTGATGAAGTTCAAACTGCATTCGTGGAAGGGCGGAATATTCTTGAAGGACCACTCATAGTTAAGGAGTTGTGTTCATGGGGGAAGAAGCTCAATAAGAAGATTTTTCTCTTCAAATCAGATTTTAATAAAGCTTTTGACTTGGTAAAATGGAAATATTTGGATTCTATGATGCAGCAGATGAACTTCGGAATAAAATGGAGTTCTTGGATAAAATGTTGTTTGGAGTCGGCAAGGGCCTCGATATTGGTGAACGGTAGTGCAACTGTGGAGTTTCAACTTGAAAAAGGAGTAAGACAGGGAGACCCTTTTTCGCCATTTCTCTTTATATTAGCCATGGAAGGGTTGAATATAGCATTAAAGGAAGCAGTGGTCAAAGGTGTCTTTCAAGGTATATCTATTCCAAATTCTGATATTAAAGTATCACATCTGTTCTACACGGATGATGCCCTATTCATTGGAGAATGGTCTAGCCAAAATATTAAAAACCTCACGAGGATTCTCAAATGCTTCCAAGTGTCTTCCAGCTTAAGGGTTAAATTTAATAAATCGAAAGTTTTAGCATAGGTGTTAATTCTCAAGATGTTGAAAATGGGGCCTTACCGTTAGGATATGAGCCTAGTACACTGCCATTCACATACCTTAGGATGCCAGTGGGGATGAATATGAACAGGAAAATCTCTTGGAACTCGATACTTGAAAAACTCAGAAATAAACTTTCTAGATGGAAGGCAAAGACCTTGAGTTTTGGTAGGAGGGTGACTCTAACAAAGGCAGTTTTGGGTAACCTCCCCACATTTTATTTATCGTTGTTTGCTGCTCCATCAGGGGTTATTGAGGATATAGAGAAAATAAGGAGAAATTTCATATGGGGAGGTCCAGAAAATGAATCAAAAATTGAGTAGGTGGCCTAGGACAGAATTATAGCACCTAAGGAGGTGGGTGGCTTAGGTCTCAGTTCCATAAAGGCTTTGAACCTAGCTTTGTTAGCAAAATGGAAATGGAGAATTGTCGACGAATATGACTCTTTATGAGTTAAGATCATCAAGGGTCTACACAATCTTGATATGATTTAGCCTAGTCGGATATCTTCCAGGTACCTAAGCGGAGTTTGGCAGAACAATGATAAATATAAAGCTATTCTTGGTAAATTGTCCATTGCAGACACGGAAGTGATTCGATGGAAACAGGTGGATACGGGATGGGACTCAGACTTTTTGTTTGATGGGAAATTTAGAGTCGCTGCTCTAAGAGGAATGATCAAGCAGGTAGGTCATTGGATACCTGATGGAGCCTTCATGTGGTGCAACTGGATCCCGTTCAAAGTGAGTTGTTTTGTGTGGAGAGTAAGGTTGGATCGGATTCCATCAGTGAATGCCCTTATTATGCAAGGAGTACAGATACAGAAATTAAACTGCAGTGCTTGTATCTCAGATACTGAGTCCACAGATCATATGTTGGTCACATGCCTGTTTGCATATACAATTTGGAGCCGGATTTGGAATTGGTGTGGTATCATGCTTCGCCAACTAACTAGTATTAAGGAGATCTTAAACTTTGTAGCAGATTGTGGACATCCCCCAAAAAAGAGGAGAAAAATGAACGCAATCATTTATGGTGCATTATAGGGTATTAGGAAAGCAAGAAATGATAGAATCTTCAACTTAAAATTTATCAGCCCGGATTTGGTGTTTGAAGGAGTAAAACGCATGGTTTATGTATGGATCAAACATAGATATAGGAAAGGAAATTGTATATGGGGAGAATGGACAAAATTCCCTTTCTTTTTTATGTAATTTAATGTAATATGTGACTCACACTAGTGAGTGTCTTGTAATAAAATTCTCGGTTCCAAAAAAAACATAATCCAAATATTCTTTTTTCAAATTGTATTTAAAAGTCAAACTTTAACATAATAACTGAAGTCAAATCAACAGATACCGATGAATCTACAACATGAATACATCTAGTCTATTTCACAAATCACAATTATACAAGTATATTGTATAATTAGCTTATAAATACAGAACTTAACAAAAAACAAAGAAACCCACCTTTTAACTACCAAATATATTAAAAACACTACACATTGTTCCATGCAAACTTACTTGTACATATTTGGTCTGATATAATCACCATATAATGAACGGGCTTGAAAAGTCGGGCCAATTTCCAATCGCAAATCATGGCAAGCCTGACCAAAACCCACATCCAATGTTGGGTCACGGGCACCCACATCCAATCTTGGGTCACGGGCACCCACATCAAATCTTGGATCACGGGGAGACAGACCAAAACCCACATTTGATCTTAGATCATTGGCAGACAGGCCAAAACCCACATCCAATCTAGGGTCACGGGCAGATGGGCCAAAACCCACATCAAACCTTGGGTCACGAGCAGGTGGGCCCACACCAACTCTTGATTCAAGGGCAGACAAGCCGGTTTCCTGGTAAGGGAAGGTGGGGACCATGCGAAATCGATCATCAAAAGAAGTATATGAACTAGAAAGGGATTATGTAACAAATTGACCAAATTGAGCTCCAAAAGGCCCAATGTGTTGTTCAATAGTCAAACTTAATCTAGAATCATAAGTAAAGAAGTTATTACTATTATTGTTAACTCCAGCTCCATATTCATAATCAATTGGTAATCTGAAAAGCCCAACAGAGCTGAAAGGAATACGAAATTTCTCCATGGATCTGTAGGCAGGAACAGAGGGACCATTTTGTAACAATGGAAAATTTTCAAGGGATCTAAGTGATAATTTAGCCTGTTAAAGTGCCTCAAAAATAGATCCCAATTCACCTGGATTTTCATCAACGTTAGTTTCATATGACTTATTACTTGAAGTTTCTTCACATTTATCCAACAAGCTACTATTTTGAGAAGATGACACGTGTCTTGTGATAAACTATGTAGGTTGTGGATGGTTTTTAATTTGATTATCTGACATATTGACATTTTTGTCCATGTCACTTTTCTTTGGGTCTTCAGTCTCTATCATGATCTTGGGTTCTTCACTTAATTTGGCATCAACTTCTTCACTTCCACTTCCAGGGGTAGTTTTGTCATTATAGCAAGGTGATGGTATGACCGGAGGAGCTGCACCCTTAATTTCGTCTCTTTCTTATGTTACATCTGAGTGGGTCCCAGGGTCACACAAGTCCTAAGCATATTCAAAACATTAATTAATTTTGTTATGTCATGTCATAAAAAAAAGTAAATAACTAAGATGACATACATTTTCTCTAAACTTATCCTCCCATTCTCTTTGTGCCTTTTCCTCTGCTTCATACCGCGCTATAAATTGAGCTTGACGTTCCAACGCCCTTTCCATGTATTTTTCACTTCCATCATTTTTCGGGCTTTCCCGCCCTTCAATTTGTTCCACGTCATCATGTTATGCCACATCATCATTTGGTGACCTATGTTCTCTATGTCTGATCTGGCGACATGATTTACCAACACGTCTTGGTGAAGAACCGGTTTATGTAAAGCTATTACTACGTCTTCTTCTAGAAGCTTCATTGTATTTTTTTTCAAGAAAACGCGAGGAGGAATTTTTACTTCTTTTTCAGGATAAGCTTCGGTTGATTGCCATGGGAACCCCCACATGGTCTTCATATATATATATATATATATATATATATATATATATATATATATATATATATATATATATATATATATATATATATATATATATATATATATATATATATATATATATATATATATATATATATATATATATATATATATATATAACATTGATATCACATTCGCAAATAACCACTACAGCTAAGTAACATGGGTTGGCATTGGTGCCTTCGACCCATCGATATGGTGAGGATACTCACCTCAATACGGAACGATAGCTGGCTAGATTTGGACTCCGAATATCAACTCTACACGAACCCTAAAGCAGAAACAATTCCTTAGATTCAACTCAAAATGCCCCAAAACCACTTGCAAGACAAAATTGGACAAAGACTAAAGTCAAAAGTCAAAGTAAACGACTTGAGTTGACCCAACTCGTCGAATTCACTAACGAACACATCGAGTTGGCCAAAAATCCAACCTCTTTATGCATTAAGCTACTTCCATCGAATCCAGGGACTCCCGATCTCAGATCTCTTCCAAAATGATGTCTAGAAGGGTAAAGTTTCCAACTTTACTGTGACATCCCCAAAATGTCAGCCAGAAAAGACCGGTTTCATTTATGCTTTTAAAATATTTCACAGTAAGTCCATTGATTTAAAAAGGGTTGCGGAATTTGTTCCCAAAACAATATATGATAGAATATGGTTTATCAAAGCATTTCTTAAAGAAATGTATTTTCATTATAACAAAACTCGGGATGTCATGTTCCGATACAAACACAAAAGCATAAACATTAAAGCATAGACCTTACACAATTATTTACAACAACATGTCTATAACAAAAATATATTCACAAGTTTTCCAACTTATGCTCTCGCGCCACTACCTGTAATACAAAGAAGCTAAGTGGGTCAGGCTTGGGAGCCTAGTGAGCATATACGGCCTTCAACCCATAATAATAATTATATTAAATTCACCAATCAACAATAACCCGATTACCCATTCCTGTTATCCTCACTTTACGTCCCTAAGATGTGACAACCCTATATTTTCCAAAAGCATTGTAACGCTCACAAGTCAAATACAACTAAATTAACCTTGAAAATAAAGTGTTCAAATATCTAAGTTGGGATGCTTCAAATATTAGATAACCTGTCAAGGTTTCCGAAAACATAAAGAACGCTCAAAACCGGGTTATATTGAAGAAATTATAACCACTCGTATATTTACGACACGAAGTTAAAACATTATTTGACGTAAAAAGTAAAATCTCAATAATGTGCATTTTAGCGATAAGTATCTAAACAAAAATCGTAGATCTCGTTGAAAGGTGAGCGTGCATAAAAAGATCGTCCAAATTGGACCTCGTATGAAGAAGTTACGAATTTTCAAAGTTTCGTAACAGTAGTAGAGGGCTAAAAACTCGAATTGAAGATCGAGTGTTAATTAGCTAACGCAATCTAAATGAGAGTTGAAGATCTCCACGATAGGAGCAAATTGATAAAAAGACAAACGGAAACCGACGCCGAATAAAGAACCTATAAATCTTTAACGAACTTTAGGAGGCCCGGCCTATTTAAAAGTATGTCATTAAAAACAAAGTCAAAACTAGCCGACGGAGTCTAAAGGAAAGTTGTAGAGCATAATCTCACCTACACGTGGATATAAAGAACACGAGAAACGGAGCTCGTACGCGAAAGTTACGGAATTTAGAAGAGGACAGGCCAGATTACGCCCCGCGTACTAGACCCAGAGTCGAGTCCCATCGGCCCGCCCACTCTACGCTTAGCTAGCCAGGAGTCGTAAGCCATGACGCATTGTTACGCCCCGCGTAACCAAGGTACGCCCAGCGTACTTCGTAGGTACGCGCCGCGTACGGGGGTTTCCAGCCCTATAAATAGATGGCATAAGCTCGAGTTTTTGCACACCATTCACAATTCCTCAGTCATTCTCTCATACTTCTAAGCTCCAGAGACCCACCCCTCACCTCGGTTTCCGCACTCGAGCCCCCGACGAAATATTTACGCTGCAAAGATCCCCGAAGAGCCCGATGACGCAACTATCCGCGATCGAAGTTCTACTTAACTCTAGCCTCTCTCTTCAAACTTAACGAGTGAGTTCATACCCCTACTTTTCAATTCATTTTCATGTTTTAGGGGGGAAATACAAGTACATTACACGTTAAAGTATCGTTTTATAAACATAAATGAAATTTCTATCTTCGAATATCGATACAAACAATTTACGTATACAAGAGCTATTATATCACTAAGTTAATTTCACCAAATGGAACATACTATCTGAAAAACTATAATGGGTATAGTTAATGAGTCAGTCGTACATTTTACATATACATCTTGAAAAATGAAATACTTTCAAAAGAAGTAAGGTCATTTCATTGTAAATCTATTTATACTAAGCAATGTGAGATATTCAAACTTCAACGTACAATTATGTATGCATTTCAAGTCCTGTATTATATGTCATAATCTCTTGGAGGGAGAGCGTGATACGTGTGTATAGATCTATACGGGATTGACAATCCCGCACCTAAACTACTAGCTATAGTTAGACCGGCAGGTCTGGGGTGACAAATCTCATAACACTGCAACACCTGAAGAATGTTGTTACAGGCCGTCAGTGTCAATAGTATGGTTATAAAACTCACATAAAAAGTATAAAACAAGATTGATTTACGAGATTCATATGTGCATTGCAACTTTCTACATTAGTTTTTATACAAAGTTGTTTTTATCATTCAAGTATAAAAGATACCAACACATTCCAACTTTGGAAACTTTTTGAATCACTTACAAGAAAATATTGGATTTTCTGAAAACCTCGTTTACCAATTTACTACCAAAAAGGATATACTTTTCAACTCGAAATACTCATGAACTCACCAACTTAATTGTTGACACTTTTTCAAAACCACTTGTATTTCTCAGGGAATCAGTGATACAGGTAACTACCAGCTTTTGGGAGAAGGAACACTAAGGATGTTTTTATTATTGAACATTTAACATCATATTGTAATATTCTTTTGATAACATGTATAACGCAACAATATACGTTTTCATTATATATATATATATATATATATATATATATATATATATATATATATGATGGTTGTGTTACTTTCTTTACAATATTCATTTGTTGTGATACTACGTGAAGTCATCCACCCCCGAATGTTTCCGCCATTCTGGTTTGGGGGTGTGACAGATTGGTATCAGAGCATTGTTTATAGTGAACTAAGTATATCAAACCACATAAGATATACAAACTATAAATACAACGGGAACCAAAAACCCTCTGACAAAACATTTTCATAGAAATATATTTTCTTTAAATATATACATTTTTACCCGCATGTATCAGTCTCGTATCATGACAAGTTTTTCTAAAAAGTAGTAAGGCAAGTTGCGATACCACGATTGGGCCTTGGGGTATGTAATCAAATCGAGAATAAATATAGCCTGATCAACTATATTTATCCTGGATTTGACCAATGTACGTCGAGGAATGGTCGTACTAGTCAACAAGCCAAAAACTTATAAAATCTAGATTCGCTAAATTGAAATACTATAAGTCTACTGTTAAAAATAATTGAACGATAAAATATTTGCGCTCCGTAAAAATATAGATAGGCATAGGAAGTCGTTAAATAGAAATTTATTTTCTTATAAAAATCTCATACCTCTATCCCAGTACAGACAAATGGCCGGATTTCCTTTACTGGGAGACCCCTACTACCTAAACCAGGGTAACGGCGGCTGGATAGAAGAAGACCCGGAGGAAGACCCAGAGGAAATCGAAGAAGAGGTCGAAGAAGAGTTCGAGGAGGGAGTCGAAGAAGAATTCGAAATCGAAGTCGGAGAAGAATACGAAGTCGACGAGGAGATCGTGGAAATTTCTAGCGGAACAGACTCCGAACCGGAAGTAATCGACCCTCCCATCCCCCATCCTCCCGTAATCAGACCATATCAACCGGGACCCATCCCCATCTGGGGAAGCCACCTCTACTACTGGAGCCGTCAGCAAGGTGTACGCCCTCCATTCCGCATGTGTCGGGATTTTTACAACGTTAGTGGGGGAGGCTCAGCTGATCGAGCACTTCCTGTTGTCGTGAATGCTATAGCTAACCAGAACCACCAGGCAGACCAACAAGCAGCAAGAGTTCGCGAGATCAATGCTGCTACCCAAGGTAACGCCGCTGACATCCGTCGTTTGGAAGGACTACATGAAAATACCCAAATCTACACGGGGACACTTCCGAACCAAATGATAACGGCTCTAGATGAAATAAGAGAGATGAAAGAACAACAAGCAGATCTCGAAAGGCGACTGATGGGAGTCAAACGGTCGGATGCCGAATCCAGCTCCAAACGCCACAAGTAGAGCTTGTTCAAGCCCCAACAATTTTGTTATAAAATAGGATTTCGGATAAAAGTTTTTCTTTCTTTTCGCAAATTTCCTTTTGTAACTGTAATCGGAGACCTCTAGGTGGGTCAAATTTTCCCAAGCAAGATATGTAACACACCACAGGTGTGACCAATATATATATATATATATATATATATATATATATATATATATATATATATATATATATATATCAATATGAAGTACTTCTTTATTATATCTCTCAGAAACTTATGGGTTTAACTAAAAATTTCTATGCCTACCTTGAAACTAAAGTCAAAACAAGTTACAAAATACAACTAACATACTATTGTCCAAACCTTAGAAACTTATAGTATTCATTCTTATTTTTCTCTACCAGAACATGCCTCCTCGTAGATCAACACGCAAAAACTCAACTCCAGCACCACCTCCACCACCCCCTCCAACTATGGATGCAGCTATGTTCCAAACTGCTGTAACAGCCGCTGTAACCGCAGCGATGGCTCAAATGAGCAACAATGGGTCAGGAGGAGGAATAAACAGCTTTACAAATGGCCCAAGCCAAGGCCGTTCCGGAGTCTGCACTTACAAAGACTTCACCAATGGAAAACCTATTCCCTTTTATGGGACTGGGGGAGTATTGGCTCTGTCCCAATGGATAGAGAAAACGGAAGCCGTATTCGAAATTTGCGCATGCCCTGAAGAAAGCAAAGTAAAATTTGCTGCTTTTACTTTCACTGAACGCGCACTAACGTGGTGGAACGGCCACGTCAAGACACTAACCCTAGTGATGGAGAACTCCATGGGTTGGGAAAACCTGAAACGAATGCTTCTACGAGAATACTGCCCAAGAGGCGAGATTCAGAAGCTTGAGCAAGAATTGTGGGGCCTTTCGATGGTAGGCACGGACATCGCAGGCTACACCAACAGGTTCAGTGATTTGATAACACTTTGTCCAGGGATGTTAATTCTAGAAAGCCAAAAAGTGGAGAGGTACATCTGGGGACTATCACCCCAACTTCGAGGAAGTGTGTTAGCTTCCAAGCCCATGACCTTCGACAGCGCCAAGGAACTGGCGCAATCTCTCGTTGATCATGGCGTCTGCCAAGGAGTCACGACTATCGTAGCTGAACCAACCAAAGGGAACAACGACAACAATAACAATGCCAACAACAACAGCAAGAAGAAATTTTGGAACAAGAGAAAGGGGCAAATCTCGCAAGAACCTTCAAAGAAACAAATGGTGGCGGTTCATGCTGCTACTGCTCCCGCCACAACTCCTACGACCCCGACGCCAACAAAACAATATGCAGGGAACTTGCCCAAGTGCAGCAAATGCAACTACCATCACCACGGTAATTGTCGCGAGATGTACTGTAAGAACTGCGACAAGAAAGGGCATACTGCCCGTTTCTGTAAAGCGCCAGCGCGACCAGTCACTCAAGTTCCTGGTACTGGGATAAGCCAAGCATGTTATGGATGTGGAGAAATTGGCCATTTCAAGAGGGACTGCCCCAAGACAAGGAATGTTGGTGGTATTGGGAGAGTGCTGGCGATAGGTCAAAATGAAGCAATAACTGATCCAACAGCAGTTACGGGTACGTTTCTCCTCGACAACATTTATGCATGCATACTCTTTGACTGCGGTGCGGAGAGAAGTTTTGTGAGTCATAAATTCAAACATCTACTTAACCAAAGACCCCAACCACTTAATAAAATATTCACTGTAGAAATGGCTAATGGAAAAACAGAAAGCACAAGTGATATGTACGTAGGGTGCACATTAAATTTAAACGAACACTTATTTCAAATCGACCTTATGCCCATTTCGATAAGAAGTTTTGATGTAATCATCGGTATGGACTGGTTGAGTCTTCACCATGCCGACGTTCTTTGCCATGAAAAGGCCGTTCGTCTCAATCTGCCCAACGGTGAAAATCTTATCATATATGGAGACAAACCTAGTTCAAATTTGCAAATCATCTCCTGTATTAAAGCACGAAAATATCTTCGCAAGGAATATCATGACTTTCTAGCCCACGTAGTTGACCAGAAACAAGAACCAAAGAACATTAAAGACATTCCGGAAGTCTGCAACTTCCCAGGCATTTTCCCAGAAGATCTTCCAGGAATCCCACCGGAACGTCAAGTCGAATTCAGAATTGACTTAATCCCCGGAGCTACCCCAGTATCAAAGTCACCTTACCGTTTAGCTCCAGCCGAGATGCAGGAACTGTCCAGTCAATTGAACGAGCTGTTGAGCAAGGGATTCATCAGACCAAGCTTCTCACCAGGGGAGCACCAGTCCTATTCGTGAAAAAGAAGGACGGGTCTTTTCGCATGTGCATCGATTATCGAGAGCTGAACAAACTGACAATCAAGAACCGATATCCCCTTCCACGCATAGATGATCTGTTCGACCAACTACAGGGAGCGAGCTACTTCTCAAAGATCGACCTAATATCTGGTTATCACCAACTACGAGTACTGGAAGGAGACATCCCCAAAACGGCTTTCCGAACACGATATGGTCACTACGAGTTTGTAGTAATGCCCTTCGGATTAACAAACGCTCCAGCAGTGTTCATGGATTTGATGAACCGAGTATGTCGTCCCTTCCTGGACAAATTCGTGATCGTGTTCATAGATGATATACTCATCTATTCTAGAAGCCAGGAAGAACACAACCGACATCTCCGCCAGGTTTTGGAAACACTGAGGACAGAGAAACTGTACGCAAAATTTTCAAAGTGCGAATTTTGGATTCGGGAGGTGGATTTCCTAGGACACGTAGTAAGCAAGGAGGGAATACATGTGGACCCCTCGAAGATCAAGGCAATAGAGATTTGGACGATTCCAAGAACCCCTACAGAGATCCGGCAATTTTTGGGACTCGCCGGGTATTACCGAAGGTTCATACAAAATTTCTCCAAGATTGCCAAGCCACTCACCACACTAACTCAGAAGAATGTGACCTTCGACTGGGGAGAAAAACAAGATGCCGCGTTTCAAACGCTAAAACGAGCATTATGTAGTGCGCCCATCCTAACCCTGCCAGAAGGAACGGAGGACTTCGTGGTCTATTGCGATGCATCAAACCAAGGACTCGGGTGTGTCCTGATGCAACGAGGGAAGGTCATCGCCTATGCCTCAAGGCAACTAAAGACGCACGAAGTGAACTACACAACGCACGATCTTGAGCTAGGAGCAATCGTCTTCGCTCTAAAGATATGGAAACACTACCTCTACGGCACGAAATGTACGATCTTCACTGACCATAAAAGCCTTCAACATATCCTCAACCAGAAAGAACTCAACATGAGACAAAGACGGTGGGTAGAACTACTAAGTGATTACGAATGCGAAATTCGATATCACCCCGGAAAGACTAATGTAGTGGCTGATGCACTCAGTCGGAAGGAGTACTCAGGTCGCCGAGTGAAGTCCCTAACTATGATGATCCATTCACACCTGTCCACGCAAATCAAGGAAGCCCAAATAGAAGCCTTAAAATCCGAAAATGTGACAGGAGAAGCCCTAAGAGGAATGGATAAGAACCTTGAAACCAAGAGCGACGGAGTTCGTTATTTCATGGACCAAATATGGACACCGAAGTTTGGTGGATTCAGAGAAATCGTCATGGATGAAGCCCATAAAACACGATACTCCATACATCCCGGCTCCGACAAGATGTATCTCGATCTCAAGAAGTTGTACTGGTGGCCGAACATGAAAGCCGAAATTGCTATTTACGTAAGTAAATGTCTGACGTGCGCTAAGGTCAAGGTAGAATACCAAAAGCCTTCGGGTTTATTACAACAACCAGAAATACCCGAATGGAAATGGGAGCGGATAACCATGGATTTCATAACCAAGTTACCCAAAACGACAAGCGGACTCGACACCATTTGGGTAATTGTCGACAGGTTAACTAAATCAGCGCATTTCCTACCGATCAAAGAGACGGATAAATTGGAGAAGTTAACAAGGACATACCTCAGAGAAATTATACGACTGCATGGTGTGCCCGTATCCATTATCTCGGACCAAGATAGTAGATTCACCTCAAGGTTCTGGCAGTCGCTACAAAAAGCTTTGGGGACATACTAGATATGAGTACCGCTTATCACCCACAAACCGACGGCCAGAGCGAGAGAACCATACAAACCCTAGAAGACATGATGAGAGCTTGCGTAATCGATTTTGGCAAAGCATGGGACACACATCTACCCTTGGTCGAGTTCTCGTACAACAATAGCTACCACACCAGTATCAAAGCTGCCCCGTTCGAAGCCCTCTATGGCCGCAAGTGTAGGTCACCTTTATGCTGGGCCGAAGTGGGGGACACACAACTAGCAAAAGGACAAGCAACTGACAACACGCTCACTGGACCAGAAATCATAAGGGAAACTACGGAGAAGATTGTTCAAATCCGAGAACGTCTAAAGGCATCAAGGGATAGACAAAAGAGTTATGCAGATAAGAGACGAAAACCCTTGGAATTCCAAGTTGGAGACCGTGTCCTACTAAAAGTCTCGCCTTGGAAAGGATTAATACGCTTCGGAAAACGTGGGAAACTGAACCCTAGATACATCAGACCATTCGAGATCCTTGCCAGGATCGGTCCAGTGGCTTACAAACTTAGACTACCTCAGGAACTCCACAACGTACACCCTACCTTTCACGTATCAAACCTAAAGAAGTGCTTATCCGATGAGACCCTTGTCGTCCCTCTAGACGAAATTGCAATAAATGAAAACCTCCAATTTGTAGAGGAACCAGTAGAGATCATGGATCGGGAAGTCAAAAGGACTAAACAAAGTCGCATACCTATCGTAAAGGTCCGATGGAACGCCAACCGAGGACCTGAATACAACTGGGAACGAGAGGATCAGATGAAACAAAAGTACCCGCATCTTTTTCCTAAACGGTAAACTCTATCTTAGATTAAATTTCGAGACGAAATTCCCTTAAGAGGGGGATGATGTGACAACCCTATATTTTCCAAAAGCATTGTAACGCTCACAAGTCAAATACAACTAAATTAACCTTGAAAATAAAGTGTTCAAATATCTAAGTTGGGATGCTTCAAATATTAGATAACCTGTCAAGGTTTCCGAAAACATAAAGAACGCTCAAAACCGGGTTATATTGAAGAAATTATAACCACTCGTATATTTACGACACGACGTTAAAACATTATTTGACGTAAAAAGTAAAATCTCAATAATGTGCATTTTAGCCTTAAGTATCTAAACAAAAATCGTAGATCTCGTTGAAAGGTGAGCGTGCATAAAAAGATCGCCCAAATTGGACCTCGTATGAAGAAGTTACGAATTTTCAAAGTTTCGTAACAGTAGTAGAGGGTTAAAAACTCGAATTGAAGATCGAGTGTTAATTAGCTAACTCAATCTAAATGAGAGTTGAAGATCTCCACGATAGGAGCAAATTGATAAAAAGACAAACGGAAACCGACGCCGAATAAAGAACCTATAAATCTTTAACGAACTTTAGGAGGCCCGGCCTATTTAAAAGTATGTCATTAAAAATAAAGTCAAAACTAGCCGACGGAGTCTAAAGGAAAGTTGTAGAGCATAATCTCACCTACGCGTGGATATAAAGAACACGAGAAACGGAGCTCGTACGTGAAAGTTACGGAATTTAGAAGAGGACAGGCCAGATTACGCCCCGCGTACTCTGGGAGTACGCCCGCGTACTAGACCCAGAGTCGAGTCCCATCGGCCCGCCCACTCTAGGCTTAGCTAGCCAGGAGTCGTAAGCCATGACGCATTGTTACGCCCCGCGTAACCGAGGTACGCCCCGCGTACTGCGTACGCCCAGCGTACTTCGTAGGTACGTGCCGCGTACGGGGGTTTCCAGTCCTATAAATAGATGGCATAAGCTCGAGTTTTTGCACACCATTCACAATTCCTCAGTCATTCTCTCATACTTCTAAGCTCCAGGGACCCTCCCCTCACCTCGGTTTCCGCACTCGAGCCCCTGACGAAAGATTTACGCTGCAAAGATCCCCGAAGAGCCCGATGACGCAACTATCCGCGATCGAAGTTCTACTTGACTCTAGCCTCTCTCTTCAAACTTAACGAGTGAGTTCATACCCCTACTTTTCAATTCATTTTCATGTTTTAGGGGGGAAATACAAGTACATTACACGTTAAAGTATCGTTTTATAAACATAAATGAAATTTCTATCTTCGAATATCGATACAAACAATTTACGTATACAAGAGCTATTATATCACTAAGTTAATTTCACCAAATGGAACATACTATCTGAAAAACTATAATGGGTATAGTTAATGAGTCAGTCGTACATTTTACATATACATCTTGAAAAATGAAATACTTTCAAAAGAAGTAAGGTCATTTCATTGTAAATCTATTTATACTAAGCAATGTGAGATATTCAAACTTCAACGTACAATTATGTATGCATTTCAAGTCCTGTATTATATGTCATAATCTCTTGGAGGGAGAGCGTGATACGTGTGTATAGATCTATATGGGATTGACAATCCCGCACCTAAACTACTAGCTATAGTTAGACCGGCAGGTCTGGGGTGACAAATCTCATAACACTGCAACACCTGAAGAATGTTGTTACAGGCCGTCAGTGTCAATAGTATGGTTATAAAACTCACATAAAAAGTATAAAACAAGATTGATTTACGAGATTCATATGTGCATTGCAACTTTCTACATTAGTTTTTATACAAAGTTGTTTTTATCATTCAAGTATAAAAGATACCAACACATTCCAACTTTGGAAACTTTTTGAATCACTTACAAGAAAATATTGGATTTTCTGAAAACCTCGTTTACCAATTTACTACCAAAAAGGATATACTTTTCAACTCGAAATACTCATGAACTCACCAACTTAATTGTTGACACTTTTTCAAAACCACTTGTATTTCTCAGGGAATCAGTGATACAGGTAACTACCAGCTTTTGGGAGAAGGAACACTAAGGATGTTTTTATTATTGAACATTTAACATCATATTGTAATATTCTTTTGATAACATGTATAACGCAACAATATACGTTTTCATTATATATATATATATATATATATATATATATATATATATATATATATATATATATATATATATATATATGATGGTTGTGTTACTTTCTTTACAATATTCATTTGTTGTGATACTACGTGAAGTCATCCACCCCCGAATGTTTCTGCCATTCTGGTTTGGGGGTGTGAGACAACCACTATTACCAGGGACCTAATCTAGGATTTTCATCGGGACGGACATTACTGCAAAGGGGTTTCCTCTACAATAAATATCCCAAAGGCAACCATGAGGGGGATAGAATACAGCAAATGAACACCCAAGTTCATTACACCTACAGGTTATGAGCCTGCCAGCATTCCACAGAACTATCTAGAAAAGTTTGTGGTCGTCATTCATATTCTGCTGAATGACTAGATCACAATCACATCGAGGCCTCTCATCAGTTTATCACACATCAACTATCTACCTAAGTTCTACCCAACAATTTGTAGATAACAATATACATATGCATTTACTTGCAACTTTAAACTGATAAGATACTCATTCAATACTCATTCCAAATAAATAGATAATACATAATTACATAGCACATGTTTCATAGAGAATATCTCATATACTTAATCCATTCAAACAATACTTGTATTAGAATCGTGTTTAAGAAGAGGACTATGTACTCACATAACACGTATTACATAAGAGATACTTTATATCTATGTGATAGAAGAAAGGGTATATACACTCACTTGATCAGACAGCACTACGACTTGTAGAAGTAGTATTTTTTGGTAGATCTGGAAGATCTTCACACACCGGGCTTCTCGTAGGCAGAACTTCGGCTGGGAAACTCTATTCTTCTCGGGATCTTTGGGCTTCAGGACTTGATTCGGGTCTCGGGATGATACCGGGGCTTCGGGGGTACTTCAAGATGACCAGAGAGGGTTTATGGAGTGAGAGAGTGAAGGGAATAGCAACCAAAATCGGCTGCCCTTCGATTTCTATTTTATAGGGCTGAAATACTGAATTCACGTCGTGAAATCTCAAAATTCACGTCGTGAGTTCAGTCAGGCATTCGTCATTGCGTTCGTCATCAGTCCACTTGCTCTGGAAGGCTCCAGAAGGCGTCAGTACTGAGTTTACGTCGTAAACACTGTTTTCACGTCGTGAACTCTGACACAATGTTGGGGTTCGCGCCCCGAGCTTCAGAAATTCATAACTTTCGCATACGAGCTCCGTTTTCGAGGTTCTTTTTTTCCACACGTAGGTAAAAACAAGATCTACAACGTTCGTTTAGACTCCATCGGCTAATTTTGACTTTATTTATTATATTATTTTTAGTAGGCCGAAACAGGAAAACTCCGTTAGAAAATCATAACTCCTTCGTCTGACGTCCGTTTTCATCTGTCTTTCCGTCGTTGCACTACTATTGATGAGATCTTCAATTCTCATTTAGAAAGTTTTGACTAAATATCGCTCGATCTCATATTCGAACTTCGGGTTGTCTACTGCTAAGCTGAAAATTCGAAAAATCATAACTTCCTCGTACGAAGTCAGATTTGGGCATTAATTTTATGCACGCTCGTGGTTTAATGTTTACTACGACTTTCGTTTAGATCACTAAGGCTAACTATCGATCTATCATAAATTCACTATGGTGCTCTGCCTCTCGATTTTTTTGTCCTGATTTGGCCACGACGTGGTGGTCCACTGAGTTGACTTTGTCAAACTTAGGTAGAATTAAATTTTTGGCTAAGAAATGGTCTCGGTTTGGCATTAGGTAGTCTGGGTTAGCTGTTTTGTCGTTGAAATAGTTGTTAAGCTTCTGTTGAGTAGCTCAGATGAATCTTCTCACTGTACTATATAGGCTATTAGATTGTCTTTGTACCTTCAGCATGAAAGACAATGGAATATACTATATAGGTTGTTAGACTGTCTTTATACCTTTAGCATGAAAGATCATGGGATAACCATGACACTTATATGAAAGATCATGAAAGGATCATGGCCTATGCATAAAAGACTATGAAAGAACCATAGCACATGTATGGATAACCATGAGAGAGAGAGAGAGTCAAGTTTGTTTGTCAGTTTGCCTGACCATGCTATAGGACGCGTGTTTTCATGCCATATAGGCTCCACATATGCATTGCTTAAGAACATGAATTATATAATCCAAATATTCTTTTTTCAAATTGTATTTAAAAGTCAAACTTTAACATAATAACTGAAGTCAAATCAACAGATACCGATGAATCTACAACATGAATACATCTAGTCTATTTCACAAATCACAATGATACAAGTATATTGTATAATTAGCTTATAAATACAGAACCCAACAAAAAACAAAGAAACCCACCTTTTAACTACCAAATTTATTAAAAACTTTACACATTGTTCCATGCAGTCTTACTTGTACATATTTGGTCTGATATAATCACCATATAATGAACGGGCTTGAAAAGTCGGGCCAATTTCCAATCGCGAATCACGGGCAGCCTGACCAAAACCCACATCCAATCTTGGGTCACGGGCACCCACATCAAATCTTGGATCACGGGGAGACAGGCCCAAACCCAAATTTGATCTTGGATCATTGACAGACAGGCCCAAACCCACATCCAATCTTGGATCACGGGCAGACAGGCCAAAACCCACATCCAATCTTGGGTCACGGGCAGACGGGCCAAAACCCACATCCAATCTTGGGTCACGGGCAGGCGGGCCCACACCAAATCTTGGGTCAAGGGCAGGCGAACCAGTTTCTTGGTAAGGGAAGGTGGGGACCATGCGAAATCGATCATCAAGAGAAGTAGATGAACTAGAAAGGGATTCTGTAACAAATTGACCAAATTGACCTCCAGAAGGCCCAGTGTGTTGTTGACTAGTCAAACTTAATCTAGAATCATAAGTTAAGAAGTTATTATTATTATTATTATTATTGTTAACTCCAGCTCCATATTCATAATCAATTGGTAACCTGAAAAGCCCAACAGAGCTGAAAGGAACAGGGAATTTCTCCATGGATCTGTAAGCGGGAACAGAGGGACCATTTTGTAACAATGGAACTTTTTCAAGGGATCTAAGTGATAATTTAGCCTGTTGAAGTGCCTCAAGAACAGATCCCAATTCACCCGGATTTTCATGAGTTCCAACGTTAGTTTCATATGACTTATTACCTGAAGTTTCTTCACCTTTATCCAACAAGCTACTGTTTTGAGAAGATGACACGTGTCCTGGGATAAACTGTGTAGGTTGTGGATGGTTTTTAATTTGATTATCTGACACATTGACATTATTGTCCACGTCACTGTTCTTTGGGTCTTCAGTCTCGATCCTGATGTTGGGTTCTTCACTTAATTTGGCATCAATTTCTTCACTTCCACTTCCAGGGGTAGTTTTGTCATTACAGCAAGGTGATGGTATGACCGGAGGAGCTGCACCCTTAATTTCGTCTCTTTCCTCTGTTACATCTGAGTGGGTCCCAGGGTCACACCAGTCCTGAACATATTCAAGAATATTAAATAATTCTGTCATTAAAAAAAAATAATAAATTAAATCAAATAAAAAATAAAAAAAAGTAAAGAAATAAGATGACATACATTTTCTCTAAACTTATCCTCCCATTCTCTTTGTGCCTTTTCCTCTGCTTCATATCGCGCGATAAATTGAGCTTGACGTTCCAACGCCCTTTCCATGTCTTTTTCACTTCCATCATTTTTTTGTGCCACGTCATCATTTTGTGCCACGTCATCATTTGGTGACCTATGTTCTCTGTGTCTGATCTGGCGACATGATTTACCAAGGCGTCTTGGTGAAGAACCGGTGGATGTAAAGCTATTACTACGTCTTCTTCTAGAAGCTTCGGAGTATTTCTTTTCAAGAAAACGTGAGGAGGAATTTTTACTGCTTTTCCAGGATAAGCTTCTAGAAGATTCAACCTCGGAGCTTGAGAATTCACTTTCCTGGGGTTTCGATTTCACATGTTGTAGTTTTGTTGATGTTTCTGTTTCAGCATGCTGACTGGATATTTCGTCTTGATCTGAGCTTGAATTGAATTGTTCAGAAAGATCGTTTCTTCCATGGTTTTCTAAAATCAGAAGAACATCTACTGTTGCTTTTTCTGCTTTTTTTCTTTGAAGGGATACGTATTTCAGCTGCTTTTCTAACTCTGATACCTGATGCAAAACAATTTATAAGATTTTGAAAAATAAGAAAAAAGAAAATAAAATTTGTTTATACCCTTTTTGACAATTCGTAAGCTCGTTGTCTTGCTGTTCTTGAGACGGATCTTTCTGCTAGCAATCGTGCACGAAGAAAATCGATTGTTTTGACGGTTTTGTCCTCCATGGTGTTTTTGTTCCTGATAGATTGAATTTAAAATGGTTCATGGAAAAGAAAATATATTCATTTTCCACAAATGAATATAGACATTATTTGATGATTGTTAATGGAGAAATATATCATCATAGCACTAACTCATTTCCAAGAAAGGACTTGTGAGTCAAAGTGAGTACTTTTCCAATTCCAAGATTTACATAATTTGACATTTCAGGAACAAAATGATATTTATAAAGTTTTTATTTTGAATAAAAACTAACAGTGAAATATTTATGTGATATAAATATGTCACAGATTATTTAAAAAGAACATCAACTTTGAATATGTAAGACATAGAAGTCAAGATTGAATAAGTCAATAAAAGCTCGACTCATTTATAACCCCACCAACCAAAATGCAAAAAACATCATAACCTGATTTTAATAAGAAAATATATATACTACTATTATAATTAATCAACACATAGTTAGAACTAAATAATGTCATGAATATATGTATGTTTTTAGGAGACACTTCAATTCCAAGGTTAAATTGGTAAAATCTACAAGATTGTATAAAGATAGAAAGGGTCAAACATTGGAAAGTCACCCACAGTATTAGTGGATCTCATTATTGCACAGGCTTTTGTGTGGTTTAAATTCAGGGGTAATTTGGGAAAAAGCTGGACAGAATGGAGTTTTCACCTTAGCTTCTTGCTAATGGTGGTTTTTTATATATGAATGCTTTGCTGTTTCAAAAAAAAAGTATTAGTGGATCAATCTAACCTCATCAGGCCCAGTTTAGTCCATATTAAAAAATTACCCATTTTGCCCCCTCCAGTAATTATCACTATATATTATAATGGAGGAAGCATTACTGATCTCATTGACTTTTAATGTTTACACCTAAAAATATAAGTCCTCCCATCTGACTTTTGAAGGTCAATCAAACTACTTTTCAATTTTATTGTTGATCTGAATGAACTTAGGTATTGAAGAAAATTTGAAAAAAAATACTTCATGTACAAAAAATAGGTATTTAATGTATAAGCATTCGTGTTTACTTTCAATATAGAGCTTACTAGGTTTAAATTTTGAATCTCAAAGGAGTAGAGAGGTAATTGTGCACAACTTCTTTCACCATAATTACTACTAATTATGTATTAGTAATTAGACTATTTACACTATTATTCAAATTGTACAAACACTTTAAAGATGTGTATGTTATGAACCTTATTCAGAACGTAAATGAGGAATTAGCAACCACTTAGATGGAAATCGTTGTCTTTATCAACCATATAGAAGCAGAATCTCCTTTAAACATAAAAAGAAGCTATAAATGCAATGAACAGAAAACATAAACCCCATAGAACTATTGGAGCAAATCAAGAGGTGTAGAATTATCGCCAGAAACTTAACTATGAAGCAAATTCTTCTGAAATCTGAACATATCAAATTAACCTTTTTAGCTACAGATCAAGATGTTTAAAGAGACGCCAAACCATACTCAGTTGTTAGCTGCATTTTAAATTGTCTCATTCTAGAACATAAGCTGAGAAGATACAAAAGTTACAGACTGATATAAGCACACAAACACACACAAATCTAAGATTTATATATACAGAGTTACAGATTACATATTGATCAAGACGTTTACTGATGCAATTCTCTTTTTCTGATTTATTCTAGACCCCACACGAAAGAGAACCCAATATTGATATAAACACACAAACACACACAAATCAAGTATCATCACAGTTACAGATTGATATAAACACA
Organism: Lactuca saligna; assembly: GCF_052625555.1. NCBI lineage: Eukaryota > Viridiplantae > Streptophyta > Magnoliopsida > Asterales > Asteraceae > Lactuca > Lactuca saligna. Next base: position 147,523,584 of record NC_136422.1, read on the forward strand.
CAAACAAACAGAAATCAAATATCATCGCAGCTACCCGATGTCATATAAACACACAAACACATAGTCTAAGTGACATAGGGACACGAAGAAAGAGGGGCAGCTTTTTACCTAAATGGTAGCTGGCAGCTACAATTGGGCTTCGGCTTCCCGTCGGTTTTTGAATGAAGGTGGGATAGTGGACTGACTTGCGGCTGAGAAGAAGTTGGAGCCTCGGAGGTGAGGTTGATGACGCCGACGACTCGACGAGAGAAAATGAAATCGGTGGTCAAGACGACCTAATTTGGTGTTTCCCCTTTCCCCTCCCGACTTGATAATGAAAAGTAACTACTCTGTTTACATCACTACGACATTGACAGGGTGTTTGTGAGTAAGCAAAAATGTTTATCTACTTACCTGATTGTAAAATGAGTTTATTTAAAAAAATAAATAAATAATATTGGAATAAATAATGACAAAAGTCAATTAGTAAGACCACTTGGAATGGGCAACGGAAGATACCGTCATTCGGCAGTGTACATCAAATAACGTTGGTATAACACGCTAAATACCACGCCACCTAGTCGTTATTAGGTGTTATGGTACAGGGTGTTTTCATGGTAACGGGAATAAATACGCATCAATTTTTTTGCAACGGTCGTAAAATGGACTGATGATTGAACGGTCAGAATGTAAAAATAAAAAAAAATATATTAAAAAAAATTATTTTTTTTTTCAATTTTCACTCGGCATATATATATACATTTTAACTTCAAATTTCACTCATCATTTTCCACTTTAAATTTTTACACACCCTCAACTCATTTTTTAGACAAAAAATCATATGGATCAAAACTCCAACATTTATCTTCCAAACACAAAAACATCTCAAACTCTCGGTTTTACACAATATGAGTTGTATGCGAACATTCTTAACACTCAAGGCAACTTTTTCAATCCTGTTTCGCCCTCACCATAATTTCCTACAACCATTTTATAAAACTTTTTCAACACATTCGCCACAATGCAATAAATACCACACATGTAACATCCGAAAAATACAACCAATTTAAAATTTTCAAATCAACCCGATTTTTCATTAAAATGTTTACAAAAAGGTTTTCAATACAAATCATTAGAGTATTCCCAGAATCACATTGCTACAAAATCATGAGGAGCGGTACGATCACGCCTTCGCCTTGCCACGGTCTCCTGAAGAACCTGAAAAACATTAAACCACAACTGTAAGCCCGAAAGCTTAGTGAGATACCCCCAAAATACCAACCACGCATACGCCCTTCCAGGCTGCGACCTTCCAGTCCAAAACATATAAAACATACATAACATAATAGAACATAGAACAGCCATGCATATCGGGTCTACTGTGTGACTGGTCCGCCGTATCGGGCCTTCAGTCCACCGGATCCATCCTCCAGGTCTAGTCATGTCCTTCGAGTCTACAGTGGGGTTGGTCCGCCCGCATCGGGCCTTCAACCCACCTGGTCCACTCTCTGAGTCTACAGTGTGACTGGTCCGCCCGCATCGGGCCTTCAGTCGGCCTGGTCCACTCTCCGAGCCTCGGCACGTCTGGTCCGCCCTCGTGGGGCCTACAGCCTATCCGGACCGCTCGCTGGGCCTTTGGAACAACCGGTCCGCCCTGGGTATCTTGGCCTACAGCACAAAGCAGGACCCGCCTCAACCCATCTCCAGTCTAAACAATCATGTGCATAAAACATACATTCATATAACAGTCATAGTCAACAAACCGAGCAAGCAGATCACATAGCATATCATTACCCTAACCGGGTTACCGACCTAACCGGTCACTAGCATAGCATCACTCTGTATATCGGGAAACTGACCTTAACAAGGTCTCCTAGCATGTACCATCCTAGCTACCAGGATGCAGACACATCAAACAATAACATAATAACCATATCCGAATCTCAATCCAATAAAGGGCCGGCCTTGGTGCCTTAGACCCTGTTGATATAGTGAGGATAACTCACCTCGAAACTGTCGGCTGAAAGGACAAGATCCCGCTGCTCCGAACCCTGACACGAACTCCTCCACTGAACATCAAAACATACAACTCAATAAATACCCTTAATTACCAAAATACCCCTGGAAGACAACTAGTCAACCTTGGATAAGTCAAAGTCAACCCCTGACTGACCCTACTCGCCGAGTCAACCTGATGACTCGCCGAGTCCACATGCTCAGAACTTCCTTCACTCAGCGACCCAACTCGCCGAGTCACCCCAAGACTCGTCGAGTCCAACAACTCTGAGTCCACTCGCACCCAACTCACCGAGTCATCCCTTGACTCACCGATTCATCGACTCAACCAGAAATATTGGGACTTCCTCGACAAGACTCGTCGAGTCCAAATGGACTCGTCGAGTCCAAGGCTATCTTCAACCTACTCGCCGAGTTGTTCTTCCAACTCGTCGAGTTCCAGGCCATCTTCAAGCAACTCGTCGAGTCGCCCCATATGACTCGACGAGTACCACCGGTCTGAATCCATACAGAAGCATCTCAGGCCATGTAATTTATCCAAAACGTAGATCCAACCTCCTATAATCCATCCATCACGTAAAGTGGCAAACTTTACGTGAATCTAAAGAGATCTAAGCCTTATCCACCTTAGAACCAAGGTTTGGGACATGGTGGCTTCACTAAGCACTCAAACACAGGAACTTTAATGCACTCTAGGCCTTCAATATTCCAGATCTGAGGTAGCAACCTCAGATCTATCCTCCAAACTCCAATACATTCCAAGACATACTCCCCACAAACCCCAAAATGATGAAACTAGGAATGCACAGCCTAAGGACGAAGGTATTACCTCCAAAAGATGCCTCAATAGCAGCCAAACTCGAATCCAAGCAAAGCCCTTTGATCCAAGCCACTTCTCCTTCAAGATTTCTTCAACCAACACCTTTCCAAGCTCTAATTTTCTCCACAAATGAACTCTCCACGAATTTAGGGTTTCTGGAACTCAAGGGGGGAATAAAGGAGGCTGTGGAGGGGTATAATGCTCTTTATATAGGGCTCAACCCCGAAAATTAGGGTTTTCTCCACACAGCACCTACTCGCCGAGTCCATCTTTGGACTCGCCGAGTAGGCCACTTGATACGCGACCATAGTCGCGACCTGACTCGCCGAGTCTATCCATGGACTCGCCGAGTCACCCTCTAAAACTTACACTTTTAGCCCTTCAACTCTACTCTTGCGATTCCGGGATGTTACAACACAACCACCAGCCATGCAAGAAAAGGTACCCGAGACTCAAGCGGGGGGAGCCGAAAAAAAGGCCAACAAATTGAGATCACGAAGGAAAGGGAAAGTGGTCACGATGGAGCAATCAGAAGACAGACCTCCAACATGGTGGACTGCGGAGGAAGAATACATGTTGGCGGTGACATGGTGCAGGACATCAAAAAATCCAACGCAAGGAAACGATATGAGAAATGTTGCTTTTTGGGAAACCGTGATCGAGAACTTTAAGATCATTTGAAGAAGGATACAAATTACTGCAATCACTATATGTTGAGTAGCAACTGGACTCGAATAAGCAAGAACTGCACCAAGTTCAATTTCGTCTACAATAAACTTTCTTGTCACAAGCAAAGTGGTGCGACCAATTTTGACGTTTATAGAGCAACAAGGGACCAATATCATGTCGAGATCGATCATCTTTTCAAGCACGAAAAGATTTGGGAGATTGTCAATGAAGACCCAAAATGGAATAAAACTAACAAATTTACGGAACAACAATCGAAGAGATCTTGCAGCTCGGGTTCGGTCGACGTTTCGGACACACACACAAACATCAACTTCAATGCGAACACGGATGAGAAACTGGACGACTTTAACGACATCGAAGAGATCTCCCCGCCTCAACGACTGATGGGTCACGACAAAGTGAGGCGGGCTTAACGACATACGGAGGAAGATGAAAGTAGACATCGAAAGCAAGTGGAAATGAAATAAAATTTTGACGATCACAACGAAATCGCGCGTAAAAGATATGAGTTGCAACAGGAGCATTTATAGTTCCTTCATCATGAAGTCGAGGAAAATCGCATGGCGAAGGATTTGGCAATTCTTTAAACTAATGAGAAGAATATGTCACCGAGACGGTTAGATGTGCTCCGAAAAATGAAATCGCATTGCGAAGGATTTGGCAATTCTACAAACGACTGTTGTTTTCGGTCGTTTTTTTTTTTCCGTTGTCATGTCGTTTTTATTTTAACAATTGTATGTTTAATTTATATGTTTTTTAAAAAATATTATGACATAAATTAAAAAAAAAAACAAATTAGAGAAAATAGAAATTAAAAACATCAAAAAAATAATAAATAAATAAATAGAAAACTGTAGGTATTATCATATTGTTATTTGGTGTTGTTGCTCATTTCCATCTTTGGTATTATAAAACCAAAAATATGTCTAGGATTATGAGATGGATATTTTTGGTGTGATAATATGTAATAACATATTGCCTACACCCAATAATCTAAATAAGTTAAAAAAATATTTAGCTTAAAATCTTTCTTATGAATTTTGTAATGGCTTAAAATACCTTTAATTTTCCTTTTTGAAACTATTTTAACCAAAAAAAAAAAAAAAAAAAAAAAAAAAAACAATTTGAAAAAAAAATCGTTTTTTTCAGAATTTTCTTTCTCAAACTTATGGAAAAGTTATTTTCAAAAGTGATTCTAAGTTTGGCAAAATATTATTTTTGATTTATTAGTTTTTAAAAAATCATTGTTTTAAAAAAAAACAATCTCAAACACCCGTGAATTTTCTTTTTTATTTTTAGTTTGATTCAGATTAGTTGGTTTAATAATTAACAAACCATTAACCGAAACAAATAAAAGATTATTCATTTTCGGTTTAACCGAATAAGCAACCCAAAAACCAAATAACCAACCAAACCATTTATTAAAATAGAAACAACGATAATACAGAATTGTTTCATTATGATTTAAATTTTCAACTAAGGACTTTCAGATATATATATATATATATATATATATATATATATATATATATATATATATATATATATATATATATATATATATATATATATATATATATATATATATATATATATATATATATATATATATATATATATATATACATATATATATATATATATATATATATATATATATACCCTTAAGGGTACATAAGCTTAGGTACCCAAACTCATCATAATACATCGTTTTGTTTAATATATTCATTATAATGCTCTTTAAGTTCAATTCCTAACTTGATTTACAATTAAGATTTTCAAAATTTCACTATCATCTTCCTTTACATCACATATTTTTGCCAAAGATCTAGTAGACTATATATATTATAGTTGAAAATGAAAATTATGTAAGAGGGAGATAAATGTGAAATTTATAAAAATCTTGGAAGTAAATCAAATTATAAGTTGAATTATAAGAACATTGGACAATTATAATGTATATATATGATACAAAACGACGTAGTATTATGTGTTTGGGTACCTAAACTTATATACCATTAAGGGTATATATATATATATATATATATATATATATATATATATATATATATATATATATATATATATATATATATATGTTTATGAAATGCTAAAACTTAGGATTAGGGCCTATTATATATTAAAAATTTATAATTGATAAATATGATATTTAAAAATTAAGTTGGACAAATATAATAATAATCAAAGAGAAATTAAATATTTTTTATTTTTATTCCTATAAATCCTCTTATTCAATTAAATGATTATGTATCATATTAATATATTAAAATATTATTAAATAATCATTAAATATTACATCACTATGTCACTATTTCACCATTTAATTGGGTTGAAAGATTTATAAAAACAAAAAATCGAAGGATATTTAATTTCTCATAATCAAATTCTTAAAACATTGAGATAAAAGACAAAATTTAGCATCAACATTTCATAATAATCACCAATAAGAAAACTCTTCTTTTTTTTCTTTCAAATAATAAAGCATATTGCTTATAAAGATTAAATACGACATTTTACACAACATCCCCCTCAACTACACAAACACAATCAATCAAGTAAAATAAAAGAATGATAAGAAGAAATCCCCACAACCTAAAACACCAATTCCTAGGAATTTACCAAATAACTAAAATCGACATAATTAAAGATTCAATCAATTAAACCACAAAACCACTCAAAATCGCCATTAGTAGACTCAAACTCAACACCACCACAATCGATCCATGCCCTTTTAATCCTGAAGAAATATCTTGTGGCCTGAAAAATAATTTTCATTAATTTCAATTTCAACAAACAAACATCAATTTAAATCAAAAAGACATGAACGCAAATCAAGAAAATAATTTTCACTACTACTTACTTTTGCATACGGCTAAGGGCACCACAGAAAAGGGCATTATCGGGAATTGGCAACTCTGTTTTGTTGTTCTTTTCAGGATTAACGATCCTAATATATGTTTCTTGACCAAGATACCATGAGTCGAGATTTTCTGTTCTTAGATTCCAAATTCCTACGTTGTCAAGAGAGATCAAGACTGCTGTCCATGCGCCAGGATAAACCTACATATATTATATTATATTATAGAATTATAAACCAATAATTTTTTTTTTTAGTTATAATTTTTTATATTAAAAAAAAAAAAGAAAAAAAATACCTGTGTTGTTGCACGAGCAATACCATCCCACTTATTGTATTGTCCCCTACTATCACTTGTCCACTCACCATACCCCATTCTAAGATCAAATAACAAGCATCAATATAAAAAGATCACAAAAACATTTTTAAGTATAATAAAAATATAAAACTTGGAAAATTACAAAAATCCATAATATTTTGGGCAATTTTGTTGTACTTTATTATTTCCAATCAAACCAGAAAAGTTTATGATAATTTCTCAAATTAACCATTTTGACATAACAAATTACTTGTGAAACCTTGATATAAGATGTCAAAATGGTTAATTTGCAAAAGTGTCTTAATCTTTTTTTATAGTTAGAATGGAAAACCAATATAGTTTGTGAATTTCTTATGGTTTCCAATAAAAACCATAAAAAAATCCCAACATTTTTTCAAATTAACCATTTTGACAACGTCAAAATGGTTAATTTGGAAAATTACCGATGAAACCTGATACAACAGGTTTCATCGGTAATTTCTACAGTTTGATTGGAAAACTCCCCAAACCATAACCGGTTTTTTCCTTTGTAATTCAGCCAACAAAACTTGAAATTTTCACATACCCGACAACAAAAAAGGCGTATCCATCCACATGGTAGCTATGCATTTTGGTTTCATTGTTTTGGAATATAACTTCCATAAATCCACGATACGTTCCATTAATAACCGATGTTTCCATTCTAGAAGGTCCCGTGAGTGGCTCAGTTGGAAAATCAAGTTTATACGCTCCCTTAACTTTAAACTCATCTGCTAACCGAATCGGTGTTGTGGGATTCACAAATGAGATCCCACTCAGGGTTGCCCTTTTTTTTCCATTAATTGTCACGGGTGCTTTGTTTTTAAGTACGTAAACTTCAGTCACATTAATAGACCCGTATCTAAATGACCCTTGCGGGTTTGGGCGGGCCCCACTAGCTGACACATTCCACCTACATCACGCAACAAGGTTTTAGCAATGTACTTTACTCCTTTTACCAATATCTAGAGAATATAATTTACATTTCTTTAAGCATAACAAACAATATAACTTATAATTCCTTACATACCTAATGGATCTTGCTTGATTCATGGAGAAAGTATTGTCAAATTGATCTTGAGGAGGTTGAGGAAGAGGACCCGATGCTTTTCCTTTGGAATTGGAGTAATGTAATACACCAACACCAGTAACTTTTTGCCAGGTGGACTCATTAACAAATCTTGCACTAGCAACAATGTAGTAATCACTACTTGCATTTTGATCCATTGTGACTAAAAAGGAGTATGTTTGTCCCACATGTATGTCTAAGCTTGTATAGTTTTGTTGCACAGTATATGAGCCCTCTGTTTCTGCTAAAAGCAAGTTATGGTTTTGAATTCTGAAGTTCAAACTAGTTGATACTCCAACATTGCTCACACGAATGCGATACGTTTTGCCTGAAGATTATAGAGTTAAAGATCTTTAACAAACTTGTTATGAGTTAAGAAAGATTAATAAACATTTCATTGATGTTTACCTGGTTCAACATTTATGGTTTCATGATCGATTTTATCAGGAACAAGAGTGTCATTGTATCTATATGGGCCTTTGCCATTGATAAGAACACCATCAGGCATTCCAAGATCATGTCCAGCATCAAGAGTGTGTCTTAAAGCCTACAAACCCAAAACAGTCGATGTTATGTTATACAAAGTAAATGGTGAAAATGTTCACCGAGGCATTTCATCGAACACTTACTGTGTGGTTTCTTATGTACCAGTCACCTATCAAGACTGTGATATCGCCAGCTGGGTTGTCAAATGGGATAGGAATGACGGAGCGTGGGTTGATTATGAATCCACCAAATCCACCGGATGCTCTTTGAAAATTGAGAGAGGGGAAGTAGAAGTAGCTCCCAATTTGATCTTTAACTTGAAAGTTGTAAGTCCAGTTCCATTTTGGGGGTATTGGACAAGTGGTACCAAGAACACCATCTTGCCAAGAACTCCGTTTTTGCTGTACGCCAGCCCTGTTTCGAGAGAGAGACATATACGATTCAATCATACATCTTTCAAATTCGTTCGATTTACCATATTTCAATCTGGATTTGTGAGTATTCATTACAAGATTTCTGATATAATAACGATGTATACGAATCTTACCAAGTAAGAAGAAGGTCTTCATCTAATTTGTTCCTCACATTGACAACAACGTTGTTGTTGGTAGTTGAATTTATTGTAGGGCCTGGAAATTTCCCATTTATAGCAATAACCTACACGATTTAAATTCATAACAATCCCCATCAAGAACATCCTCATTAAACAATTGTCACAATCCAGATCTGAAGCTAAAATATGTAATGTTAGAAAAATCTTAAACAAACCCATCGATTGGTGTCAGTCATTTAGCAAAACCCACATGTTTAACACTTAGACATCAATCGTTGGATGAACATTGAGCGAAAACCCAGTTGAAAATAAAAGCACAAAATGCAATGAAAAAAAGGAACAGAATCTACAGCTAACCCATAGTTCTCGAAAATCAACAAAATCCAACTGTGGAAATCACAAAATCTGCTAGTATACCTGTTGCGGGACTCCAAGAGGTGAAGCAGTGATGTAAGAAATATCAAAATGGTATGTAACGGTTGGATCTTCAGCTGATGTGAAGCTTAGAAACAAGGAAATGTAGATGAAAAGAGCACAAGAAAGAAAGCTAGAAGAAGTAGCCATGGATGGGAAAGAACTTTTGAAGGTTTTTTGCTGCTCTAAAAGAAGGCAAACAATGAAATAAATGGAATTTCAGCACTTTTTAATGGGTTTACATATCAACTACAGAGAGAAAGTTAATGAATTTTAGAGAGATGGGAAGCGTTTAGTTGTGGGGACAAAGAACAAACGGCTCTTTTTATTGCAATCATCAAAATTTAGACTAAATTTATTAGACATAAATGGTCCATGTATTTGTTCCGATATTGCACTGTAAGTCCTTTTTATTTTTTTTATCTCTATCTAAGCCATGTGGATGTAATATATTGCACCGATGGTCCTTCCGTCCAATTACTTTTGTTTTCTTCTGTTAGTCATGACCACGTGCAAAGGGCATAATTGTCTTTTCTTTCATCATTTAACGAAATTCTCTATATATGACTTTTTTTTATTTCTAATTTTCTTCTTCCCCACATTGTTAATAATGTATGTGAATAAAAACTATAGTGCAAAAAGAATTCATTGTGTTATGATATTGTAGAAAGATTACAATGATCAAGTATATATTAGTTAGAAGCTAAAACTAGCCGAGAAGTATGATATTTTGTTATTGTAATATATGGACAAAAAGATCTTGATATCCTCTCTAATAAATGAAGAATAATTAATTTTACATGTTGTTTTGTACTAAATGAGATTAATTAATTAATTAAAGTATTTATTCTATTAATTTCAAAAATAACAATTATAAATGCTATATATACATTTCTTTCCTATGATATCATAAATATGCATCTAATCATATATACTTTTCAAAATAATACCATGTTTCTTATATGGTATTACAATTTACCATATAATTACCAAACTTACACGAATTTCTTAACATATATTGATTGGTTGATTCAAAGTCAAACTTTAGCTTAAATCATAGAAGTCAATTTATGTGGATCAAAAGTATTCGAAAATTAAGTGCAACCTCTTAAATAGTTTTGATAGAAAAAGAATACATTACAATCCGAAACAAATTGAAAGTGACTCTTTATAATTGATAAATTCAACGTAATTCATTATAATCGATTTTGATTTAATACCATTTTTAGTTTTTTTAGCAACTAAACTTTAACTTTAATCAACTCATATAATACTCGAGTCTCACACCTAGTTGCTAATAAAAAACATTGTTATTGCTAATAAACTACATTAATATATATATATATATATATATATATATATATATATATATATATATATATATATATATATATAATGAAATCGGCAACAGACAATATTAATAACATCCCAAAGCAACCATTTAAAAAATTAAATAAGTAAACTCAACTTGATAATGTCCTATTTGGTATATAGCAAGGTCATAAAAAAATATTCGACGTTAACTAATCGGTAGACTAAAGTTAAAGGATTAATTTGATGTAATAATTGCAATAAATATAGTAATAAATTGATATCAATTTTATTAACGAGCTTAATTTTTAATTTAAAATTTTCTTAAAATAAAGCTTTCTAATTTCTTTTATATATTTAAATTATTTGTTTAAATTTAAAAGATAAAAAATATTTTCATTATAATAATTCAATATTTTTCTTATTTTCTTTTAAATTTAAAGTTGTTAAATATTTTGATATTTATATTTATTTATTTTTTTAAATTAACACATCTAATACATGTGTCTCACAACTAATTTACTAATATAACAACTTTTTCCAATTACGGACAATATATTACCAAATTTTGTACCTAATTCAACTATAAAAATATAAACAATACTGTAATTGTAATATAAATTATTATTATAACAAATAAAATTAAAATAAACTAATATTTTATATAGAATGGAAAAATTATGGTTAAAAAAATAATAATAAATAAATTATCATGTTGTATAAAGGAAAAAACACATTTTCAGCTTTCTTGGCATGCATTAATGCATGATAATTGTCTGATTGATAGGGATGGATTTTTGGTATCAATTTCCTGTGGGCATATAGCAAAATTCAGGGAAGGCATGAAGTTACATTCTCCTCCCCTCAAGTTTTGACTTATTCTAAAATTTCTAATTCACCTTCTGTTATTTTAACACGTTTTCATAAATTTAGGACTTTTAACTCAAATTTTGACGTCATGGAGACTAAGGTGCTGTTTGTTTTTTTGAAGCAAAAATTCATGAAGTCTGCAGACCACCTCTGCAATCCTCTGTAGCAGAAGAGGTGAAACAAAAGGCTGCAGCCTATAATAAAAAGTATGTTTGTTTTTTAACATCTGCAGACTGCTGCAGTAAACTAAAATTTAAATAAACTAATTTTATAAACTAAAAATAATTTTCAACACTGAAATTTAATAATTCTAGTATTAAAACATTAGAATAATAATAACAAGAACATGTAAAAAACAAAAATATAAAATTTTTAAAAAAAAACTTAAAAAATGTAAACGAAGCTAATAGTTTTATTCTAGAAAAAAAACTAATTTTAAAAAACATTAAAAAAAGAAAATAATAATAAATTAAGAAAGTATTGCAAACGTTGTCTACAAAGTTCGTAAAAAATTACACACGTTAAAAAAGATGTAACTGAAATTGAAAATATTATTAATAAAATGGTAAAAAAAAAATTAAAAAAATCAAGTTAAAAAAACAATCATGGAAATTATAAAAATAAATTGTATCACATCCGTAAATAAAAATTTAAGAAAATCAAAGTTTTAAAAAAAAAAAATTTAAATGTTATACAAATTTAAAAAAAAAAAACACTTAGAAAAAATAAAAACTGAAGAGGTTAGAAGAGGCAAGTCAAGTGCTGCGCCACGCAGCACACGCGCAGAGGTTTTGTAGTCTGAAGTCTTCCAAAAAACAAACTGCTGCGAGAAGAAAAATGATGCGCGTGTGCTGCGCCGCGCAGCAATAAGTGGTTTGAAGAGGTTTTTATAGAAAAACAAACAACACCTAACTATAACTATGCTTCACTTGCAACTTTGGACCAAATTTGAAAAAGTAATGATAATATGAAAAAAGATTGTAATAAGAATATTGTTTAAGGACTGAAATGAAATTCTGCGAAAAGCAACGGAAGGATTGTATGGCTAGTGGTGACAGCTAAAGGCCAGTTCAAAATGACACCACTACGCGCATTTTAGCGGTAACAGGAAGATAAAAGATATCGTACACCTGACATCAGTAATCTATGTGTTAATTAATGTTCGTAATCTTTCTTTGCGTGTTTCATATGCATACTTTGCTTCATAATCACGGTTTCATCAAGACACATGGGAGCTAAACTATTTACACATAAATATGTCCTCTAAATTGGTGGTTGAGCCGCTACACAATTCCTAAAATAGACCAAGTTGTTTTTTTTCTTAAAGAAGGAAACGGGGTCTAAATACAGAAGACCCGATCCTAATCTCCAAAACCTAATTTTAATCTTTATTTTCGTTTTCATTCCCATCAGGACTACGAATTCTAACCGAAAACCGGAGATTTCTTTTTTTTTTTTTTAATATAAAAACTTTTTTCATAAAGAAAAACTCAAAATTAAAATTTTAGCAATATAAGTTTAAAATTTTACAAGACATTAAAATATTCATTAGATTACATAAAAAATATAAATAATTTTTCAACCAAATTTAAATACATACGTAAAAAACCAAGTAGAAAAAATTATCAGAATAATATTTGAGGTAATAATAAATAAACCAAAAAAAATTATACACAATGTTAAATTAGATAAATGAAGAAAAAAAATCAATATCAATCAAGTAATTACTAATGAGTTGAGTTATTTTGATCAAATTTTATGTATTATAAATCTTATTTTAAATATATGTTTTGTATGAAAATTACATCCTAAATCTTGTATTTAATAATTCTGAAATTGAATTCAATACATATGTGGTATGGACTCGGATTATCTATGTGTTATGACTCGTCTCCGTGATATGATTCTGGGATTTGACTGTAGCGGTTTCACTAATAAGGACACCCCCCCTTAAGTCCCAAAAAGTTTTGGCGTGTGCCCTTTTTAGCAAAATCATCCAAGATATGGAAGTCAATTTCGAGATGACTGTCAGACAGAAAGCAGTCTTTGAGTGTCTGCAGGAGCCTCATGCTCAAGATTTTCTGCTAACTATCCCTATTGATGGTCTTGGCCACCATATGTCTCCTGTGGAGTACCGAACTATCCTTCGTTACCGCCTCATGATTCCCATATTCCCAATTGACGAGATATGCCCAATTTGTCGCAAGGCATGTTTGGATACCTTTGAGGAACACGCGGTTCATTGTTGAGAGCTCCCTGCTTTCAAGTATAGACATGATGTAGTTCGGGATGTTCTCTTTGATGCTTGTCGGCGTGCTGGTATATCTGTGAAGAAAGAAGCGCCAGTGAACTTTTTGACGGACCCGCAGGATGGCAGGTCCACACTTAGACCGACTGACATTTTGGTCTTTGGATGGATAGGAGGGAAGCATGCGTGCATGGATCTTACTGGTGTATCTCCTCTCATTGGTTTGGGGAGCGGAGGTTTCGCAGCTGGGCATGCCGCTTTGAAAGCCGCTGCGTGCAAAGTGGTAAAGCACAACAATGCATGTAGAGAAAATCAACATGTGTTTGTTCCTTTTGCATTCGATACATTTAGTTTTCTCGCACCAGAGGCGGTGGAGCTCCTTAACAGAGTCCAACGGGTCATGCATTCTAATGTCATATCTCCTAGATCCACAAATGTTGTTTTCAAAAGAATAGGTTTTGTCATCCAAAAAGGGTTTTGTATTAGTTTTATATATTAATATTTATCGGCGATCATCACTGTTTTTTTATTTGGGGATTTACCGTCATTGATTAATTTGGAGATTTCCTGATCAAACCGGGTGTGGGTTTTGGGTTCCCCGTCAGGTACAGAGTTTTATTCATCCCTTACCTTTTTTAATTAATAGATTTACTAAAAATCATATATAAAGCGAAAATATCTTTTGCTTGTAAAGATAATTTAAAATGATTCACGGATCTACTAAATAATAAAAATTGTTACGTGTGTGCACCTATTTACTCACATGTAGTAATGCTTTAGACACCCTCGATGCAAGCATAAATGTTCATCGTTAAAGAGTCGTGATGTCATCTACTTCCATAAGTGTTTGGAGATTATATGTATACATATTTTTTTTATTATTGCAATATGATTCGTGGTTTACACCTTTTATTTTGTCAACTCTATAACGATAAATCAATAGAAATAGTCATATTTGATATTGTAACACCCGTAAATTCGAACTAGACATTTAAGAGATTATAGTTACGATTATTCATTTTATTGAATAATTAAAATTCTCAATTTGGATAATTGCAAATAATTAAATGAGAATTCTTCATACACAATACGTGCTATATAAATGATAATTATAATTAATTATTGTGTATATTTTATATGGATAAATATTATGGGCATATTGTTGGGTTTTAAGTACTATAATACTCTTATGGTGCACATACAACCCTAGATGTTTTGGAATTAAGTTTTCTCTAATTATGCATGCAGTTTCATTTTTCCAAAGCATACACCCTAATTAGCATGCAATTAGAGATATACAACATAAAACCAGGTTAGATGAATACCTCTTAGCGTAGCTCGTAGTTCTTGGCCTTTAAAAGCTTTAGCACCTCAAATGTAATGCCTCTAATGTGTTACAAACATCAAATGCAAGAGGAGGCTGAGAGGCTAGAAAGCACCAAATCGGTTATGGCTCATCTTTGGAATGCACTAGCCAATTTTGGGGTTTAAGGGATTACTTTTATAGTGTGGAAATCCTAGGGTTTCTTCCATGCAAACCCTACTTCACCATGACCCTTCATATTTCTTAGGACCTTTAGGTTAAACCTTCATGGACTATCATATATGTTTAGCCCATCCCTAATCAACATGGATCATTAGCCCAAACTATAAGTATTAGTGATTTACTTAATCAGTCCCCATAAATTTAATCAGTACCTTTTGATCACTAAATTAATTCCAAATTAATTCTTGATCAATACTAATTAAATAATATAATTTCTCAATTAATATATTAGAAATTAATAGATTATTTATATAATATATTAATATATCACAAACAACCTCTTTCTCAAAAGTCCATCCTATCAAATTGCTTCGGTGAAGGCAACCCAAAAGGATTATGCTACTATCGGGTCAAGTACATACCAATTATAGTTATGCGCTTAGACACCTAATCCAACAGTCTCTCACTTGGATAAGTCTAATAACTATGACTGCCAATGTGACTTCAAAATTCGATTAGCAATCGAAGCTCTTAAAAGTCGTTGTTGAACTCTGACCTAGTCAGCGACGCGTCCTTTAGATAAGGGATCATACAATCCTCTGTTCTTCAAGATATTGTGTGGAAAAAGACATGGAATGAAGTCATACTCATTTTCCAACAGTTTGTTTCCCGATTTCTGATTCGTTTGACATAGAACTTAATTGAACACATCAATTAAGTCCTGGTCGGGCCTGACACATAAGTCAAAACAAAATCATCGAGGGGCCCAAGATATGGCTTTTGATCCTCTTAGGATAAAAGAAACTGATAAATTTCGACTTATATGCTTGTACTAACTTCTCGTTAAATCATATAAAACAATATGTTTTATAACATCAAGTTACTAATGCATTTCCATACTATCAATGCACAACCAACTCGTAGTCAACAACTCATATATCTTGGTTTGAAGACTATATGATATTATCGTCTCATAATCACTTGTGATAAATTCCATGAAGTGATTCATGTGAGGGTGGGTTTAATCCAATACCCAAATCTTATTTCAAGAGCACTCACGAATGTTGTAGCAACCTTTTGCTATGTCTAGACACCTTAGACAATCTACAAGCCAATTCATGACAGTCTAGCCTCATAACCTACTTCCAAAGTATGATCGACTGTAGATAGTTTGAATAATCTTATTATTCTAGAAGTCAAAAGATGCAAAAGTGAAACAATAGTAAACAATTAACACAAGATAGTAACTTTACTTATAAATAAAACTCCTTTTATTCAATCACCAAAGGTCAATTACATTTTATCTATTACAAGTTTCTAAACAGCTATCTAATCACTAAAACTAATATCGTCCTTCAGCCGAATACTCCTAGCATGCTGCAAGTACTTCACCCTACTCAGTCCCTTCGTAAAGGGATCTGTTGGGTTATCCTCTGATGATACCCTCTTTACTACGATGAGTCCTTCTTCTACTCGATGTCTTATGAAGTGATATTTTCTATCGATATGTCTGGATCTTCCATGATCCCTCAGTTCCTTGGTTAAGGCGACCGCTCCTTCATTATCGCATAAAATCTCCATAGGCTCCTTTATGGATGGTATAACTCTAAGGTTTCCGATCAAGTTTTTCAACCATATCGCCTCCTTTGATGCTTTTCTCGCCGTTATGTACTCTAATTTGCACGTTGAATCAGCTATAGTCTCCTGCTTTGAACTTTTCCAATTTATTGCTCCTCCATTCAGGGTAAATACTCAGTCCGACTGAGAGCAGAAGGTCTGAAAACTGGTGTCAGTATACCCCGTTACTCTCAAGTCATCACTCCTACCGAGGGTAAGGACCCAGTCCTTAGTCTTCCACAGGTACTTAAGAATGTTCTTTACTGCAGTCCAGTGAGCTCTACCAGGGTTCCCTTGATATCGATTAACCATGCACAAAGCAAAAACCACATCAGGGCGAGTACACATCATAGTGTACATGATTGAGCCAATAGCGGAGACATATGGCACTAGACTCATATCCGCTATCTTTTCATCAGTTCCCAGACTCTGATCCTTGCTCAGTTTGGTATTGCTCTGGATAGGCAATTCACCTTTCTTAGAATTCTCCATGTTGAAACGTTTCAACACATTATCCAAGTAGGTACTTTGACTAAGCCCTATTAGCCCTTTACTCCTATTTCTCAATATCCTTATCCCTAGAATGTAAGCAGCTTCCCCAAGGTCCTTTATAGCGAAACACTTCCCAAGCTAGGACTTAACCTGCGTCAAGGTTGGGATGTCGTTTCCTATGAACAGTATGTCATCCACATACATTGCCAGGAAGCTAACTACAGTCCCACTAGCCTTGGCATACAAACAGGACTCATCCTCGCTTCTTGAAAATCCAAACTCTTTGAATTTCTCATTGAAACAAAGATTCCATCTGCGAGATGCTTGTTTCAATCCATAAATGGATTTCTCAAGCTTACACACTCTATTAGGGTACTTCGCATCGACAAAACCCTCTGGCCTATTCATGTAAACATCTTCAACTAACTTTCCATTAAGGAAAGTGGTTTTGACATCCATTTTCCATATTTCATAATCATGAAATGCAGCTATGTCTAGCATAACCCTTATAGATTTAATCTTCACTACTGGTGAGAAGGTCTCGTCATAGTCAACTCCATGAGTTAGAGTAAATCCCTTCGTAACCAATCGCGCCTTATATGTATGTACTTTACCATCCATGTCCTTCTTCTTCTTGAAGATCCATTTGCACCCGACCATCTTACGACCTGGTACATTGTCAACCAAGCTCCAAACTTGATTGTCATACAAGGACTTAATCTCGTTTTCCATCGCCTCTTTCCATTTTGCAGACAAGGGCCCGCCATGGCTTACTTGTAGTTAGATGGCTCATCCAAATTTACCAATGTACGGTTAGTTATAAACGTATCACCTTTCGTAGTAACATGAAATCCATAAAACTCTGGTGTCATTCTGACTCTACTGGAACATCTCAGAGCTAAGGACTCGTCAATTGGTCCAACAGGAGTTTCCTCTTCAAGTTGAGTGCTAGTCTTTAAGGTTCCTTTATCACTTAACTCTTGAATCTCTTCAAGGTGAATTTTCCTCCCACTACCCTCTTGGAATATGAGTTCTTTTTCATGGAAAACCCCTATCCTCGCAATGAAGACAACATTGTCACTCGGTCTATAGAAGTGACATCTAAAGGATTTCTGTGGGTAGCCAATGAAAATACAATTCTCACTTCGAGGTTCGAGCTTGTCGTGAGTCTCTCGTCTTACGAAAGCCTTGCAACCCCAAACCTTGATATGTGCCAACGAGGGAACCTTCCCTGTCCACATCTCATGTGGTGTTTTGGCAACCTTATTAGTTGGGACTAGATTAAGGATATGGGCGACAGTCTCTAATGCATACCCCTAGAATGAGATAGGTAACGAAGCTCAACTCATCATGGAATGAACCATATCCAACAAGGTTCGATTGCACCTCTCAGCCACACCATTAAGTTGTGGTGTCCTAGGTGGCTTAAATTGTGAAACAATTCCACATTCCTTAAGATAGTCGTGGAACTCGATACTAAGATACTCACCACCTCGATCTGATCGGAGCATCTTTATCTTCCTGCCCAGTTGATTCTCCATTTCTTGTTTAAACTCTTTAAACTTATCAAAGGTTTCTGACTTATTCTTAATTAAGTAGATATACCCATATCTATTATAATCATCGGTAAAAGTCACATAGAAGCGGTTAACATCCCTTGTGGCGGATCTGAAGGGTCCACACACATCGGTGTGTATGAGATCCAACAAACCCTCACCTCTTTCACAAGTACCAATGAAAGGTGACTTGGTCATCTTTCCAAGCAAACAAGATTCACATGTGTCATCTGACATTAAGTCAAATGACTCCAACACTCCAGCCTTTTGGAGCAGGGCTATGTGTTTCTTATTGACATGTTCAAGAAGACAATGTCACAAGCATCCTTTGTCCAAACCATTGGATGAATCGATGTGCAACATATTATTTCGTAAGTTATCTACAACCATCATAGTTTCATATATACCATTACAAGGCAATGCTTCAAAATAAAAGATAGCATTATAAAAATCATTAATAAAACCGATTTCATTATTAAATGTAAATCTAAAACCTTATTTATACAAACCATGAAAAGAAATAATGTTTCTCGCCATATCTGACGAGTAGCAGCAATTATTCAACTCTAAATTTAAACCACTACTAAGTAATAAAGAATAAATTCCAATCTTGGTGACAGACAACACTTTCCTATTCCCCATGATTAGGTTCATCCTCCCATGCTCCACATCCTTACTTCTTTTTAGTCTCTGCTAATCAGAACAAATGTGAAAACCACATCCTGTATCAAGGAACCAGGAATTAATATGTGATGAGTTATTAGACTATTTAGTGTAAATACCTGTGAAGGTGGGTTTTATCTTCCCATCCTTGATGTCCTACAAGTATTTGGGGCAACTTCATTTCTAGTGCCCTTTTCTGTTGGATTAATGTCTAAGTCTATAACTATAATTGGTAAGACTTGACCCGACCCGACATGATCCATTTGGGTTGCATGGCATCATGCATTTGGATAGACTATAATGAGAGAAATAACATTTAAGGTTTGTTAATATATTATAAGTTATAGTATATTAATAAGATTATTTAATTAGTATTGATCAAGAATTAATATAGAATTAATTAAGTGATCAAAAGAAGACTAATTAAATATATGGGTTGATTGTGTAAATCATCCATACTTGTATAGTAGGCTAATGCTCCATGGATTATCAAGTTAGGCTAAAACCCATATGATGTTCCATGGATGCTCCATGATGTATTTGAACCCATGGATACAAGGAAATGGAAAGCCATGACAATTAGGGTTTACCTTAATTGTAACAACTATATAAGATCATATTCTTTGACAAAATCGGCCACTAAGTGAGGAAGAAAAGGGTTAGCCGATTTTAGAAGTGTGGTGTTTCTCTCTAAGTCTTCCAAGTGCATATGATGTTGTGTGAACCATTTGAGGTGTCACACTTGGGGCACTAGGCACTCAAGCTTCATGAAGACATTCTACATCAAAGAGGTATGTATTCTATCTTGTTATATTCATTGTTTTGTATGCTAGATTAGGATAATACCTTGGATGTTCATATTTGCATGTATAATAGAGAAAACATAGATCCAAGGTATTTAGGGTTGCATGTACACTTAGGAGTGTTAGAATGCTCAAAACCCAACAGTAGTATCAGAGCCTAGGCTTGCTTTCTCTTATACTTGATGCAAATAGATTTTTCGAAGCCAAGAAACTGTCAGAGCCTAAAACTCGACGAGTTCTGGTAGAAAACTCGACGAGTTCATGTATTAGAGCATGAACTCGACGACTTTGGCATCCAGACAACATATCTTCGTGGTTTTTGGCTGGAATTGGACTAGGAACATTACCATAAGCTGTTTTTGAACTTATACACTTGTTTTTGATGTGGTAATGTTCATGCTAATCCAATTTCATAGATAATTGTCAATAGATTCATGTTTTGAATTAGTTTAGTGATTAGGCTAATTACATGGAAAAGTTTGATTTGAATTATCTTGTTCTTATGAGTTGCTTAGATTAATAGGAAGTTATGTGAAATTGTTGTTTTCAATCCAAATTAATCTAAGAGTTGATTCTAAAATGTGTTTTTGTAACTTGTCCTCAAGTTACATGAAAAGTCACATTAAAGTTTCTTAAAACTCATAAAAGTTGGCAAAGGTTACAAATATGAAGAGTCTTGTTCTCATTAAATGGTTTTATGACTCCATAACTTGTCCTCAAGTTATGGAAAGTCAAGAGTCACTTCATTAAGTAATATAATTTGTAACCTTAATTAATTCCATAAGTGACAGAATAAAGAAAAAGTTACATTCTTTAATAATTTAAAGTCTTCCATAACTTGTCCTCAAGTTATGGAACTTGAAGAATTTTTGGATTAAAACTACTTTAAACACATAAGTTATGGAATTAATTAGTTTTGAATAGTTTCAAAACTTGCCCTCAAGTTTTGGAATTTGAAAAGTTTTCACTTATGAATAATTAAATTCCAAGTTAGCCCTTAGAGTTTTAAAAGTAAAAATTCAACCCTTATACTTTATAATATTATAAGTTAATAATATTTATATATATGTATAAGAGTAAAAGTCAGTCTTACCGTTAGCAGGCCTCATTCACGAAGCTGGTCTATAAGGGGGGTATAAGGTTACTGCCTATAAAATGGCAGTTTAATGGGTGTACACTCTCACCCACGGCTTCCTTAACTGGTGGAGGGTCATTAGCCGAACGGGTAGGACAAAGACTATAAGTTTTCCCTTCATTAAAAGTATTAATGATAAATACTAAGTAACTAAACACTTATAATTCCCAATCTTAATTACTTAGGAAAATGTGAATAAGGTGCTAACCCATGAAATTACACTTGGCACTTTGCTTAAGTCGGTTGGTGGAGCGTGTGTGGTTTACCAGTACACTAGCTTGATTTAACAGGGTAGGCAAAGGGTTTCTTAAAGTTTAATCATAGGCCGGTGGAGCGTGTGTGGTTTACCAGCACATCGGTTGGGTGATAAACATTTAAGAGTACCAAGTAATTTGCATGGTTACTTCACACCTTGTTTTGTGATCCTCGACATCCCAGTCACAAAACCTGAAGGGCACACTCGAGATTGAAACATGCCATTGAAAAGTTCGATGAATATCAAAAGATATAGGAGTTTCCAATCAAATTAAAACTTAATTATATTTCATTTTTTCATGGTGGAAATTGGTAAATCGTCATTTACCTACCTTCAACTATTTTATAACTTGGATTATGGCATCCCTCTTCTAGTTATAAATAGGTTGTTGGGTTTTAGCCTTAATATTTCATATTGGGTGTTATATTAAGGACTTTTAAATCAACTAAACTTGAATATCTCCCAAAAGATGTCTAGTTCATACATTTATGATCTTCCCAAATCTCTTGGAACTTCACTTCCTCCACCTCCTCCAATTATTCTCCCTGACCCACAAGTTCAAGGTCACTCAAGCCCTATTGGCAAGGCAAGGTTTAGGTGTGATCACATATTGGAGATGAAGTCACATATTGACAAGCCGGGAGAGTTGGGTGTCAAAGTCTTGAGAAATTTGGTGGTTCAATCACTTTCTAAGTCACATAGTGAGTTCCTTTGGGACTCCTATGAAATAGACTATGACAAGACCCTTAATGATCTTATCTATTTACTTGGTACTGCTGAATCAGCAATGATTTGAAAGGCTAGTAAATAAAATTTGGTTAGAAGATCGACTTCCCAAAACTTTATGGACAGGGACAATAATGACACAGGAAATCCAGAAAAACATTCTCTTCCCAATGGAAAGGGATTGGCCATAGTTAACTTGGTTGACCAAATGGTAAAGAGAAATGCTAAGTCTGTGATAGTCTCATGTACCATTATCAAAGAGCCCATATGTTAAATTGCCAAAGGAAGGGGCATTGGTTACAAAGCTACCAAACTTACCTAAGGATGGTAAAGTCAATGGGTTTGACTTTATTTTAGGTAAAGTCCATTTGTCTAACTCTGTTAAGTTTCTACTCTGAGATTCTTATTACATGATGTGACTGGGTCATATAGTGATGTTTTAAGAATCAAAGAAAAGGTGGAGAAGGAAGTATATGTTGATTCTGATCGCGAAGATGGATTTCGATCGCATGGTTAATGATCAGAATTTTGAGCAGGTGCTTAAGAGTTATGATAAATTGCTTAGGAATAGATAACAACAAAGTTTTCATATACATTTGCATTGTAAGGATTAGTTTTTCCGCAAAGTTTTAAAATAAAAGAAAAGTTTTTAATTTTATTTATTTTAAGTATCCTTATAATGGCATTTGTGTAAGAAATTGTTGTTTATATGATTCCATTGATGGCAATAATGGAAAATGGTTTTGATTCTTTCATTTGTGGTAATGTCTAAATTTACCAAATAAGGAAAGCTTCTCATCACCCAAGTTTCAAATGGACCGAAACTTGGAATCATACAAGTTGTATAGTATGATGAATGAGAACTTTCAAGCATTGGAAAATTAAGACTAATTACTTGTTCACATGGATGTGTGAGTCAAGTAAAGGACTAAGGGATCGAGTACACAAAAGATCGATAAGACTATTCGTCACGATTTACTAAAGTTTAGTAAATATGGTTATACTTACAGGCTTAAGTGTAATTATGATACATTGGAAATTTTTTGATGTATGGCAAAACGAATAAGAAGAATCAAATTAGGTAGAAGGATAAAAGTTTCTCAAATCTGAAAAGATGGGAGAGTACTTTAGTATCATGTTATATGATCATCTTAATGATTAAGAGACCTTATCACAGTTCATCCTCTAAGTGCATTCTAATAACTAAGAAGAGGAGCTATTTGAAGTGGTCAAATCAAGAAGATGAGTCATACTTCGTTCCAAAACAATTCTTAGAGTCATACTCCAAGATTGTAATGTGAGTGATATATCTTAAAGAAGGTTTATTAACACTAGTCAAATGTAAAAGTAAAAGGTTATCTACTTTTGTACATTTGAAATTGGTAAGTTGTGATGTTTTCGATAAAACAGAGACCAATTTAGGCCAATTGTGTAAAGTGTTTGTCTTCATAAAGAATCCGCACTATCCCTTGAATATTTGACAAGAGAGTCTTATGTGTCAAGAGGACAATGGGATTTTTTAAGGTCTTGAAAGTCTCAAGAACTAATCAAGAATAAAACCTAAAGTTCTTCACTAGCACACGACTTGAGGTTTATAACCTATCGTGTTGACATATTCTGTGCCCATTCCAGTGAAAGTTGGCTTTGCATATGAGTTCTCAGAGTCCTCATTTGGTTGCATAGCTACTTGGAAGCTATGGCATGCCCTTGTGCTGCCAAATGGCAAGAACTTAAGATTGCACAAGTTCAATCCATATGAGTTTAGATTTGTCACTAACCTTGTCTTGTGATTATGGTTTTGACAAATTCATATGGGTAGGAACTCATACACCATAAAAATCTAAGTGTCATAAAGTTTCTCTCCGATTCATGAAAATGATGGTGAGGAAACACTTCCACTAAGTAGATTTGTAAGTAGATAGTAATCTTTGCATTCTCAAAGTTGTTAGTAGGCACACTAACATGGACTTATGAGAAATAGCAAAGGTCTAAACAATTAAGACTATGATTATGGAATCCCTTTTCATAGTTATGAAATTGTCTAGACACACCTGTGAGCTATCTAAGATAAGGTGTATGATTTTGATAAAGTCTTATCAAAGCAATCTAGCATCAGAAATCTGAACTTTGGTAAAAAAGTCAATAGCTGATTTCTGAGTACATGTCAAAGCTAGTGGGAGCATAAGTGTTATGCTAATAATCATCATGTTAGTGGGAGCATGATAATTATGATAAGTATTGCAAGTTAGCAATGTTAATTATAGAAAACAAAAGTTTCAATTCGTGAGGTTGCAGGGGTTGAAAAAGTTGTTTTGCTATAATTAAGGGAGAGGAAATTATACTTCATTTCAATTATGAAAAGCTTAGATAGAGTTTATAATCATTTTAAAGAGCTTTTATTGTGAATTTTAATCACCTTTAGTCAAGAATATATATATATATATATATATATATATATATATATATATATATATATATATATATGAATTTCATGTTGGATTGGTTCAACTTAAGAAAATTCTATATATTGCGTTCTTAAAATTTGATTATGATTACGACATCCCTTTTCATAGTAAAATTTTGAGAATATGGCAAACAAAAAAAATTATTATGGCAAAAGACTGGTCTAGAACCATGTCTTTATGTGAAACATCATGAATCGTGTCCCATTTATTCTTTCTGAAATTTTCAAATGCCTTGGGGCATTAAGGAGGAAAATGTATAGAATTCGATATGACTAAAGTGATTAAGAAATTATCGAAGATAATCTAAGGTTTACCAAAGATTGGTTGCTCAAGGACAGTTGTAAGTATAGTGTGAATTTTGGAAGGGCCATATTGACATAGTCTGAAAAGAGGCAACTCTTGTTCAGAAGTAGTAGTCAAAATGGGAATATAGAGTTGTCTCTATAGATAGAAGCAATATGTGTAAGATTAGAAAGAACTTAGTACAAGAAGCATGTTCAAAGCAATGTATACTTTGAACATAAGGCGTTGTGTCCATGGAGTAGGTTTTCATTAGAATACCCTGTAATGATTGTTGACAAGTATTTGTGACTTTGTACACATTCATTGCAAGAGGGTAGGGAATTTAAGTTTAAATCCTAACAAGATTTCGATTTGGGAGTGTGAAATTAGAATCATTGAAAGTTTGGTCAATTGGTTTATTTCACAAAGTAAGGATCATAGATAAACACTTGGTGTATGGCAAAGCTATTGTTTAGGAAAACATAGTGTACATGCTTGGAGCATGGGATACCTAGTGTTTTAATTCAAGTATAAAGTTGATAAAACCGAAACAATGAATAATGAGTAATCAGTGTGGTGATGAATAGAAGTGGTCTATTTATATTCATAGGGTTTGATACCATATTTGATTCATTTATTCTTGTGATTCAATTTGCATGTTTTGACTTCCATAATAACTAGGTTATTCTTCCGAAATGACTAAGTTATTTAAACCATCCACAGTCGGTCATATGTTGGAAGTAGATATGAATCAAGACTGTCATGGGTTGGCTTGTAGAGGTCCAAGTTGGTGGACAAAGTTGTGCTACAACGGTCATGAGTGCTCATAAGTTCTGAGTATTGGATTCAACCCGCGCTCATTTGACTCACTTCATGGATTTTATCACGAGTGATCATGAGACGATAATATCTTATATTCTTCAAACCTAGAGATATGAGTTGTTACTATAAGTTGGTTATACACTGATTGCATGAAACCGCATTGGTAACTCGATGTTATAAAACATGTCTTTATGTATGATTCAACAAGTAGGAGAACAAGACATATGAGTCGAAGTTTATCCATTCCTTTTACCTTCGGGATAAAAGCGATATATGTGGGCCCCTCGATGATTTAGCGATGACACATGTGAGTGCTTGGCCAAGCCAGGACTGATTTGATTTGTTCAATCAGTCAGTCGTCATAAATCAGAAATCGGGAAACAACAAATGGACAAAGAGAATGATTTATAATCCATGTCTCAGTCTATATGATATCTAGAATGGAGGAATATATGATCCCTTATCTAATGGCACTAGGCACTCAAGCTTCATGAAGACATTCTACATCAAAGTGGTATATATTCTATCTTGTTATGTTCATTGTTTTGTATGCTAGATTAGGATAATACCTTGGATGTTCATATTTGCATGTATAATAGAGAAAACATAGATCCAAGGTATTTAGGGTTGCATGTAAACTTAGGAGTGTTAGAATGCTCAAAACCCAACATTTTCATGACAATGGAAGCACTCTGCTACCTTTGGATTGGAAGAGGGTTTAGCAGAACCACTTTTCGTCCCACTAGAAGAAGATCCATCATAGGTCTTTCCCTTGTGGCTCTTAGAAGGAGCCTTCCTCTTCTTTGTTTTCCCATTTCCTTTTGTCAGAACAAGGGCAACAGCAGTACGAGTGGGTACAATAGACTTGCCTTTCAAATTACTTTTAACAGTTCTTAGTAGGCCTTGAAGCTTGCTTAGAGTGACCTCCTCCTTGTTCATATGATAATTCATTCTAAACTGATCATAACAAGGAGGCAAAAGAGTGTAGGATAATGTCAATGACCAACTCTTCATCGAAGTTTACATTCAACTTCAGCAAGCGGTCCACAAACCTTTGCATCTTTTGCAAGTGGGACGTGATGGACTCTCCTTCCTTCATTTTTGTTGTAATCATTGAGGAAATTATTTCATACCTTTCCTGTCGAGCACTTTTATGGTATATTTCCATCAAGTCTTGGTGCATCTCGTAGGGCCAAAAGTCCTCATAAGACTATTGAAGCTCAGCAGTCATGGTAGCAATCATGATGCACGACAATTTTTTTGCATCCCTCTCATGAACCCTATATTCCTCGATTTGGTCGGGAGTAGAAGTTTGTTCATCAATATCCTTTAGATCTTTATTGAGGACATATTCTTTGTCCTCGTAGCGAAGGGCCATATGAATGTCTTAGATCCAATCGTTGAAGTTTGACCTATCGAAGATAATTCTCCCAACCAAGTTCATGAGGGAGAACGAGCTAGAAGGGTTGGAGCCAGAAGCGGCGTTGGAAGACATCTGAAAAGAAAGACAAAGTTTAAATTAGATAAGAATCCTTAACATAACACCCAAATGAAATATTAAGGCTAGGACCCAACACAATATTTCAAAATTCGGAAGAGGGGTGTCGTAATCCAATTGAAAAATATTTGAAGGTAGGTAAATGACGAGCTACCAATTTTTACCATGAAAAATGAAAAAGAGTATTAAGTTTTAAATGAATTAAAATTACTAGATTCTTTTGAGATTCATTGAACTTTTCAATGGTATGTTTATATCTCGATTATGTCCTTAAAGTTTGTGACTGGGATACCGAGGATCATAAATAATGTGTGAATAACCATGCAAATTGATTGGTACTCTTGATGTCACTTATCACCTAATCAATGTGCCAGTAACCCACGCACGCTCCATTGATCTATGATAAACATCAAGCTACCATTTCCCACCCTTATTAGTCCCAAATTAGTGTGTCGGTTAACCACACATGCTCCACTAACGACTTGGCAAGGTGCAAAGTACAATTTCATTGAATAACATCATTTTCACATTTTTCATAAAGCAACTAAGATTGGGAATTTATAAAATATTTAGTTACTTTTAAATTTATCATTATACTTTTTAATGAAAATTAATGTCCTATCTTACTCGTTCGGCTAACTTCATTATAGACTAGCTTCATGAATGAGGCCTACTAACGGTAAGACTAACTTGTCTTATACATACATATATATATATATATATATATATATATATATATATATATATATAAGTATTAATCTTTTAATATTATAATAGTATAAGGGTTAAATTTTAAACTTTTGAAATTCTAGGGTTTAGAATTAAAGTTTCATAAATGAGACTTTTCAAGTTCCAAACTTGAGGACAAGTTTTGAAACTCTTCAAAACCTTTTGAGTTCCATAACTTATGGAGTTAATGTTTCGTGAATGAGACTTTTTATATTCCATAACTTGAGGGCAAGTTATGAAATTCTTCAAGAAACATTTAGATTAAATTTTTTACACTAATACAATTATCATATAATTTATCTTTTACCAATTTGACCTAATTTAACTTATATAGCATGAAAATTCACATCAAACAAAACAAATAATCAAATTATCATATAATCAAATCGTTACCTTAAAATTTGATAATTGTCATTCAATTGGATAATGATAATCACTACCATATCAGAAAAAAATAATTTTATGATTCAAACCAGTTTGTGGTAATGATCCTAATCAAATTCTGGCAAAAAAAAACTGAAAAACTGCCATGAGTTCATCATCAAATCATCTAACTCGTCGAGTCCAACAGTCACAGTCCATAATTGCAATTTTTTCAGCTTTGAAAATAACACAGTTGCATCAATATAATAGAAAACATCCTAGTCTCTGATACCACCATTGGGTTTTAAGTACTATAACACTCCTATGGTGCACACACAACCCTAGATGCTTTGGATCTAAGTTTTCTCTAATTATACATAAAATTTCATTTTTCCGAAGCATACACCCTAGCTAGCATGCAATTGGAGATATACAACATAAAACCAGGTTAGATGAATACCTCTTAGCGTAGCTTGTAGTTCTTGGGCTTTAAAAGCTTTAGCACCTCAAATGTAATGCCTCTAATGTGTTATAAACATCAAATGCAAGAGGTGGCTTATAAGAGAGATGCTAGAAAGCACCAAATCGGTTATGGTTCACCTTTGGAATGTACTAGCCAATTTTGGGGTTTAAGGGATTACTTTTATAGTGTGGAAATCCTAGGGTTTCTTCCATGCAAACCCTAATTCACCATGACCCTTCATATTTCTTAGGCCCTTTGAGTTAAACATTCATGGAATATCATATAGGTTTAGCCCATCCCTAATCAACATGGATCATTAGCCCAAACTATAAGTATTACTGATTTACTTAACCAGTCCCCGTAAATTTAATCAGTACCTTTTGATCACTAGATTAAGTCCAAATTAATTCTTGATCAATACTAATTAAATAATATTCTCAATTAATATATTATTCATATAATATAATAAATATACTACAAACAATCTCTTTCTCAAAAGTCCATCCTATCAAATCGCTCTGGTGAAGGCAATCCAAAAGGACCATGCTACTATCGGGTCAACTAAATACCAATTATAGTTATGGGCTTAAATACCTAATCCAACATATATATATATATATATATATATATATATATATATATATATATATATATATATATATATATATAATATTTGTATAAAACCTTTTTATAAACTTAACAAATTATGTAAAATAATTTTGTATAATAAAAAGATTAATTGGGATAAATAATCTATAAAAAAGTTATAGTAGTCATGATTATGAAGTCGTGAGTATAAAAAAGCCAAAATCTGACGTCATATGAAGAAGTTGTGATTTTTTGATGTTACGCGTTCAACGGAGTTTGTCAGTTTTTGTTGTAAAATACGAAATGTAAATATGTTACTCATTAGCCAAAATGATGTAAAGAAGAGTCAATGTCCTCGTAAATACTAATCCGTAGATGTGAAGAACGTCAACAACGGAGCTCGTATGAGGAAGTTATGAAGTTCGCAAAAATATTCCACAATATACTTTTTATAAAATATAAAGTAAAAAATAGAATGTGAATTAGCTTTTTTGATCTAAAGATAAGTTATAGTACATGGGAATACAAAATCGTGGATATAAATAATGTGGAAAACGGAACTTGTATGCAAGAGATACGGTTTTTCAAAGATTACGAGAAATTACTTGCGAAGGCGACGTAGCACCATAGGAGTGTGCTACGTGGCACTGACAAAAACCAACTTTCGCACCAATTTAAAGTCAACGTGACACTCCTAGAATGTTGATGCGTGGGCTTCTTCAACCTATATATATGGCTCATTTTTTTTTCTTTTATTATGCACACCATTCTTTCTCAAACTTTTTCCCGCACCCTGGGATCCAACTTTATGAGTTTTCAAGCATCGTAGCGAGGTAATACAGTGTTGGAAAACCCGACGAAAGAAGTAATTAACTGAAGTTAAACCTGCGAAGTTTCTAAGTTTTCGCTAGAAAACCTATAAGTTGAGTTGCAATTACCTGTTTGTTAACTGTAACTTATATTTAAGTTTATTGTCATTATAATGAGCATATAAATAAGAGTTATTAGTAATTACAATTATAATACTAGTTAATATGCTTATAGGATTGATGTCTACAGAAGATCATATTGATGTGTTTCAAGTGGATTTTCTGTTGAATCAAATATTAATATATCGAAAGATTCTTAACAACAAAGTAAATCGAACAATAAAAGCAATGATCGAAGTTGTACTGAATGATTAAAATCAATGCCTTAGAAGAGCTCGATGAAGAACTTCTCTGTAAATACACGGTAGGGAATCACAAAACTATTAACCCTAATATAATATATGTATGTAATATTTATTGTCTAACCCTAACTCATAATGACGCATGGATAGGCCCAATACGCTAATAATAAAGAATAATTACAAGCATTACAAAATTGACACAACACCATAAATATCCCGACAATCTCCCCTTTTGTGTCAATAAGGAGAGAAGATTCTTCACAATTGAATGCTTTTCTGAACCTTGAAGAGTTTTGCCATTAATGCAAGCAAGTTTTTGTGAACAGTGACACACCACTTAATTATGTTTGTGAAGAATTTCTTCTCAGCAATATCATTTTCTTTGCAAGCTTCAGATAACCCCAAAACATTCACCAAACATGAAGTGGAATACAATTGCTTGTCAGGCAAAAAGAAAACAACATATTTGAATATTCACACCGGTCTTGTCTCATTGTTGGAACGCCATACTCAAATCATCCTTCAAAAAATTTCCTTTCGACATCTTGTCAAGATCTTTCGGATTTTCTTTAGGCTGGACGGTGGGTTTCTTTCTAAGAACTGCAGTAATTTCCACATCCATTTTAGCAATCTCAAGAATGTAAGAGATTAACATTCTTTCCAGATGCTCCAAAATCGGATCAAATTTTTGTGCATCCTTTGACAGAAGAGAAAAGAGAGAAAACCAATCATATGGATTCAAACAAGGTAAGTCAGTGAGTGTGAACTTAAAGACTGAACTCAGTGAACCTCAAATAGCCTTGAAGTGAGCATTGATAAAGCTCTCAATTTCAATAGGACGAATAACCTTCACAACGGAAATTTTCTTTGAACTCCAGGTTTAGTATTGAGGCTTTGCATGTTTAAGATAGAAGGAAATCTGCAGAAGATTAGCATTGTTGTCTGACTCTGGAGCCTTCACCACCTTGTTAAAACATCAAAACAAAAATGCCTTCAGAGTAATAGGAAAATCAGTTGCAACTCCGAAGTGTTTCCATCTCAAATGAAGTCATTGGTTCCAACCAGTATACATTCAAATTATCTATGGCTTCGTTTAAGATTCGCTCCCTGGACCAAGCTAGAAAGAGAGCATTCTGAGTTTCCAGATTCAGATGAGCATCATGAGCCTCTCTCTTCTTAGCTTCAACTTCTCTTTCTATTCTATGAGTTCATCAAGCTCTTAATCACTTTTCCTTTGTTGTAATTGAGCCTCTTCATATATATCATCCTGTTCTTCTTGATCATCTTCACCAATTAACTTTCCTTTTCCTTTAGATCCCGAGGCTACATTAACATTTGAATCTTTTGATTTGGGTGGAGAATTTGTTGTTTCATGTTTATTCGAACCACTTGTAGTTGTTCTCTTAACTTCTCCCCCTTGTTTTAGAAGTGATTCGGACTCCAAAACACCTTCTAAACAGTTTAGCATTAAGAACACAAGCTTTAGTTTCTTTGCAAGATGTTTCCTAACAGAAACAGTGAGCAAAGAGTATCGAGTCTCGACAAGAGCCTGCAGGTAGTGGTTTTCGTCGACAACAACACTTTTCACAATGGCCCCTTCAGATTTCAGTTCATTAACTTGGGCATTTGCATGAGATGGGTGAGCAGAAAGAACTTTAACCTTTTCAGTTTTGATGTTGAGCTTGTCCATGATGGAATTTTTAATAGCAAGATCAGCTTGGAGTTTCTCAATCTCCGAAACAACAAAGCAAGCGATCTCTGTATTATCTGCCTATAGACCCAAACAAACTTTCAAAAGAGCTTCTTTCTCGGATTGAAGAACAGAACCGAGATTGGTAATCACTTTGTTTGCAGTAGCTGTGTTGTTCTCGGATGAACTGCAAAATTCTTCCATAAACTTAGTTGCATTCGCCAGTAGTTTTTCGACTTTTTCGGCCATTTCGCGAACAACCCTGTGACAGTTTTCAACAGCTTTCGTAAAGGCTTGAATAGTGCTGGCATGCTCCTTGGTGAAGGTTTTGATCAGAGCGTTAACTGAATCGAATGAGTATTGAGAGCTTGAAGAAGTTTTGGAAGACTCAAGGAGAGTATCCAACTTGTCAATAAGAGACTTGAATTTCCCTTTCGTGGCAGCGGCATCATCATTGCTTTCTTCTTGAACATGAAAAGGATTGAAGGTAACATCTTGAAAATCATCTTTGTCACCACCGAAGACTGTATCTGGATCATCGAGGGGCCCAAGATATCGCTTTTACCCTTTGAGATAAAATGAACATAGAAACTTTGACTTATATGCTTGTACTATTTACTCATTAGATCGTACACAACAATACATTTTGTAACATCAAGTTGCTGATGCATTTACGTATTATCAATGCACAACCAACTCGTAAACAACAACTCATATATCTTGGTTTAAATATTATACAATATTATCGTCTCATAACTACTCGTGATAAATTCCATGAAGCAATTCAAATGAGCGTGGGTTTAATCCAATACTAAAATCCTATTTCAGGAGTACTCATGAACGCTGCAACAAACTTTTGCTATGTCTAAACACTTAGACAATATATAGACCAATTCATGATAGTCTTCATTCCTTACTTACAACCAAAGTATGATCGACTGTGGATGTTTTGAATAATCCAATTATTCGGGAAGTAAAACATGCAAAGTGAAACATAAGATAAAAAATTGACAAAAGATAGTAAATACTTACTTATATATAAATCTCTATTACATAATCATCAATTTAAATTACATTTATATTGTTACAAGTTTCTAAATTTGTATCTACTCACTAAAAATAATATCTTCCTTCACGCCAGTGCTCCTCGCATGTTGAACATGATTAATCCTACTCAGACCCTTTGTGAGTGGATGTGTAGGATTCTCTTCTAACGATACCCTCTTGACCACGAAGAGTCCTTCCACACGATGTCTGATGAAATGATATTTTCTATTGATATGTCTGAATCTAGCGTGATCCCTTGGTTCCTTGGTTAAGGCAACTACTCCTTCATTATCGCATAAAATTTCCATAGGCTCCTTTATGGCTGGCAGAACTCCAAGGTCTCCGATTAAGTTCTTCAACCATATAGCCTCCTTCGACACTTCACTCGCAACTATGTAATTTGATTCACATGTTGAATCAGCTATGGTCTCCTGCTTGGAACTTTTCCAAGTCACATCTCCTACATTCAGGGTAAAACCTAGCCCGACTGAGAGCGAAAGTTATCTATGTCGGTTTGAAAGCTGGCATCACTGTACCCTGTGACTCTTAAGTCATCACTTCCAACAAGCACAAGGACCCAATCCTTAGTCCTTTGCATCTATTTAAGAAAATTCTTAACTTCTATTCAGTGAGCTCTACCCGGATTCCCTTGATATCGACTTACTATGCTTAAAGAAAAAGTCACATTAGGGTAAGTACATGTCATAGCGTACATGATCGAGCCAACGGTGGAAGCATATGACACCCGACTCATTTCCATTATCTCTGCATCGGTACTCAGACTTTGAGTCTTACTCAATTTGGTATTGATCTAGATAGGTAGCTCCCCTTTCTTGGAATTCTCCATGCTAAAATGTTTAAGTACTTTATCTGTGACATCCCCATTTTTGCGGTCAGAAAAGACCGATTTTGTTTATGCTTTGTTTAAAAATCAGAGTAATATTTTAAATAAAAGTATTGCGGAATTTTTTCCCAAAAGAAAATATGATAAATATTTATCAAAGCATTTCCGAAGAAATGTATTTCATTAAAAACCTCGGGATGTCATGTTCGATACAAATCAAAAGCATAAACAGTACAATATAAGCCTTACAACATTTATTCATATCTACATGCCTATAATTCGTAATCCCTCATCCACACATCACATCTATGCTCGAGTGTCACTACCTGTAATACAAGAAACTGAGTGGGTCGGGATTGGGAGTTTGGTGAGCACATAGGTTTTCAACCCATAATAAATAGGTTTATTAATTTCATCAACCAACAATAACCCGATTACCTGTTCCCGTTATCCTCACTTTACGTCCCTAAACACCTATCATAAGGGACCTAGCCTGAGGATCATCATCGGGATAGACACTACTACTAAGGGAGTTCCTCAACAATAAATTTCCTAAAGGCAACCATGAGGTGGATGAAGTACACCGGTGAACACATCGTTCACAAACACCTACATGTTAAAAGCCTGCTAGCGTTCCACTGGACTGTCTAGAAAAGTCTATGGTCGTCATCTTCACTACGCTAGATGACTAGAAGCACCGTCAACATAAAGGCCTCTCATAATTTTATTTCATCACACCCAACTATTACATCTAACCATGTTTTATCCAACACATTAAGTAGATATAAAATACACATACAGTTTAAATCATTTAAAACATCTATAAAATCTTTCATCCAACATAGACAACAAGTATTCAGACAATATGCACACATATCGCATAATTTATATAAAACACTTTATATCTGTGTAAGATGAAAGTAACTATGAACTCACTTGTCAAAGGGGGTTCAGGTCCGTTGTATCCAAAACGGTGCGCGGGTACCCTCGCGATGTAGGGAGGGTTGAATACTTCTGGTGGTTCCTCCGCTTCGTTCCCAAACATGACTATCTCATCACCTTCCTCTTCTTCCTCTTCGTCTTCATCTTCCTCTTGGTCGTCTTCCTCTTCTTCTTCTTGTTCGTCTTCCTCCTCGGGCTCCTCCTCGGGATCCTCTTCGGGATCCTCCTCGGGCTCATCATCGATCCATCCCGCGTTTCCCTGATTGGGAAAATAGGGGTCCCCGGGTATGTGAAATCCTGCCATGTCGTCTGCACGAGAAATGGGGTTAAGAAGCACATATCGGAAAATAATAATCGGGCACTATAGAAACGTACCAATACTCCTATAGTATTTTTAGATGTTTATATTTGGTTCTTAGCGTGTTCTTTATGGAGTGTAATTAGGTTATCAGATTCGTCGCTTATTACGACTATTCCTTAGTGTGCGTAAGTTACTTCTTGGACAGATATAGTTGATCAGGCTATATCCCTCCTAGAACTGATTACACATGCTAAGGCGTACTAATAATGTTCGACTCCTCCTAAGATATGACACCATGCTAGTATAGAATGCATGTAAGTATACTTCAAAACAAGAAATTATTTGTTTTCTAAAAGTACAACTCGTTAAAGCATTTTAAGAATCAGAGACCTTTAGTCCCAAATGTGTTTATAGTTTGTATATCTTATGTGGTTTGACATACTTAATTCGCTATAAACCGTGCTCTGATACCAATCTGTCACACCCCCAAACCAAGGATGGCGGAAACGTCCGGGGGTGGAGGACTTCATGTATAGTATCATAACCACAATTTCAATAGTAATTTAAGCAAACACAAGCAACATATATATATAATTGAAAAAGTTACATCACTTGTATGAATTACATGTTTCAAAATCAATTACAATATGTTGACAAAATATGAAAAGTTTGACGTCTTAACGTCCCATCCTCAAAAGCACTTGATTACCTGTTTAGTGTTTTCCTGAGAATACGAGTTGTTTGAAAAGTGTCAACACAAAGGTTGGTGAGTTCATAAGCTTTTATTAATAAACTTAGTAGAAGTCTATCACATGTAAATGTCGCGTTTGTGTCAGAAAAATCCGATATTTTCCTTGAAATCCGAAAAATGTAGCCTTATAACCAAAGACTAAAATGTATAAGAAATCATCATTTCTTAGTAGAAATGTCGTGAGTTTAAAATGATATGGAAAGTAAATTTC
This sequence comes from Lactuca saligna, assembly GCF_052625555.1. Classification (NCBI taxonomy): domain Eukaryota; kingdom Viridiplantae; phylum Streptophyta; class Magnoliopsida; order Asterales; family Asteraceae; genus Lactuca; species Lactuca saligna. Next base: position 147,560,156 of record NC_136422.1, read on the forward strand.
TTTATCAACCTAAAACCTACTTCGGTTTTATGAAACCCCGTAAACTTTATGAATTGTTATCTCCCTAGGTGAGTCGCTATAATCATACTGTGACTATGTGAACCTGCCACAACGTTTCTCAAGCGTCGCGAAAACGAAATGACATTTGTCACCCGTAGACTTGCAGGTCCCACTGTAGCTAGCAGCAAGGTGTGGGTGTCAAACCCAATATAGATCTATATACAAGTATCACGTTCTCTCTCAAGGAGATTTTGATTATAACTACCAGGAATTATATCCCGCACTCGGACGTACGGGGAGAGAGAGTCTCACAACATAGGTTAACAAGTTTACGTGAAATGTGTGTGGATATAAATCTTTCTTGTATGAATGTACCCTTTTTGTACGAGTGTGTTGAGTGATGTATCATAAACTATACCTATTATAGTTTATCTAAAATGTATATAATATGTATGAATTCTTTTTATGGAAATGTATTAGTGTTGTGAATTTATCCAACTATACTTTTTATAGTTACATAATACGTGTTCTAAATGAATGAATAATATTTAATATGAATGACTTAGTTTCAGTTCACAATGATAAACTAACAAGGAAACACATTCAAATATTAGAACTTATGATTATACACTTTGCTCAACATATTACAAAGTGTTATGATATTTACATGCTGTTGGCTAACTTTAGCAATTCTGCCCAGTTTTGTAAAAATCATAGAAAAATCATACGAAGTCGAAAACTAGATCCATAAATTCTGAGAGTTCATAAAATGTGTCTAGTTTACTCATAATTTTTATCACGATTTTTAATGACCTCCAACTTGGGTGAAAATGTCCATAATCACAGACTGGTCCGGATTGTTGTTTGAAATGATAGGCAGTTTTGTAAAAATCACCATAAATTGTATTAAAATAGTATGGAGATGTGCAAGTAGTCATTTTAAAGCTAAAAACGTGAACTATTTGCACCTTGTACAGTTTTGAAAACAAAAATGTTTAAGATGCCCAAAACAGTCCGTGAATGGAGTTGAACTTTTCTGATGAAGGATATTAGAAAAATTTAGTTATGTTCTTAGTGTTTTAACTTGTATTCCCCCCCTGAAAACTTGAGAAAACATGAAAATGTAGGGGTATGGACTCACCTTAAGTGATTTCAGTAGGTAAGTGTTGAAGAAGAGAAGTGTTCAACCCAAGAACACTTGAAGAATCACTTGAATTTTCGAAGATCTAACACAATTATGAGAGAGTTTGTTTAAGATATCCATGATTTGAGTGGAAATAAGTGAGATAATCATAAAGAGAATGGATTATGCTTACCAAATGTGGAGGAAAAACTCAAGATCAGCCCTTGAATCTCGAATTTATAGAGAGAGAAAGTGAGAGAGGAAAGAGTTTGATCTTCTTGTGAATTGAGAGCAAATGAGAGAAGTGAGGAGAGAGGATGAATGTTCAGCTCTCAAAAACGTGGGAAAGAGTGATAATTGAGTGGAAAGGACATTGATGTGACCTAGGTAAGGTGGGGAGGTGTGGCTGGTCATAGAGTGGGTGTGGGAGTGGTTGCTTGTGTTATAAGGTAAAGCAAAGTCAACACTCCACCTCTTTGTACTTTACCCACTTGCTTTCATTATTTAAATAAAGATTTTTATGAAAATATGATTAAATTGTGAATATTTAGGGTTTATTATGTTAAAATATGATTTTGGGTGAAATTCCCACGTTAAAATAATTAAAAACGGGCCTTAAACGCAAAACTACGCGAAAACCGGGAGAAAATGAGTTCCCAGCGAGACCTCTTGGTCCTAGGCCGAGGTTCGGTCCCTAGGCCTAGACTCGGTCCACGCTGAGGATTGTAGCCGGAAACGAACAGAGGGAAACAAAGGGGTGAGGAGGTGAGAAACGAGAAGGCGCGAACCGGAAGTGAGAGGCGAAGGCGAGGGTTCGGTCCGGCGATGAAAGGCGAGAAGTCAGAACCGAACGAACTGTAGTGAACCGTAGTGAACAGTACCTTCGGTTCGGTTCTTCCAGGGTGAGGTTCGGTTTCGGTTAATGGTGAACAGTACCTTCGGTTCGGTTCTTCCAGGGCGAGGTTCGGTTTCGGTTAGTGGTGAACAGTACCTTCGGGTTCGGTTCGGCTCAGGAGGGTTCGGTTCGGCTCCTCTTGCTCTCAGTCCCTAAGAGGACCTTTGGGTCCTAAGAAGCTTCTCTCTTGGTATCGGTTCCTAATGTCTATTTTTCTCGTTTTTACCCCGTTTTAAGCTGTTTTTGACACGGTTAAGCGTCGGAATGACCCGGATGTTTCTAAAAAGTTACGGGAACTATTTGAGAGAGATTCGGGAGAGATTTCTCACACTTGGAGAGATTTGGGAGAGATTTGACATTCTTGGAGAGATTTCTCATACAAAGAGATATTTGCGAGAGTTTTCACATACTTAGAGGGATTTGGGAGAGATTTGACATTCTTGGAGAGATTTCTAATACAGAGAGATATTTGAGAGAGATTTCGCATACTTGGAGAGATTTGGGAGAGATTTGACATTCTTGGAGAGATTTCTCATACAAAGAGATATTTGCGAGAGTTTTCACATACTTAGAGGGATTTGGGAGAGATTTGACATTCTTGGAGAGATTTCTAATACAGAGAGATATTTGAGAGAGATTTCGCGTACTTGGAGAGATTTGGGAGAGGTTTGACATTCTTGGAGAGATTTCTAATACAGAGAGATATTTGAGAGAGATTTTGCATACTTGGAGAGATTTGGGAGAGGTTTGACATAGAGAGAGATAGTGTGGAAACGATTGAGAGAGGTTCCATGTGGGATAGTTGTGAGTGTCCGGCATCGAAATACATGGTTCGTGAACCCTATTAAGCCTTGTTTAAGGATCTTACACATTCCCGATGAGTATGAAACATTGTTTTATCGGTCTAGTTCATTGATTAGAACTAGGGTTTAGGAAATTTTTAACACAAGACTTTTCTCAAGTGATGTTTTCCCATTAATATAGCAAGTTATACAGTATGAACATAACACAAACCCTAATACACAAGGTTTAATCGAGTTGATCGGTCTTGACTTGATGACTTGACTTGACTCAAGATTGACGATTGTCACATCATCCCCCCGTTAGAGGAAATTTCGCCCCGAAATTTAAATTCGGCTGGGAACTTCAAGGGTTTGGGAAAAGATGTGGATACTTTTGCTTCATTTGATCTTCACGTTCCCAGGTAAACTCAGGCCCTCGTTTCGCGTTCCAACGAACCTGAACTATGGGAATGCGACTTTGTTTTGTTCTCTTGATCTCTCGATCCATGATCTCAACGGGTTCCTCCACAAAGTGGAGATTTTCATTAACTTCGATTTCTTCGAGTGGTACTATGAGTGTCTCGTCAGACAGACACTTCTTTAAGTTGGATACGTGGAAGGTAGGGTGCACATTACTAAGTTCTTGTGGTAGTCGGAGTTTGTACGCCACAGGACCAATCCTAGCAAGGATTTCGAACGGACCGATGTACCTTGGGTTTAGTTTCCCCCGTTTACCGAAACGTATCATCCCCTTCCAGGGGGAAACTTTAAGTAGTACCCGGTCTCCGACCAGGAATTCTAAAGGTTTGCGTCGCTTATCCGCGTAACTCTTTTGTCGATCACGAGACGCTTTTAGTCTTTCCCGAATTTGAATGATCTTTTCTGTGGTTTCCCTTATGATTTCAGGCCCAGTAAGGGTGCTATCAGGGACTTGCCCTCTGGCTAGCTGAGTATCTCCAACTTCGGCCCAACACAGTGGTGATCTACACTTGCGACCGTAGAGAGCTTCGAATGGAGCGACTCCAATGCTAGTGTGATAACTGTTATTATAAGAGAATTCGATAAGCGGTAGATGAGTATCCCATGCCTTACCAAAATCTATCACACAGGCTCTCAGCATGTCTTCCAACGTCTGGATGGTTCTCTCGCTTTGTCCGTCAGTTTGTGGATGGTAGGCCGTACTCATGTCTAGCCTGGTTCCCAGAGACTTTTGTAGGGACTGCCAGAAACGCGAGGTGAATCTACTATCTCGATCAGAGATAATGGATGTTGGTACTGTTGGGTTTTAGCCATAAGAACTTTCCTATGTGCGCATGCAAAACCCTATTGCTTGGATCTAGGCTTTCTAATAAACATGCTTTTGAATCCAAGACTTCTAATGGCTAATTAGGTTAAATAACAATATTAAAACAGATCTAGAATCATACCTTTGAATCCCTTGTTGATCTTGTTTGTCTTGGAGCTTCTAGAGTCACAATTGTCACTCCTCTAATGGCTTACAAACACCAATAGCAAGCAAGATGATTTAGGAGAGAGGAGAGGGGAGGAATTCGACCAGAGGTTCCTTACTTTAGGTTGTGTGTCGAACTCCCACATCCATAGGGTCTATTTATACTATCAGACTCCTTAAGGGTTTCACCCTAAACCCTAATTGGATAATCTTCTCTTAAGGCTATCCAAATCCATTCCATAGATATCCCTATGGACGATTTTGAGCTATCCTAAAGCTCTTAGAATCCGTCCAAGGTCCATCCTAATGGATTTACAGTCTAAAGTCTAACTATCAAACAATTGACAGTTTATACCCTCTTATTTAATTAATCTCTTTAAGTCACCAAATTAATACCAATTAATTTATGACTTATATTAATCAAATAGCTAAATATTATTCCTTATAATATTTACTCTCTCTTAATTAATCATCCTTCAAGTTGCTATAGTGAAGGCAACCCAAAAGGACCATGCACCACCGAATATAGTTATAGCCTTAGACACTATTCCAACAGGTACACCATGTAGTCGCACGATCTCTTTAATGTACGTCCTGGTTAACTTTTCCATCTGGTCTGTTTCCTTTATTGGAAGGAAGTGTGCGGACTTGGTCAATCTGTCCACAACCACCCATATGGTATCCATCCCACCTGATGTCTTAGGCAGTTTGGTTATGAAGTCCATGGTTATTCGCTCCCACTTCCACTTGGGTATATCCGGTTGTTGAAGTAGTCCTGATGGCTTCTGATATTCCACCTTGACCTTGGCACAAGTGAGGCACTTGCTCACATAAGTAGCAATTTCAGCCTTCATGTTTGGCCACCAGAATAACCTTTTGAGGTCTAGATACATATTATCTGACCCAGGGTGAATGGAGTATCGAGTCTTGTGGGCCTCGTTCATTACAACATCTCGGTACCCACCGAACTTCGGTGTCCAGATTCGATTCATGAGATAACGAGTTCCATCCCCTTTGACTTCCAAGTTCTTATCCATCCCCCTTAGTGCTTCGCTTGCCACGTTTTCTGGTTTCAAGGCTTCTAATTGGGCATCCTTGATCTGGGTGGCTAGTTGGGAGTGGATGGTCATGGCTAGGGATTTTACTCGGCGACCCGAGTATTCTTTCCTGCTTAAGGCATCGGCTACTACATTGGCCTTGCCTGGGTGGTAACGAATTTCACATTCGTAGTCATTCAGTAATTCCACCCATCTTCTTTGGCGCATGTTAAGTTCTTTATGATTGAGAATGTGCTGAAGACTTTTGTGATCAGTGAAGATGGTGCACTTGGTGCCGTAGAGATAGTGCCTCCAGATCTTCAGGGCGAACACCACCGCTCCCAGTTCAAGGTCGTGGGTTGTGTAATTAACTTCATGTGTCTTCAGTTGCCTTGATGCATAAGCGATAACTTTTCCCCTTTGCATGAGCACACAGCCGAGGCCTTGATTCGAAGCATCGCAATACACCACAAAATCATCGGTTCCTTCTGGAAGAGACAAGACCGGTTCGCTGCATAGGGCTTGCTTTAGTGTCTGGAAGGCAGCTTCTTGTTTATCTTCCCATTCGAACACCACACCTTTCTGAGTCAAGGTGGTGAGAGGCTTAGCGATCTTGGAGAAATTTTGTATGAATCTTCGATAGTAGCCTACGAGTCCCAAAAACTGTCGGATTTCTGTTGGCGTTGCAGGTGTTGACCAATCTTCGATTGCTTTGATCTTTGAGGGGTCCACATGTATTCCTTCTTTGCTTACTACGTGGCCAAGGAATCCTACTTCACGGAGCCAAAATTCACACTTTGAGAATTTGGCGTAAAGCTTCTCGGTTCTTAAAATCTCTAGAACTAGTCGTAGGTGTTGTCTGTGCTCTTCTTCGCTCCTCGAATAGACCAAGATATCATCGATGAATACGATGACGAATTTATCCAAGAAGGGTCGACACACTCGATTCATCAAATCCATGAACACCGCAGGCGCGTTAGTTAACCCGAATAGCATTACTACAAACTCATAGTGCCCATAACGAGTTCTGAATGCCGTCTTGGGGATATCCTCTTCCTGAACTCGTAGTTGATGATAACCCGACCTCAGGTCAATTTTTGAAAAGTAGCTGGCTCCTTGGAGCTGGTCGAAGAGGTCATCTATTCGGGGTAGGGGATAACGGTTCTTGATAGTGAGTTTGTTTAGTTCTCGATAGTCTATGCACATGCGAAAAGACCCATCCTTCTTCTTTACAAATAAGACTGGTGCTCCCCAGGGCGAGAAGCTTGGCCTGATGAACCCTTTGCTCAATAGTTCATTCAGCTGGCTGGATAGTTCTTGCATTTCTGCCGGTGCTAAGCGATATGGAGCCCTGGCGATGGGGGTAGCTCCTGGGATTAAGTCGATCCGAAATTCGACTTGTCGTGCGAGTGGTACACCAGTCAGATCGTCTGGGAAAACATCAGGGAAGTTGCATACTTCTGGAATTTCTTTGATGTCCTTCACCTCCTGTTTCTTGTCGACGATGTGGGCTAAGAAAGCATGGTATTGCTTTCGGAGGTACTTTTGGGTTTTAACACAAGAGATGATTTGTAGGTTCGCACTAGGTTTATTGCCATAAACGGTGAGAACGTTGCCATTCGGCAGATTGAGGCGGACGGCCCTTTCGTAACATAGAATGTCGGCACGATGAAGGCTTAACCAATCCATACCAATGATTATATCGAAGCTTTTTATGGTGACCGACATAAGGTCAATTTTGAACAAATGGTTGTCTAGAGTGAGAGTACACCCTATGTAAATATCATTAGCGCGCTCAACCTTTCCATTTGCCATTTCTACGATGTAAGAATCTTCTAGTGGTTGAGAATTTTGCTTAAGTATATGTTTGAATTGGTGACTTATGAAACTTCTTTCTGCCCCACTATCGAAAAGTACGCATGCATAAGAGTTATTGAGGAGGAACGTACCAGTAACCACAGAGGGATCCTTGACTGCTTCTCCCTGCCCTAAAGTTAGGACTCTCCCTACACCCCCAGCATTAGGGGCTCGTGCCTTGGGGCAGTTCCTCCTGAAGTGTCCTGTTTCATCACATCCATAGCAGGTTTGGCTTGCTCCAGTGTTGGCGGTCGTAGCGACTTGTGCGGCGGGTTGGGTAGTCGCTCTACAGAATCGTGCGGTGTGCCCCTTCTTGTTGTAGTTATTGCAATGTAACTCTCGACAAGCACCGTTATGGTGGTAGTTACACTTGTTGCACTTGGGAAGAGTTCCCGTATACTGTTTCGGCAGCGCTGGAGCGACAGCAGTAGTGGCGGCACGAACAGCAACAATCTGTTGCTTTTTGGCGGGGTCCTGAATTGGTTGTTTCTTTTTATTGCCCCAGAACCTCCTTTTGTTGTTCCCTCCTTTTGTTCGGTCGGTGGTGGTTATCACGGTACCTCGGCTAGCCCTGTGATCTATGAGTTGTTGTGCCAATTCCTTGGCACTCTCAAAGGTAGTGGGTTTCGAGGCCAATACACTATCTTGAATCTGGGATGACAGCCCCTAGAGATATCGTTCCACCTTCTTCTCTTCTGGAGTGACCATTGTTGGGCAGAGGAGTGCTAAGTCATTGAAACGGGCAGTATAAGTTTCAAGATCAGTGCCTGTCATTCTGAGGTTCCAAAGTTCTTCTTCAAGTTTTTGTATTTCGCCCCTTGGGCAGTATTCCTTTAACATTAGGGCTTTCAAATCCTCCCAGCTGATTGCGTTAGCTATTGCGGGAGTAAGTGATTTAACTCGGCCATTCCACCAAGTAAGTGCTTTTCCAGTGAAAGTGAATGCAGCATACTTGACCTTGCTCGCTTCGGGACAAGCGTAGATTTCAAAAACTGCCTCGGTCCTTTCGAACCATTGCACCAGCGTGATAACGCCCCAGCTTCCATTGAAAGGGTCGGGTTTTCCATTCGTGAAGTCTTTGTAAGAGCACTCCCTCGTACGCCCCGTGCTGTCCCCATGAATGGAATTGGTAGCTCCTGATCCAGAACCGCCAGAACCATTGGTCCCCATTTGCGACATTGCTGCCGCCACGGCTGCCGTTACTGCAGCCTGGAACATTGTAGGATCAAACTGCGGAGGTGGTGGTGGAGGCGGCACTGTGTTGTTGGAAGGCCTTGGTCTTTTCCTTAGTGGCATGGTTCTGTCATAAAAAAAAAATGACCAGTCGGTGAGACTTCAATAGTGATAACGAGTCGAGTGTTACTGGTTTCATCCCTCTTGTATTTTATCAAAACTTTATTATTTGTAAACTGTTTGTGTGATCAGGTTATGATGTATAGTGCCAAATATTCAATAAATAAAACATATGCCAAATTTCATTGATAACTTTTAGTACATAACATTTAGAGGGAAAAGTTTGACCTCATAAGGGTCTACATTACATCGTTACCAAAGATAGTTTTTGGCATTTCAAAAACCCTTTGAATAGTGTGATCACATAGTCGCAGGGTCGACCTACATACAAAGAGTAACACCAACGCATACTCCTAAAATTTTACTACCAAAACATGAGAATAGTAATGAGTTCTAATCACTGCGAACCTTCTTTGACGGAGGCTGCGATGATGTCGATGCGCCCTGTAGTTCCGCCAATCTGCGTTCGGTTGCAACCATTCTCTCTTCGAGAGCCATGTATCTTTCCCGATACTCTCTTGTTTCTGCTTGAGCTGCGAGAAGGTCTTGGATGAGTTGGTCTCTGTGGCGGGAGTCTCGTTCCAGGTCTCTGGTGCGATCAGTAGTAGACTGTACGATGGCACTTAACTCCCGGACCTGATCGGTCGTTGTCCTACCATGATCATCCATACTTGCTATTCGTTGTATCGTGACGGGGAGAGCTCTGTCAGCCGGTCCACCATGAGTGAGATCATAGTAACCTCGTTGGTAGCCATATGTTGACCGCTGGCGTTGTTTTCGGCTCCATCTTTCGATCGTTGTTACCCAAGGGGGTTCAGGTCCGTTGTATCCAAAACGGTGCGCGGGTACCCTCGCGATGTAGGGAGGGTTGAATACTTCTGGTGGTTCCTCCGCTTCGTTCCCAAACATGACTATCTCATCACCTTCCTCTTCTTCCTCTTCGTCTTCATCTTCCTCTTGGTCGTCTTCCTCTTCTTCTTCTTGTTCGTCTTCCTCCTCGGGCTCCTCCTCAGGATCCTCTTCAGGATCCTCCTCGGGATCCTCTTCGGGATCCTCCTCAGGATCCTCTTCGGGATCCTCCTCGGGCTCATCATCGATCCATCCCGCGTTTCCCTGATTGGGAAAATAGGGGTCCCCGGGTATGTGAAATCCTGCCATGTCGTCTGCACGAGAAATGGGGTTAAGAAGCACATATCGGAAAATAATAATCGGGCACTATAGAAACGTACAAATACTCCTATAGTATTTTTAGATGTTTATATTTGGTTCTTAGCGTGTTCTTTATGGAGTGTAATTAGGTTATCAGATTCGTCGCTTATTACGACTATTCCTTAGTGTGCGTAAGTTACTTCTTGGACGAATATAGTTGATCAGGCTATATCCCTCCCAGAACTGATTACACATGCTAAGGCGTACTAATAATGTTCGACTCCTCTTTCAATTTATGTTCTCCTAAGATATGACACCATGCTAGTATAGAATGCATGTAAGTATACTTCAAAACAAGAAATTATTTGTTTTCTAAAAGTACAACTCGTTAAAGCATTTTAAGAATCAGAGACCTTTAGTCCCAAATGTGTTTATAGTTTGTATATCTTATGTGGTTTGACATACTTAATTCACTATAAACCGTGCTCTGATACCAATCTGTCACACCCCCAAACCAAGGATGGCGGAAACGTCCGGGGGTGGAGGACTTCATGTATAGTATCATAACCACAATTTCAATAGTAATTTAAGCAAACACAACTAACATATATATAATTGAAAAAGTTACATCACTTGTATGAATTACATGTTTCAAAATCAATTACAATATGTTGACAAAATATGAAAAGTTTGACGTCTTAACATCCCATCCTCAAAAGCACTTGATTACCTGTTTAGTGTTTTCCTGAGAATACGAGTTGTTTGAAAAGTGTCAACACAAAGGTTGGTGAGTTCATAAGCTTTTATTAATAAACTTAGTAGAAGTCTATCACATGTAAATGTCGCGTTTGTGTCAGAAAAATCCGATATTTTCCTTGAAATCCGAAAAATGTAGCCTTATAACCAAAGACTAAAATGTATAAGAAATCATCATTTCTTAGTAGAAATGTCGTGAGTTTAAAATGATATGGAAAGTAAATTTCTTTATCAACCTAAAACCTACTTCGGTTTTATGAAACCCCGTAAACTTTATGAATTGTTATCTCCCTAGGTGAGTATCTATAATCATACTGTGACTATGTGAACCTGCCACAACGTTTCTCAGGCATCGCGAAAATGAAATGACATTTGTCACCCGTAGACATGCAGGTCCCACTGTAGCTAGCAGCAAGGTGTGGGGTGTCAAACCCAATATAGATCTATATACAAGTATCACGTTTTCTCTCAAGGAGATTTTGATTATAACTACCAGGAATTATATCCCGCACTCGGACGTACGGGGAGAGAGAGTCTCACAACATAGGTTAACAAGTTTACGTGAAATGTGTGTGGATATAAATCTTTCTTGTATGAATGTACCCTTTTTGTACGAGTGTGTTGAGTGATGTATCATAAACTATACCTATTATAGTTTATCTAAAATGTATATAATATGTATGAATTCTTTTTATGGAAATGTATTAGTGTTGTGAATTTATCCAACTATACTTTTTATAGTTACATAATACGTGTTCTAAATGAATGAATAATATTTAATATGAATGACTTAGTTTCAGTTCACAATGATAAACTAACAAGGAAACACATTCAAATATTAGAACTTATGATTATACACTTTGCTCAACATATTACAAAGTGTTATGATATTTACATGCTGTTGGCTAACTTTAGCAATTCTGCCCAGTTTTGTAAAAATCATAGAAAAATCATACGAAGTCGAAAACTAGATCCGCAAATTCTGAGAGTTCAAAAAATGTGTCTAGTTTACTCATAATTTTTATCACGATTTTTAATGACCTCCAACTTGGGTGAAAATGTCCATAATCACAGACTGGTCCGGATTGTTGTTTGAAATGATAGGCAGTTTTGTAAAAATCACCATAAATTGTAGAAAAATCGTATGGAGATGTGAAAGTAGTCATTTTAAAGCTACAAACTTGAACTATTTTCACCTTGTACAGTTTTGAAAACAAAAATGTTTAAGATGCCCAAAACAGTCCGTGAATGGAGTTGAACTTTTCTGATGAAGGCTGTTAGAAAATTTTAATTATGTTCTTAGTGTTTTAACTTGTATTCCCCCCCTGAAAACTTGAGAAAACATGAAAATGTAGGGGTATGGACTCACATTAAGTGATTTCAGTAGGTAAGTGTTGAAGAAGAGAAGTGTTCAACCCAAGAACACTTGAAGAATCACTTGAATATTCGAAGATCTAACACAATTATGAGAGAGTTTGTTTAAGATATCCATGATTTGAGTGGAAATAAGTGAGATAATCATAAAGAGAATGGATTATGCTTACCAAATGTGGAGGAAAAACTCAAGATCAGCCCTTGAATCTCGAATTTCTAGAGAGAGAAAGTGAGAGAGGAAAGAGTTTGATCTTCTTGTGAAATGAGAGCAAATGAGAGAAGTGAGGAGAGAGGATGAATGTTCAGCTCTCAAAAACGTGGGAAAGAGTGATAATTGAGTGGAAAGGACATTGATGTGACCTAGGTAAGGTGGGGAGGTGTGGCTGGTCATAGAGTGGGTGTGGGAGTGGTTGCTTGTGTTATAAGGTAAAGCAAAGTCAACACTCCACCTCTTTGTACTTTACCCACTTGCTTTCATTATTTAAATAAAGATTTTTATGAAAATATGATTAAATTGTGAATATTTAGGGTTTATTATGTTAAAATATGATTTTGGGTGAAATTCCCACGTTAAAATAATTAAAAACGGGCCTTAAACGCAAAACTACGCGAAAACCGGGAGAAAATGAGTTCCCAGCGAGACCTCTCGGTCCTAGGCCGAGGTTCGGTCCCTAGGCCGAGACTCGGTCCACGCTGAGGATTGTAGCCGGAAACGAACAGAGGGAAACGAAGGGGCGAGGAGGTGAGAAACGAGAAGGCGCGAACCGGAAGTGAGAGGCGAAGGCGAGGGTTCGGTCCGGCGATGAAAGGCGAGAAGTCAGAACCGAACGAACTGTAGTGAACAGTACCTTCGGTTCGGTTCTTCCAGGGCGAGGTTCGGTTTCGGTTAGTGGTGAACAGTATCTTCGGTTCGGTTCTTCCAGGGCGAGGTTCGGTTTCGGTTAGTGGTGAACAGTACCTTCGGGTTCGGTTCGGCTCAGGAGGGTTCGGTTCGGCTCCTCTTGCTCTCAGTCCCTAAGAGGACCTTCGGGTCCTAAGAAGCTTCTCTCTTGGTTTCGGTTCCTAATGTCTATTTTTCTCGTTTTTACCCCGTTTTAAGCTGTTTTTGACACGGTTAAGCGTCGGAATGACCCGGATGATTCTAAAAAGTTACGGGAACTATTTGAGAGAGATTCGGGAGAGATTTCTCACACTTGGAGAGATTTGGGAGAGATTTGACATTCTTGGAGAGATTTCTCATACAAAGAGATGTTTGCGAGAGTTTTCACATACTTAGAGGGATTTGGGAGAGATTTGACATTCTTGGAGAGATTTCTAATACAGAGAGATATTTGAGAGAGATTTCGCATACTTGGAGAGATTTGACATTCTTGGAGAGATTTCTCATACAAAGAGATATTTGCGAGAGTTTTCACATACTTAGAGGGATTTGGGAGAGATTTGACATTCTTGGAGAGATTTCTAATACAGAGAGATATTTGAGAGAGATTTCGCATACTTGGAGAGATTTGGGAGAGGTTTGACATTCTTGGAGAGATTTCTAATACAGAGAGATATTTGAGAGAGATTTCGCATACTTGGAGGGATTTGGGAGAGGTTTGACATAGAGAGAGATAGTGTGGAAACAATTGAGAGAGGTTTCATGTGGGATAGTTGTGAGTGTCCGGCATCGAAATGCATGGTTCGTGAACCCTATTAAGCCTTGTTTAAGGATCTTACACATTCCCGATGAGTATGCAACATTGTTTTATCGGTCTAGTTCATTGATTAGAACTAGGGTTTAGGAAATTTTTAACACAAGACTTTTCTCAAGTGATGTTTTCCCATTAATATAGCAAGTTATACAGTATGAACATAACACAAACCCTAATACACAAGGTTTAATCGAGTTGACCGGTCTTGACTTGATGACTTGACTTGACTCAAGATTGACGATTGTCACACTATAAACAAGGGCTCTGATACCAATCTGTCACACCCCGAAAATCAAAGGTGGAAACATTTCCGGGGTGGACTACCACGTTGTGTATCAAATCCAATGTACATAGAAATCACAGTAAACAACCATTACATTACATATATATGAAAGATTACATTTGTTTCAAAAGTAAAGTAATACAAAATATACATATGCATCATATTAATAAAAGTTAAGACGAGTCTTCCACGCACTCCGTCTTCACCAAAAGGAGATCACCTGGTACCTGTCTAACTTGGACCTGAGAATACAAGCGGTTTGAAAATCAGCATAAAGCTGGTGAGTTCATAAGCGGTTTTGTTTTATGAAAATGTATCGACTTCCTTTAGTTTCTGAAAAGATTTGTTATCCAAGAAAATCCCATATTTTCTTATGTGAAGTTGGTTTAGTTATCGTTCATTACCAATTCGATTACGTGTTGTGTTTTACCCCAGGAAAATCCCATATTTTCCTAATTGTAAGATCAGTTGTATATCACAAAGTATAGTTTAACACACAAAACTATATAATGAGAATCTTGGGATCACTATCCCGAAAGAGATATAAGATAGTTTGACACATATGAAAGTACAGATTTAAGATCATGGGACTATCATCCCGGACTAAACACGAGATAAGTTGATGTATATATGGAAATATAGATTGAAACCATGGGATCACTATCCCGGATAAGATACAGATTTGGAAATCCATGGGATCACTATCCCGTATAAGATATAGATACAAAACCATGGGATCACTATCCCGTATAAGATATAGATACAAAACCATGGGATCACTATCTCATATAAGATATAGATACAAAACCATGGGATCACTATCTCGTATAAGATATAGATACAAAACCATGGGATCACTATCCCGTATAAGATATAGATACAAAACCATGGGATCATTATCCCGTATAAGATATAGTTAATGACCATGGGGAAAGACGTCCCGTACAAGTTACAGGTATAAAACCATGGGATCACTATCCCGAACTAGATACAAAATAGTTTGATAATGCCATGGGATCACTATCCCGAAAGAGATATAGAAACAAAACCATGGGATCACTATCCCGAAAGAGATATAGATTTAAAAAAAACCCAAACTGTGAATAAACTAATATTAATACATGTTGTGAGTCGGGTAACCATGCTAATACGACAACGTGACCTCCTTGACGTTTGTCAGACGTCGAAACGATATCCAGAAATTTGTCACCCCAGGCGTGCCCGCCTAACTGTAGCTAGCAGTTAAGGTGTGGGATTGTCAGTCCCGAATAGATCTATTCACAAATTCCGTGCTCTCCCTCCAGGAGACTCTGGTTGAACTTCCGGGGAGGATTTACTGATCATCCATAAAGGGTAGTGACTATCTCACAAACCAGTACTAAACTATTCACAGGGTTCTCATAAGATATCGACATACAGAAGATTATGAAACATAGTACATTACATATAGATACATACAATGAAATTATCTGACAATACATTCAAATGATACGGAGATAAACTGAATCAAACATAGTTTATCTAATAACTTGATATAGACATCAGTATACGATAGAAAGAACAGTAAAGACCCCCAAATTATTCCCATAATAATTTGATTAGTTTGATTGTTTCCTTAACTAAAATTCATTTAGTTGTAATTGATAAACCATTCCTTATGCTCAGCATAATACATAAGGAGTAAAAGAGTTTATAAGTTGGTTAGATATTGTTTGAAACATATCAATGTTATGATGTGAAAATAGTTATAGTTTGCTTGTATTCCCCCCCTGAAAACATTGAAAACAGTGAAAAAGCCGTAGGGGTATGAACTCACCGGACGAGATATGAGACGGTTTGAATGCTAAGAGTTGATCCGGGACTTGTAAATACACGAGGTTCCTAATTATGATGTAAAGATACACATTTGTATCTAATTAGGACTTAGATTGATTGTTGGATAGGGACAATTGCTTCAAGTCGCGAAAACATTCCGATACAAGTGTTTGGAGGGACCCGGGTGGTGTTTAAGGACGAGAATTGAAGCGAGGGACTTGGGACTTGAGTTTACTCCTCAAGAGTACACTTCTAAATGGTGTTTACGGCCAAAACACCCATTCCCCATGAGTTTACGGCCGTAAACTCATGATGGGTGGTTTATGGTGCAATTTGGACTTCAAACACTTAGGGGACAATTTCTAGAGTTGGTTTAAGGGTTTGGAATAAGTTTAAAACACCAAAATGTTACATTTTAGGGAGTTTACGGCCTAGCATTGTCTCATGGCCGTAAACTCCTATAAATCCATGAAAATTTGTGTTTTTGGATCCCAAACTAATCACATGTGATTGCTAAAATTGTACCAAAGCCTTATATGCATTTGTTTGTAATTTTGAAGGGATTTTTGGAGTTTACGGCCAATGAGACCCTTCTCATGGCCGTAAACTCTCATAGAGAGTAAATCCTTGTGTTTTAATGCCAAAAACCTGTTTGTATGGACTTCTAAAATTCATTCCAAGGCTTTAGGGGAGGTTTAAGGGCATTTTGACATGTGAATATGAGTTTACGGCCAAAGGCTATGTGCTTAGGCCGTAAAATCCAATATGTGGTTCATTTGATGTGTTTAAGGTCTCCAAACCATTTTTAGATGATTCTAGGATTTACCACAAGGACATTGGTTGAGTTTCAGGGCATTTGGACATGTTTTAGGGCACTTAATCCCCCTTTTAGAGGAGTTTACGGCCCAAGCACATGTCTTGGCCGTAAACTCTTGTTTGTCCCCCAAAAATGATGTTTCATGTGTCCAAATGCAAAGATCTATGTTCTATAATTCATAACTAAGACATATGAGTGATTTGGAAGGGTTTAAGGGCATGAAAACCCTAGTTTAATGAGTTTACGGCCCAAGAATGATCCTTGGCTGTAAACTCCTTCAAACTTCACAAAGTTCATGTTTTAATTGTTTAGAGTCCATATCTTGAAGCCATTTAGCCATATCTAAGTCCCAAACTTGTCAAGGAGGGGTTTAAGGGCTCAAAAACCCACTTAATATGAGTTTACGGCCAATGAATGCTCCATGGCCGTAAACTCATGAATATGGTCATAAATCATGTTTTGAACTTGAATTTGAAGGCTAAGGAGGTTACAATACAAGCTAAGGAAAGTACCTTAGAGATTTGAAGCCCTAAATTTGAGTTTTGGACCCTTAAACTTGGATTTAGGAGAGAGGTTAGAGAGAGAGTAGAGAGAGAAGGAAAAAGCTTCAAATGGATGCTAGAACACGTTTATATAGGTCTTAAAACTTGTACGCGGTGGAATTCTACCCGATACCGATGTTAAACGCGGCTTTTGGTCGCACCCGATTAAGTTTCCGTCAACCGGCGGGGACATTTCTAAAACTTATGAAAATAATGATTTTGGGTTAATAACATAAGTTCCTGAGTGATTTAGACACTCATTAAAATAAAATAATCATATAAGTTTGAATAATTAACTCCAAAAAGAAAACGGAACGAATTTGATAACGGCGACCTTTCGGGTAGAACGGGTTTTGGCGACGAACAATTTCGGGTTGTTACAACAATTTACATCACACAACGTCGTGCCGATTTTGTCACGAAACTTCGACAGGTCATAACTTTTTCGTTATAACTCGGATTTCGGCGTTCTTTATATGTCCGGAATCCTTGTCACGGCCACTACAACTTTCTTCATCGATATCCGGTTTATATAACTCTTTAATTTTGATGCTTATGTTTATCCTTTATTTATTGTACCTTTATAAATAAGTATAAATCGCATAAATTCACATAATTCATATAACACTCAAATAATTCATCTTTATTACTTCAAAATAGGTTACAATGGCTGAACTGGCTATTACATCACTGTAATAATACTTAGCTTAGAAACACGGGCATCACATTATCCAAGTAAGTAATTTGACTAAGTCCAATTAGTCTTTTACTCTTATTTCTCAAAATCCTTATCCCCAGAATGTAAGCAGCTTCTCCTAGATCCTTCATAGAGAAACACTTTCCAAGCCAGGACTTAACTTCCTGCAAGGTTGGAATGTCATTTCCTATGAGCATTATGTCATCGACATACAAAACTAGAAAGCTATTTATACTCCCACTAGCTTTGACATATACACAAGACACATGCTCACTCCTAGAGAAACAACACTCCATGACTTTCTCATCAAAACAAAGATTCCATCTGCGAGAAGCTTGCTTCAGTCCATAAATGGATTTCTTAAGATTGCACACTCTGTTATGGTATTTAGCATCTACAAAACCCTCGGGCTGACACATGTAAACATCTTCAGCCAGCTTCCCATTAAGGAGAGTGGTTTTGACATCCATCTGCCAGATTTCATAATCATGAAATGCAGCGATAGCTAACATAACCCTAATAGACTTGATCTTAGCTATTAGTGATAAGGTCTCATCATAGTCAACCCCTGGGGTTTGAGTAAATCCCTTCGCTACCAATCGTTCATTGAATGTGTTCACCTTTCCATCCATGCCGATCTTCTTCTTGAAGATCCATTTGCACCCAACTGTCATATGACCTGGTACATTGTCAACCAAGTTTCAAACTTGATTGTCATACATGGAATGGATCTTGCTGTCTATTGCCCGTTTCCTTTTAGCAATCTCAGGGCCCACCATGGATTCCTTGTAGTTAGGAGGCTCATCCAAATTTATCAGTATACTATCACTGATAAACGTATCACCATCCGAAGTAATATGGAAACCATAAAACTCAGGTACCATTATAACTCGAGTGGAATGTCTAAGAGGTAATGATTCGTCAGTTGGTTCAATAAGAATCTCTTCCTTGGGTTGAGCGCTAGTTTTAGAGGTTCCTTCATAGCTTTATTCTTAAATCTCTTCAAGATCAATTGTCTTCCCACTGTCCTCTTGGCATATGAGTTCTCTCTCGTGACTCCCATCTGTGCTACAAAGACCATGTTCTCACTAGGTCTGTATAACATATATCCAAAGGATTTCTATGGATAGCCGATGAAAATACAGCGCTCACTATGAGGTTGAAGCTTGTCATGAATCTCTCATCTTACAAAATCTTCACAACCCCAAACTCGGTTTCCCTTGTGATCTATTTATAGGGTGAATCTGGTCTCGAACGCAGCGTGTTCCCTGAATGAACGCAGTGCGTTCCTGAACGCAACGCGTTCCTTGGACGAACGCAACGCATTTCGCCATGCATCAAGGCTTACGAACTTCAGACTTGACATGAGACGGGTCAGGCTCTAGGCTCCGAACGCGGGGCATTCCTTATTTGAAGGCCGGGCGTTCCCCCTTTGGTAAGCGTGCCTCGTACTTCATAAATTCATATCTTTCACATACGAGCTCCGTTTTCGAGGTTCTTTATATCCACGCGATGGTGAGATTATGCTCTACAACTCTCTTTTAGACTCCGTCGACAAATTTTGAGTTTATTTTTATTATATTGTTTTTAGTAGGTCGAGCAGGAAAACTCCGTTAGAAATTCATAACTTCTTTATCCGACGTCCATTTTTGTTTGTCTTTCTTCCGCTGCACTACTATCGATGAGATCTTCGAATATCGTTTAGATTGTTTCGACTAGAAACCACTCGATCTCATATTCGAACTTTGGGCTGCATACTGCTATGCTGAAACTTAGATAAATCATAACTTCTTCATACGAAGTCAGATTTGGACGTTCTTTTTATGCACGCTCTCGGTTTAACGTATTCTATGACTTTCATTTAGATTGCTAAGGCCAAATAACGCTCTATCGTAAATTCATTATTTACATCGCGCTGTGTCGTGCCAGTTTTGTCGCAAAATTTCGACAGGTCATAACTTCTTCGTTATAACTCAGATTTCGGCATTCTTTATATATTCAGAATCCTTGTCACGACTATTACAACTTAGTTAAGAATACTCATTCTTAATAATCTTCCATCAGAAATTCATTTTCGATGCTTATCGTCTCTAAATTGACTAGCCCGTATCTGCGAGCGTTATAAATTGGGAACACATTTATGGACTAAGGGAAATTATTGAGCTTTAGGATAATACCCATTAGAGAGGCTTGGGCCCAATTTGGAAAATTGGGCCATGATTGGGCCTTGAGGGTTATTAGCCATTGGGCCATCAAAATGCCAATTGTTTGGACTAAAATAACTGGTTGGGCCTTAAAATAAGTCCATGTAGAGGTTTGAGCCCAATTTATGTTGTGCCTTGGTTGACTATTGGGCTTTTGGGCCTTGGTTCTGAACCAAGCTAGGGTAGGGGTAAAATGGTCTAATTACCCCAAGTGTAGATTATGGTTGTGTATTGGAACCCAATTATTAATTGGGTGTCGTTTTGATGATTGATAGTTTGGGAACCTGTCAACCAGCAACTAGAGTTTATCTGCGGGACTTCAGCGGTGCGAAGTGAGTCTCCTCACCATACCAATGGGTTGAAGGCACCAATACCACCCCATTTTGTATTATGTGGTATACTAGTTGATGTAGATACACGTGGTATGCCAGTTGGTTATATGCTATATGTCATGCTGTTTGTTTATGTGATAATTGCATGGAAGACCCCGGGGGAAGCCCATAGCAGTTGGATATAAGATCATGTGGGGTAGCCTATAACATTTCCAAGTAAAGACCATGGGGGAGCCCATGGCATTTAGGTGTAAGAGCATGTGGGGGAGCCCATGACATCCTGGAGTAAGACCCTAGGGGGAGCCCACAACATCCTTATATGTTTATATGCATTGTTTATGTGATATGTAGTATACTAGTTTTTTATGTGGTATGTGTTATACTAGTTGTTTATGTGATGTGTGATATGCTAGTTGTCTTTGTGATACTTGCATGGAAGACCTTGGGGTAGCCCGTGACAGTTGGATATAAGACCATGTGGTGTAGCCCATGGCATTCCCAGGTAAAGATCATGTGGGGTAGCCCATGACACAATGGTATAAGACACTAGGGGGAGCCCACGACATCCTTATAGGTTTATGTACGTGTTATGTAATGTGTAGATACTTCTGTGATATATGATATGTTATTTGATTATATATGATATTGCATTGAAGACCCTAGGGGGAGCCCGTTGCAGTTAGATATAAGACCATGTGGGGTAGCCCATGACATTCCCAGGTAAAGACCATGTGGGGTAACCCATGGCACAATGGTGTAAGACCCTGGGGGGGAGCCCACGGCATCCTTACAGGTTTATGTATACATAACTTATGTGATATATGTAGCTTTTATAGCTAATATGATATGTGATATGTGGATTGTGTGTGGGGTATGCTCTGGGGAACTCACTAAGCTGCTTCGTGCTTACATGTTTGTTTATGGTTTCGGGTATCATCGTTTTGGAAAGGAAGGGCTCAGCTTGGTTGCAGCGCACACACCTGTGTTTCCGCGATATATGATTTTGGGACGAACTCTGATGAATGTTTTAATTAACCATGTTTTTGGAATGTTTGGGTTTAAAGTCATATATGTTTTGATTGCATTAAAAAATAAAATTTTTACCCTTGATTTTTGGGTTGTTACAACAACATTACTATGTGTTCATGCAACCCTAATTGCTTTGGATCTAAGTTTTTCACTAGTTATACATGCAAATAGAATTTCCAAAGCAATAACCCTAATACTAGCATATAATTCGAAATTTATATGAAAACTAGGGTTAAAATATTATCTTGCTTGCTATCTAGTTATAACAAGGATTCCTTGGATGATCTTGACTCTTGAAAGCTTTAGTGCCTCAAGTGTTGCACTTCTAATGAAGTCACAAACACCAATAACAAAGGATGAATAAGAGAGAGGAGGTAAGGCACTACAATTTTCTGCTAAGGTTCTCTAAGAATGCATGGGGGCCGAAAATGCTATGTTAAGGGTTCCTTATATAGTTGAGGCTGTTAGGGTTTTCAGGTGGAAACCCTAATTTCCTTGCTTAAGCCGTAAACAGTCTATGGACCTCAACAGTAGAAGCCTTGGACGAAATTCTATAGGGATTGCTATGGATTTCATCCACTCCTCCTAAAGGAGTCCATCAACCCAACTTTGCAACTATCAATAATTTGCAAAACCAGTCCCCGCTCTTTTAATCAATTCATTTAATCCAAAAATTAATATCAAATTAATTTCTGATTAAATACTAATTAAATTATATGATTTCTAATTAATATATTATTCTTATAATATATTAATAAATCATTTATTAACCTTTTTCTCCAAAAGTCATCATGTTAAGTTGTTATGGTTAACACAACCTAAAAGGACGATGCTACTATCAAATTAAGTACATACCAATTATAGTTGTAGACTTAGACATCTAATCCAACAATTCAAACATAGAGCAATTGAAATTGGAGTTGTTGTTTGAGTGGAGGTATGATTTGGAGAAGATGGAGGAGTGAGTCCCTGGAAAAAAATCTTATGTTATAGGAACAGAGGTGGATATAGAAAAAGTTACCTTCGGATTTGTGCCGGTAGGAGCTGGTTCAAAAATCATGGGTTGCGAAACCGTAACAGTGTCGTCTGATTGTTATAGTTTATTTGCTTTTTTATTCGTGGTTATTATACTTTGTATGTTTTCTACATCAAATATATGCCTTTTTAATCACATTTTATTTTATCCCTTAATCATATTTTAATTAAAAATATTTTTGGTAGATTCGTTTCCGTATAAAAATAGATTACGTTTAAACTCGTGTGATTTGCGTTTCATAAAAATATATAAACACAAGTTCCATATTTTGCCAAAAAGAATAAATTTCACAAAGTCTTTGTGAAACCAAAAATTGACTTAACGGTGAACAACATATGGTCATATTTGCAAAATTAAAGATGATCCACAAACTTTTTGTAAAACATTACTTTATCAAGAAAAAAAGTAGTTTCATAAATTTTGGCATTTCAAAAAGATCCATTTTTCAAGATGAATGTTTTTATTATGTGATCAATGTTTAAAAGATACATATTTTATGATAAGATGTTTTTCATTCATTTATTTGTTTATTATTATTTTTCTGCAAATAACCCACAATTTGTTATATAAACAATGATACATTATTAAAAACCATCGCGGTAAAAATATGCACGATCCATCATCTATATGTTACATAAGTGTAGCGGGTAGCCGTCATAATTATCTTAAATCGGAGTCCACGGTTCCTAGAATGTTGGAATCGAAACCGAAATCAGCTAGTAACAATACCAAGATCGGGTATCCAATTTGTTAAATTTGTTAAAATTTTAACACTTATAAAAATATATCTATTGTAGACTTACAAGAAAGTTATTGATAACATCAATACGTCATTCGTTACATATTAAAAATGAGGATTACAAAATATCAATAACTTGAATAATATGATGACTTCATTTTGAACCTGAATAGTTTAAATTCAATGTACAAATTACATACAGATAATTAAAGGTTAAAAACAAATTATTCAAAATATTAGATTTATATTCAAGATATTATATAAAATATGTGATTGTGATATATATATATATATATATATATATATATATATATATATATATATATATATATATATATATATATATATATATGCCAGTATTGTAAAAACCCCGATTAGGTCTCAATTAATCTCCGATTAATCCGTAGGCGCTACCCGATTAATTAGAGGGCGTCTAACGATTAATCATTGTCTAGAAAATGAATGAATTGGTAGAAAAATATGATATTTTAACACTCGAAGAAGTTCTATATTAATATAAACTATTTCAAGAATGATTGGTGTTATATATATATATATATATATATATATATATATATATATATATATATATATATATATATATATATATATATATATACCTGTTCCGGCAGGTATCTAGCGAGTAGCGGTTCCGTAAAAATAAGAATCATAATCGGAACCGCTTAAGGCGGGTATCGAGACAGTTACGTTCCCAAAAACGAATAAATAGTTATGCTCCTCATCCCTACCTGTGCCAATATATAAACACCATAGATTTTTTCAAAAAGATTCTTTAAAAATAGACTAGAAAAAACAAAAAATACTCAATATATATATATATATATATATATATATATATATATATATATATATATATATATATATATATATATATATATATATAATAGATGCATTTGATAATAAATGATGCATTCTAGCTTATGGAAAACATATTAACTTATGTTCCTCTTTCCATCTCTCTCTCTCTCTCTCTCTCTATATATATATATATATATATATATATATATATATATATATATATATATATATATATATATATATATATATATATATATATATATATATATATAGAGAGAGAGAGAGAGTGTGTGTATTATGTTTTCCACATCTATTGTGTGTTGGAATACACTAATAGAAATGATTTACATGATTGTATGTACATTAAATGATATTCATAATTATAATTTATTTTTTATGGAAAATAATTAACTTCGTAACTAATGTCAGCAATTCTAAATTTTTTTTACATAATAACGTCGCATTTAGTTTTTCATTTATTGGTTTGTGTTTTGCTTCAAGACCAACTCACTCAAAATATAACAATTTCTTAGAACATAGTGAACGAGAGTATATTCTAGCAGGATGAAATTTTATTTTAGCAAAATAAGAATGTATTCAAGTAGAATAGACTATCGTTCTTTATGTTGCAGGAAACTTTATTGTATTTTAAGTGAGTGTGTATTGAAACAAAACACGGACCCATATATGAAACCTAGATGCGAATTTATACTAAAAGAATATTATTGTTGACAAACTATGTGATGAATATATGAATCCACCCACATATATATATATATATATATATATATATATATATATATATATATATATATATATATATATATATATATATTTTGTTATGTTATTTTGACAACTTAAGTATTTGCAAAAACCCGAGCACCCTTAAGTCTCTTATATATATATATATATATATATATATATATATATATATATATATATATATATATATATATATATATATATATATATATATATATATATATATATATATATATATATTAAAGTTGTAAAAAACGTTTGACGTTAGCTAGTCGGTGGACTAGGGTTAAGGGATTAATCGGTTAGGCGGACATCAATCGGGAAATTAATCGGGGATCATTAATTGATAATTTATTGAATTTTAAAAAATTAAATATGACTAATATCATATAAAAGTTCGTAAATATCACTAATATAATAACAAAATACGTTAATATGATTAATACAACACTAATCATGCCTGAAATAGTTTCCATTGAGATAAAAATTCTTCAAAATGTTAACATTTTATCATTTTATACTATTTAACTCATTATGTATGCAAGGATTAAACGTTAGGCACCCTCTAATCGGTCGGGTAGCGCCTAGAGATTAATCAGAGATTAATCGGGATCTAGTCGGGATTTTTACAAAAATTTTATATATATATATATATATATATATATATATATATATATATATATATATATATAAAATAAAGACCACTATTAGTCTGCAAATGTTGCGTCTAAGCCATGTTTATTTTTAAAAAAAGATTTGGCTGCCCTTTTTTTTATATATAAATATACATACATACACATCTCAATGTGCATATATGCACATTTTTTCTTTTTGTTTTAATTTAAAAATTACACAACATTGAGACTTTAATGATAGTGTTTAAAAGATCTACAGCTTGAAGACATCAAAAAGTCACAAAAAAAAATCATATATGCACATTTGATGCATCTTTAAATGTCCATACATACACATTTAAATGTGCATATATTGAAACATTCAAAAAATATTGTTCATAATTTTCATTTTTAATCATTATTAAAACCATCAACATCATTCATTATATAATAATCATGAATCGTGTATCTCAAAAATATCATAAACATCTATCAATATATCAGAGTATAAACATCCCAGATAGAAATAAATGGTGTATTCACTACAGTCATCCCGAGCTCTTCCCCTTACTAGCAGAAGTACCTGAAACTAAAATTGAAAACTGTAAGAACGTAGCTTAGCGAGTCTCCTTAAACTACCACATACCATACACATATCAGTTAATCACATAACAACATATCATGGGCCCCGTCCTGCTACATCGGTCCCCGCTCGACATCGACCTTTCCTTGCATCGGGCCCCGCCCAGCATCAGATCGCATCCGGCATTGGGCCCCACCCGGCATCGAGCAAAGCTCGGCATACATACGAGCAAATCTACTAATACACATAAACATAAGCATAATCACCTAATCATAGACATTTAAACATTCCTCGGGTCCCGCCTGGCATCCGACTGAGATTTGGAAAATATACAAACATTCCTCGGGAACGGCCCTAACATTGGACCGTAGTCCAGAAAGCATAGAAATACAAACACATGCGAGAATCACAAAGATATCAAGCATGCAAACATTCATCAGGTACCACCCCAATATTGGGTCGTATACCGAAAAAACATATAAAACTACATCGGGCCCCGCCCGACATCGGACCTTATTCCAGAACATACTATCATATATAAACAGGCCGGCCTTGGTGCCTTCGACCCGTTCCTACAGGAGAAAACCACCTCAAATGTCGGGTGAAAATAGTTGTACGTCTTTGCTCTTGCATTCGGCTCTACTCACACCCTATACAGAAACAACCCCTTAGATACTATTCCTTTCTTAATACCCCTTCACGAGTCTACCTTGGTCAAAGTCGAAGTCAAATTCAACTCTTGGTCAAAGTTAAAGTCAACACTCCGAGTTGACTCAACTCGTCGAGTCATCTTCCTGACTCGCTGAGTTCCCTTGCTACTTGTAATCGTGATAAACCGAGTCAACTTGGCGAGTCAGGAGGATGACTTGTCGAGTTCTACCCTATTTAGAATCGGGACAAATAAACTCAACTTGTTAAGTTCCTCTATGGACTCGACGAGTTCCTCAGCCTGTTTGGGCCATCTTAATGGATTAACCCCTTACTCTTCATATCTAAGTTTCATACTTCTCATATACACTGAAAATGTCCTTTTAAGTGTAAAGTTTCCAACTTTACCCGTTAATACCTTTACTTAATGGGTTTAGCTCAAACCCTAACTCTTTATGTCACACTCGAACCGTCAAAACAGACGGCAGAAACGTCTGGGGGCGGGCGACGTCATACGTAGTATCACAACAATCGTATCATAGCAATCAAGGTAAACACAACCAATACATTACAATATGAATATTTACATCAGTTTGAAAACATAGTTTGTATACATCAAAAGTAGCAAAAGATAAAGATGCGACTCCAAAATGCTTCGTCTTCTCCAAAAGCTGGCGAAGGTACCTGTTTATCGTTGCCCTGAGAATACAAGCGGTTTGAAAACATATCAGCATAAAGCTGGTGAGCTCATAAGAAAGTTTTTGTATTGGAAACTAGTCACTGAATTTGTGCAAATGATTTCTTTTCATTATAAGTAAATATCGTTTGTATCGAAACCCTGGTTATCACCAGTAAGTAAAATTCATTTCATTCGAAAACCCTGGCTACCGCTACTAAATGTGGTACATTCCGTTTGAAAACCGTGGCTACCACCAGTAAGTGATGTAAGTTCTGTTCGAAAACCCTGGCTTCCACTAGTATGAAAGGTAGTTTTATTACTTAAAATAAAACCAAAGGTTGGATCCCTGGAATACCCTCCAGTGTAGTAAGTAGGTAGTCTTATTAATTAAAATAAAACTATTGAATAAGGAAATCACGTACACAAAGACTATTTGATACTATTGTGAGTTCGTATAAGCATGCTAATATGACTGATGACCTCCTTGATGTTTCTTCAGGCATCGTACGATTAAAAAATTTGTCATCTCAGGTGTGCCCGCCTAACTGTAGCTAACTGTTCAGGTGTGGGATTGTCGGTCCCGAATAAATCTATTCATAAATTTCACGCTCTCCCTCCAGGAGACTCTGGTTATACTAAAGGTGAGGATTTACTGGTACCCTGAAGGGCATAACGAAGATAGGTCTCACAATCCTATATTAACTAGTTTACGTGTGGTTCCGTTATTCTCGAGATCGAAATCATTGGTAAACGGTGTAGAGTATAAATAATTATACACAAAATAATTATTTAGTAAGATACTCTTGTTATCTGTAGTTAATAATGGAAAAACTAAATCTGTCATAGTTTATGTGTTTGAATCTACAAAACCGGTAAAGAATTCCCCAAACTATACCTATTATAGTTTGACTGGTATGTTATGTTCATGAATTGTTCTGGAAACTATGCACTTATGTTTAGAAAGCATCCCTTATGCTTCGCATAATACAAAAGGGATAAATTATCTAATAGTTCGATGTAAAACCGTTGTAATTGCATCAGTTTTTAAGTTGTGAAAACCTTTATGTTTGGCTTGTATTCCCCCCCCCCCCCCCCTTAAAAATGTTTTAAAAAATATAAAAGCATAGGGTTATGAACTCACAGTTGGTTGGATGCAAATGATTTAACTGGACGATCCTTGAGTTGAAGTACATTGCACTTAACGGAATCCTAATATCACATAAATACATTTATGTATCTAAATTAGCGATTTCGTTAGATAAAGTGTTAGATAAACACTTGGTTTTGGTTAAGGAATGTTACCGGGACTTGGTTGGATCGAGGAAAACATGCTTTTCCCCATGAAAAAAGCTATTTACGGCCGTATATGGAGTTTACGATCGAGAACCGGGTCTACGGGCGTGAACAGGGTTTACGGGCGTGAACTAGGTTTGCGGCTTTTCAAGATTTGGGGGATTACGGCCGTAAACTCAAGAACAAGGTTGCTTGTTTTTGACGAAAAAACATTCCAGATGTTCCCAAACGGCCCCAAAGGACGATTTCCGACGTTTTTCGGGTGAAAGAAGGGCTTTATGGAGTTTACGGTCAAGAGGTTTAGAGAGAGAAAGTGGGTGTTTCCAGCCAAGAAGATTCAAATGAGGGTGGGGGTCTTGTATTTATAGGCTGGGGGTATGGTCGGTGGTGGGGTCCACCTGACATTGAACATAAACAGGGTTTACATTCATACACGAGTTTACGACCATAAACTCGTCTTGGCAGTGAACTCATTGTTTTTTGAGGAAATCGTGAGTTTTTCGTGCAATTTTTGGTTTTCCGACCCGTGTGTAATTATAACAATAACCTTGGTTAAATTACTTAACCCAAGAAGCTGACGGAAAATTTACTAAAAAATAATTTTATTAACAGAGGTGGGTTAAAAATAACAGAAGAAATTTCGGGTTGTCAGATCATCTCCCCGTTAGAGGGAATTTCGTCCCGAAATTCGAACATAGAATACAAATCATGGATTTGGAAAGAGATGCGGATACTTCTGTTTCATCTGATCTTCGCGCTCCCATGTGAATTCGTGTGACATCCCCAAAATCACGGCCAGAAAAGACCGGTTTTGTTTATACTTTATTTCAAAATCAGAGTAATCTTTTAATAAAAGAGTTACGGAATTTGTCCCAAAATAATATTATGATAAAGATTTATCAAAAGCATTTCCGTAGAAATGTATTTTATTAAAAAGACTCGGGATGTCATGTTCGATACAGTACATAAGTATAAACAATACAACATAGGCCTTACTACATTATTCCGTATTTACAGGCCTAAAATCCATTAATCTCTCATCCCAAGACATCACATCTATGCTCATGCGCCACTACCTGTAATACAAGAAACTGAGTGGGTCAGGCTTGGGATCCTGGTGAGCACATAGGGTTTTCAACCCACAATAAATAAGTTTATTAACTTTATTAAATTAAACAACCCGATTACCCGTTCCCGTTATCCTCACATTACGTCCCTAAGCATCTATCATAAAGGACCTACCCTAAGGATTATCATCGGGACGGACACTACTGCTAAGGGGATTCCTCAGCAATAAATGTCCTTAAGGCAACCATGTGAGGGATGGAGTACATCTGGTGAGCACACAGTTCAAATAAACACACAGTTCGAATAAACACCTACGGGTTGCGAGTCTGCTAGTGTTCCACTGGACTGTCTAGAATAGTCCGTGGTCGTCATCTATACTCCGCTAGATGACTGGATCATCATTAACATCTATAACGAGGCCTCTCATTATTTTATTTTGTCACACAACAACTATTACATCTACCCATGTTTTACCCAACACATTTTGTAGATATAAAATACATATACAGTTTAAATCATTGAAAACATGTATAAAACGTTCATCCAACATAGATAGTAAGTATTCAGATAATATGCACACATAGTAGGTAATTTATATAAAAAAATTTATATCTATGTGTAAGCTAAAAGTAACTATGCACTCACTTGAGAAGGTGGTGACTCGGTACTCGGACAACGCTTCGTTTACTTTAAAATAATTTCCTTTGACGAAACCTAGTATTATCACCACTAGATTTTAGTCTAATATAACCGTGACTAATTATTATTATTATTATTATTATTATTATTATTATTATTATTATTATTATTATTATTATTATTATTATTATTATTATTATTATTATATAAGCGTTTAAACAATACTTTCCAACCACTATGTACAGACAGGGGCCAAACATAAAACACCGGAGGGCAGGACCATTTTGGCGTATAGCACTTCTGAAATCCAACAACCCTATGCGGCCATTTAAACCAGATTCACCATACCGCGAGTAGTTAAAAAGATATTATAACGACACTTATATAAGTCATAATAATAGCTCAAATATTTATTATAAATTTATAATAACAATACTAATTTTAAATATAAACTATATTTAAAATAGGGTAAGCATAACTTACTTTCAAGGGGATTTTAGCTAGGAGTCGGGCTCTGCTGGGGCAGAACTTCGTCGCTGAATATTTCTAAGAAAGATTCGTGCAGCGCTTCAGCGTTCACCTTACTATACTAAAACTACAGAAAGAGAAGTCGAATCACGAGAGACCGAAATGCTCGGGGGATAAGGAGAGAAAGACTCTTGAATCAAGAGAATGGTCTAAGAAATATGAGAGCCCAAGCTTCTTATTTATAGTAATTGAATTTACAAAAATTACCCTCCATAATTACTTAATGACCTTATAGTTATATAAACAACTAAACACCCCTTTATAATACTATTTTAAATAGATTTAACAATATTTGCACTAAACTAATGTCGAAAGAACTCAACATTAGTCTTATAATTACCGCATCGTCGATACCTTTCTAATGATATATACATATGTATATATATGTGTACGTATATATGATTTATACTTTATTTTAATACGTAAATATACTATTATAATTTGTAACTCGCTCATACGAACTCCGTTTTTGACGTTATTTATATCCACGCGTAGGTGGAGACGTACTCTACAACTTTTGTTTAAACTCCGTCGGCTAATTTTGACTTTATATTTAAAGTTATATTTTTAACAGGCCGGGACAGGATTGGTCCGTTAAAATCTCATAACTTCTTTATCCGGTGTCCATTTTCGTCTGTCTTTTTATCGTTACGCTAATAATAACGAGATCTTCGATTCTCATTTAGGTTGTGTCGGCTAAAAACCTCTCGATCTAATACTCGAACTTCGGGCTGTACACCGCTAAGCCAAAACTTCGAAAAATCATAACTTCCTCATAAAAAGTCAGATTTGGGCGTTTTTTTTATGGACGCTCTCAGGTTAACATATTCTAAGACTTTCATTTAGATTACTAAGGCTAAAAGAAGCTCTGTCATAAATTCACTATTTACGTCTCCCGGTGCCGTGTCGGTTTTGCCGTAAAACTTCGACGAACCATAACTTCTTCGTTATAACTCGGATTTCGACGCTCTTTATATGTACGGAAACCTTGTAACATATACTAAAACTTGGTTGAGATTATTTATTCTTAATAATATTTTGTCAAAAAGTCGTTTTCGACCCCTATTGCCTCTAAATTGACTAGCCCGGATCTACGGGCGTTACAATTCGGGTCCCCGCTTGGCATTCCAACGAACCCTTACTATCGGGATACGACTTTATTTTGTTCGTTTGATTTCTCTATCCATGATTTTGACCGGTTCTTACACGAAGTTCAGGTTCTTGTTGATTTAAATCTCATTGAGAGGGATCACAAGGGTCTCATCGGATAAGCACTTCTTAAGATTCGAGACGTGGAAGACAGGGTGGATGTTGCTAAGTTCTTATGGTAAACGAAATTAGTACGCTACAGGACCGAGCCTAGAGAGGATCTCGAATGGTCCTATATATCTTGGGTTTAGCTTTCCAAAGCATATCATACCCTTCCAGGGCGATACCATTAACAGAAAACAGTCTCCAACATGGAATTCCAAGGATTTTTGTCATTTATCAGCATAGCTCTTTTGTCGATCTCTTGAAGCTTTCAGTCGTTCCTGGATTTGTATGATCTTTTATGTGGTTTCACGGATGATTTCTGGACCAGTGAGAGTGTTGTCAAGGACTTGTCGCTTGGCTAGCTGCATGTCTCCCACCTCAGCCCAACACAAAGGGGATCTGCACTTACGGCGATAGAGGGCTTCAAAAGTCACAACCTTGATGCTGGTATGATAACTGTTGTTGTAGGAAAACTCGACCAAGGGAAAATGGGTGTCCCATGACTTTCTGAAGTCGATTACACATGCTCTCAGCATGTCTTCTAGGGTCTGAATGGTCCTCTCACTCTGCTCATCTGTCTGAGGATGATAAGTTGTACTCATATCCAGCTTAGTTCCAAGAGCTTTCTGTAGGGACTGCCAAAATCTCGAGGTGAACCTGCTATCTCGATCGGAGATAATGGACACAGGCACACCGTGTAGTCGAACTATTTCTTGGATGTAGATTCGTGTGAGTCTCTCCATTTTGAATGTTCCTTTAATTGGCAAGAAGTGGGCAGATTTAGTCAATCGATCGACTATTACCCAGATGGTATCGTACCCACTCGGAGAATTGGGTAATTTGGTGATAAAATCCATGGTAATCCTATCCCACTTCCACTCAGGTATCTCTGGTTGCTGAAGCAAACCTGAGGGCTTCTGATATTCGACCTTCACCTTGGCACAAGTCAGACACTTGCCCACGAAGGTAGCGATCTTTACTTTCATGTTTGACCACCATTATAGTTTCTTGAGATCAAGGTACATCTTGTCCGATCCTGGGTGAATGGAGTATCTAGTTTTGTGAGCTTCGTTCATGACAACCTCTCTGTAACCACCGAACTTTGGGGTCCAGATCCGGTTCATGAAATAATAGACTCTGTCTCCCTTGATCTCTAAGCTCTTCTCCATTCCTCTCAATGCCTCATCCAACACGTTCTCTGGTTTTAAGGCTTCTAGCCGAGACTCTCTGATTTGTGCGGATAAGTGGGAATGGATGGTGATTGTCAGTGCCTTCACTCTACGACTTGAGCATTCTTTCCAGCTAATAGCATCCACCACCATATTGGCCTTGCTGGGATGCTAGCGTATTTTGCACTCATAATAGATGAGTAGCTCTACCCATCGCCGTTGTCTCATGTTCAAATCCTTTTGGTCAAAGATGTGCTGCAGGCTTTTATGGTCATTGAAGATTGTGCACTTGGTTTCGTAAAGGTAATGTCTCCATATCTTTAATGTGAAGACTACTGCTCCCAACTCTAGGTCGTGAGTTGTATAATTGACTTCATGTGCCTTCAGCTGTCTTGATTTTCACTCTAACAAAAGGGTACGCCTTTTTGAGTTAGAGTGGTTAAGAGTTTGGCAATTCTGGAGAAATTTTGGATAAACCTGCGATAATAGTCAGCAAGACCCAATAATTGACGGATTTCTATGGGTGTCTTCGGTGCTGACCAGTTCTCTATCGCTTTGATTTTGGAGGGGTCCATGTGTATGCCTTCCTCGCTTACCACATGACATAGGAAGGTTACTTTTCGAATCCAGAATTCGCACTTGGAGAATTTTGCGTATAGCTTCTCCGTCCTTAGAGTCTCTAACACCAATCTCAAGTGTTGTCTGTGATCTTCCTCACTTTTGGAATAGACAATTATATCATCGATGAACATGATAACGAACTTGTCCAGGAAAGGACGCCACACCTGATTTATCAGGTCCATGAATACTATCGGTGCATTGGTTATACCAAAGGGCATTACTACGAACTCGTAGTGACCATATCGAGTCCGGAATGTTGTTTTAAGAACATCACACCCGTGGACTCGTAGCTGATGGTACCCTGATCTTAAGTCTATTTTGGATAAGTATCCAACTCCTTTGGTCGAAGAGGTCGTCGATCCGAGGAAGAGGGTAACGGTTTTTTATGGTGAGCTTGTTCAGTTCGCGATAGTCAATGCACATCCGAAAAGATCCATACTTCTTTTTTCACGAATAAGATCGGGGCTCCCTAGGGTGAGGAACTCGGTATGATGAATCCTTTGTTGAGGAGCTCATTGAGTTGGTTGGATAACTCTTGGATTTCTGCTGGCCCTAGACGATAAGGGGATTTAGCTACGGGGGTAGCTCCGAGGATTAAGTCGATGAGAAACTCGACTTGGCGCTCAGGAGGGATTCCCGGAAGCTCTTCGAGGAAAACGTCAGGAAAGTTGCAAACTTCGGGGATGCTCTCAAGGTCTTTAACTTCCTCATTCTCGTTAATGACATGGTCTAGGAATGCTTGACACTCCTTTCGCATAAATTTTTGGGCTTTGATGCACGAAATGATATGGAGGTTTGAACTGAGTTTATCGCCATAAATCATAAGGGCTTCGTCAGAGGGAAGATTGAGTCGAATAGCTTTTTCGTAACAAAGGATATCAACACGATTAGGGCTCAACCAATATATGCCGATGATGACATCAAAGCTCTTTATAGAAATTAGCATAAGATTGATGGGAAAAGAATGATCGTTTAAGGTAAGGGTACAACCCATGAATATGTCATTAGTGCTCTCTTTCTCACCGTTAGCCATTTCGACGGTAAATGTTTTGGTTAGGGTTTGAGGTTTACATTGGAGAAGATGTTTGAATGCATGGCTAACAAAACTTCTCTCCGCTCCAGAATCGAAAAGACTGCATGCATAAGAGTTGTCGAGGAGGAACGTGTCACACCCCCAAACCAGAACAGCAGAATCGTTCGAGGGCGGACGACTTCATGTAGTATCGCAACAATTGAATACATAGTAAAGAAAGTAATACAACCATCATATATATAATTCAAAAGTTTACATTGTTGAAAGGTACTTGTTTCAAAAACAAATTACAATATGATGTCAAAATTAAATTAAACTAACGCCGCAGCATCCCTTCTTCAAAAGCTGTAGTTTACCTGTATTATTGAATCCCTGAGAAATACAAGTGGTTTTGAAAGAGTAGGTCAGCATTTAAGTTGGTGAGTTCATAAGTAGTTAGTGATAATGTTTATATGAAATAGAATGAAAATGGCATGTTTAAAAGTTCCTAGAAAATCCCATATTTTCTACTATAGTAGATGGTAGTTTGATTGTCCCAAAACTATAATGCAATAGTGCTTTTCATGCTTAAAACAGTAGGTTTATGTGTAAATTGTTTAAGGCATTTGAAAAACCCCGTAAATCAATGTGTTTTTAATACTCCATGTGAGTCTTATAACCATACTATTTGACCTGGATACCTATAACAACGTTCTTCGTGCGTTGGAAAGTTATGACATTTGTCACCCCAGGCCTGCCGGCCTAACTGTAGCTAACAACTTAGGTGTGGGATTGTCAATCCCGTATAGATCTATACACAAGTATCACGCTCCCCCTACAAGGGATTATGGTATATAATGCAGGACTTAAAATGCATACTCGAAAGTACGTGAAATGTCTCATAAAACTTAGTATAAAACAGATTTACGTATGAAAGTGTCTGTTTGTTCTTGCATATGAAAATATCTCTTTGATATAGTGTTTCTAGTATGTAAATGTTCATGAATTTCTCATAAACTATACCTATTATAGTTTTTTCAAAGTGTGGTTCGTTCATATAGTAAACCCTAGTGTAACGCTCACTTGTTATGTAAAGTATAACATTTAAAGTGACATAAATGATCACATATACTTAAAGTATAAATAAAGTGTTTGATTCGTATATATATATATATATATATATATATATATATATATATATATATATATATATATATATATATATATATATATAATGATGTGTGTAAAACCAACTAGTTTTAATCCTACTAACTTAGACACAAAATAAACACACGAAAGGCAGTGTACCTATCGATTAGTAATATAGTTCAAGCAAGTAGGGTATCGAACACAGGGAACGGTAAACAATTAAAATAAATGCTAATATTATCTAAATAAACAAATAACAAAAAGGGGGTTTTCTATAGTTTTACAAGACTAGAAACTTAAACAATTAACTAAAACTTAAACTAAGAAACTAAGAGCTAAGCAAATAAAAATCAACTAAATTCAATAATAAAGAGGACTTCTGTTTAGGTTCGACTCATTTGTTCCCATGGATGATTTTAATGTATCGGATTAATTCTTCATTGGCTACCGATTAAGATAATTAGGTTCATGTTCACTATTCCTAATTCTTAGAAAACAAATTAACTCAAGCAATGGCCAGTTGTCTAAATTAACGGGTTTCCTAGATTATTGATTCGGGTTAAGTAAGACTTGTAGTGGTTAACTAAATTGGCCTTTCAATTAACCTCTTGTCGATGTTCATCCAACAAGCTTACACATTAACTTACCTATCTTCTAGTTAATTCTAGTTTCACGTTCGTTATTCCTAGACATACAACTATGTGGTCACAATAAATCATATGAAATTAATAAATAAGAGATGTTCATACAACTTAATTACTGATTTATTAACAGAAGAATAGTTATTGTTAACACATAAGGTTCTTTAACAAGCTTAATAAAACATAATCACCAATTAAAATTAATCCTAATCAAATAATTAATCCATGTTCACAAAATTGTCTACCCAAACAGAAGTTATGAGTTTTTAGCTCATGATTACAGCAGAAACAAGCACAAAAACGAAATCAATTGGTAAAAACATAGTTCAAACAAGAGATTAGGTAAGAGTAAACTTGATTTTGACTTGATTCTCCTTAAAATTGAATGTAGGGTTGATTCCCTTGCTTCCCACGCTCCAACAACACCTTTAGTCGACAATTGGCCTCCAAGGGTTCATCCATATCCTAGGGTATCGATCTGAAAGTCCCTTTATATAGATTTTTACAAAACAGGGGCTACTCGGCGAGTCCATTGACCTACTCGGCGAGTCCATCAATTAAAACCCGTGTGCGGCAAGTCAGCGCGTCCAGAATCGCGAAACTTCTGACCAACTCGGCGAGTAATCGACACTACTCGCCGAGTACGTTTCGAATCAACATTTTCTCAAAACACAAAACTCGTCCAAAATTGTGTCTACTTTTCAGAACATTTTGAATCTCATGAATCGGAGTTACGGTTCATGAGATATGGCCAAAACACTGACGAGGGGTCAAGCTGTCCAGCAACATCCTTCTTTCTTCAAAATCCAAAATCCATGCGTCCAATCGCTAGTTCCGCTTCATTTTCCTTTCGAGCATGTATTTGTTGCTGAAAATGAAATATTTAATCTAATTAAGCACCTTTTGTTCATTAAATGAGACAAAATCAACATAAAGTATTAAGATAATGCATGAATTTTATAACTAAATATACCCATATCAAAATACCCCACACTTGACTTTTGCTTGCCCCCAAGCAAAACTGAATTTTAGTACACTAATATTACATAAGACAATCTCAATCAAACCCAGCCATTATGCTAAGACCGCAACGCATGCATTTGTATCTAAAATTTTCCTAATAACCCCCCATACTCCAAATACTCACAATCCTCATAAACATTCGCCCGCTTTTTCCGAACAATGCTCATTTTATGCATCCCTCCGAATCCATCCTTAGAAAACCTCTTAACCTCAAGGTATTTTTGATTGAGCAACCCAAGCATACATAATCTAGACAATTACAATTTATGATACCACATTGGAGCTCTTTGGAATTCTTCACTTCTTTGACATTTAATCTTTAATTTCTTTGAATTCACCACCTTGTTGTTTGATTTTTGGTATCTTCAACTTTTTGAAGTTCTTCGGAATTTTCGATCTTCTAATTTCATACTTAACTTTGATGCTCCAAAAATTCTTCAAACTTTTTCTTGTAATTCTCTCTTTTTTTTATTACATGTACTCACTTTTTTTTCACTCAAAACCCTACATGCTTAAGCAGGGGCGCTCAACTTCAACCTTTATTGGTTAACGATAATAATTTTCCTGGATACATTTCTGGTTCACGATGCTAAACATATTGCATTCTTCAAACTAAGCGAGGTCGTGTTTTTGTCCCATGATTTCACTGGAATAAGGAAGTCAGAAATGCACTAGAACGTATATAGGCTCAACTAAAATTTGGGTTTTCATGCAATCATCAAATATAATACTAGCATGATCCCTAATTGCTTTACCAAAATTTTCTAAATTAATCCTAGCAAATTTTATGCAAAACTTTAAATTTAACTAGTGTAACCAACCAACCCCCTACCCCACACTTAATTTATGCAATGTCCCCATTGCATATCATGCATGTTAAAGAACAATAAAATAGAGAGGGAATTGGAACAAACTCCCCTGGGATAGTAGTTGCAAGGTTGAACTTCTTCATTTAAAGCTCCATCTTCAGCTGACTTTAGACATGGGAACAGCTCATCCATGTCTTGGGTGTCAAAATCTCGTGTGGTACAGTCTTTATAAAAGCTCCAAATATAAGGGAAAAACTCTTGGAAATGCTCGGAAAATGATCTTCAAAGAATAGAATCAATGCCCATATCAAATGTCATCAAATCTTCAGCTCAAAAGTAAGAAGAATGAGCGACTCGTCGAGTCAGTATGTAGACTCGCCGAGTTGAAGCGTAAATGGCAGAAGAATCGTGAATTTTCACATGGACTCGGCGAGTCCATAAGATGCACTCGGCGAGTAGACCGCTGTGTGACAAAAATTTTATTCTGCCCAAGTCCATTTCTGATGTATGGGGGTTATATAAACTAATAATTTCCCACATTTTTCTTTAGGTAATAAACACTATATAACCCTTCTATCAATTGGACTCATAGCTTGACTCAAAACTTCGTTTCCTCTCTCGCCTAGACTCGATTTCTCGCTTCATCAGCCTTGACTCTAGATCCTCACATGCATCCTTACACTCAAACTGAAAAGATCAAAAACAAAAACCAAGTAATAAAAAAACATTAAAATAAAAAAAATCCTAAATTATCCTTAAACACTAGAGGTTTAGAAAGAAAAAGAAAAGAAAACTCTAATGACGGGTTGCCTCCCGCAAGCGCTTCTTTTTGTGCGAGTCTTTAGCTGGACTCTCAACTTAATAAACTTCTAATAAATTCGATGCCAATCCATCCGTTGCATTAAATATT
Source organism: Lactuca saligna (assembly GCF_052625555.1). Taxonomy (NCBI): domain Eukaryota; kingdom Viridiplantae; phylum Streptophyta; class Magnoliopsida; order Asterales; family Asteraceae; genus Lactuca; species Lactuca saligna. The sequence continues at coordinate 147,599,281 of NC_136422.1, forward strand.
TTCTTTGGACCAATTTGTGAAAGTTGGCTCGTTTCTTCTAAAATTTGCCAAACAAGCTCGAATTCATGAAACCCAACAATCTTGAAAAAGGTTGGAACCGGTTGGATACTAATCAAAAACGGATCGTGCCTCAGAACTTTCTCCAAAGTTGGAGTCGTCACCCCACGCTTCGAAACACAAACTGAAAATATAGGGGGCCATGTCGTGGTAATAGTCAAACCACAGCTTGGTTCCTGCAATTCAGCTTGTTCTTGTTCTTCATCTGACCCTTCTGCTAGCAATCTTTCCAGCTCCTCGAAGTCTCTTTCTGGATTAAATTCATCATCTTGTAGCTTTCCCTCTTGTGACTCAGATTGCACTTGTTCGTTAATCAAGAAGTTATCTAACCATCTTCCAAATTTCTTCAAATCATCATCTGAGTCATAGTCCTCATCTTCCTGCTTAATTTTCTGCACTACTTCCTCAAGAAAAGCATCAAAAGCATCGAGATTTGGAAAATACATAATAAATAAAAATAAAACTAAAATTAAAAAAATATAATTAATAAAATAAAAATGATAACAGTTAGCAAATAAAATTAACTATTTGAACCGTTCCCCGGCAACGGCGCCAAAAACTTGATGTGTGTAAAACCAGCTAGTTTTAATCCTACTAACTTAGACACAAAATAAACACACGAAAGGCAGTGTACCTATCGATTAGTAATATAGTTCAAGCAAGTAGGGTATCGAACACAGGGAACGGTAAACAATTAAAATAAATGCTAATATTATCTAAATAAAACAAATAACAAAAAGGGGGTTTTCTCTAGTTTTACAAGACTAGAAACTTAAACAATTAACTAAAACTTAAACTAAGAAACTAAGAGCTAAGCAAATAAAATCAACTAAATTCAATAATAAAGAGGACTTCTGTTTAGGTTCGACTCATTTGTTCCCATGGATGATTTTAATGTATCGGATTAATTCTTCATTGGCTACCGATTAAGATAATTAGGTTCATGTTCGCTATTCCTAATTCTTAGAAAACAAATTAACTCAAGCAATGGCCAGTTGTCTAAATTAACGGGTTTCCTAGATTATTGATTCGGGTTAAGTAAGACTTGTAGTGGTTAACTAAATTGGCCTTTCAATTAACCTCTTGTCGATGTTCATCCAACAAGCTTACACATTAACTTACCTATCTTCTAGTTAATTCTAGTTTCACGTTCGTTATTCCTAGACATACAACTATGTGGTCACAATAAATCATATGAAATTAATAAATAAGAGATGTTCATACAACTTAATTACTGATTTATTAACAGAAGAATAGTTATTGTTAACACATAAGGTTCTTTAACAAGCTTAATAAAACATAATCACCAATTAAAATTAATCCTACTCAAATAATTAATCCATGTTCACAAAATTGTCTACCCAAACAGAAGTTATGAGTTTTTAGCTCATGATTACAGCAGAAACAAGCACAAAAACGAAATCAATTGGTAAAAACATAGTTTAAACAAGAGATTAGGTAAGAGTAAACTTGATTTTGACTTGATTCTCCTTAAAATTGAATGTAGGGTTGATTCCCTTGCTTCCCACGCTCCAACAACACCTTTAGTCGACAATTGGCCTCCAAGGGTTCATCCATATCCTAGGGTATCGATCTGAAAGTCCCTTTATATAGATTTTCACAAAACAGGGGCTACTCGGCGAGTCCATTGACCTACTCGGCGAGTCCATCACTTAAAACCCGTGTGCGGCAAGTCAGCGCGTCCAGAATCGCGAAACTTCTGACCAACTCGGCGAGTAATCGACACTACTCGCCGAGTATGTTTCGAATCAGCATTTTCTCAAAACACGAAACTCGTCCAAAATTGTGTCTACTTTTCATAACATTTTGAATCTCGTGAATCGGAGTTACGGTTCATGAGATATGACCAAAACACTGACGAGGGGTCAAGCTGTCCAGCAACATCCTTCTTTCTTCAAAATCCAAGATCCATGCGTCCAATCGCTAGTTCCGCTTCATTTTCCTTTCGAGCATGTATTTGTTGCTGAAAATGAAATATTTAATCTAATTAAGCACCTTTTGTTCATTAAATGAGACAAAGTCAACATAAAGTATTAAGATAATGCATGAATTTTATAACTAAATATGCCCATATCAATAAACATGTTTTATTTCAAAAAGACAAGATGGTATCGAGAATATATTTGCATACGAAAGTTCTCATGTAGTAGTTATGAATCACATATGATTACTAGATAAAAAGTTTATATAGCGAAACTTTAGGTTACACACGATAATAACTGTGTGTTTACTTGCATTCCCCCTCCCCCCCCCTAAAAGTGTATAAAAAGCATTTATCAAAGATTTAAAAGCGTAGTTTATAGGGGTATGAACTCACTTGATAGATTGAAGAAGGTGAGACAAACACCAAGCAGAACTTTGACTTGAGAAAACGGATTTTCTCGGGATTCTCGGGAATCTCGGGAGCGTAAACTTCCTTCGGGGCTTGCGTATGGAAACCGGGGCTTCGGGATATCACTTACACGCAAAACAAAGTAAAAACGCAAGAAAAAGGAGAGAAAATGAGCAATTTACCCGGAACCCTCGCATCCTTTTTATAGGGGTTAGGAACCGCCGGTACGCTGGGCGTACGGGGTTACGCGGGGCGTACCCATGCGTCATGTGTGACCGCATCCTCGACTGCTGGACTTCGGATGGGACAAGACATAGGTGAGTAGAGGGGCGATGTGGATTGACCCGGTGACTCCTCCTTCGGATAATACTGGATTTTTATTTAAATTTATATTTTAATTATTTAGTAAACTTCAAAAATTCATATCTTCTTCATACGAACACCGTTTTCGACGTTCTTTATATCCACACGTAGGTGAGACTACGCTCTACAACTTTGGTTTAGACTCCGTCGGTAGATTTTGAAATTATTTTTATTATTTATTTTTAAAAGGTCGGGGTAGGAAAAGTTCATTAGAAATCCATAAGTTTATCCGATGTCTGTTTTTGCCAGACTTTTTACCGTTGAAATACCATTGTCGAGACCTTCGATTCTCATTTATGTCATTCCGACCAAAAGTCGCTCGTGCTCCGTTTCGAGTATTTAGCTGTCTACCGCTATACCGCACTTGGAAAAATCATAACTTCCTTATACGAAGTCAGATTTGGACGCTCTTTTTATGTACGCTCACGGTTTAATGATATCTAACATAGTAGGTAACCACATAGAGACTTTTGTACATTTTATTTTCAAAGTTAATTTTATTATTTTCAAAAGTGGTTACAATACTTGGCGTTTTAGGTCATTACATAGAATTGAAATATCGGGTTGTCACATCATCCCCCCATTAGAGGGAATTCCATCCCGAAATTTAATGTAAGAAAAACACTTATGGATTAGGGAAAAAGATGTGGGTACTTGTGTTTCATCTGATCTTCGCGTTCCCAGGTGTATTCAGGTTCTCGCTTTGCATTCCAGCGGACCTTCACGATGGGTATGCGACTTTGTTTTGTTCTTTTAATTTCCCTATCCATGATTTCAATTGGTTCTTCTATAAAGTGGAGACTCTTGTTGATTTCGATTTCATCTAGAGGGACGACGAGGGTCTCATCGGACAAACATTTCTTCAAGTTTTACACATAAAAGGTAGGGTGTACGTTATTGAGTTCCTGCGGTAGACGAAGTTTGTAAGCTACTGGGCCGATCTTTGCAAGGATCTCGAATGGTCCGATATACCTTGGGTTTAGTTTCCCGTGTCTTCCAAAATGTATTCGCCCTTTCCACGGCGAGACCTTTAATAGCACTCGGTCCCCGACCTGAAATTCCAAGGGCTTCCATCTTTTGTCCGCATAACTATTTTGTCTGTCTCTTGAAGCCTTTAGTCATTCCCGAATTTGTAAAATCTTCTCGGTTTTCTCTCTTATGATTTCTGGGCCAGTGAGAGTGTTGTCGGGTACTTGTCCCTTGGCTAGTTGTGTGTCACCTACTTCAGTCCAGCACGGTGGTGATCTGCACTTTCGTCCGTAGAGGGCTTCAAATGGAGCAACTTTAATGTTGGAGTGATAGCTATTGTTGTATGAAAATTCGACTAGCGGTAAATGGGTATCCCACACTTTACCAAAATCGATTACAAAAGCTCTTAGCATATCTTCCAAGGTTTGTATGGTCCTCTCACTTTGACCGTCGGTTTGTGGATGGTAAGCAGTACTCATGTCGAGCCTAGTTCCTAGAGATTTTTGTAACGATTGCCAGAATTGTGAGGTGAAGCTACTATCTCTATCAGAGATAATGGATATTGGTACACCATGTAGTCGAACAATCTCTCGGATGTAGGTTCAAGCTAGCTTCTCCATCTTGTCGATTTCTTTTATTGGCAGGAAGTGTGCGGATTTTGTTAATCTATCTACGATTACCCAGATGGTGTCTAGCCCACCTGCTATCTTGGGTAATTTGGTTATGAAGTCCATCGTTATCTATTCCCACTTCCACTCAGGTATTTTGGGTTGTTGAAGCAATCCCGATGGATTTTGGTACTCTACCTTGACTTTGCCGCAAGTCAGACACTTGCCCACATAGGTAGCAATCTTTGCTTTCATGTTCGGCCACCAATACAGTTTCTTAAGGTCCATATACATCTTGTATGAGCCTGGATGCACGGAGTATCAAGTATTATGAGCCTCGTTCTTGACCACGTGTCTGAATCCACCAAACTTCGGTGTCCAGATCCGATCCATGAAGTAAAGAACTCCGTCACCCTTGACTTCAAGATTCTTGTCTATTACTCTTAGGGGTTCACCTGATACATTCTTTGATTTCAAGGCTTCCTTCTAAGCTTCCTTGATTTGTGTGGACAGATGTGAATGGATCGTTAGGGTTAAGGATTTCACTCGGCGACCTGAGTATTCTTTCCGACTAAGGGCATCAGTTACTACATTCGCTTTTCCTGGATGATAGCGAATCTCGCATTCGTAGTCATTCAGTAGTTCAACCCATCGTCTCTGCCTCATGTTGAGTTCTTTTTGGTTAAGGATGTGTTGGAGGCTCTTGTGATCGGTGAAGATCGTGCATTTCGTGCCATAAAGATAGTGCCTCCAGATCTTTAGCGCGAAAACGACTGCTCCTAGTTCAAGATCGTGGGTAGTGTAGTTGACTTCGTGCGTCTTGAGTTGTCTTGAGGCGTAAGCGATGAACTTACCTCGTTGCATTAGTACGCATCCAAGACCTTGATTAGATGCATCACAGTAGACCACGAAGTCTTCCGTTCCTTCTAGCAAGGACAATATCGGTGCGCTGCATAGTGCTTGCTTCAGTGTTTGGAATGCATCGTCTTCTTTTACTTCCCAATTGAAGGTAACACCCTTCTGTGTCAGGGTGGTGAGTGGTTTAGCAATCTTCGAGAGGTTTTGTATAAATCTACGGTAATAGCCATCAAGGCCCAAGAATTGTCGAATTTCCATTGGGGTTATTAGAGCTGACCAGTTCTCGATTGCTTTGATTTTGGAAGGGTCCACGTGTATTTCGTCTTTGCTAACCACTTGACCTAGGAAATCTACCTTCCAAATCCAAAATTCTCATTTGGAGAATTTTGTGTATAGCTTCTCTTTTCTTAGCGTTTCCAAGACTTGTTGGAGGTGTTGACTATGATCCTCTTTATTCTTTGAATAAATGAGTATATTGTCTATCAACACGATCACAAATTTGTCCAAGAACAAACGACACACTCGGTTCATTAAGTCCATGAACACCGTCGGTGCGTTTGTTAATCCAAAGGGCATCACTACTAACTCGTAGTGACCATAACGAGTTCGAAAAGTTGTTTTGGGAACATCTGCTGCCAAGACTCATAGTTGGTGATACCTGGATCTTAAGTCGATCTTTGAGAAATAACTCTCTCCTTAGAGTTGGTCGAACAAGTCGTCAATGCGTGGTAGCAGGTATTGGTTCTTGATAGTAAGCTTGTTAAGTTCCCAGTAATCAATGCACATGTGGATTGTGAACCTCCTCGCATTTTTATGACTTTGTTTCTGGGATACTCTGATATGAAACTGTTTTGAAAACATTTTTGTAACAAATAAAGGCTTTTGAATGTTTGAAAAAGTTTTAAATTGGCTTGAATTTTATGGATGTTACAAGTTGGTATCAGAGCCTTGGTTTGAGTGAATTAGAGGAACACTCGTGTGAATTGAGTCTCAAACCAAGGAAAAGATTTTCAAATGATTTTCAAAACACTAAAGGAGGATACAGAGTGTATGATCAGTCGGAGCCAGTAAGTAGACCCCAAAAGACCATACATATATTTGATATTATGATATGTTAGAACAGCGTGCTAGTGATAGGCTGAGGATCTTAAGGAATTGCATGATAGAAATGTCTGATTATATGATTCTTGATAGCCTTGGGTTTTCCTTATATAAAATTAGCATCATTACTGTAGTTGCATAGTGTATACAACATAGTTGTACATAATTAAGATCTTATAGCATGAGAATGTTTGGTTTGGCCTTATTTCTTGTTCTTGTTTGATGAAGGGCTTAGGGTAGGATCAGATATTCAAAAGTCTATAGGGTCCAACGTTATGTATGATTAACATACACCGGTGTTGTAGGGTTGGTGAAAGTTTCATGGATGAGTTGTGCGGGATCAGTCGGCCAGTTATAAGATATTTACCCTTCCTCTAGGAGTGAGGATTCAACGCTTTCCATGTTTATGTATATTCTTAGCGCTTTGTGGTGATACTTGATACAAATATGTGTAAGTGTGGAAGATAGTGTGGGCCCGTACTACTGAAAGCATAGGACCCATACGCGTATCAAGGAAGTTACAACCCCTAGGGCTTTGTTGGAAGTTAGTTCCCTGTTATCGATCAGATGAGACCGGATGACTTGGATGCCAGGATTTGGGAGATCCTGCAGGATGAGGTTGCTACACTGTTCCGAGCATAGTTTCCGGAGATGTTTGGGTCTATCAAGACCGCCATGGTGGAGTACTTTGAAGAGTGCTATGCAACTCTTTATGAGACAGCTGCCGTTGCAGCCTCCGCAGCCGTAGCAACTGTTAGTGGTGGGACCAATCGAGCTTTTTAGTATCAGGACTTCGATAACACTAAGCCCCCAACTTTTGATGGGATTTAGGAACCGATTGTAGCTATGAGGTGGCTGTCTGATGTTGAGGGATGCTTCTTCGCATGCTCATGTCATGCTGACCAAAAGGTCAGATGTGTTATGAACCTACTGAGGTCTAGAGAATAGGACTGGTGGAGGTTGATAACTGGGTCATATATTGATGATCATAGAATTGCAGTTACTTGGAATCAGTTCAGGGATATGTTCCGTGCTCGCTACATTCCACGAGTGGAGTGCGAGGGACTGGCAGATAAGTTTTTGGGTCTGAGGCGAGTTACTGAGTCGGTGACGGAGATCACCCTTATGTTCACTGAGAGAGCGATGTTCTGCCAGGAGTTTGCTTCCGAGCAGGCTCAGATGACACGTTATTTGAGCATGCTCAATACTGACATTCTTCAGTTTGTTGTTACCTAGCGTTGTGATACACTACTGGAGTTACATGAGGCTGCTAGGTGGCGTGAGCTGGAGATTGAGTTACAGTTGCAGGAGCAGAGGCAGGCCCAGACACGGTCACAACCTGCACCGAAACGGCCCAAGACTGCAGATTCTAGGTCTGGTGGACAGCTCTCCCGCACTTGTGGGAAGTGTGAGAAGAGCCATTCCGGAGTTTGTAGATTGGGTAGTGCATGCCACAAATGCGGAAAGGAGGGACACTTTGCGAGGGATTGTCGTAAGCCAACCCCAGTTCAGGATATGAGGATCTATTATCACTACGATCAGGTTGGTCACGTGAAGACCAACTGTCCACAACTTGCAGCCACGCCGGCGCAGGCTCCAGCGCCTGCTACACTGAAGATTACTGATGGGAGTCAGGGTAGGAAAGAGCCTCCGAAGGTTCGGGGATGCGCCTTCCAGCTTACAGCCGAGGAGGCTAGGATAGCACCGGATGTGGTTGATGGTATGTTTTTATCCTTTATCGTATAAATTGTATATGTTTTATGCTTATATGTTTGTACCTATGATTAGGTACATCCTTAGTGAACTCCTTACCTGCATTGATATTATTTGACTTGGGGCGAGTGGGTAATTTGTCTCTCAGTCATTCAGTAGGGAGTTCGATTTGTCAGTAGGATAGCTAGAGTGTCTATTGCGAGCCTCTATCGCCAACGAACATGGGGTTTCCACTTCTTCAGTTTATCAGGGTTGCGTGTTGGAGATCTTTGGGGTATCATTCCTAATAGACTTGATTCTGACTCCCATAGGGGATGTATGTGTGATTCTAGTAATGGACTAGTTGAGTCGCTTCGGTGCCATGATCGACTGCGAGGGTCAGCGGGTGGTAGTTCGAACCCCAAATGGAGGAGAACTGATTATATGTGGCGAGGGAACCAGATTGGGTTTAGGGTTTTGCTCAGCTGCAAGGGATCGATAGTATATTAAAAACGGGTGTGCGAGTTACTTAGAGTATGTGTTGGATAGGCGGTTCAAGTATCAGGTTTTGGTTTCAGATGTTCCAGTTGTCAAAGAGTTTGTCGATGTATTTCTAGAGGAGTTACTTGGAGTACCTACAGAGAGGCATATCGAGTTTAGGATCGACCTAGTGCCAGGTGCGGCCCCTATCGCCAAGGTGTTGTACCGATTAGCACAACAAGAGATGCAGGAGCTATCAACTCAGTTACAGGCACTGTTGGGCAAGAAGTTCATTCGACCGATCAGTTCTCCATGGGGAGCACCGATTCTCTTCGTCAAGAAGAAGGATGGTTCACACCAGACATGCATTGACTACCGGGAGTTAAATAAGTTGATGGTGAAGAACCGTTATCCACTCCCGAGGATAGATGATCTTTTCAAATAGTTGCAGGGAGAATCTTGATTTTCCATGATAGATTTGAGGTCTGGGTATGATCATGTTAGGGTACGAGAGGAGGACGTGGAGAAGACCATGTTCCGGACTCGTTATGGACAATATGAGTTTGTGGTGATGCCGTTTGGGCTCAACAACACGCCAGCTATATTTATGGACCTGATGAATCGGGTATGCAGACTGATGTTCGATCGCTCAGTCATTTTGTTTATAAATGACATCTAGGTGTATTCCAAGACCAAGGAGCAGCATGAGGAGGATCTCCGTGAGTTGCTGCGAATTTTTGGACGAGAGTGACTTTATGCTAAGTTCTCGAAGTGTGAGTTTTGGTTACGAAAGGTTCAGTTCCTTGGATATCTCGTTAACTAGGAGGGGATTTTGGTCGATCTGACCAAGATTGAGGCGGTTATGCAGTGGGAGGTTTTGAAATCTCCCGCATATATCATGAGCTTTTTGGGATTGGCGGGGTACTAGAGATTTATACAATATTTCTCCAAGATTATAATACCACTCACTCGTCTGAAAAGGAAGGGGTGGATTTCTGGTGGGGCCCTGAGTTGCAGTGTGTTGGATTAGGAGTCTAAGTCCATAACTATATTTGGTATGTACTTGACCCGATAGTAGCATGGTCCATTTCGGGTTGCCTTCACCAGGACAATTTGATAAATGGATATTTGAGAAAGAGGATGTTTATGATTTATTAATATATCATAAGTATAATATATTAATTGAGAAATCATATTATTTAATTAGTATTGATCATGAATTAATTTTGAATTAATTTAGTGATCAAAAGAGACTAATTAAATTAACAAGGACTGATTATGTAAATCAGTGAAACAAATGATTTGGGCTAATGATCCATGAATGGTTTATGTTGGACTAAGCTTATGTGAATGTCCATTAAGTGATAATCTAAATCGTATTGTTGGATGATAAGCTAAAGCGTAAGAATTAGGGTTAACACATGACTCTTGGAATTCTACACTATAAATATGCACCCTAAGCCCTAAATTTGCATTTAAATAAGAGTATAGCCGATTTGTGTCTCCTAAACCTCCCTCATATCCATCTAGTTGTTTATTGGCTTTTGTGATTTGTTTGAGGCATCACACTTGAGGTGCTAAGCTCTCTTAAGGCCAAGTTCTACAAGCTACTACACAAGGTAATTTTCTAACTAGTTTTTATGTTTCAAATGACACTTTTGCATGCTAGTTAGGCTTCATGCTTTGGAATATGAATATTGCATGTATAATTAGAGAAAACTTAGATCCAAAGCATTAGGGTTGTATTTGCACAATAGGGATGTTAGATTATATAAAACCCAATAGTGGTATCAAAGCCATGGGTGTTTTCTATTATATTGATGCAATTGTGTAATTTTCAAAGCTGAGAAAATGATATTTCTGGCCACTGACAGCTGGACTCGTCGAGTCCCATAAGGGAAATTGACGAGTTGGATCATGTGATGATGAACTCGACGAGTCCAATGTCTGGCTCGGTGATTTGGATCATCTGTTGGCGGAATTTTCGAGTTTTTGGTCTGTTTTGGATTAGGATCATTAACACAAATTGTTTTCATTCATAAAATTTGTTTTTAACGACATGGTAATGATTATCCCCATCCAATAACATGATGATTGTCAAATTTTAAGATGATTACTTGATTTTGTTAAAAACTAATTATTTGTAAAATTTGAAGTTACATGAATAGTATTAGGTCAATTGGTAAATGATAAATTATATGATAATGTTATTTGTTAAATTGATCTAAATGTTTCTTGAAGAGTTTCATAACTTCTCCTCAAGTTATGAAATATGAAAAGTCATATTCATGAAACATTAATTTTTTTATGTTATAGAGTTCCAAAGGTCTTGAAGAGTTTAATAACTTGTCCTCAAGTTATGGAACTTGGAAAATCTCATTCAAGTAACATAAATTCTAAAACTCAATAGGTTTTGAATAGTTTCAAAACTTGTCATCAAGTTTTAGAATTTGAAAAGTCTCACTTGTGAAACTTTAATTCCAAACCCTAGAATTTTAAAAGTTTAAAATTCAACCCTATACTATTATATTATTAAGTTTAATACTTATATATGTATAAGACAAGTCAGTCTTACCATTAGTAGGCCTCATTCACGAAGCCGATCTATAAGTGGGCTATAAGGAAATTACCTATAAAATGATGATTGAATGGGTGTCCACTCTCACCCACATTTTCCTTGACTGGTGGAGGGTCTTTAGCCGAACGGGTAGGATAGGACATTAATCCTCATTAATAAGTATATTGATGTAACAAAGTAACTAAACTTTTATAAATTCCCAAATCTTAGTTACTTTAGGAAAATTTTGAAAATGGTGCTACTCCATGGAAATTGCACTTTGCACCTTGCAAAGTCGTTAGTGGAGTGTGTGTGGTTAACCGAAACAGTAATTTGGGACAGACAAGAGTAGAAAAGGGTAGCTTGATGTTAATCATGGATCAATCCAGCATGTGTGGTTAATCGACACATTTATCAAGTGATTTGTAACATAAAGAGTACCATGCACATTTGCATGGTTATTCACACCTTATTTGTGATCCTCGGCATCCCGATCACAAACTTAAAGGGCATAATCGAGATTTAAATGTGCCATTGAAAAGTTCAATGAATCTCAAAAGAATCTAGGAATTTCAATTCATTTAAATCCTAATCTTCAATTTCATTTTTCATGGTGGAAATTGGTAAATCGTCATTTACCTACCTTCAAATATTTTACAATTGGATTACGACATCCCTCTTCCGAATTGAAGAATATTGTGTTGGATCCTAGCCTTAATATTTCATTTGGGTGTTATATTAAAGATCCTTATCTAATCTAAACTTTGTGTTTCTTTTCAGATGTCTACTTCAAACTCAACTGCTTCTGGATCTTTCTCCCTCATGAACTTATGTGGGAGGGTCATATTTGCTGGATCAAACTTCAATGATTGGACTCAAAAGATCCGCATGGCCATTCGCTACGAGGACAAATAATATGTTCTCGATATAGATCTAAAGGAGATTCATGAAAACACTGCTACTCCCGAATAGATTGTTGAGTATAAGACACATGAGAGGGGCACGACAAATGTGTCGTGTATCATGATTGCTACCATGACCGTTGAACTTCAAAAGTCTTATGAGGACTTTTGGCCTTATGAAATGCACAAAGATTTGATGGAAAGGTAGCATCAAAGTGCTCGGCAGGAAAGGTCTGAAATCATTGCCTCAATGATCACAACCAAAATGAAGGATGGAGAGCTCATCACGGCCCACTTGCAAAAGATGCAAAGATTTGTGGACCGCTTGCTGAAGTTGAATGTCAACTTCGATGAAGAGTTGGCCATTGGCATTATCCTACACTCTTTGCCTCCTTGTTATGATCAGTTTCGTATGACCTATCATATGAACAAGGAGGAGGTCACTCTTAACAAGCTTCAAGGTATTTTAAGAGCTGCTTAAAGTAGTTTGAAAGGCAAATATGGTGTACCTACTCCTACTACTATTGCCTATGTCTTGGTAATTGGACATGGGAAGTGAAAGAAGAGGAAGGCTTCTTCTAAGAGCCACAAGGGAAAGTCCCATGATGGATGCTTTTCTAATGGGACCAAAGTTGGTTCTGCTAAACCCTCTTCCAATCCAAAGGAAGCAGAATGCTTCCATTGTCATGACAAAGGGCACTGGAAATGAAGTTGTCCCAAATACTTGCAGGACATAAAGGATGAGAAGATCAAGACTTCCTTTGCAGGTATTTATACTATTCTGTCTAATAACTCATCACATGCTAATTCTTGGGTCTTTGATACAGGATGTGATTTTCACATTTGTTCTGATTTGTAGGGACTAAAAAGAAGTAGGGATGTGGAGTATAGGAAGATGAACTTGATCATGCGGAATATGAAAAAGTCGCTTGTCACCAAGATTAAAGTTTATTCTTTATTGCTTATTAGTGGGTTGAATTTAGAATTTAATAATTGTTGCCACTCGTCTGATATGGCGAGAAAAATTATTTTCTTTTATGAACAATGTTTTACTTTTTCATTTAATAATGCGATTAGTGGTATTAATGCTTATTATAATGGTAAATTTTATTTTGAAACATTGCCTTGTAATAGTATATATGAAACTGTGATGGTTGTAGATAACTTAGGAAATAATGTGTTGCATATCAATTCGTCTAATGGTTTGGATAAAGCATACTTATGGCATTGTCGTCTTGTACATGTCAAAAAGAAGCGCATAACCCAACTCCAAAAGGATGGAGTGTTGGAGTCATTTGACTTAAAGTCGGATGACACTTTTGAATGTTGTTTACTTGGAAAGATGACCAAGTCACCCTTCACTGGTTCTTGTGCAAGGGGTAAGGGTTTGTTGGATCTCATACACACCGATGTATTTGGACTCTTCAAATCCGCCAGAAGGGATGCTAACCACTTCTATGTGACTTTTACTGATGATTATAGTAGATATGGGTATGTCTACTTAATCAAGCATAAGTCAGAAACATTTGAAAAATCCAAAGAGTTTAAACAAGAAGTGGTGAATCAATTGGGCAGGAAGATAAAGACGCTCTAGTCTGATTGAGGTGGTGAGTATCTTAGTATCGAGTTCCATAACTAACTTAAGGAATGTGGAATTGTTTCACAATTAACGCCATCTAGGACACCGCAGCTTAATGGTGTGGCTAAGAGGCACAATAGAACCTTGCTAGACATGGTTCGTTCCATGATGAGTCAAGCTTCGTTACGTTTCTCATTATGGGAGTATGCCTTAGAGACCACCACTCATATCCTTAATTTATTCCCAAATAAAAAGGTTTCCAAAACACCTCACGAGATGTGGACATGGAAGGTCACCTTGTTAGAACATATCAAGGTTTGGGGTTTCATAACTTTCGTAAGATGAGAGAGTCACAACAAACTTGAACCTCGTAGTGAGCGATGTATTTTCATCGGCTACCCACGGAAATCCTTTGGATCTCTTCTATAGACCGAGTGACAATGTTGTCTTCATTGTGAGGAGAGGGTTTTTTTTCACGAAAGAGAACTCATATACCAAGAGGATAGTGGGATGGAAATTAAACTTGAATAGCTTCAAGAGTTAAGTGATGAAGGAACCTCAAACACTAACACTCAACCCGAGGAGGAAACTCCAGTTGAAGCTTTTGACGAGTTCGTACCTTTGAGACGTATTAGTAGAGTTAGAATGGCACCTGAGTTTTATGGTTTCCATATTACTATTGAAAGTGATACATTTATCAGTGATTGTACACTGACAAATTTGGATGATCCTAACAATTACAAGGAAGCCATGGTAGGCCCCAAGTCTGCTAAATGGAAAGAGGCGATGGATAGCGAGATTCACTCCATGTATGACAATCAAGTTTGGAACTTGGTTGACAATCTACCCGGTCGTAAGACGGTCGGGTGCAAAATGGATCTTCAAAAAGAAGACCGGCATGGATGGGAAAGTACACACTTATAAGGCGTGATTGGTTGCAAAGGGTTTTACTCAAACTCCTGGAGTTGACTATGATGAGACCTTCTCACCATTAGCAAAGATTAAATCTACAAGGGTTATGCTAGGCATAGCTGCATTTCATGATTATGAAATATGGAAAATGGATGTGATAACTAATTTCCTTAATGGGAAGTTGGTTGAAGATGTTTACATGAATCAACCAGAGGGTTATGTCAATGCAGAGTACCCTAATAGGATGTGTAAGCTTGAGAAATCCATTTATGGATTAAAGCAAGCATCTCACAGATGGAATCTTTTTCTTCGATGAGAAAGTCAAAGAGTTTGGTTTATTGAGAAGCGAGGATGAGTCATGTGTATATGTCAAAGCTAGTGGGAGTATAGTTAGCTTTCTTGTATTGTATGTAGATGACATACTGCTCATAGGAAACAACATCCCAACCTTGCAGGAAGTTAAGTCCTGGCTTGGGAAGTGTTTCGCTACGAAGGATCTCAGAGAAGTTGCTTATATTCTTGGGATAAGGATATTGAGAAATAGGAGTAAAAGACTAATAGGACTTAGTCAAAGTACCTATTTGGACAATGTGTTGAGACATTTCAACATGGAGAACTCCAAGAAAGGAGAATAACCTATCCAGAGCAATACCAAACTGAGTACGATTCAGAGTCTAGGAACCGATGCTGATATAGCAGAAATGATTCAAATACCATATGCTTCTGTAGTTGGCTCAATCATGTAAGCTATGATAAGTACTCACCTTGACTTAACCTTTTCTTTGAGCATGGTTAGTAGATATCAAGGGAACCCTGGTAAAGCTTACTGGACTGCAATAAAGAACATTCTTAAGTACGTGCGGAGGACTAAGGGTTGGGTCCTTATCCTCGGTGGGAGTGATGACTTGAGAGTGACTGGGTATAGTGACGCCAACTTTCAATCTGATAGAGATAATTTCCGCACATAGCAGCAAGTGAAGCGTCAAAGTCAAGCATCGAAGGAGGCAATATGACTAAAGAACTTGGAAAAGTTCCAAACAGGAGACTATAGCTGATTCAACGTGCGAATCAAAGTACATAGCAGCAAGTGAAGCGTTGAAGGAGGCAATATGACTAAAGAACTTCATCGGAGACCTTGGAGTTGTACCAACTATAAGAAGCCTATAGAGATTTTCTATGACGACGAGGGTGTAGTCGCCTTAGCCAAGGAACCAAGGGATCATGGCAGATCCAGGCACATTGACAGAAAATATCACTTTATAAGACATCAAATAGAAGAAGGATTCCTCATAATGAAGGAGGTATTGTTAGAAGAGAACCCAACAGATCCCCTTACAAAGGGACTGAGTAAGGTTAAGCACTTGCAACACGCTAGGAGTGTTGGGCTGAAGGACGATATTAGTTATAATGATTAGAGAGATATTTAGAAACTTGTAATAGTTTAAATAATTGACATTTGATGATTAAATAAAAGGAGTTTTATTTATAAGTGAAGTTACTATCTTGTGTCAATTGTTTACTATTGTTTCATTTTGCATATTTTGACTTCCAAAATAATGAGATTATTTAAACTATCCACAGTCGATCATACTTTGGAAGTAGGTTATGTAAGTAGACTGTCATGGATGGGTTTTTGTAAGATTGTCTAAGGAGTTAGACATTGCAAAAGTTTGCTACAAACATTCATGAGTGCTCTTGAAATAAGATTTGAGTATTGGACTAAACCCACACTCACATGAATTACTTAATTGAATTTATCACGAGTGATTGTGAGATGATAATATTGTATAGTCTTCAAACCAAGATATATAAGTTATTGACTACAAGTTGGTTGTGCGTTGATAGTACGAAAATGCATCAGTAACATGATGTTATAAAACGTGATGTTGTGTATAATTTAACGAGTAGTTATTACAAGCATATAAGTCGAAGTTTATCTATTCCTTTTAGTCCTTGGAGGATTGAAAGTGATATCTTGGGGCCCTCAATGATTTTGTTTTGACTTATGTGTCGGACCCGGTCAGAACTCTATTGATGTGGTCAATTAAGTTCTATGTCAAAAAAATCAGAAATTGGTAAACAAACTGCAAGACAATAAGTATGACCATGTTGCATGTATTTTTTTGCACAATATATTGAAGAACAGAGGATTATATGATCCCTTAGCTAATGGACGCATCAGAGTTTAACAACGACTTTTGAGAGCTACGGTTTCTAATTGGATTTTGAAGTTACATTGGCAATTATAGTTCTAGACTTATCCAAGTGGGAGACTGTTAGATTAGGTGTCTAAGCCATAACTATAATTGGTATGTACTTGACTTGATAGTAACATGGTCCATTTCGGGTTGCCTTCACCATAATAATATGATAGATGGATATTTGAGAAAGAGGTTATTTATGATTTATTAATATATTATAAGTATAATATATTAATTGAGAAATCATATTATTTAATTAGTATTGATCAATAATTACTTTTGAATTAATTTAGTGATCATAAGAGACTAATTAAATTAACAGGGACTGATTATGTAAATCAGTGAAACAAATGATTTGGGCTAATAATCCATGATTAGTTTATGTTGGACTATGCTTATGTGAAAGTCTGTTAAGTGATAATCCAAATCATATTGTTGGATGATAAGCTTAAGTGTAAGAATTAGGGTTAACACACGACTCTTGGAATTCTACACTATAAATATGTACCCTAAGCCCTAAAATTGCATTTAAAGAAGAGTATAGCTGATTTTTGTCTCCTAAACCTCCCTCATATCCATCTAATTGTTTATTGGTGTTTGTGACTTGATTGAGGCATCACACTTGAGGTGCTAAGCTCTCTTAAGGCCAAGTTCTGCAAGCTACTACACAAGGTAATTTTCTAACTAGTTTTTATGTTTCAAATGTCACCTTTTCATGATAGTTAGGATTCATGCTTTGGAATATGAATATTGCATGTATAATTAGAGAAAACTTAGATCCAAAGCATTAGAGTTGTATGTGCACCATAGGGATGTTAGAGTACATAAAACCCAACACAGAATGCATTTGAGACTCTATGCTAGAGACTCTGCAAGGCTCCTGTCCTGACTCTTCCGGAAGGATTTGAGGATTTTGTTGTATTCTGTGATGTATCTATCATCGGACTGGAAGTGGTACTCATGTAGAGAGGGTGGGTGATAGCGTATGCTTCGTGGCAGCTGAAGTTGCATGAGATGAGATATCTTACACATGATCTAGAGCTAGGAGCGGTGATATTTGGTCTCAAGATTTGGAGACACTATCTCTATGGGGTCCACTGTACCATATACACAGACCACAAGAGTTTGATACACATCATGGATCAGCCGAACCTGAACATGAGACAACACATGCGGCTGGATTTAGTCAAGGACTATGACTATGAGATCCTTTACCACCCAAGTAAAGTGAATGTGGTTGCGGACGCCCTGAGCCGCAAGTCAACTGGATCTTCTATACCGGCGACATGTATGAGGATATCAATGGATTCTCCACTTGGGGGCTTGATGAGAGACTCCCAGGCCGAGGGTATGCGATAAGAGAACTGGAAACTTGAGAGGATCATGGGCGAGAACACACGATTTGTGCAGGATGGATGGGTTCCGATGGCTGGTGGGGTCAGATAGATGGTTTTGTAGGAGGATCATAAGTCTCACTTCTCTATTCTCCCAGGGGCCACCAAGATGTACAAGGATTTGAGTATGGGTTACTGGTGGCTGTGCACAAAGCGAGAAATCGCTTAGTATGTCGAGAGGTGCTTGACCTGCAGGATTGTCAAGGCCGAGAATCAGTGGTCGCATGGCAAGCTACAACCCCTAGATATTCCCATGCGCAAATGGGAATAGATCACGATGGACTTCATTACCAAGTTTCTGAGGACGAAGAAGGGATTTGATGTTATATGGATCATCGTGGATTGATTGACTAAGAGTTCCCATTTTATGCCCATTCGAGAGAGCTCATTGACCGAGAAGTTGGTCGACGTGTATGTCTACGAGATCGTTGCTCGCCATGGAGTTCAGGTATCTATTATTTCTGATCGTGATGTTTGGTTCACCTCCCATTTCTGGCAGAAGTTCCATGAGGAGCTAGGCACGCGACTGCATTTTAGTACATCTTATCATTCGCAGACCGAAATCTAGAGTGAGCAGACCATACAGACCCTCGAGGACATGTTGAGCGCTTGTGTCATTGACTTTGATAGGAGTTGGGATTCCTACCTACCCCTTGTAGATTTCACCTACAACAACATCTATCATTCCAACATTAGCGCTCCACCTTTTGCGTTGTTGTACGGGAGGAGATGTCGTACCCCGGTCTGTTGGGGCGAGGTTGGCCACAAGGTGATGGGTCAGATTGAGGTAGTTCTGCAGACTACCGAGAAGATTCAACAGATTAGGCAGCAGTTGCAGACCGCTCATAGTCGCTAGAGGAGTTACGCTGACAAATGCCGATCTGAGTTGGAGTTTTAAGTGGGCGACATGGTATTACTGAAGGTCTCACCTTGGAAGGGTGTGATCTGCTCCACGAAGAGGGGAAAGTTGGGTCCCCGATACATTAGGCCACTTAGGGTTATTGCCAGGGTTAGCAAGGTGGCGTATAGACCTGATCTCCCAGAGGAGCTCAGTCAGATCCACAACACTTTCCACGTTTCACAATTACAAAAGTGTATACTAGATGAGGAGGCAGTGGTGTCATTAGATGATATTCAGGTTGATGAGCGCCTGAATTACGTGAAGAGGTCAGTGGCCATTCTAGAGAGGAAAGAGAGGAAAGTGAAGGTTCTATGGAACAAGGAGGTGCCCTTGGGCCTTGGTAAAGGTACAATGGGGGCATCGGAAAGGATTCGAGTTGACGTTGGAGTCGGAGTAAGAGATGCAGGAGCATTACCCAGAGTTGTTCACTATGGCGGACTTCGAGGACAAAGTCTAGTTCAAGTGGGGGAGAATTCTAACACCCAACTCCCATGTATAAATTTTAAAGTTTTATATTTATGATTTTACACCTACTCGACGAGTTGGATGCCCCAACTCGTCGTGTAGAGAAGGTTAAAGCGGCGTGAACGTTAGGACCCACTCGACGAGTTGGAGGACCCAACTCGACGAATTGGAGCTGGAATATGAAACCCTAATTTCCAGGGTTTTGCACCCTATTTAAAATATCATTAGCCACCCCATGCCTCTCTTATCTTTCCCCTTGACCTCAGAAAACCATAATCATGTATTACTCCTCATTTGTGTGTGTGAAAGCTTGGAAGGTGATTTTAGTGAAAGAAACATGAATACTCAAGAGATTGGATCAAAGAGAAGCTTGTAGATCCAGTGCCTACTCCATCTTGGCTTCCAATTAATGGTAACAAGTTGCTACCTTGATAATTCTAGTGTTCGATCTCCTCATCCAAGGGTTTTAGGCCATTTCTAGCATATTTGTGGGTCATTTTTGGTATTGAGCATGATCTGAAGTTGTAACTTCAGATCTGGAATCCTCTAAGCCCTCATAGTCATAAAGTTATCAATTTTACCAACATTTGGCCATTCTCTTTGGCTTAAACCTCTTCCTTATCTTGGTTTTGGCATTTAAGGCCTTGCATGCATATAAAGTTTGCAAATTTACGTGGTAACTCTACCCAAGAAGGCTAGATCTAGAATTTGGAGCTTTGGGGTAGCTTAAAAATGTCTAAGTGAAAAATGACTGAAGGGACTCAACAAGTTGGGTATCCAAATCGACGAGTTGAGATGGGTTTTACCATTTTCTAGATTCTGCATGGACTCACCGAGTTAATTGGTAATTCGAAAATTTGACTCAGGTTTTCGCGACTACTGAGTTCTGGATGAACTCGACGAGTTTGAAGCTACACTCGACGAGTTGGGTCAACATGGACTGTTGAACTTGACCGTTGACTTTGACTTTGACCAAAGGTTGACCAGTTAACTTATGAGGGTATTTTGGTAAATTGGGTATTTATGGAAATAAATCATTGGTGGTTGTAGGTGTTGGTGTTTTGAGCTGTATTTTGGGAGTTTGACATTTCAGTTCTGATTAACATTGTGAGGTGGGTTGTCCTCACTATACTAACAGGGTCGAAGGCACCAATGCCGACCCTTTTTGGATTTGTGTTCGGGTTTATTGTATGTTGATATGCTTAGTGACCTGTTAGGTCGGTATCCTGGAATATAGGATGATGCTATGTTAGTGACCTGTTAGGTCAGTATCCTCATATATAAGATGATGTTATGTTAGTGACCTATTAGGTTGGTATCCTGGTATATAGGATGATGTTATGTTAGTGACCTATTAGGTCAGTGTCCTGATATATAGGATGATGCTATGATTAGTGATCTGTTAGATTGGTTTGACTGTTATATATGCTAGCTTATGATATTATGTGTTGATTGTGTATGTGGGGTTGGGTTGAGGCGGACCTGCTTTGTGCTGTAGGCCAACATACTGAAGGAGACCCGGATAGACTTCAAACCCTGGGGGCATATCAGTCAGGCTGAAGGCTCGAAGAACGGTTCAGACAGGCAGAAGGCCCAGTGAGGTGGACCAGACATGTTGAAGGTTCTGAGAATGGGCCAGACAGACTGAAGGCCCGGTGAGGCTGATCCAGTCATTGTGTAGAGTCTATATACGTGTTGTTGTTATTATATGGTTATGGTTTGTATGGCGTTGGTATTTTAGGAAAACTCACTAAGCTTCGGGCTTATATTTTTGTATTTTGTTTCAGGTACTTCGGATGATCGCAGGAAGGCGAATGCATAATCGTGCACCTTCTCGCATTTTTATGACTTTGTTTCTGGGATAATCTGATATGAAACTGTTTTGAAAACATTTTTGTAATAAATAATGATTTTTGAATGTTTGAAAAAGTTTTAAATTGGCTTGAATTTTATGGATGTTACAGAATTGAATCTTGAATTTCAATTATGTCGGAATGGAATCTCGAATTCCAATTTTGTCAGAATGGAATCTCGATATTTCCTTTGTGATTTGTGCATTTATACAATTCTTGGTTATCAGTTTTGGTGCAATTCACAAGTTTGTAGATTTGTACAAATGACTTTAGTTATTTCTTTTTCATTTGGTGATGAATTATTCTTTTAGAATGGCCTAAAGAAGGGATCAAGGATTGATCATACAAGAGAAATACATGGAATTGAGTTCAATAACAAGTTACATTGAAGAAGATTATGTGTAAAGAGGTTGATTATTTGGACCATTGAAGAAGATTAAGTGTATTTATTCAATAATTTTATATTTGAGAATCCTATTCTTAAGAATTTTATTCATTTTGATGACATTCTGTTAGAATATGTACAGTTATATTAAAATGTATCAGTCTGTCAGAATATTTATGAATTTGTATTTAAGTTCAGATGTGTATGAATATATTAGAATGTTGTTATTATTCTATTAAAGGTTCAAAATTTTTATTATTCTTCATTAATATTTTAATAGAATAACATTCTAACAAAACAATATCATAGAAGATCATTTTAACAAAATAACATTCTGATAGAATTAAAATTTGAATTAATTAAAAAAAATCAGAATTCAAAATTAAGATAATAAAAATCCCTTAAAATCTAAAAATTTCATTTTTTTTCAGATTTGCGTTTCCAAATTTGAAAGTTGTAATATCCCGATATCAGGTATTTTTATTATTGCTTGTATCCTTTTCAAAAGTGGCACATTTAGTCCCTTGAAGAAAAGGCTTGTGATTTGGTCGTACGTTGGGTGCACTTAAGAGTGCGTGCAACATACTCATGCAACTTAGGATCGCAGATGATCAGCTAGTACGTTGGACGTACTTGTGGTACATCAGGCATACTAGCCTAGGTTTCAAACCCTATTTTTAAGGGTTTCCCCCATATTTAAAGAACATGATGTCCTCATTTAATCATACTTATCAGCCACCAAACCCTCCCTAAAACTCTAATCCTGAGTTGAGTTACTTATGTGAGTTTTTCCAAGCTTTTGAGTGTTCTTGGTGCTTGTAGTGGAAAGTGGAGACTAGAGAAGCAGGAGTGGGTGGTAGCAGCTTGTAGATCCATTGAAGAAGATTATGTGTAAAGAGGTTGATTATTTGGACCATTGAAGAAGATTAAGTGTATTTATTCAATAATTTTATATTAGAGAATGCTATTCTTAAGAATTTTATTCATTTTGATGACATTCTGTTAGAATATGTACGGTTATATTAAAATGTATCAGTCTGTCAGAATATTTATGAATTTGTATTTAAGTTTAGATGTGTATTAATATATTAGAATGTTGTTATTATTCTATTAAAGGTTCAAAATTTTTATTATTCTTCATTAATATTTTAATAGAATAACATTCTAACAAAACAATATCATAGAAGATCATTTTAACAAAATAACATTCTGATAGAAATAAAACTTGAATTAATTAAAAAAAATCAGAATTCAAAATCCCTTAAAATCTGAAAATTTCATTTTTTTTAGATTTGTGTTTCCAAATTTGAAAGTTGTAATATCCCGATATCAACTATTTTTATTATTGCTTGTATCTTTTTCAAAAGTGGCACATTTGGTCCCTTGAAGAAAAGGCTTGTGATTTGGACGTACGTTGGGTGTACTTAAGAGTTCGTGCAACATACTCATGCAGCTTAGGATCGCAGATGATCTGCTAGTACACGTACTTGTGGTACGTCGGGCATACTAGCCTAGGTTTCAAACCCTATTTTTTAAAGGTTTCCCCCATATTTAAAGAACATGATGTCCTCATTTAATCATACTTATCAGCCACCAAACCCTCCCTAAAACTCTAATCCTGAGTTGAGTTACTTATGTGAGTTTTTCCATGCTTTTGAGTGTTCTTGGTGCTTGTAGTGGAAAGTGGAGACTAGAGAAGCAGGAGTGGGTGGTAGCAGCTTGTAGATCCATTGAAGAAGATTATGTGTAAAGAGGTTGATTATTTGGACCATTGAAGTAGATTAAGTGTATTTATTCAATAATTTTATATTTGAGAATGCTATTCTTAAGAATTTTATTCATTTTGATGACATTCTGTTAGAATATGTACAATTATATTAAAATGTATCAGTCTCTCAGAATATTTATGAATTTGTATTTAAGTTTAGATGTGTATGAATATATTAGAATGTTGTTATTATTCTATCAAAGGTTCAAAATTTTTATTATTCTTCATTAATATTTTAATTGAATAACATTCTAACAAAACAATATCATAGAAGATCATTTTAACAAAATAACATTATGATAGAACTAAAATTTGAATTAATTAAAAAAAATCAGAATTCAAAATTAAGATAATAAAAATCCCTTAAAATCTGAAAATTTCATTTTTTATGGATTTGTGGTTCCAAATTAACCTTTTACGACGTGCAATCAATGACACGCGCTAATAGAGGACACGCATTTTTACGTGCCCTAAAATTTGATGTCAGTTTTCCAAAATATGAAGCATAGAGAACACGCATTTTTTGCGTGCCCTAAAATTAGTGTCTAATAAAAAAACACGGAGGGCACCTTAAATAAAATGAGCGTCGTCTCACCATGTCGCTTTATAAATTTTAATGAAACGCGCGTTTCATCCGAGGGGGAAATGAAATCCAAAAATTAAAAAGCCCGCTTGGTTTCCACCAGCTGAAAACCCTAGCTCATCCCCGCTGAAAACCCCCTTTCTTTCTTTCTTTCTTCTCTCTCAATTCTCAAACCTCCATTCACCTTCCGCCATCTGCTGCTTATTTGACCCTTCCTAGTGTCTCCCACCGCCGTCGACTTCCGATGAAAGACGACCGTTCTCGGTGCTCTGCCTCTACAACGGTCGACAATCTCACCTGATCACCTCGCCTCACCTTATCGGCTACATCACCTTGCCAACAACCTCACCTTGTCGGCAACCTCAGGTCTAGTGATCTCATGCTCGCTTCTCCTTGTAGGAGACCTAAGCCCCGTTACATTGATCCATCCTCCCAAACTTTGGAAGAACTAGCACTTTTCTCCGTACTACACAAAATCTTCTTAAAAATCAGACCAGGAAATCCAACAAATCGATTGCAAGTACCTCGCTTCATAGATGTGTCTACTTCTCAGCTTCTAGGGCTCGAATCCATATTTCCCCATGTCAACACTCCATCATCTGTTTACTTAGCTTACTAAAATCATCAATCTCGTAGATTTTAGTTACAAACACCCTTCAATATGACGTCTTCAATCGATTTGGTAAAGGGTAGGCTTTTAAATGGATCGAATGAGTTCAATCATTGATGGAGGTTATTCATGTCATCCACAGGTAAGTAATCCCTTGATCTGACCTAATTGTTTTAAGATTCATATTTTTTTTCAATTGTGATCGTATTTGAAATGGTCAAATAGCCTTCAATATAATTGTATTTGGAGGTCGATCACATTTAGTTACAATTGTGATTCATATCTGATTTTTTTTATAGTTAAGCAGTAATTGGTCAAATATGGGGACTTATTCAGAGTTAAATTGGCAGAAATCACAATGACACATAGTTTAACCTTTGTGATTTTTGGATTCTTATCGTGCTAAAAAAGGAGATATATGAATTAGGGCTAGTTACATATGTACAATATAATTATGACAATCCGGTAAAAACATTTGTTTGATTTTGCACATATTTAAGTAAAATGATTGACTGTTAGTCATAAAGATCATACACCCTGCAACATCTGGCATTTAAATTTCTTGTTTATTGATTTGGTTGTCAATAATTTAAATTTGTTCTCACATGTTTTCACAAAGGTGCTATAAAAGACGAATCTGAAGATAATGGAAACCTTTCTGATGGGGGTGTTGAATCGAACCAGGTAATTTCAAAGTTCTTCTTTTGTATCATGGAACCCTAGATTTATGGCCACACTTAATGAGCCTATATATATATATATATATATATATATATATATATATATATATATATATATATATATATGTCTAAGTAGTATCCACTTTTATTATACCAGATTGAAGGCAATTCATCTGGAAAGAGTGTATGCAACTGGTATTACTTTTGATCAAATGTGCCATGTTTCGTATTAACTGAAAAAAATGATTATCATATCATCATTTCTATGTAGTAATCATTGATTGCTTCTAGGTGGGATTCCCAAGGGCATTTCAAGCCAAACTTTGATAAGGGAAATGAACCTTTTGTTGTCACAATGCAACCTCCAAACGTGACTGGTTCATTGCACATGAGACATGCTATGTTTGTAACTCTTGAGGTTTGGTAAATGTTTACTAACAACATAGATTCACATAAAAACTTTGTAAACTTCATCATTTTTTTCTTTATTCAATGTGTAAATAAACAAACCATTCATATTTTCAATTGTGTTCCAGGATATTATGATCAGATACAACAGGATGAAGGGCAGACCTACACTATAGCTCCCTGGAACTGATCATGCTGGCATTGCAACTCAGGTTTGAGTTTTTCCACAAATGGATTTCTGATTATTGTACTAGTCTACTTAGTTAATATATTATATATCTAACAGATATTGTTTTCACTTGGTTGTTGAAAGAATGTTGGCATCTGAATGAATTAAGAGGGTTGAATCAGGTAGAGAAGACTTCTGATAAGGCGACTTGGTGCTTCTTGTGATTGGACCAAAGAACATTTACTCTTGATGAACAGCTAAGTCTTAAGATGATATTCTATCACATTTTAAACTTAATAATCTTAGAAACTATGTTTAAATAGTTAATTATAAACGTTCATAAAAATTCATGTTGTAGGAGCTTGAGTCAGTGGAAGGACAAGATCAGGTGATAGAGATGTATATGAATGAGGAAGTCAGTGAACTTAAGAAAGAAATAGAAGAACTAGAGCATTTATTGCAGGATGAAGAGAAATGTAGAGCTGCAATCGCGAAGCTGAACCCCAACAATAACAGGAGCCACGAAAGAATATTGGAAATTAGTAATAGGGTTATGAATACTAGTAGGAGGGCAGGCATTTTGTGCTTGGTAAGAGTTCTGTCCACTTTATGGATCCATTTCTTGACCATGAGTTTGATTGGGGTGAACCATTGAGGGTTGATAAGTACGGGAAGTACCGGTAATAGAATGAGCACAAAGGACGTGAAGGTCAAATTCACAATCAGAACATGAATAGGATAACCCATTTCCGGCGAGTTTACAGGTATCACAGTAAAAGGAGATGGACCGATTGTGTTAGTTATAGCTCCAACTTGTGAACTTGCTGTTCAAATACAACAAGAAGCAACTAAATTTGGCACAACTTCAAAGATTAAGAATACTTGCATTTATGGTGGGGTTCCAAAGGTTCCTCAAGTTCGTGATTTACATAAAGGTAGGTGGTGATAAGCTCAAAGATGAATTTACTACTATGGATCGGGTAGATCCTTATGCTTCTTTAGCGTATTCAACATTTTCCAGCATTATATCTATCTATCTATCTTTGTTGTGCCTAAAGCACATGTTTCATCATCATTTTTTTTAAATCTTTTCTTTCAGGTGTTCATATTATCATTGCTACACCTGGAAGATTGATTGATATGTTGGAGTCTCATCATACAAACCTGAGGAGGGTGACTTACCTTGTGTTGGATGAGGCATATAGGATGCTTGACATGGGTTTTGAACCTCAAATGAAAAAAATTGTTTCACAGGTTTGTGAATTGTGATTAGTAGTTTTTAACCTGCCTTTTATAATAAGAGAAAACTAAAATATATATTTTCAATTTTTCTTATCTTATGGATTTTTGTATATACACAGATGCGACCAGGAACTTTATAAAGGGGAAGAAAAGAATGAGATA
Organism: Lactuca saligna; assembly: GCF_052625555.1. Taxonomy (NCBI): domain Eukaryota; kingdom Viridiplantae; phylum Streptophyta; class Magnoliopsida; order Asterales; family Asteraceae; genus Lactuca; species Lactuca saligna. Next base: position 147,626,533 of record NC_136422.1, read on the forward strand.
CGTTTAGGTGTTTGTTCTAGAAGCAATGATGTGATTGAACCTATGATTAAGCCTCAGTGGTATGTCAACTGCAATGGTATTGCTAAAGAAGCTCTTGATGTTGTAATGGATGAAAATAACAAGAAAATTGATATACTTCCAAAACAGTATGCTGCTGAATGGAAAAGGTCACCTTCTCTAGTCTTTCATTCTACCTTTAAAATTGATATACAACATTTAAACTTTATTAATTAATTTTAAATTTTTTTGATTTTTACAGATGGCTTGAGAACATTTGTGATTGGTGTGTATCAAGGCAGCTTTGGTGGGGCCACCGAGTTCCTGCACGGTATGTGACATTGGAGGATGATAAACTGAAAGAGCTTGGAGCATACATGGATCATTGGGTGGTTGCTAGGGATGAGAAAGAGGCTGAAGCTGAGGCTAGAAAGGTCTTTTCAGGGAAAAAGTTTGAATTGGTTCAACATCCTGATGTTTTAGACACCTGGTTTTCTTCAGGGCTTTTCCCTTTATCTGTATTGGGGTGGCCTGATGATACTCAAGATTTGAAGACTTTTTATCCAACTGCTGTTCTTGAAACTGGGCATGACATTTTGTTCTTTTGGGTTGCTGCTATGGTGATGCTTGAGATGATATTCAGAGGCGATGTACCTTTCCAAAAGGTTAGTTAAGTTTTTTAAATTATTTAAAATACTATAATGCAATTTTAGAAACAAATGAAAGCAGGATGCTATAGTACAAAAATTAAATGAAAGTATGTTGTTTTTGACTTATTTCCCGCTTTTATCCCTATATCATCACGAGCCCCTGAAACACCGGTTCAACTACATCTGATGTAAGAGGTTCTAACAGAGATATGGCCCCACTCAGACCAGTGCCAGCACAGGAAATGCCAACAGCCATGGCTAATCTAGATTTAATTTCTTTAATCCAGGTGGTGGGGACAGCAAATTACATGTGCCCTGACCTCAATGGACACCAAATTACATGTGCCCTAAGTATAGATGATTGTTGCAATTATGTCCCCATAAGTTTTCTCCTTTAATTTTGGTACAAGTGGCTGGTGGTTTAGCTTCCGAGACACCTCACATGATAAGTGCAGCTGTTAAAGGCATAACTCCATTGAGTTATGAGTTTACTTATCTTGTATCCGCTGCTTTTAGTGTTTTTCCATCCTCTTTTCTTCTTCTTTGAAGAAAAAACAAAGAGATAATTAAAGTAAGTATTCTTTGTTATTATTTTTTTATATTAATTGTCTAATAATATGGTTGTTATTGGTGCAGGAAACTTTAGGTCTGATAAAGGTATTAGTTGCAAATTACAAGTTGAAGGGTTGCAAATGCATATGAAGGGCATGTTGGAGGATCTGCTGAGCTGGCAGAGTACGAACAAGAGTCATTTTTAGGCAAAGGTTAGTGAAAGATCTAGATTTATATCTTGTGATAAATTGTTATTGAAATATAATAAATGGAATGGATGATGATATGTTGTTACAGGTGAAGCTACTGCTTGAAATGCTTGTGAATAAATGTGGTATTGATGCTGTTAAGGAAGTTATGCCTGAAGAACATATGAGGCTGCTTACTAATATTAGAAAGGTTTGCTGAAGATTTAATGTTTTTTTCTAGGTGATTTTTTTTTTGTTAATATTTTTCTTAACAATATCTATTAAGAATAATCTTTGATTTTTTTTTGTTTTGTTTGTATAAAGATATTGACAACAGAGGATGGTTACTGGATCGCCTCTTTTTTTAAAAGATGAAGTTGGTAAGAGCCTGTTTTTAGGGTCCATTCAAGTTCTAGTTGTTGCTTTTAAGAAACGGAAAGTTAGTCTTTGTCATGATGACTGCTATAAGCAGAGTGATGAAATGGATCAAGGTGAGCTAATAGAGAACAGAAGGCTAGACAATTACTACAAAAATACATTAGTTTTCCATGTTGGTAACTAAAAAGAATAGAAATATAGCATAGCCTGACTTATATTATTTAGGTCTCTCAACAAAGCCTGTGTTATTAAAGATTCAAACGTGGAACCATGGAATCTCTCCGCTATATTGTTGTTAAAAGACAACAATACCCTTTGGTAGATGTTGAAGCACAATATAAAATATAACATGTATGTTTACTTTGAAGTTTATGCAGGTTTCTTGTACTTGCTCCTCTGAGAGGTTTCTTCACAATCTCTTGTTTCTGGTGTGCAACATCAACAACAATAATTTCTTCTCTTGGGCTAAAGAGATAATGACACATGCCAAGGTTATCTCTCTCTCTTCTCTCTCTCTCTCTCTCTCTCTCTCTCTCTCTCTCTCTCTCTCTCTCTCTCTCGCGCGCGCGCGCTCTCTCTCTCTCTCTCTATGTGTGTGTGTATATACCTGCAGTTGCACATGTAGTTTCTGATCAACTGATTTCTTATAGGAATACAAGATGATGACTTGTCTTCCATCATTATCTCAAAAGGAAATACTTGTTAAGCTCTTTCAATCTGTTGGGACATACAACACCTATCCAGGCTGGATCCCTTCTACTTGTGGGCCCATTTCTTGATTACTGGTTAACAGAAAAGAGAGTCAACATGTTTAAATATGATATTTCCTCTATGGTGAGTAAGAGTATATTTATACAACTATAAACCAGTAATTGTTAACAGAATCATGGTTTTATCTGTGTAGGATTTCTTGGTGTTATTGATAGAGGATAAGGAATTGGTCGAAAATCCTATGACTGATGCTTGGTTGCTGAAGAATAGAAAAAGTCCCTAGGTTGGGAAGAAAGAAGGGTTACAAGGCTGTTGGATCTTTTGTTGAACTCACTCCTGATGCATCTGAAGTGGTAAGTCTATTTGTTCCCTAGAGGATAATATTGTAATTGTTCTACTTATTCTAAAGCTACATCCCTATCATATACACACAGTTAAATTTTACGAATTTATCCCAACCTAATACCCATACGCATATGTCCATTTTAACACACGCCTACATTCAACTATCTGCAATAGAAAACCATCATTTAGAATAAAAAAATATATATTAAAAATTAAATATAAGTCAGCATATACCTGCAACCTAACTTCTAGAAAAAATTTCAACTGTGTCTTGGGTTGGCATTGCCTCTCACTAAGTTTTGCAAGCCGAAATTTTACCAGATGTTAATAAACCTAATAAAATACTAAAAAAAAGACTTTTTATTTTTTAATATAATATTACCAATAAAATATTGGAATTCTAACTTACATGAACTTTTTGCATATGTAGTAAATCCGCAAGTGCTTTTTGCCTCGACTGTTAATGTGAAAAAAAGAATCAAAGTATTATGTATCAGAAACATAAATTTACAAATATATAGAAAATTACAATTATGCCCTTTTATACCGATTGGTTAGTAGCCCAACGTTCATAATAGTGAGTATATCTCTCTAAAGAATTCTTTGCCATTTCACTTCTGTGTTCAGATTCATCATACTACAAATGGAAGTGGAATGAATTACAAGATTAAAGATTTGAGACTTTAAAAAATGAATAATTGTAATGCTTTATTGAATTTAGAGTAAAATACAATTAGTTTTTATTACATGATGTTTATAATTCATGCATGTTTACAGCTGCATTTGCAACCTTGTTCTAACATCAAACCCACATGTAGTATTTAATTGTTTATTTACGGTTGTGCCCCTGAACTATTCTGTATTAACATCCATAAGCCTTTTGTTCTCATGTTAGTTAAGATTCATAAAGATACTTATGTTCTAGCTGAATATAAATAAGTCTTTCTAGTAGCCCCACCCTTATCCTTAGCAACATAATTAATTACATTAGCATCTAATGTAATTCGGTTCTGCTTACAGTAACGAGGAAGAAGCAAGCCACTGTATCTAGAAGTTTTGGAGGAAACGGGACTCAAGCAAAAAGCAAACACACAAAGAGTTGTTGGTAGATAGTAAGCTAGATAATGCAATTGTATATTCTGCTTCTCTTGAGTTCATTTTTTCATAACATTTACTCACTATTGGAATAATTATTTGTATTTGACATATTAGTGAAATGAATTATCTTTGTTATTTATGGTATTTTATTTGTATGACATTAAGTTTTATGCAATGGATTATATTTTTTGTATATGATATTTATTTTCTATTATGAGAAATTAAATACAAAATTAATTTGAAAATTAGTAAATCTGTAAACATATTTTTTTAAACATTTAAATTTATGATACGCAAAAATGTGTGTCATATTCATTTATGACATGGCCTTTCTTGACAAGGGTTTTCTTGATACGCATTGCGTGTCATTAACACGCGCGTCGTAAGGTTACGACACGCGAATGCGTGTCGTCTTCCTTTATGATAGGGCCTTCCTTGATACGCATTGCGTGTCGTAAACGCGCGTCGTAATTGCACGTCGTAAATCAGCGTCGTAAATGCGCGTCGTCTCTCTTTATGACAGGGCCTTCCTTGACACGCATTTGCGCGTCGTCTGAGCCTTTTACGACGCGCAATGAGCGTCGTAAAAGGCTGTTTTTCTAGTAGTGAGTAACATGATGTTATAAAACGTGATGTTGTGTATAATTTAACGAGTAGTTATTACAAGCATATAAGTCGAAGTTTATCTATTCCTTTTAGTCCTTGGAGGATTGAAAGTGATATCTTGGGGCCCTCAATGATTTTGTTTTGACTTATGTGTCGGACCCGGTCAGAACTCTATTGATGTGGTCAATTAAGTTCTATGTCAAAAAAATCAGAAATTGGGAAACCAACTACAAGACAATAAGTATGACCATGTTGCATGTATTTTTTTGCACAATATATTGAAGAACAGAGGATTATATGATCCCTTAGCTAATGGACGCATCAGAGTTTAACAACGACTTTTGAGAGCTACGGTTTCTAATTGGATTTTGAAGTTACATTGGCAATTATAGTTCTAGACTTATCCAAGTGGGAGACTGTTAGATTAGGTGTCTAAGCCATAACTATAATTGGTATGTACTTGACTTGATAGTAACATGGTCCATTTCGGGTTGCCTTCACCATAATAATATGATAGATGGATATTTGAGAAAGAGGTTATTTATGATTTATTAATATATTATAAATATAATATATTAATTGAGAAATCATATTATTTAATTAGTATTGATCAATAATTACTTTTGAATTAATTTAGTGATCATAAGAGACTAATTAAATTAACAGGGACTGATTATGTAAATCAGTGAAACAAATGATTTGGGCTAATCATCCATGATTAGTTTATGTTGGACTATGCTTATGTGAAAGTCTGTTAAGTGATAATCCAAATCATATTGTTGGATGATAAGCTTAAGTGTAAGAATTAGGGTTAACACACGACTCTTGGAATTCTACACTATAAATATGTACCCTAAGCCCTAAAATTGCATTTAAAGAAGAGTATAGCCGATTTTTGTCTCCTAAACCTCCCTCATATCCATCTAATTGTTTATTGGTGTTTGTGACTTGATTGAGGCATCACACTTGAGGTGCTAAGCTCTCTTAAGGCCAAGTTCTGCAAGCTACTACACAAGGTAATTTTCTAACTAGTTTTTATGTTTCAAATGTCACATTTTCATGATAGTTAGGATTCATGCTTTGGAATATGAATATTGCATGTATAATTAGAGAAAACTTAGATCCAAAGCATTAGAGTTGTATGTGCACCATAGGGATGTTAGAGTACATAAAACCCAACACAGAATGCATTTGAGACTCTATGCTAGAGACTCTGCAAGGCTCCTGTCCTGACTCTTCCGGAAGGATTTGAGGATTTTGTTGTATTCTGTGATGTATCTATCATCGGACTGGAAGTGGTACTCATGTAGAGAGGGTGGGTGATAGCGTATGCTTCGTGGCAGCTGAAGTTGCATGAGATGAGATATCTTACACATGATCTAGAGCTAGGAGCGGTGATATTTGGTCTCAAGATTTGGAGACACTATCTCTATGGGGTCCACTGTACCATATACACAGACCACAAGAGTTTGATACACATCATGGATCAGCCGAACCTGAACATGAGACAACACATGCGGCTGGATTTAGTCAAGGACTATGACTATGAGATCCTTTACCACCCAAGTAAAGTGAATGTGGTTGCGGACGCCCTGAGCCGCAAGTCAACTGGATCTTCTATACCGGCGACATGTATGAGGATATCAATGGATTCTCCACTTGGGGGCTTGATGAGAGACTCCCAGGCCGAGGGTATGCGATAAGAGAACTGGAAACTTGAGAGGATCATGGGCGAGAACACACGATTTGTGCAGGATGGATGGGTTCCGATGGCTGGTGGGGTCAGATAGATGGTTTTGTAGGAGGATCATAAGTCTCAATTCTCTATTCTCCCAGGGGCCACCAAGATGTACAAGGATTTGAGTATGGGTTACTGGTGGCTGTGCACAAAGCGAGAAATCGCTTAGTATGTCGAGAGGTGCTTGACCTGCAGGATTGTCAAGGCCGAGAATCAGTGGTCGCATGGCAAGCTACAACCCCTAGATATTCCCATGTGCAAATGGGAATAGATCACGATGGACTTCATTACCAAGTTTCTGAGGACGAAGAAGGGATTTGATGTTATATGGATCATCGTGGATTGATTGACTAAGAGTTCCCATTTTATGCCCATTCGAGAGAGCTCATTGACCGAGAAGTTGGTCGACGTGTATGTCTACGAGATCGTTGCTCACCATGGAGTTCAGGTATCTATTATTTCTGATCGTGATGTTTGGTTCACCTCCCATTTCTGGCAGAAGTTCCATGAGGAGCTAGGCACGCGACTGCATTTTAGTACATCTTATCATTCGCAGACCGAAATCTAGAGTGAGCAGACCATACAGACCCTCGAGGACATGTTGAGCGCTTGTGTCATTGACTTTGATAGGAGTTGGGATTCCTACCTACCCCTTGTAGATTTCACCTACAACAACATCTATCATTCCAACATTAGCGCTCCACCTTTTGCGTTGTTGTACGGGAGGAGATGTCGTACCCCGGTCTGTTGGGGCGAGGTTGGCCATAAGGTGATGGGTCAGATTGAGGTAGTTCTGCAGACTACCGAGAAGATTCAACAGATTAGGCAGCAGTTGCAGACCGCTCATAGTCGCTAGAGGAGTTACGCTGACAAATGCCGATCTGAGTTGGAGTTTTAAGTGGGCGACATGGTATTACTGAAGGTCTCACCTTGGAAGGGTGTGATCTGCTCCACGAAGAGGGGAAAGTTGGGTCCCCGATACATTAGGCCACTTAGGGTTATTGCCAGGGTTGGCAAGGTGGCGTATAGACCTGATCTCCCAGAGGAGCTCAGTCAGATCCACAACACTTTCCACGTTTCACAATTACAAAAGTGTATACTAGATGAGGAGGCAGTGGTGTCATTAGATGATATTCAGGTTGATGAGCGCCTGAATTACGTGAAGAGGTCAGTGGCCATTCTAGAGAGGAAAGTGAAGGTTCTATGGAACAAGGAGGTGCCCTTGGGCCTTGGTAAAGGTACAATGGGGGCATCGGAAAGGATTCGAGTTGACGTTGGAGTCGGAGTAAGAGATGCAGGAGCATTACCCAGAGTTGTTCACTATGGCGGACTTCGAGGACAAAGTCTAGTTCAAGTGGGGGAGAATTCTAACACCCAACTCCCATGTATAAATTTTAAAGTTTTATATTTATGATTTTACACCTACTCGACGAGTTGGATGCCCCAACTCGTCGTGTAGAGAAGGTTAAAGCGGCGTGAACGTTAGGACCCACTCGACGAGTTGGAGGACCCAACTCGACGAATTGGAGCTGGAATATGAAACCCTAATTTCCAGGGTTTTGCACCCTATTTAAAATATCATTAGCCACCCCATGCCTCTCTTATCGTTCCCCTTGACCTCAGAAAACCATAATCGTGCATTACTCCTCATTTGTGTGTGTGAAAGCTTGGAAGGTGATTTTAGTGAAAGAAACATGAATACTCAAGAGATTGGATCAAAGAGAAGCTTGTAGATCCAGTGCCTACTCCATCTTGGCTTCCAATTGATGGTAACAAGTTGCTACCTTGATAATTCTAGTGTTCGATCTCCTCATCCAAGGGTTTTAGGCCATTTCTAGCATATTTGTGGGTCATTTTTGGTATTGAGCATGATCTGAAGTTGTAACTTCAGATCTGGAATCCTCTAAGCCCTCATAGTCATAAAGTTATCAATTTTACCAACATTTGGCCATTCTCTTTGGCTTAAACCTCTTCCTTATCTTGGTTTTGGCATTTAAGGCCTTGCATGCATATAAAGTTTGCAAATTTACGTGGTAACTCTACCCAAGAAGGCTAGATCTAGAATTTGGAGCTTTGGGGTAGCTTAAAAACGTCTAAGTGAAAAATGACTGAAGGGACTCAACAAGTTGGGTATCCAAATCGACGAGTTGAGATGGGTTTTACCATTTTCTAGATTCTGCATGGACTCACCGAGTTAATTGGTAATTCGACAATTTGACTCAGGTTTTCGCGACTACTGAGTTCTGGATGAACTCGACGAGTTTGAAGCTACACTCGACGAGTTGGGTCAACATGGACTGTTGAACTTGACCGTTGACTTTGACTTTGACCAAAGGTTGACCAGTTAACTTATGAGGGTATTTTGGTAAATTGGGTATTTATGGAAATAAATCATTGGTGGTTGTAGGTGTTGGTGTTTTGAGCCGTATTTTGGGAGTTTGACATTTCAGTTCTGATTAACATTGTGAGGTGGGTTGTCCTCACTATACTAACAGGGTCGAAGGCACCAATGCCGACCCTTTTTGGATTTGTGTTCGGGTTTATTGTATGTTGATATGCTTAGTGACCTGTTAGGTCGGTATCCTGGAATATAGGATGATGCTATGTTAGTGACCTGTTAGGTCAGTATCCTCATATATAAGATGATGTTATGTTAGTGACCTATTAGGTTGGTATCCTGGTATATAGGATGATGTTATGTTAGTGACCTATTAGGTCAGTGTCCTGATATATAGGATGATGCTATGATTAGTGATCTGTTAGATTGGTTTGACTGTTATATATGCTAGCTTATGATATTATGTGTTGATTGTGTATGTGGGGTTGGGTTGAGGCGGACCTGCTTTGTGCTGTAGGCCAACATACTGAAGGAGACCCGGATAGACTTCAAACCCTGGGGGCATATCAGTCAGGCTGAAGGCTCGAAGAACGGTCCAGACAGGCAGAAGGCCCAGTGAGGTGGACCAGACATGTTGAAGGTTCTGAGAATGGGCCAGACAGACTGAAGGCCCGGTGAGGCTGATCCAGTCATTGTGTAGAGTCTATATACGTGTTGTTGTTATTATATGGTTATGGTTTGTATGGCGTTGGTATTTTAGGAAAACTCACTAAGCTTCGGGCTTATATTTTTGTATTTTGTTTCAGGTACTTCGGATGATCGCAGGAAGGCGAATGCATAATCGTGCACCTTCTCGCATTTTTATGACTTTGTTTCTGGGATAATCTGATATGAAACTGTTTTGAAAACATTTTTGTAATAAATAATGATTTTTGAATGTTTGAAAAAGTTTTAAATTGGCTTGAATTTTATGGATGTTACAGAATTGAATCTTGAATTTCAATTATGTCGGAATGGAATCTCGAATTCCAATTTTGTCAGAATGGAATCTCGATATTTCCTTTGTGATTTGTGCATTTATACAATTCTTGGTTATCAGTTTTGGTGCAATTCACAAGTTTGTAGATTTGTACAAATGACTTTAGTTATTTCTTTTTCATTTGGTGATGAATTATTCTTTTAGAATGGCCTAAAGAAGGGATCAAGGATTGATCATACAAGAGAAATACATGGAATTGAGTTCAATAACAAGTTACATTGACGAAGATTATGTGTAAAGAGGTTGATTATTTGGACCATTGAAGAAGATTAAGTGTATTTATTCAATAATTTTATATTAGAGAATGCTATTCTTAAGAATTTTATTCATTTTGATGACATTCTGTTAGAATATGTACGGTTATATTAAAATGTATCAGTCTGTCAGAATATTTATGAATTTGTATTTAAGTTTAGATGTGTATTAATATATTAGAATGTTGTTATTATTCTATTAAAGGTTCAAAATTTTTATTCTTCTTCATTAATATTTTAATAGAATAACATTCTAACAAAACAATATCATAGAAGATCATTTTAACAAAATAACATTCTGATAGAAATAAAACTTGAATTAATTAAAAAAAATCAGAATTCAAAATCCCTTAAAATCTGAAAATTTCATTTTTTTTAGATTTGTGTTTCCAAATTTGAAAGTTGTAATATCCCGATATCAAGTATTTTTATTATTGCTTGTATCTTTTTCAAAAGTGGCACATTTGGTCCCTTGAAGAAAAGGCTTGTGATTTGGACGTACGTTGGGTGTACTTAAGAGTTCGTGCAACATACTCATGCAGCTTAGGATCGCAGATGATCTGCTAGTACACGTACTTGTGGTACGTCGGGCATACTAGCCTAGGTTTTAAACCCTATTTTTTAAAGGTTTCCCCTATATTTAAAGAACATGATGTCCTCATTTAATCATACTTATCAGCCACCAAACCCTCCCTAAAACTCTAATCCTGAGTTGAGTTACTTATGTGAGTTTTTCCAAGCTTTTGATTGTTCTTGGTGCTTGTAGTGGAAAGTGGAGACTAGAGAAGCAGGAGTGGGTGGTAGCAGCTTGTAGATCCATTGAAGAAGATTATGTGTAAAGAGGTTGATTATTTGGACCATTGAAGTAGATTAAGTGTATTTATTCAATAATTTTATATTTGAGAATGCTATTCTTAAGAATTTTATTCATTTTGATGACATTCAGTTAGAATATGTACAATTATATTAAAATGTATCAGTCTGTCAGAATATTTATGAATTTGTATTTAAGTTTAGATGTGTATGAATATATTAGAATGTTGTTATTATTCTATCAAAGGTTCAAAATTTTTATTATTCTTCATTAATATTTTAATTGAATAACATTCTAACAAAACAATATCATAGAAGATCATTTTAACAAAATAACATTATGATAGAATTAAAATTTGAATTAATTAAAAAAAATCAGAATTCAAAATTAAGATAATAAAAATCCCTTAAAATCTGAAAATTTCATTTTTTATGGATTTGTGTTTCCAAATTTGGAAGTTGTAATATCCCGATATCAGGTATTTTTATTATTGCTTGTATCTTTTTCAAAAGTGTCACATTTAGTCCCTTGAAGAAAAGGCTTGTGATTTGGTCGTACGTTGGGTGTACTTAAGAGTGCGTGCAACATACTCATGTAACTTAGGATCGCAGATGATCAGCTAGTACGTTGGACGAATTTGTGGTACGCCGGGCATACTAGCCCAGGTTTCAAACCTTTTTTTTAAGGGTTTCCCCCATATTTAAAGAACATGATGTCCTCATTTAATCATACTTATCAGCCACCAAACCCTCCCTAAAACTCTAATTCTGAGTTGAGATACTTATGTGAGTTTTTCCAAGGTTTTGAGTGTTCTTGGTGGTTGTAGTGGAAAGTGGAGACTAGAGAAGCAGGAGTGGGTGGTAGCAGCTTGTAGATCCATTGAAGAAGATTATGTGTAAAGAGGTTGATTATTTGTTCCATTGAAGAAGATTAAGTGTATTTATTCAATAATTTTATATTTGAGAATCCTATTCTTAAGAATTTTATTCATTTTGATGACATTCTGTTAGAATATGTACAGTTATATTAAAATGTATCAGTCTGTCAGAATATTTATGAATTTGTATTTAAGTTCAGATGTGTATGAATATATTAGAATGTTGTTATTATTCTATTAAAGGTTCAAAATTTTTATTATTCTTCATTAATATTTTAATAGAATAAGATTCTAAAAAAACAATATCATAGATGATCATTTTAACAAAATAACATTATGATAGAATTAAAACTTGAATTAATTAAAAAAAATCAGAATTCAAAATTAAGATAATAAAAATCCCTTAAAATCTGAAAATTTCATTTTTTTTGAATTTGTGTTTCCAAATTTGAAAGTTGTAATATCCCGATATCAGGTATTTTTATTATTACTTGTATCTTTTTCAAAAGTGACACATTTAGTCCCTTGAAGAAAAGGCTTGTGATTTGGTCGTACGTTGAGTGTACTTAAGAGTACGTGCAACATACTCATGCAACTTAGGATCGCAAATGATCAGCTAGTACGTTGGACGTACTTGTGGTACGTCGGGCATACTAGCCTAGGTTTCAAACCCAATTTTTTAAGGGTTTCCCCCATATTTAAAGAACATGATGTCCTCATTTAATCATACTTATCAGCCACCAAACCCTCCCTAATACTCTAATCCTGAGTTGAGTTACTTATGTGAGTTTTTCCAAGCTTTTGAGTGTTCTTGGTGCTTTTAGTGGAAAGTGGAGACTAGAGAAGGAGGACTGGGTGGTAGCAGCTTGTAGATCTATTGAAGAAGATTATGTGTAAAGAGGTTGATTATTTGGACCATTGAAGAAGATTAAGTGTATTTATTCAATAATTTTATATTTGAGAATGCTATTCTTAAGAATTTTATTCATTTTTATGACATTCTGTTAGAATATGTACAATTATATTAAAATGTATCAGTCTGTCAGAATATTTATGAATTTGTATTTAAGTTCAGATGTGTATGAATATATTAGAATGTTGTTATTATTCTATCACAGGTTCAAAATTTTTATTATTCTTCATTAATATTTTAATAGAATAAGATTCTAAAAAAACAGTATCATAGAAGATCATTTTAACAAAATAACATTATGATAGAATTAAAACTTGAATTAATTAAAAAAATCAGAATTCAAAATTAAGATAATAAAAATCCCTTAAAATCTGAAAATTTCATTTTTTTTGAATTTGTGTTTCCAAATTTGAAAGTTGTAATATCCCGATATCAGGTATTTTTATTATTGCTTGTATCTTTTTCAAAAGTGGCACATTTAGGTGCTGTTTGTTTTTTCTGAGACAAAATGTCTGCAGTCTGCGGACCACATCTGTAGACCTCTGCGGTAGAAAAGGTGGACCAAACGTCTACAGTCTGAAAAAAGAAGACTGTTTGTTTTTTTAACATCCGCGGGCTATTAAAATAAACTGAAATCTAAATAAACTGATTTTTTAAAACTTCAAAGCGAATTTTTTATATATTTTTACGACTTTATTATAAATATATAACGAATCTAGATCAACTTTTATGTATTATTATATAAAAAATAAAAATAAAAATGGTATTAATTCATATACATATTTGATAAAAACCAACAACTTTGATTGCAAAGTTATAACTAAACATTATAATTAGTGATCAAAGAATTTGTACATAAATAGATGGAAATAAACTTCGATTTTTTCAAATAAATATATTAAAAACGTACGATAAATATTTTCTCGAGAAATTGATGATACTCTATTAAATAAAGTTTTACAAAATTTTGGCAAAAAAATATAAGAATATATTTTGATTTTTTTTTTCATATTTATATAAACAATTTCAACGACTATTATTATAATAAATTTTTATTTATAAATTTGTTAACAATATCATGTTTGTATCGTCAAATGTTTTTTTTTAAGTTTTGTAATTTTTTTTTTCATATTGTTTATCATTAATAAAGTTGGAAAAAATATAAATTAAAAAAAAAACTTAAAAAAAATAAAGATATATATGTTTTTTTAAGCTAGAAGATGTCTGAAGATGTTAGAAGACTTTGGTCCACATCTGCGCCAAGAAGAGGGTGCGCAGACATTTTTAGGTCTGCAGTCTTCAAAAAAACATACAGTCTGCGAAGACTAATGTCTGCGCGTGGTCTGCGCGGCGCAGACAGAAGATGTCTCGCAGATCTGCAGACAAAAAACAAGCACTACCTTAGTCCCTTGAAGAAAAGGCTTGTGATTTAGCCGTACGTTGGGTGTACTTAAGAGTGCGTGCAACATACTCATGCAACTTAGGCTCGCAGATGATCAGCTAGTACGTTGGACGTACTTGTGGTACGTCGGGCATACTAGCCTAGGTTTCAAACCCTATTTTTAAGGGTTTCCCCCATATTTAAAGAACATGATGTCCTCATTTAATCATACTTATCAGCCACCAAACCCTCCCTAAAACTCTAATCCTGAGTTGAGTTACTTATGTAAGTTTTTCCAAGCTTTTGAGTGCTCTTGGTGCTAGTAGTGGAAAATGGATACCAGAGAAGCAGGAGTGGGTGGTAGCAGCTTGTAGATCCATTGAAGAAGATTATGTGTAAAGAGGTTGATTATTTGGACCATTGAAGAAGATTAAGTGTATTTATTCAATAATTTTATATTTGAGAATGCTATTCTTAGGAATTTTATTCAATTTTATGACATTCTGTTAGAATATGTACAATTATATTAAAATGTATCAGTCTGTCAGAATATTTATGAATTTGTATTTAAGTTTAGATGTGTATGAATATATTAGAATGTTGTTATTATTCTATTAAAGGTTCAAAATTTTTATTATTCTTCATTAATATTTTAATAGAATAAGATTCTAAAAAAACAATATCATAGAAGATCATTTTAACAAAATAACATTATGATAGAATTAAAACTTGAATTAATTAAAAAAAATCAGAATTCAAAATTAAGATAATAAAAATCCCTTAAAATCTGAAAATTTCATTTTTTTTGAATTTGTGTTTCCAAATTTGAAAGTTGTAATATCCCGATATCAGGTATTTTTATTATTACTTGTATCTTTTTCAAAAGTGACACATTTAGTCCCTTGACGAAAAGGATTGTGATTTGGTCGTACGTTGAGTGTACTTAAGAGTACGTGCAATATACTCATGCAACTTAGGATCGCAAATGATCAGCTAGTACGTTGGACGTACTTGTGGTATGTCGGGCATACTAGCCTAGGTTTCAAACCCTATTTTTTAAGGGTTTCCCGCATATTTAAAGAACATGGTGACCTCATTTAATCATACTTATCAGCCACCAAACCCTCCCTAAAACTCTAATCCTGAGTTGAGTTACTTATGTGAGTTTTTCCAAGCTTTTGAGTGTTCTTGGTGCTTGTAGTGGAAAGTGGAGACTAGAGAAGCAGGAGTGGGTGGTAGCAGCTTGTAGATCCATTGAAGAAGATTATGTGTAAAGAGGTTGATTATTTGGACCATTGAAGAAGATTAAGTGTATTTATTCAATAATTTTATATTTGAGAATGCTATTCTTAAGAATTTTATTCATTTTGATGATATTCTGTTAGAATATGTACGGTTATATTAAAATGTATCAGTCTGTCAGAATATTTATGAATTTGTATTTAAGTTTAGACGTGTATGAATATATTAGAATGTTGTTATTATTCTATTAAAGGTTCAAAATTTTTATTATTCTTCATTAATATTTTAATAGAATAAGATTCTAAAAAAACAATATCATAGAAGATCATTTTAACAAAATAACATTATGATAGAATTAAAATTTGAATTAATTAAAAAAAATCAGAATTCAAAATTAAGATAATAAAAATCCCTTAAAATCTGAAAATTTCATTTTTTATGGATTTGTGTTTCCAAATTTGGAAGTTGTAATATCCCGATATCAGGTATTTTTATTATTGCTTGTATCTTTTTCAAAAGTGTCACATTTAGTCCCTTGAAGAAAAGGCTTGTGATTTGGTCGTACGTTGGGTGTACTTAAGAGTGCGTGCAACATACTCATGCAACTTAGGATCGCAGATGATCAGCTAGTACGTTGGACGAATTTGTGGTACGCCGGGCATACTAGCCCAGGTTTCAAACCTTTTTTTTAAGGGTTTCCCCCATATTTAAAGAACATGATGTCCTCATTTAATCATACTTATCAGCCACCAAACCCTCCCTAAAACTCTAATTCTGAGTTGAGATACTTATGTGAGTTTTTCCAAGGTTTTGAGTGTTCTTGGTGGTTGTAGTGGAAAGTGGAGACTAGAGAATCAGGAGTGGGTGGTAGCAGCTTGTAGATCCATTGAAGAAGATTATGTGTAAAGAGGTTGATTATTTGGACCATTGAAGAAGATTAAGTGTATTTATTCAATAATTTTATATTTGAGAATCCTATTCTTAAGAATTTTATTCATTTTGATGACATTCTGTTAGAATATGTACAGTTATATTAAAATGTATCAGTCTGTCAGAATATTTATGAATTTGTATTTAAGTTCAGATGTGTATGAATATATTAGAATGTTGTTATTATTCTATTAAAAGTTCAAAATTTTTATTATTCTTCATTAATATTTTAATAGAATAAGATTCTAAAAAAACAATATCATAGATGATCATTTTAACAAAATAACATTATGATAGAATTAAAACTTGAATTAATTAAAAAAAATCAGAATTCAAAATTAAGATAATAAAAATCCCTTAAAATCTGAATATTTCATTTTTTTTGAATTTGTGTTTCCAAATTTGAAAGTTGTAATATCCCGATATCAGGTATTTTTATTATTACTTGTATCTTTTTCAAAAGTGACACATTTAGTCCCTTGAAGAAAAGGCTTGTGATTTGGTCGTACGTTGAGTGTACTTAAGAGTACGTGCAACATATACTCATGCAACTTAGGATCGCAAATGATCAGCTAGTACGTTGGACGTACTTGTGGTACGTCGGGCATACTAGCCTAGGTTTCAAACCCTATTTTTTAAGGGTTTCCACCATATTTAAAGAACATGATGTCCTCATTTAATCATACTTATCAGCCACCAAACCCTCCCTAAAACTCTAATCCTGAGTTGAGTTACTTATGTGAGTTTTTCCATGCTTTTGAGTGTTCTTGGTGCTTGTAGTGGAAAGTGGAGACTAAAGAAGCAGGAGTAGGTGGTAGCAGCTTGTAGATCCATTGAAGAAGATTATGTGTAAAGTGGTTGATTATTTGGACTATTTAAGAAGATTAAGTGTATTTATTCAATAATTTTATATTTGAGAATGCTATTCTTAAGAATTTAATAGAATAACATTCTAACAAAACAATATCATAGAAGATCATTTTAACAAAATAACATTCTGATAGAATTAAAATTTGAATTAATTAAAAAAAATCAGAATTCAAAATTAAGATAATAAAAATCCCTTAAAATCTGAAAATTTCATTTTTTTTATTTGTGTTTCCAAATTTTAAAGTAGTAGTATCCCGATATCAGGTATTTTTATTATTGCTTGTATCTTTTTCAAAAGTGGCGCATTTAGTCCCTTGAAGAAAAGGCTTGTGATTTGGTCGTACGTTGGGTGTACTTAAGAGTACGTGCAACATATACTCATGCAACATAGGATCGCAGATGATCAGCTAGTACACGTACTTGTGGTACGTCGGACATACTAGCCTAGGTTTCAAACCCTATTTTTTTAAGGGTTTCCCTCATATTTAAAGAACATAATGTCCTCATTCAATCATACTTATCAGCCACCAAACCCTCCCTAAAACTCTAATCCTGAGTTGAGTTACTTATGTGAGTTTTTCCAAGCTTTTGAGTGTTCTTGGTGCTTGTAGTGGAAAGTACAGACTAGAGAAGCAGGAGTGGGTGGTAGCAGCTTGTAGGTCCATTGAAGAAGATTATGTGTAAAGTGGCTGATTATTTGGACCATTGAAAAAGATTAAGTGTATTTATTCAATAATTTTATATTTGAGAATGCTATTCTTAAGAATTTTATTCATTTTTATGACATTTTGTTAGAATATGTACAGTTATATTAAAATGTATCAGTCTGTCAGAATATTTATGAATTTGTACTTAAGTTCAGATGTGTATGAATATATTAGAATGTTGTTATTATTCTATTAAAGGTTCAAAATTTTTATTAACATTCACTAATATTTTAATAGAATAACATTCTAACAAAACAATATCATAGAAGATCATTTTAACAAAATAACATTCTGATAGAATTAAAATTTGAATTAATTAAAAAAAATCAGAATTCAAAATTAAGATAATAAAAATACCTTAAAATCTGAAAATTTCATTTTTTTAGATTTGTGTTTCCAAATTTGAAAGTTGTAATATCCCGATATCAGGTATTTTTATTATTGCTTTTTTCTTTTTCAAAAGTGGCACATTTAGTCCCGTGAAGAAAATGCTTGTGATTTGGACGTACGTTGAGTGTACTTATGAGTACGTGCAACATACTCATGCAACTTTGGATCGCAGATGATCAGCTAGTACGTTGGACGTACTTGTGGTACGTCGGGTATACTAGCCTAGGTTTCAAACCCTATTTTTTAAGGGTTTCCCCCATATTTAAAGAACATGATGTCCTCATTTAATCATACTTATCTGCCACCAAACCCTCCCTAAAACTCTAATCCTGAGTTGAGTTACTTATGTGAGTTTTTCCAAACTTTTGAGTGTTCTTGGTGCTTGTAGTGGAAAGTGGAGACTAGAGAAGCAGGAGTAGGTGGTAGCAGCTTGTAGATCCATTGAAGAAGATTATGTGTAAAGAGGTTGATTATTTGGACTATTTAAGAAGATTAAATGTATTTATTCAATAATTTTATATTTGAGAATGCTATTCTTAAGAATTTTATTCATTTTGATGACATTCTCTTAGAATATGTACGGTTATATTAAAATGTATCAGCCTGTCAGAATATTTATGAATTTGTATTTAAGTTTAGACGTGTATGAATATATTAGAATGTTGTCATTATTCTATTAAAGGTTCAAAATTTTTATCATTCTTCATTGATATTTTAATAGAATAACATTCTAACAAAACAATATCATAGAAGATCATTTTAACAAAATAACATTCTGATAGAATTAAAATTTGAATTAATTAAAAAAAAATCAGAATTCAAAATTAAGATAATAAAAATCCCTTAAAATTTGAAAATTTCATTTTTTTTAGATTTGTGTTTCCAAATTTGAAAGATGTAATATCTCGATATCTTGTATTTTTTTATTATTGCTTGCATCTTATTCAAAAGTGGCACATTTCGTCCCTTGAAGAAAAGGCTTGTGATTTGGTCGTACGTTATGTGACATCCCCAAAATCCCGGCCAGAAAAGACGATTTTATTTATGCTTTTTAAACATTTTCAGAGTAAATCCTTTTAATTTTAAAAGAGATGCGGAATTCGTTCCCAAAAACAAAACATGATAAAATAGATATTTATCAAAACGTTTCATAAAGAAATATGATTTCATAATCAAAAGTCGGGATGTCATGTTCCGATACAGATCATAAAGCATAAACGATAACATAACAAGTCGTTCAAGAAATATATACATATACAAACTTGTAAACAAAAACAACTTAATGATTTGCTCATCTTAAGCTCTTGCGCCACTTCCTGTAATACAAATAAACTGAGTGGGTCAGGCTTGGGAGCCTGGTGAGCATATAGGGTTTTCAAACCCACAATAATTATATTTAATTACAACAATCGACAATAAACCCGATTACCCATTCCCGTTATCCTCACTTTACGTTCCTAAAAATAACGTCTATTATAAGGAACCTATTTCAGGATTTTTCATCGGGATGGACATTACTGCAGAGGGGCTTCCTCAACATTAAGTGTCCTAAAGGCAACCATGTGGGGGATAGAGTACACCGGTGAACACGTCGTTCACAACACCTACAGGTAATGAGTCTGCTAGTGTTCCACAGGACAGTCTAGAATAGTCTGTGGTCGTCATCCATACTCTGCTGAATGACTAGAATAACACCAATAACACCGAGGCCTTTCATCTGTTTATTACACACCATTTATCTACCCATGTTCTACCCAACATATTAGTAGATAAAAATATACATTTTTATACATAGTTTAAAAACCTGTATAACATGCTTTAATCAATACATATTCCACATAACAGATGAGGCATACACACATAACACGTATTTCATAGAGAATACATCAGATCTATAAGATAGAAGAGAGTGAATATACACTCACACGTATAACAACCAAATATATACACCTAACACGTATTTTATATGAAATACTTCATAATATTGCGTTGGAAAGAAAATCTACACACTCACTTGATCAGAAGATGATCGGGCAGCACTACGGCTTGCAGAAGAGGTGTTTCTCCGTAGATTTGGAAGATCTTCACAAAACCGGGCTCCTCGCGGGCAGCGTTTCGGCTCGGGAATAACGCTCTTCGGGATCCTCGGGGCTTCGGATCTTGCTTCGGGGCTCGGGAATGATACCGGGGCTTCGGGATATGATTGGCATGCAAATCGAGGCAAAACTTAGAGAGAGAGAGAGAGAGAGAGAGAGATAAGAGTTTGAACAAGAGAAAATGACTGATTTCGAGTTCTATTTATAGGCTGAGGGTCTGGGATTACGCGGGGCGTACTCGGGTTACGCGGGGCATACTTTGATGTCACTGTATGCGTCGACTGGTGGCACTCGAGTATTGGTCAGACTAGTTGCATCCGACTGAGTACGCTGGGCGTGCTCAAATTACGCTGGGCGTAATTGACTCGTCGAACTTCTAAATTGCGTAACTTTCGCATACGAGCTCCATTTTCGACATTCTTTATATCCACGCGAAGGTCAGACCATACTCCACAACTTTGGTTTAGACTCCATTGGCTAATTTTGACTTTTATTTTTATTATTTATTTTTAGAAGGCCGGGACAGAAAAACTTCGTTATAAATTCATAACTTCTTCGTCTGACGTCCGTTCTCGCCTAACTTTTCATCGTTTCGCTACTAACAACAAGATCTTCGATTGTCATTTAGATTGTTTTGCTAAAAGCCACTCGATCTCAAATCGAGTATTCGGGCTGCATATTGCTATGTTGAAACTTAGAAAAATCATAACTTCCTCATACGAAGTCAGATTTGGGCGTTCCTTTTATGCACGCTCTCGGTTTAACGAAATCTACGACTTTCGTTTAGATCGCTAAGGCTAAATATCGCTCTATCTTAAATTCATATTTTACGTCACTCGGCGTCGTGTCGGTTCTGTCGCAAAACTTCGACAGGTCATAACTTTTTCGTTATAACTCGGATTTTGGCATTCCTTATATCTCCGGAATCCTTGTTTCGACCACTACAACTTTATGCAATGATATCGGGCTTATCTCACACTTTAATTTTGATGCTTATTTTATTCTTAATTCATTAAATTATAAAAATCAAGAAAATAAACACATAATTCACATAATTCACAAATAATACATTTTATTATTTCAAATTGGGGTTACAAAGGTTAACCTAGACTATTACATTGCTAAAAATGGAAAGCCTAGAAACACGGCCGTTACAATTCTCTCCACCTTAGAATGATTCCGTCCTCGGAATCACACATCAACAAACAAATGCGGATAGCGACTCCTCATGTCACTCTCCGTCTCCCAGGTGAGATTCGGCCCATTCGTGTGTTTCCATCGGACAAGCACTAACTCCACCATCTTATGTCGCAATTTCTTAGTTTTTCGGTCAACAATTGCCTCCGGTTCCTCAATCAACCTTTTGTTCTCATCGATCCTCAACTCCGAAAGTGGAATTATGTCGGGAACTTCTCCCGTGAACTTCCTCAAATAACACACATGGAAAGTGTTATGAATTCCATTCAGTTCTTCTGGTAGTTCGAGCTTGTAAGCTTGGTTCCCAATCCTCTGAAGAACTTTAAACGGTCCAATAAACCTTGGACTTAACTTTCCCCTTTTTCCAAATCTTATAAGTCCCTTCCATGGCGAGACTTTAAGCAAAACTGAATCTCCAACTTCAAAAGTCACCGGTCTTCGCTTTTTGTCAGCATAGCTCTTTTGACGGTCCTGAGCTGCTAACATTCTCTCCCTAATTATTTTCAACTTTTCAACAGTTTGATGGACTATCTCCGGCCCCATAAACTGCTTTTCCCCAGCCTCAAGCCAACAAGACGGCGTACGACACTTCTGTCCATACAAAGCTTGATAAGGTGCCATCTTTATGCTCGAGTGAAAACTATTATTATAGGAAAATTCTACCAAAGGTAAATGTTCATCCCAATTACCTAGGAATTCCAAGGTACACGCTCTCAACATATCTTCAAGTGTTTGTATTGTCCGTTCGCTCTGACCATCAGTCTGCGGATGGTAAGCTGTACTTAAACACAACTTGGTACCCAATTCCTCTTGTAGACTTTTCCAAAATCTTGAGGTGAAACGACTATCACGATCCGACACAATTGTTAGCGGAACACCGTGAAGTCTCACAATTTCCTTCACATAAGAATTCGCAAGCTTTTCCATAGACCATTTCTCCCTGGCTGCTATGAAATGCGCACTCTTAGTGAATCGATCGACGACCACCCAAATCATGTCGTGACCATTCTTTGTTCTGGGCAGTTTAGTGACAAAATCCATAGTAATGTCTTCCCACTTACCCATAGGCACAGGCAATGGTTCTAAACTCCTGTACGGTTTCTGATGTTGTGTCTTGACTCTCGCACAAGTCACACACTCCGCCACATACTTCGCAATGTCAAGCTTCATCGTCGGCCACCAGTAGTAGGGTTTCAGGTCCCTATACATTTTAGTGCTACCGGGATGAATCGAGTACATGGTCTTGTGAGCTTCTTCCATCAGAAGATCTCTGACTCCTCCTGTCTTAGGTATCCAAATCCGATCTTGGAACACCTTCAGTCCGTGACTGTTTACACCGAACACCAACGTTTTGCCCAAACGTTCCTCCTTTCGGTCATTCTTCTCAGAAGCTTCGCTTTGAGCTTTCTTTATACTTTCCAAAATGGTTGAGACAACTTCAATTCTCAACGCTCTTGGCCTTCTCTTTTCAAGATTGACTTTCCGACTGAGAGCATCAGCAACAACATTGGCTTTACCGGGGTGGTAAAGTATCTCACAATCGTAGTCTTTAAGTAATTCTAGCCAGAGTCGTTGCCTCATATTCAATTCTTTCTGATTGAAGAGGTATTGGAGACTCTTATGATCAGTGAAAAGTTTGCACTTCGTGCCATAGAGGTAATGCCTCCATATTTTCAGAGCGAAAACTACCGCTGCCAACTCCAAATCATGAGTCGGGTAGTTCTTTTCACTCTCTTTCAGCTGTCGAGATGCATACGCGATCACCTTATCTCTTTGGGTCAAGACACAACCCAATCCAACACCAGACGCATCGCTATAAACAGCGAAGTCTTCAACTCCATCGGGTAGAGAAAGTATCGGTGCCTCGCATAGTTTCTTCTTTAGCTTCTCAAATGCTTCTTTATGCTTATCATTCCAAGCATAAGTAGCTCCTTTGTGGGTCAAAGCTGTTAATGGACTAGCGATCGAAGAAAAGCCTTGGATAAATCTTCAGTAATATCCGGCTAATCCTAAAAAGCTTCGGATCTCCGTGGGACTTTTTGGTTGTTCCCACTTCATTATAACTTCAATCTTTGCTGGATCAACCATTATACCTTCTTGGTTGACCACGTGACCCAAGAATTGGACTTCTCGAATCCAAAAATCACATTTGGAGAACTTTGCATACAGCTTCTCCTTCTTCAAGACTTCTAACACTTCTCGCAAGTGTCTGCCATGCTCCTCTTGGCTTTTTGAATAAATCAGAATGTCATCTATGAACACTATCACAGATTTATCAAGGAACGGATTACAAATTCTGTTCATTAAATCCATGAATGCCGTTGGAGCATTGGTTAGTCCAAACGACATAACCAAAAACTCATAGTGTCCATATCGCGTTCTGACCTCAAGTCGATCTTTGAGAAATAACTTGAACCTTGTAGTTGATCGAATAGGTCATCAATCCTTGGCAACGGATATCTATTCTTTATTGTTGCCTTATTCAGCTCTCGGTAATCAATGCACATCCTCATGCTTTCATCTTTCTTCTTTACGAATAACATCGGAGCTCCCCAGGGTGATGAACTAGGTCTAATGAAACCTTTGTCCAATAACTCCTAAAGTTGCATCATTAGCTCCTTCATCTCCGTCGGTGCTAATCGATAAGGTGCTTTTGCAATTGGCGTTGTTCCGGGCAACAAGTCAATATGAAATTCTACTTGTCGATCGGGAAGTAATCCAGGAAGATCTTCGGGAAATACTTCCGGATAATCACACACAACGGGAATATTTTGCATCACCTTCTTTTCCTTCTTAGCATCGATCACGAATGCTAAGTATGATGTACACCCCTTGGTCAAACATTTTCTGGCTTTCATTAGAGAAATGATTCCAGAATTTACTCTGCGTTTATCTCCATACACCATAAACGATTCCTTTCCAGGCGGATTCACTTTCACTATTTTCTTCTTGCATAAAATTTCGGCATCATTGGCACTAAGCCAATCCATTCCCAAAACAATGTCGAAACCATTAAGTTCTATAGGTAATAATTCCTCGTGGAACTTATTCCCATTCAAATCAATTAAAATGTTTTTCATACGATGGCTAACAGGTACAAACTTGCCACTAGCAACTTCGACTAATAAAGCATTATCTAGTCTCACAATAGGCAAAGCTAGTTTTCTACCAAATTCATGCGATATAAAGGAGTAGTTGGCTCCAGAATCAAATAAAATTTGGGCAGACAATTTGTTAACGAGAAAAGTACCTGAAGCGACATCAGCTTCATCTTTAGCAGCTTCCAATCTCATCTGGAATGCTCTCGCCTTTGGCTTTGGCGGAATGTTGGGTCTTGCTGCTTCCTTCTTTTTCGGACAATCCCTTGAGATGTGCCCCTACTCACCCCAACCATAACAAACATTCTTGGTGAAAGTGCAGTCATTGGCATAATGCCCAGGCTTTCCACATTTGAAGCATGTGGTTTCCCCGCCACACTTCCCATGATGCTTCTTCTTGCACTTGTCGCACCATTTCGCCTCTACCTTTCCTCCACTTCTTCTCGAACTAGACTTCGAGAATTTACTTTTCTTGCTGGACCCTGAAAATCCATCGATTTTCCTTTTCTCACCAACCTCGAACCTTTCTAGACCTTTTTCCCTGATCTGGGTCTCAACATTTCTAGCAGCCCAAATGGCGGCTTTCAATGTGGTTGCTTGCTTAACCATTGGACCATAGTCCGCTGGTAGTCCAAGGGCAAACTTGTTGACCTTAGAGAGTTCTGTAGGCACCAAATATGGGATAAACTTCATCTTTTCCGTGAAACTTGTAGCGTATTCAGTAACGCTCAATTTCCCTTTCTTCAAATTCTGAAACTCATTACTGATTTCCAGAAGGTCCTGTTCGGAGCAGTATTGTAGCTTTAGTTGTTCCACAAAGTCTTCCCAAGACATTTTGCTTGCTTCTCCCTTGGGCATAGAGTCAGCTAACAGCTTCCACCAACTCAACACGCCAGATTTTGGCAGAGGGATCGCAAGAGCGGTCTTCTGCCTATTGCTGCATTCGCAACTTTCAAACAAAGTCTCCATTTCGGAGACCCAGTCCATAACTTGTACCGGCATCGGGCTTCCGGATAGGTATGGTGGTTTGGATGCCATGAAATCCTTATACTTGCACCCACGACCATCATTTCCTCCATACTGGTTATTGCGTCTAACCACTGGTTGTTCGTCTTGACCAATGATCCCACTAAAGTTTTCTCCTTCAGACTGCCCTCCATTCTCCTCGGGCTCTTCCGCTTGAATTGACGGTTCTTCACGATTCTGCCTAAGCAGGCGTCTTGTTTCTTCCATCTGACGATCCAACATCATTTGAATCATCATTTGTACACCAGCCATTGTTATCGGCTCAGGTGTAGCAGCTACGACAGGTACTTGTTGATTTACAGGCGGTTGATTCCTGTTTTCATCAGCATTTCCAACTCCGCTTCTTGTTCTCACCATTTTGATCTATACACCGAATAATTTCACCTTATTACTCCAAACGATTACATGCTAGTTCTAATATCGTATACATACGCTTAGAATCCTAAACACATAAACCTTCAGATCCGGTTGGCAACCAACCGTAGATTCGAACAAATAATATCATATATGGCGACATATAACATTTAGCACATAAAATCATTTTAGGCAACTTTCCTAAAATAAATTAGTGCTCGTGTCTAAAATTTATCAGACACACATCTCACAATCTCCACTTAGCATCCTAAGTTTAAGTCTAGAAATCCTACAAATTCCTAGTTCGCTTAAACTAATGCTATGATACCAATTGTGACATCCCCAAAATCTCGGCCAGAAAAGACCGATTTCATTTATGCTTTTTAAACATTTTCAGAGTAAATCCTTTTAATTTTAAAAGAGATGCGGAATTCGTTCCCAAAAACAAAACATGATAAAATAGATATTTATCAAAATGTTTCATAAAGAAATATGATTTCATAATCAAAAGTCGGGATGTCATGTTCCGATACAGATCATAAAGCATAAACGATAACATTACAAGTTGTTCAACAAATATATACATATACAAACTTGTAAACAAAAACAACTTGATGATTCGCCCATCTTAAGCTCTTGCGCCACTTCCTGTAATACAAATAAACTTAGTGGGTCAGGCTTGGGAGCCTGGTGAGCATGTAGGGTTTTCAAACCCACAATAATTATATTTAATTACAACAATCAACAATAAACCCGATTACCCATTCCCGTTATCCTCACTTTACGTTCCTAAAAATAACATCTATTATAAGGAACCTATTTCAGGATTTTTCATCGGGACGGACATTACTGCAGAGGGGCTTCCTCAACATTAAGTGTCCTAAAGGCAACCATGTGGGGGATAGAGTACACCGGTGAACACGTCGTTCACAACACCTACAGGTAATGAGCCTGCTAGTGTTCCACAGAATAGTCTAGAATAGTCTGTGGTCGTCATCCATACTCTGCTGAATGACTAGAATAACACCAATAACACCGAGGCCTTTCATCTGTTTATTACACACCATTTATCTACCCATGTTCTACCCAACATATTAATAGATAAAAATATACATTTTTATACATAGTTTAAAAACCTGTATAACATGCTTTAATCAATACATATTCCACATAACAGATGAGGCATACACACATAACACGTATTTCATAGAGAATACATCAGATCTATAAGATAGAAGAGAGTGAATATACACTCACATGTATAACAACCAAATATATACACCTAACACGTATTTTATATGAAATACTTCATAATATTGCGTTGGAAAGAAAATAACTACACACTCACTTGATCAGAAGATGATCGGGCAGCACTACGGCTTGCAGAAGAGGTGTTTCTCCGTAGATCTGGAAGATCTTCACAAAACCGGGCTCCTCGCGGGCAGCGTTTCGGCTCGGGAATAACGCTCTTCGGGATCCTCGGGGCTTCGGATCTTGCTTCGGGGCTCGGGAATGATACCGGGGCTTCGGGATATGATTGGCATGCAAATCGAGGCAAAACTTAGAGAGAGAGAGAGAGAAGAGTTTGAACAAGA
Organism: Lactuca saligna; assembly: GCF_052625555.1. Taxonomy (NCBI): domain Eukaryota; kingdom Viridiplantae; phylum Streptophyta; class Magnoliopsida; order Asterales; family Asteraceae; genus Lactuca; species Lactuca saligna. Next base: position 147,653,917 of record NC_136422.1, read on the forward strand.
GAAAATGGCTGATTTCGAGTTCTATTTATAGGCTGAGGGTTTGGGATTACGCAGGGCGTAATCTCAAATTACGCGGGGCGTACTCAGTACGTGGGGCGTACTCGGGTTATGCGGGGCATACTTTGACGTCACTACGTGCGTCGACTGGTGGCACTCGAGTATCGGTCAGACAAGTTGCATCCGACTGAGTACGTTGGGCGTGCTCAAATTACGCTGGGCGTAATTGACTCGTCGAACTTCTAAACTGCGTAACTTTCGCATACGAGCTCCGTTTTCGACGTTCTTTATATCCACGCGAAGGTCAGACCATACTCTAAAACTTTCATTTAGACTCCATTGGCTAATTTTGAATTTTATTTTTATTATTTATTTTTAGAAGGCCGGGACAGAAAAACTTCGTTATAAATTCATAACTTCTTCGTCTGACGTCCGTTCTCGCCTAACTTTTCATCGTTTCGCTACTAACAACAAGATCTTAGATTCTCATTTACATTGTTTCGGCTAAAAACCGCTCGATCTCAAATCGAGTATTCGGGCTGCATACTGCTAAGTTGAAACTTAGAAAAATCATAACTTCCTCATACGAAGTCAGATTTGGGCGTTCCTTTTATGCACGCTCTCGGTTTAACGAAATCTACGACTTTCATTTAGATCGCTAAGGCTAAATATCGCTCTATCTTAAATTCATATTTTACGTCACTCAGCGCCGTGTCGGTTCTGTCGCAAAACTTCGACAGGTCATAACTTTTTCGTTATAACTCGGATTTTGGCATTCCTTATATCTCCGGAATCCTTGTTTCGATCACTACAACTTTATGCAAAGATATCGAGATTATCTCACACTTTAATTTTGATGCTTATTTTATTCTAAATTCATTAAATTATAAAAATCAAGAAAATAAACACATAATTCACATAATTCACAAATAATACATTTTATTATTTCAAATTGGGGTTACAAAGGTTAACCTAGACTATTACATTGCTAAAAATGGCAAGCCCAGAGACACGGGCGTTACACGTTAGGTGTACTTAAGAGTACGTGCAACATACTCATGCAACTTAGGATCGCAGATGATCAGCTAGTACGTTCGACGTACTCATGCAACTAGCCTAGGTTTCAAACCCAATTTTTTAAGGGTTTCCCCCATATTTAAAGAACATGATGTCCTCATTTAATCATACTTATCAGCCACCAAACCCTCCCTAATACTCTAATCCTGAGTTGAGTTACTTATGTGAGTTTTTCCAAGCTTTTGAGTGTTCTTGGTGCTTTTAGTGGAAAGTGGAGACTAGAGAAGGAGGACTGGGTGGTAGCAGCTTGTAGATCTATTGAAGAAGATTATGTGTAAAGAAGTTGATTATTTGGACCATTGAAGAAGATTAAGTGTATTTATTCAATAATTTTATATTTGAGAATGCTATTCTTAAGAATTTTATTCATTTTTATGACATTCTGTTAGAATATGTAGAGTTATATTAAAATGTATCAGTCTGTCAGAATATTTATGAATTTGTATTTAAGTTCAGATGTGTATGAATATATTAGAATGTTGTTATCATTCTATTAAAGGTTCAAAATTTTTATTATTCTTCATTAATATTTTAATAGAATAACATTCTAACAAAGCAATATCATAGAAGATCATTTTAACAAAATAACATTCTGATTGAATTAAAATTTGAATTAATTAAAAAAAATAAGAATTCAAAATTAAGATAATAAAAATCCCTTAAAATCTGAAAATTTCATTTTTTTAGATTTGTGTTTCCAAATTTGAAATTTGTAATATCCCGATATCAGGTATTTTTAGTATTGCTTGTATCTTTTTCAAAAGTGGCACATTTAGTCCCTTGAAGAAAAGGCTTGTGATTTGGTCGTACATTGGGTGTACTTAAGAGTACATGCAACATACTCATGCAACTCAGGATCGCAGATGATCAGCTAGTACGTTGGACGTACTTGTGGTACGTCGGGCATACTAGCCTAGGTTTCAAACCCTATTTTTTAAGGGTTTCCCCCATATTTAAAGAACATGATGTCCTCATTTAATCATACTTATCAGCCACCAAACCCTCCCTAAAACTCTAATCCTGAGTTGAGTTACTTATTTGAGTTTTTCCAAGCTTTTGAGTGTTCTTGGTGCTTGTAGTGGAAAGTAGAGACTAGAGAAGCAGGAGTGGGTGGTAGCAGCTTGTAGATCCATTGAAGAAGATTATGTGTAAAGAGGTTGATTATTTGGACCATTGAAGAAAATTAAGTGTATTTATTCAATAATTTTATATTTGAGAATGCTTTTCTTAAGAATTTTATTCATTTTGATGACATTATGTTAGAATATTTACAGTTATATTAAAATGTATCAGTCTGTCAGAATATTTATGAATTTGTCTTTAAGTTCTGATGTGTATGAATATATTAGAATGTTGTTGTTATTCTATTAAAGGTTCAAAAATTTTATTATTCTTCATTAATATTTTTATAGAATAACATTCTAACAAAACAATATCATAGAAGATCATTTTAACAAAATAACATTCTGATAGAATTAAAATTTGAATTAATTAAAAAAAATAAGAATTCAAAATTAAGATAATAAAAATCCCTTAAAATCTGAAAATTTCATTTTTTTAGATATGTGTTTCCAAATTTGAAAGTTGTAATATCCCGATATCAGGTATTTTTATTATTGCTTGTATCTTTTTCAAAAGTGGCACATTTAGTCCCTTGAAGAAAAGGCTTGTGATTTGGTCGTACGTTGGGTGTACTTAAGAGTACGTGCAACATACTCATGCAACTTAGGATCGCAGCTGATCAGCTAGTACGTTGGACGTACTTGTGGTACGTCGGGCATACTAGTCTAGGTTTCAAACCCTATTTTTTAAGGGTTTCCCCCATATTTAAAGAACATCATGTCCTCATTTAATCATACTTATCAGACACCAAACCCTCCCTAAAACTCTAATCCTGAGTTGAGTTACTTATGTGAGTTTTTCCAAGCTTTTGAGTGTTCTTGGTGCTTGTGGTGGAAAGTGGAGACTAGAGAAGTAAGAGTGGGTGGTAGCAGCTTGTAGATCCATAAACCTTTCCTCCTTGTGCATCATTATCTAGTATAAAGTCTATACCTTGTCAAGATTTTCGTTAGATTTTTATGGTTAAATTGTCATGAACATTTGTCCCTAAGATTGAACCTTTATGAGTTTGGAGCACTCTATGGAATTGTGACTGTCCTTTCATGCATTTTAGGACCTATAGATTCATAAAAATGGTTGCTTGATCATTCCCTTTTGCTCATGTATGAGTAAAGTAGCTTAGAGTGTGTTAGAATTTAAAGATTGTTGCATTGGGTCCTTCCTAGCCATGCAAAGGCTTAAAGCCAACGACTTTATGGTTTAAGACATCTTGGAATGGTCAGATTTGTGGTATGGATAGTTGTCTTAAGGGATTAAGACACAAAGTTGGTAAAATGCTAACAGATGGAGTGCCCCCAGCGTATTCTTAGCTACGTCTTGCGTAGTCGGATCCGACCCCGACCATACGATGTTCAAGTTGTATGCCCCTTTTCAGTAGAGGTATGCCCGACGTACTCGCTGGGCAGTTAACTGTTGTTGACTTTTGACCTTTGGTCAAGATTTAGGGTTTTAGACCATAAGAAGAGCAAAATGTTCTTTTTGCCCTTAGAAGATTTTGTTGTGGTTTTAGACTCGCAAGTTGAGTTTTTGACCTTAATTATTAATCAGGGTTAATTATTTTGTTGATTAGGCGGAGTCTAGATCCAACAGTATGGGTGTGAGATTACTTGTCGTCAGTATCAGGTGAGTCTCCTTACAGATTCTTACATGTGTGGTAGAATACTTGTACATGTAATGATTAGTTGGGTCTAGCTGTTATAATTATGTTATGCTGTGACTGAGACTGCTGATAGTCTCTAGGGTTACTAATAACCCCCAGGGCGTGCTGTTAGCCTACTGGGACTGTTGATAGTCCCCATGGTTGCTGATAACCGATGGTTGTTTATTTATGATGTGATGTATGTTGTATCTTGGGGAACTCACTAAGCTTTGTGCTTACAGTTGTTGATGTATATGTGGTAGGTAATTCTGAGGACCACGGGAAGACGAATGTATGATTGTACACACACGCTGGGATATTTGCTATTGGGACACATGCAAACTTTGATATTTAGTTTTGGATAATTATGTATTTGATAAATTGGCTTATGAAACCTTATTTTGGTAAACTAAAAAAATGGTTTAAAATTTGAGATGTTACAAAAGTACTGATATGTATATTTTTTTTACCATTCTTTTAACTAAATGATATTATTCTATTTTTTTTTTAAAATTTAATAATATAGATAAATGTCTTTCTAAAAATAATGAAAATGATTGGTCCACAATCATTTCTACATTTACATAATAATTAGTTAGAATACAATAATAAACTAAGCCTATATATATATATATATATATATATATATATATATATATATATATATATATATATATATATATATATATATATATATATATATATATATGTTTATATGGTGAGGTAAAAAAAAAATAGCAAATCATTATCAACAAGTAACCAGTGAACCAATCGTAAGCGTCGAAATTCAAAACGATTAACGACTAAGGAAATAGATGTACACTTGTACATTAGACGCATATATATATATATATATATATATATATATATATATATATATATATATATATATATATATATATATATATATATATATATATATATATATATATATAACCCACTTCTTTACCAAACAACTCACATTTTTTTTGTTTAAAGATTTTTTTTATGGCACGTCTTTTATCGGAAAAAAACCCGAATATACTGTTGCTCACGATTTTTCGTTCACTTTCTATAAAGATCCATGTTGACAATGTGAATCTGACTTACTACTATTCACATTGTGAATCTTCTCAGATTGATACTATGTTTTTGTATATATTAAGGTAATAGTTAGCATAGTTTAAGGAAATACGTTTTGTTGGAAAATACATGTGTATTTTTTTCCATATTCGTCATGTTATGATAGAGACTTTTATGGCAAAATAAATTATTGGCTGAAAATGATTTTTCTATTCTCAATCTTTTTTATCTTCTTGAACTATATATATATATATATATATATATATATATATATATATATATATATATATATATATATATATATATATATATATATAGGGTTAGATTTATGTGAGACGACCTAATTTTGTGAGACCGTGAGATGTATTTTTTTATTTCTTTTATTTTTTTTAGTTAATTCAAGTTTCGAAAATAATATTTAAAAAAAGAATTTTTGGATTTTCCCATTTATTTTGCATTTTAAAATTATTTTAAGATTTGGTCTCACGATCTCACAAAACTAGAATAGTATCAAATGAACCTGAACATATATATATATATATATATATATATATATATATATATATATATATATATATATATATATATATATATATATATATATTTCATTCTCTAATCATTACCCACCAAATGATAATAATGCAATAAACACATGCGTCGATACTTATTTATTGTCGTGTTATTATATACAACTCATTTTTTTAAAACGAAGGCATATATTTTATTATATAAGAAAAATTCATTTTTTATACATCTTTCATTTGGATTTTTTTTTTTTTTTTTTTTTTTTTTAATATTCTGCTAAAAAAACTAAGGTTGTCTGCTAGTAGCAACTTATATTACATTATATGTGAAGCACATTTGATAAATTCATTAAAGATATTGGTTTTGTTGTTAAAGTCAAAAATACTTTGCAAAAATCTAAAGCAAAAATCTTTTTGTTCATATATGCAAGAAAGCTCATAGTAATACCGACATGATCAACAACTAAAAATTTCTACGCTTATCTAAATCATAAAAGGAAAGGAAAGTAGGTCAAATTTGTGAAAAATAGCCAAAAGTATATACAAATGCACAATATCCTCTAAATAGGTTTATTTTAAAAAATAATATATTTTTTATCATACTTAAAATAATTATTGTATTTAAAATTTAAAACAAATGTTACTTCTGATTTGTGTTTACCTTATGTCCTCTTAAATATCATAATTCGGAATATTGAACAAAAATCCAAACACTTACAAAATTAACTTAAATGTACTCTAGATAAATATATTATAATTTTTTTTGTAGAAACACATATATCATTTCATATGGGATAATGCGAGTATGGAAAAACGATTAACTTACAAAACTCCTTAGGTTGCAACCCAAGTAACGGGCTGCATTAGATGGGCCAGCCCAACCCAAAGTAAAAAAACTCAACTCTACAATGATCTACTCAACCTTTAGCCCATATCCCCTACTAGGCCCAAAGAAAGCCTAATTATGTATCCTAAATACATTGTTTTTAATCGTTTTTGGATGGGCTTTTCCTCAAGTACACAGAGACCATGATCTTCACATTATGAAGTTTATTATCGATGAATCTAGTCAACTTATTACTATAAGAAGAAGTTCTTTTTTCGGTTTAGCCCAACCCTAAGCTCTAGCTATGGGCTAAGCTTTCTCTTTCATTTTTTAGATACCATTGTTTCTTTTCTGGTTTTGCCACATCCATAGCACGAAACCAAACACAACAAGTAAGATAAGTGATGGGCCTAGCCAAACCCATCCACTTTCATTCTTTGTCTTTAAACCCATTTGCCATACTTTTAGGGAAGCAATCACAGTCACATTAGTGGCATTATTGAACAAGAAGATTTGAGCATCATCGTTGATCGCTTCTGTCGGATAAACACGTGAAGTAATGCATGTTCTTCCTCCTTGTGCGTAACCCTCGACTATCGAATGATCCACCTATAAAAAGTCCAACATTTGTATATCAAGTCTAAAGAACCAATTTATGGTCAATAGTTTTGACTTAATAGAAGAAATTACCAAAATTCTCATGGATAATTTTTCGTCCTCAAGGATGGGAACCGTGCTACCATAAATAGACTTATCGACATCTTTTGCAATGGAAGATCTAACAAAAAGTGACATTAACTAATAATTAGAAAAAAAAAACGACTAAAAACTATCTAAGATGCTACATTTGTTATAAATGTACGCAATTGATGCACAAACAAAACGTATAGGATCAAGGAGAGAAGAAAAACAATACTTTGATTGATCGATACAAAAGAATGTGCTAAGATCTCCATGTTTGTCTTTGGCAATGTAGAAGTAAGTAGGTGTGTATTCGGTGAGGTTCTTGTTTGCAAGAACCAATAAACCGAATGGTCCCAATGCATCTCTCACACCGGCTCCACCATGATGTGCACAATTATATGGCACTTTGGATCCTACCTTTAACCCGCTAACAACCTTTTTATCTACCTCAATCTCAATCATAACATCCAACTGTGAATAAGAATATTTGTCACTAAAATATCATTTATGTATCAAAAGCTAGAAGTCTTTTGAATATATGCGAGTTTAGAGCCTTGTGAGTTTATGGTTTTGTGTTTAACATACCTGAGATGTTGGGCCCACAGAGAGTGGCTCTAGAGACCCCGGTTCAAGTTTAACGTTATTAAACTCTTTAAGATTTGACCTTATTTTATCTAACTCTTCAATCGGCCATTGGAGCAAATTACTACCTGTCTTTGGATCTAGAGCAACCGTTCTTGGAAGTGCCTAATCACATTTACAAATTAACAAACTTAATGAAGATGATCATAAAAACAAACCTAACAAAAGAAAAGCATACCATTAGAGATGCCCAACCCTTTTTGATATCTGTTTTTTCACTATCGGTCTCTTTAATCCAACTCCACAAAATCCGTCTTTTCTTATGTTGATCATAGAACGTTTTCGATGCATAGTAAATTCCATAATCATATCGTAAACCGATTCCAACATCAATTGCACGATCATCTGGGACCCATTTTCCCTCCCTCAAATCATAATCCCCGAGAGCATAATAATCACATCGATCATCGTCCATGCTAGCTTTAAGAACATGTTTCACACCGGGCCCAAAAGTCCCAGTATCAAGCCCAAAATCATCTTTTGAAACAGGATAAAAGTCAACGCATTCCCACATTCCAGTTCCAGCGACATCATGAAGCCACCCATCTTGAAGCTCATAACTTTTAAAATCATCGGTGTCGTACAATAAAGCGATTCCGGTTCTATTAACTTTTGAACCAATCACCATTCGCCACTTACCCTCGGGGGTCAACCATGCGGTGGTGGGGTCACGAAAGTCTTTTATGTCGATCCATGATGGTGGGACCAGGACCGGGTTCGCCGGGTCCTTGACCCAATTGACAAGGAGCGGGTCAGATGGGTTGGCCGGGTATGCTAGGTTTTGGACTTGAACCGATTCGTTGGTTGAACCGGTGTATAGTACCACAAGTTTGTTATTTGGTAAAATGGTTGTGGACCCGGTCCAAACACCATTGACATCATACCATTCGTCTCTTTCCATTGCTATTGGAAGATGTCGCCAATGAACCATGTCTCTTGATACAGCATGACCCCACACGATTGGACCCCACACGGCTGCCTCAGGGCTATATTGGTAAAATAAATGGTACCACCCTTTATAAAATACCGGACCTATCGTAAAAAGAATAATGAGTACACATTTAGAACCATAAATAACATCACGTAACATTAGAAATAGTTATTTAATCAAGAAATATGTAAATAAGTTATGTAACTTACCATTTGGATCTTTAAGAGAATTACACCATCAAAACGAAGCCAAACCACCATAACATAAAATAAGGAAAATGAATTAAATTAGTATTTCTTGAGATATATGTAATGGATTATTTTCAAAAAATAGAAAATTTGATAAGATCTTAGAGATTTTTACCATTCATCCAATTTTCCCCTGGATAGAAATGGAAGGCGGGTGCTTGCCAATCCAACATGTCGGTATCCCATGAAAAGGAAGATACGTTTGCAGGTAATCTGAAAGATTTATCTGACACGCCTTGTTCGACTGGATCCATCCTTTCTGGTAATTGAACATCTTTTTCATGTGTGTGGATGTGGATGTTCCCGACAATCAATGCCACCACCACACTGGTGGCCAACAACCCAGATATCAGCAGTAGAAGTGACTTACTGGGTTGTTGGCCATTTTCTTGAGCTTGAGAAGGTAGATTCGCGTCTAACAATGGGACATACCCGTGATCGGCTTCGATGAGAGAGGTGTGACTTGGGTTTTCGACATCGGATGAAGCTTGAGATGTCATTTGTTAAAACTTTATGGCATTTGTTAGTTTGGTGGAGTTATGGTGGCTTGTATTTCAACTTATTGAGGTTAATATGGTGGTTTAATTTTGTGAAGTAGAACAGAAGAGTGTTGGAGAAATATAAGGAGAGTTTGAAACATGTTTGGTGGAGAGAAAATGTAGAGCACAAAATAGGTGTTAAAATGTGTTTTTCTGACATTTTCCTTATTTTATGGTGTAGTTTACATCAACAAAATATTTTCAAAGTAGAGCTTAAATTACTTTTAATATTAGAACAATTCAAAAAATCGTTATTTATTATTATATTTGTACTTCCAAGGGATTTTCGGACTTTTGTCATTGAATGACGATGATCAAATAATCCGTTAAAATAAGAAATGAACGGGTCTACTATATCATCGATCTTAAAGGCCTCTAAAAGCGCATTAATATATTAAAAAGTGCTATGCAAGTTTTGATTTGACATTTCTTACACTAAATCTTCCAAAAAAAAAAAAAAAAAAAAAACGAAAAATACACTTTGGTAGAAAGTAAATGGTAATCAAGTATCTAAATATTCCATTACAATTTAATTATTTCTGGATTTATAATCAAACTAAAATACACTTTAGTTGTTTTTACTTTTTACAGACGCTTCATTGATGTTTGTATTCAGAATACATGTAAATTGTAATGTCGATTCTCTTTTATGTTTATGAAGATATTATGGAGAAATATCGTATCATCCTTTTCCTTTTGCTACTTGATCTCCATTTCGCAAGAGATTGATTATTGGTGGAATGTATACGTTAAAAAAAAAAAAAACAAAGGATACAAAAAGAGTCGAATTGCTTTTAAATAAAAGTTACAAACCACAAACAACATAACACATATATGGTATTCCATATTTCCAACGTGCAACTTTCGATTTTGATCCAATCACTCAAACATTTGGTGGTGGCCATATTTTTCCAAATAACTCTTCCACCCTTTTTGCTTGTTCCGAATAACCATCCATCCCCGCCGCCAAAAGTTCCAACGCCGCGGGTCCCATCGCAGACGCAAACTTAAGTTGGTCCCACTTCACCAACTGCAAATATCAAATACACTGTTATTCTTTATTCTTTCAGCAACCTTTGAGCTGATCCACACTGTGTCACCCTTAGGGAATACAATAATACCTCTTCTTCGGTAAAATTATATGCAGCAGCTGATTTTGAGGAGAGTCTTTCCACAAATGTATATTTATCATCATCAGGAGTAGTGGATTCCTTTAATGCTTGTAATATCTTCAATGGAGTGATTATATAATCCACCCTGTAAAATTATTACATATCTAATATATTTCAAAAAATAATAATAATAATAATAATAATATGATGTTAAATAAATTGTACCCTAAAAGATTGAAAACATCCTGTTTGTTTCGGACTGAAGCAACCATTAATTTGGATTTATGCCCGTATTTGTGAATATAATTGTAAGCTTTTGTCACCTATAAAAAAAGGAGCTTTTATTAAATCACAATTTCTATTATTGTTATTTAATTGTAATTAAATAATGAGTTATGAGATTAACCAAAGCCAATCCAGGATCTTCTCCTCTTTTAACAGCAGCTTCTATTTCAGGATCACCACTGTGGTTGCGAGCCCAATCCTTAAAATGTATAAAATTAGGGTTTACTAATTACTAATTATTAATCACCATATTGGAACTTAATAAATGATATCAAAATAAAATAAAAAGTAAAAAAGTAATTATTAGTTTAATTACCCTAAGGCGACCCACAAATATTTGAATAACAGAAGCACCAGCTTGAGCAGCAGCTGCAGCTTGAGAAAAGCTGAAAAAAACAGTAAAAAGAAATAAAATGAAAATTTTAAATGGAAGTTAAATGAGTAATAATAATGGATACCTGTAGACAAAAGTCATATGTGTTTGTATACCCTCAGATTCCAACAATCTTGCTGCTTCAATTCCCTGAAGAAAACAATTATTTTGTATAAAACCATATAATTCTCCAATGATATAAAAACTAAAATAAAAAATATATATTTCATTGCATACTCACTTGCCACGTGGCAGGGATTTTGAACAACAATCTCTCAGCAGGGACATCAATACTATTGTACATATTCAACAGGTTCTCAACCTGCACATCAGTAATTTACAAAGGGTATAAAGGGTATAAATGTCAAGAATTATAATTTGTAAATTGTAGTAATAATACCTTTCCAACAATAGCATGAGTGTCATATGCTAAACGAGCATCAACTTCAGTTGAAACACGACCAGGTACTAGCTTTGATAGCTCACCACCAACATTTACTAAAGCCTGTTAATTTCTATTTACTCATCAAAAACAGTAAAAAAAAAAGTTAATTATTGATGCCAGAAATGGAAGGTTTACCTTGTTCACAAAACATGTCATGCGAGCTTCAGGGCTCTCTAGACCATAGCAGTGTTTATCTGCTAATGCAGTATCCACAGCACCCTGAACATAAATGGTGAACACAGAAGAATTGAGATAACTGAAAATGAAAACAAAGTTTAATCGAATTGATAGTGTACATAAACACAAGTTTTACCTTGAAAGCTGTATCAGGGAGGCTGCAAATGCCTAATAGAAGAGATGAACTAACAGTTGCAGCAGTTGGAGGAAACCTATGTGTAGTTCAGAAGGCAATCGTTTAGTTGAAGAACAGTAAAGTATAAGATCAATTCATCAACGGAATATATACAACCTCTCGAAATCATCGAAGACAACAGTATCCGGAACGACTTCGCTAAAGCGTGATAGAGCATCTAATTCAGTCCTTCCACCTACAGATCAAAAGCATCAATTAATTAACTAATACAGTTGGAATTTCCTCAATTAGCAAAACGAAACTCTAAATTTGATCTACCGGTGTTGGGAGAAGCGGAGAAATCGGTGAAGGAGGCTCGGATTTGAGTGCATGATCTGCGAGAGTTGAAGGCGGGAATCGGGAATACGGATCGAACAGGGAGTGTTGATCTTCTGTTGTGCTGGTGATTGATGAGTTGATCAAAGGGTGAATTAGAAGTAAATGCAAAGAATTTTGTTGAGGATATGGGAGGGCATTACCTGAAGGAGAGTGGAAGAAGAGGAGAGTGAAGCAGTGTGGAGAGAAGCAGCTGCTGCCATTTTCGATTGATTTGCAGGTGAAGAGAGTGGGTGTGGAATTTGGGGAAGATGATATAGAGAAAAGGTTTTATATTTCTACTCGCTTCACTACTTCACAGATCACTGTTTTTTTAATATTTTAATTTCTTTTTTATTTTTAACATAAAATTTGTATATTTATGTCATATTATCCATTTATATGAGATTTTTTTAATCATTGAATCATAAATTCTCAATTGATCATTTATTAAATTTAATTGTAAAATTTTCTGAATTCATATAACAATCCTCCTTAATAAATAAAAATCCTTTTATCAAATGACGTATTCTTATTTATTTTGTCATATATAATTTTGTGGTTATTTTAAATTTGGTTTTTTCATTTTATTAAATTCTAGATAGTATCAGTTTCATTAATGAATTTTTCTTTTAATTTCAAAATTACTAAATTAAAGATTCATTAATTTTATTTATTTATTTATTTAAATTATTTGTTTAAATTTAAAAGAGAAAAAAAACTCTTTAATTTTTATAATTTAATATTTTTCTCACTTTTCTTATAAAATCAAACTTCTCAAATGTTTAGAATTTTGTATTTAGTTTTTCTTTTAAATAAACCCATCTAATATATGGGTCACACACTTAGTCTAATCTAATAAATGAATGTTTTTTTTTGCCACATGTCACACTCTCATTCAATTTGTTAAATGTCATTTTATGGTTATTTTGAATTTTTTTTCCATATGTCATTTTATTAGTTTTTCTATTTTATTAAATACAACATAATATTTTAATATAATCATTGCAATAACTGTAGTGATAAATGAATATCAATTTCATTAATGAACTTACATTTTAATTTCAAAATTCTCATATTAAAGCACATTACTTTTTTTTTTGTTTATTTATTTAAATTATTTGTTTAAATTTAAAAGAGAAAAAAACATTTCAATTATAATAATTCATTATTTTTTTTATTTTCTTATAAATTCAAAGTTCTCAAATATTTTGATATTTATATTTAACTTTTCTTTTTTAAATTAACCTATGTAATATATGAGTCTCACAACTAGTCTACTTTTATAAATGAATTAATTTCTTTTCCACATGTCATTTTATGAGTTTTTCTATTTTAATAAATTTCACATAATATTTTAATAAATTTCACATAATATTTTATAAATGAAGGTTTTTTTTGTCATATGTCACATTCTCATTCAACTTGCAAAATATCATTTTGTGGTTATTTTAAATTAATTTTTTTCCCACATGTCATTTTATGGGTTTTTCCTATTTTATAAATTTCACAAAATACTTTATCAGTGTAACTAGTTTATAACCCGTGGGAACCACGGTTAGAAAATTAATTAAACTTTCTAAGTAAAAACTCAAAACTATTAATTAATAATTTTAAATAACGTATTAATTAAAAGATATTTTTTTAGTTCTATATAAAATTATAATCATTGATTCAAATAAATACGTAAAATAGATAATCTTATAGTTTGTATAAATTTTATTTTATTATAATTTGTATAAATTTTATTTTATTTTTATTATAATATTATTAATTTAATGTAATTAAAATGTGATTTAAAATTTGAAATTTGAAATTTGAAATGGAGAATTAATAGATGGACAAGTATCATGGTACTAATTACAATACTAACATCGTGACACATGACAAAAGAACTACTTTTTTACTAGTATAGAAAGATAATTACAATAAATGTAGTAATAAGTGAATATCAATTTCATTAATGAACTTACATTTTATTTTAAAATTCCCAATTTAAAGCTCATTATTTATTTTGTTTATTTATTTAAATTTAAATGAAAAAAAAATCAAATTTAATAATTCATTATTTTTCTTATTTTCTTAGAAATCCAAAGTTCTTAAATATTTAGACATTTATATTTAATTTTTTTTAATTAACCTATATAATACATAAGTCTTACACCTAGTTTAAACATAATATAAAATGATTAAAAAAGATAAACTATAAGGGAGCATGATAGTTTTTAAAAGTTTTTAATACTTAGTTTTTATATAATTTTATACTTTTAAAAACTTTTAACTAGTCGCCGAATATTTTTATATAAATAAAAGTTGTTGGTTTATTGTCGAATATTTTTGTATAAACAAAGATTAAGAGTTTTCGGTTTATATTTAGTAACCATTTATTTTTAACTTTCAACTAACGTAGTAGTTTTTTTAAAAAAAAAGACACCCATATATAGATATAGATTTCCAAAAAGATTCATATACAAATAGGCTAAATGGTTTTCTATGTGTAATTTGTGTGTTTTGAAGATTAATATTTAATGTGATATTTATAAATTTATAATACAAAGTTTTCTAATATATAATGAATAGTTGATATCAAGGGTCCTTTCTAATAACGTTTTCACATGTTTCATATAATCTTATTATTATAGTTTTTTAAGACTTATCGGCTAGTGGATTTTAAATTAAATTATTTTATACTATATAATTTTTTTAACACTCCGTTTTTTGGGATAATATTATTGTAGCACAGTGAACTTTTGTGATTTGTTTGATTTGACCAATAATGTTTTTTTCTTTCTCATAAGGTCATCTAACTTTTATTGTACATGTCAATTAGATCATTATCGTTAGTTTTTAACTATTCGTCCGTTAACTAGTTATCTAAATTACATGAATGACCCCTATGGTTTAAATTTCTTTCGTAATAAGTCGTTATAAACCATGTTTTAAATCACTCAACTAAAACTATCACAATCCTGAAACTCTAGGCACCAAAGTGTAACATTGTCATTATTCTTCCATTAAATCTGGTTGAAACACGAAACATACCATTGGATTTCATAAGCACCAAACCAAATAATAGGCAAAATTTTCTTTAATGTTAGCACATACCATTGGATTTCATAACCTAAAATCCTTTACTATTCATCCGACTTCGAAGCCCATATATTTCTTTAACTCATTTAATTCAATTTTCATATCAAGTCAAGCATCAGAGTTGATTTTGGCGATGCTTGGGTTAGGAATCAAAAGGTCACTATAGTTTCAATATGGATTTGAGTTGTTTGATTTGATTTTGACTGGTATTGTTGTTCGCATCTTGATGTCGTGGATCCGTTAATGGAAATCGAATCTGTTCTTGAAGTTCAATTAAGAGTCAAACACAGAAAGTCAAAATTGATTATTTTGAAAGTCTTTGATAATCGATGGTTGAAAGCGAACAAGGAATATATATTTGGAGCTGAAATCGACTTCGAAAGTCGATATGTTGATATCAATTTGATTTTGGATCTAATTGTTTTGATTTCGTGAATGAACAATGTACAACGATTATTTTGACTTCGAAGGCTCGATTTGTGAAAAGCGAAAGCTTAGAGTCGCTAGTTAAAGTTTGAAGTTGATTTTGATTTGTGAAAGTCAAATCATTGTGTTATGTATGTTATTCGTTTGATTGGAGTTCGAATTGGTTTTCATTCCCGATCTGGGTTTTGTTTTGGGATCACGGTCGAACATCTTTGGGTCAGATAACCTGGTTTATTGTGTTGTATTCGTTATATGGTGTTAAAAGTCGATTGTATTGTGGTTAAGGGATGATGGAAATCGAATAATTGAAGATGATAGTTTATTTGATTATCGACTTGGTTGTATCTGAAAAGTCAACGAATTAAAGTCAAAAGTAAAGCTTCGACACTGAGAAGTGATCTGGGATCGAAATTGGCTGTATGTAAATGTTTCAATTGATTTGATCGTGTACTAGGAATATACTTTTGGAGTCGAAATTAACTTCAATTTTTGATGAATGATTAGCGAGTTTGACTGTTGTTGCTTACGAAATCCAATGGTAAGCTTCGTGTTTCAACAAGATTTAACGGGGAGAATAATTACAATGTTACACTTTGGTCCCTAGATTTTCAAGATTGTGGTAGTTTTAGTCGAGTGATTTAAAACATGGCTGATAACGACCAACTACGAAAGAAATTTAAACCATAGGGGCCATTCGTGTAATTTAGATAACTAGTTAACGGAGGAATGGTTAAAAAGTAACGATAATGACCTAATTGACATGTACAATAAAAGTTAGATGACCTTATGAGCAAGAAAAAAACATAATTGGTTAAGTCGGACAAATCACAAAAGCTCATTATGCTACAGTGACATTATCTCCCGTTTTTTATGTGAATTTTGCCTATTGTTGTAGGTTAAATGCATGATATTTCGACCTACTTTTATTAAGATTCTTATAATAACAAAACACACACACACATATATATATATATATATATATATATATATATATATATATATATATATATATATATATATATATATATATATATATATATATATATATATATATATATATATATATATCTTTTTGTTGTGACAATGTATTTTCATTAAAATACATATTATAGTAATTAACTAACTAATACAATAATAGCAATCACGTGCAATGTTTTAGAAACCGGTATAAACCAGCCAGTTGAACTGGAAATCAGAGAAGGAAGCGATTCAACTATCACCAGTTTTTGTGTCTATTTCTGAACCGAATTAAACCAACCGGTTTTTACAAAAATTCGGTTAAACCGGTTGATCGGTTAAATTGAATAAAAATACATGAAATTGAAATCTTTTGCATAATAAATTTTGGTAGTTTTTTCACACTTACTAAAAATTTTCTAAATAAAAACACATGATAAATGTATGAAGTTTTTTTATGTGTTTATATTCATTTAGGACTTATATTTTTTTTAATGCACGTGGATAATGTAAAACTTATGGTTATGAATTATTTTAATGTGTTTAAATTGATCTACAACTTGTTTTCATGTATATTTTAATGTTTGAACTTGTGGACATCAAATGCTTGATTTGTGTATGTATGTGTAAAAAAATACGAAAAAGATGAAAATTATAGAAACCAGTTTACTCAATGGTCGAACCAGTTGAACCGGAAACCGGTCACCATACGGGTCCAACTAAAAAATCGAATTTTAAAATATTAATCACGTGTTACACCGAAATAAATACAATATTTTGATTTGACTTCTATCGGTTTACGAAACAAGATATCATGTTAAATTATGTTGAGTTTTATTGGTTCCATCAAATTGCATGTAACACAAACTCAAGTAATTTGAGTAAATAGAGTTAGAAGATATTTTGATGGGAAAATGACTTAAAAGCCCAACGAAGTTTCCAAACCGTTTAAAAAACCCCAATCATGTTTTGTCTGTTCAAAAAAACCCAACAAACTTAACATTTTATCTAAAAAGCTCAACTAAGTTATACTTTCTCGAAAGTCAAATACGAGAAACAAATGACGTGACTTATTACCGTATCGGAAAAATGATTTGTTAGACCAACGAAGTTTCCAAAACGTTTAAAAAACTCCAATCATGTTTTGACTGTTCAAAAAAAACCTAACGAACTTAAACAAAACAAAATTGGAATTTTCTGAACGGTTTGAAACTTTGTTGGACTTTTTAGACAAAATGTTAAGTTCGTTGGGTTTTTTTTGAACAGACAAAACATGATTGAGGTTTTTTAAATGGTTTGAAAACTTCGTTGGGGTTTTTTGAACAGACAAAACATGATTGTGTAATGAATATTGTGACTTTAGGTGTGACAAAATCTTTTTAATGTTTGTATAACATATCAAGCTAGATTTATGGCTATAAATTTGGTTGTAGAATGGTACCATAAAATGATTTATATACTCTTGGTTACATCATATATGTTACCACTTTGAAAATTCAATCAACTATGAAACTATTAATAGCGATCACCAACTTGAAGCAACAAATTTTAAATTTATACAATGTCTTAGATCTTGTTTTATTACAAATGATTATCAATTTAATTTATAAAAAAAAATTAAGAAAAATGTTTTTAACATTATCCTTAAACTGAGAACAAATAATATCGAGCATTGCATGCATGTACATGGCTGTGTTAGACTCTAGTATATTGATTTAATTTATAGATATTTTTTGCAAACTAGCTTATAGTTGGAAGTTGTATATGTATTTTTGACAAATTAGTTTTTTGAAAAAAATAAATGTAAAGCTTTTAAATATATTAAGGGTGTGTTTGGCAACAATAGCTGTTAGCTGAAAGCGGTTAGCGGGTAGTGGGTGACATGTAGCGGGAAGTTGTAACTTTTATGTGTTATACGAATGTTTGATAAAAGTAGCTGAAAACTTTTGAAATATATAAAAGCTAAATGCCCGTACTGCTAAACGAAACTTTTTATTTAAAGTAGAACGTTTTGTTAAAAGCTAAAAACTAGAAGCTCCAAAACGCTTCCAAAAGCTCAATATCAAACACACCCTAAATCACATAAAAATAGTTATTTTAGGATACTACGGTTATTTTAGGTTTGATAAGCACGAAACAAAATGAAACCATAAAAAGCGTATGAATTAAAGAAAATGACAAAACATACGTACTACCCAAACCATATGACAATTTATGTAATTTATTCTATAAAATACTTTTTAAACCAATATATGTATAATTATATAAATATAACATAATTCGTTAAATATAGTTAGAATCTAGATAATTAGAGTTTACTTATAATATGCTTTATAGATGCAATTTGTTAATATAAAAAACAACTTAGTCGAGGTTTGATTGATGTTGACCGGGACCATCGTTTTCTCCGCTAACCTTATCTACGACTATATCTACATATCTAAAAAAATGAAGAAGAAAACAAACCAAGAATAATATTTATGTTATCAATATTATTTAATTTTTGGATTATGAAAATCTGAAAATCTTAAATATATATGTGCATTGGAAATAACGTGACCTTAAAAATTAAAATAATATCGATGGCAAATTATAATATACAAAGCATTCATTTGTCATCATTTATATTTTCAGTTAATTTTTCTTATAAAAAGAAAGCCGAGACATGAATCTACAAAATAAAACAACCTAAAATGTAACTGAATTATTTTGTAGAGTCAGTACTGTGAATATGAATTTGAACTCACACCAACATCCCTAAAATTTGAGTGAAGGATCAAATATACCAGTTAGAATTAACGATCACACAACAACAACATATAAAAACTAAACCAATGAAATTAGAAAAGGTATATAGAATATGCTTTATGACAGAATATGGTTCATAATATCATGGGGGATGTGAATAACATGTCAAAATATATGGGTTTCAAGAATATGGGTCCTGCTATTATAAGGGTTGTAAAGAACATAAGTTGAAGGGACGTAAAGAAATGAGAGTATCCGTTATACTCACCACTAATTTTTTATAGTGGTGGGTATCATATCATTATCACACTTTCTGCCAATAACTATGAGATATCTACTACTAAACACATCACTCTATCTTATTATTTATTTTTTTTAAATTTAATTCAAAAATATATTAAAACACAATAAAACATATTTTTTTATTTAAATTTAATTCACAAATACAATAAAACATATTTTTTTAAATTAGGTTTTTATTAAATGAAACAAATATTACATTAATTTAAAACACACAACATAAAATAAAAAATATAATAATAAAAAAAACATTAAAATACAACCACAAACAACTTAAACTAATTTTTAACCCTTATTTTTAATGACTAAATTTTGACGATTCTCTCAATTCTCGCCAAACTTTAATGTGTTTAAATGGTGTGTGTTTAATATCTTCATATTGGTGCATAACCAAGCAAACGGGTCACCTTCGTCTATTGTTTATAACAAAATTATAAATCACATTGAATTTAAGGCATTTAACCCTCATGTCGTGGAACTTTGAACATATTTGAGCAATATTACGATTTTGGCAACCCATTAAATAATGGAAAACGTTTCCAACTTTTATCCAAAAATTAGGAGGTATTTCTGGGTGTTCTGAAACAACTACCCATGTTAATGCTAAGTTCTCTTCTTCTTTTTTTGATCAATTTATTCTTTTAGGAGCCATTGATTTTGAATTTATCAAGCAAAAGAAGTGTGTGATTGTGAGAAGAGAAAAGAATTGTGTGAGTAAAATGAATGAATATATGTGATATTTATAGAAGAGGTTTAATGATGTTTGAAATGTAAAATTAAAAAAAAAAACAAGTTTTTAAACCCTAAATATGGTCGTTACTCAATAGCCAATCAAATTGGCCGTTTCCATTCATTGTCCCGAGTACAAACGCCCACGACCACGAACCACCACGAGCCACAGGGATGATGTGCATGGTCGTGGTTCGTGGCCACCTAGACCATAAACTCGTCCATTGCAAGCATACCAGACGACCTTAATGTCAAAGAATTATGGTTCTTTATTATTATCCGTTATACACACCACTAACCACTATAGGGATGAGTGTCACATCATCACCACACTCCCTACCACTAACCATGTGATACTTACCACTAAACACACCACTCCACCTCGTTTTTTAATTAAATTTAAATAAAAAATACATAAAAATCATATATTTTTTTTAAATACTAGTTTTTCATTAATTTAAAATACTAAATTACATTAAATAAAAACTACATTAACTAAAATAAAAAATAAAAATAACATTAAAAATAAAATTACATTAATTAAAATACAAAATAAAAGTAACATTAAGAACTAAAAATTGTAAAAATACCAAACTTTTTATTTGTGTTTTAAGAAGGTTATTCCATTTTAGGGAATTATTTAACTTTTGTCAAGCTTTGACATGTCCAAAACATTTATGATTTGTGTTTTCATATTGCTCCATGACCATATTAACCAAATCGATATCAGTTCCGTATACGTTGTTTATAACAAAGTTGTAAATTCCATTGAACTCAGAACATTTTTCCCTCATAATGCGCCACTTCGAGCATATTTCATCAACATTTCGAACTGCACAACCCATTAAACCATGGAAAACACTTTCAACATTTCTCCAAAAAGAAACAGAAGTTTGACCAACACCTTCTTGCGAAACCGTCACTCATGCTTGTGCTAATTTCTCTTCTTCCTCTTCTGACCATTTCTTATTTTTAGGAGGCATGGTTTTTAAAGGATCAAACAACAAAAATATATGACGATTAAAGGGAGAAGAAGTGTGTGAAAATTAAGAAGATGAGTGGTAATATTTATAGGTAAATATTGAAGGAAGAAAAATAAATTGAAAGTATCCATTAAGAAGGAGGTCAAACGAGATTTAAGGCAAGAAACGAATTGATTGGCCGTTTGAAATCGTTGTTTGGAGCACAAAGGGCCACGACTATGACCCACCGCAAACCACCAGGATGGTGTGCACGGTCGTGGTTCATGGCCACCTAGACCACGACCTCGTTCGTGGCCACTACACCGGGATGGTCTAAAGGGCATTATAATAGCAAACATATATTCTTTCATAAACCATATTGACATTCGTTGGTTTATGAAAGAAGACATCTATGTTATTATAAGTGTTGTCAAGAAACATGTCAAGTTAAGAATTATATATATTTGTACTGAAATCAATGGTGAAATTTATACATAATACATGAACAAACGAAATCGATGTATACCACAAATAGATGAAATCAATGTTATTATAAGGGATGTCAGTTGTCATAAACCACTTCTAGTGTCTATTTATATATAAACCAAAATATATGAATCAATATATACCATAAACATATGAAATCAATGTTATATAAGGCTGTCATAAACCACTTTTAGTCTTAATTTACATATAAACTAAACAAATAAAATCAACTTATAACCAACTATATTAAATAATTATGAAAAGTTTGGGAGGGTGTTTGAAAAATGTGTTTTTCTTAGGGTATTATAGTTTCAAAAAAAACTGTATAAACTCTGGACTCTTGATAATTGTTCTATTTTTAAACTAGTGATTTCAAGTATTATGAGGACATTTTTCTTTCAAAATTAGTTAATCGAAGAAGATAATCTTCCTGATTTTAACTGTCTAAATTTTTTGATGTCTCCGATGGTCTTGATGATATTGTTGTTACTCCAAATGATCAAATCCATGAATTAAATGTCTTGAGAGTCAAACAATGGAGTAGTACGGGTGATCGAACCCTAGATGTTAACAATAATGGTCTTGAGTTTGTATCTGACAGTCATGGTTCATATGTCTATTTCCCATTTGGGATGACTCTCTCGGTCAAACTTACTCTTTTAGTCAAAACACCTTGCTTGAGGGACAAATATATGATTTGCATATCATCAATGAGGGTCCTAGGAGATATGTTAGAGAGTCAAGTTTCCTAATCATTTTAGTGATTATACAGTCAAAGGGAAACATAAATATGGTGTTGAAAACATTATTAACTACTTAAATTTATATATTGGTGTTGTTTATTTTAGTTGAAACATAAATATGGTGTTGAAAATATTATTAACTATTTAAAATTTTATAGTGGCATTGTTTGTTTTAGTTCTAATTTTGATAAATCAATTAAGTCTAAATCTTATTACAAAGTATGTTTTGATCAAAACTGGGTCAATGTCATAAATGAGAAAATGGAGGCATTGCTCAAAATTTATAGACATAGGTCATAATATATTTACCTAATAGAAAAAACATATTAGGTGTAAATGGGTATAAAGATACTAGTGAAATAGAAAAAATACAAATCAAGCTTAGTTTCTAAGGGATCAATTTAATGAGATGAAATATTATAATGATACTTTTTCTCTATTTGTAAAATTGGTGATTGTGAGATGTGTTATTAGTCTTGTTAACTTGGTTTTGAAATTATATCAACTTGATGTTAATAATGCATTTGTGTATGATGAATACAATGAAGAGTTTTATTGAACCTTGCCTTTAGGGTATTTTTCTAAGAATGAAAAACAAGTATGTAAGCTTCTCTATTGTTTGGGCTTAAATAAGCTTAACACAAATGGAAAAGGAAACTTTCTAAGTATTTGGTCAAATTTGACTTCAAACAAAGTGTTAGTGATTATTCTGTGTACATTGTGTATTTCTATGTTTTTGTTGGTATATGTTGATGTTTTATTGACTGGTACTTGTGTAAATGAGATTTGAAATCTAAAATAGTTTCTTAAAACAAGTTTTCTGATTAAAGATTTTGGGGTTTTGAAATATTTTCTAGGTATTGAAATCTTGAAAACTAAAACTGGACTTTATTTATTATAGTTTAAGTATTGTCTGAATTTATTGCATGAGTTTGGAATATTGGGTTTCAAACCTATAAAAACTCTCATGGAATTGAATTTAGTGGTTAGTAGTCAAGGAATTAAATCTAGTGATGATGTTTTGACAAATATCATCGAATATAAAAAATCATTGGAAAGCTAATATATCTTATAATTACCAAGCCCAATATCTCTATTACGATAATGACTCTAAGTAAATTCATATGTTGACCTAAGGTATAACCTTTTCTTAAATGTAACTTGAGCATTTGGAGCATTTACATTCATTGGAGCACTTAGAACTCAATGGAGCACTTAGCGTTAATAGAACATGTGATAAAGGAACGGATCATCTGAGGAAGGAATGGATCATTTGACAAAGGAATGGAACAAGTGACAAATGAAATGATCTTCTAAAAGGGGGTATGGATCATTTAAGAAAGGAATGGAACACTTTGGTGCATAGATATGACATCCTTGTAACATCCCAAAAATCATGATAAAAAATTTTCATTTTTGTAAAACATTTCCACACCAAAATATATCAGCCATTGTTTCAAGATAATACCATAAAATCAGAGTATCAAGAATCTCTCAAAACATATATCCCGACCCACAACTCATGACTAGATTGCTCATAAGCCCACATCATAAGACTGGATTGCCCTCCCGATTCTCGGCTTATGACTAAATTGCTCCTGGGTTTGTTAACTTACATCACAAAGTAGTACTGTCTCAACCCAACCGCACTATGTCGACATATGCAACAGATAAAATTTTGGATTAAGGTGTCTAAGCTCATAACTAAATTGGTATAAACTTGTAAACAAAAGCAAATTCCTTTTCGGGTTGCCCTAAAAACCAGAAATAGCTAGAAATGATATTAGGAGAGAGAAATAACGATATGTATATATATATATATATATATATATATATATATATATATATATATATATAGAGAGAGAGAGAGAGAGAAAGCGATAAATGATTTGTTAATATATTATGTGATTAATATATTAATTGGAAATAGATAATTGATTTATTAATTTGTTATGTGATTAATAAATTAACATGAGATCAATAGTTAAATAATTTAATTGTTAATGTATATGGTTAATAAAGTAATAAGAAATGAATTAGAATTAATTAATTATTAATCAGAATTAATCATAAATTAATCTAGGATTAAATGGAATTAATTAAAGGTGTAATGGGTGAATTGTAATTGTTCAATAGTTCAACAAAAGAAGGCAATTCTAGATCCATAAAAGGGTGGATGGTACCGAAGGCTCTTCTAGGGTTTTTAAAATCCTCCTGGATGCAGATAAAGGAAGGATTTGAATTGATATTAAATATATTATTTTAATTGAAATCTTGCTTTGCCTGCAAGTTATCTAAACTATAAATAGGACCCCAAGACCACCAAATTTCATTCATACCTTTATCATAAGGCTTAGGAATGAAATTTCCTTCTCCTCTCAGTCTATTCTCATCATTATAGGGTTTCTAGGGTGTTGGTACAAATCATTAAAGGCATTAAACTTTTGGTGCTTGCTTGCCAAGGTTTTCAAGAAGGATATTGGTGTGATTAGTTTGTACAATAATCAAGAGGTATGTAACCTTATATATATATATATATATATATATATATATATATATATATACATATCGATTATAATAGGTTACAATTAGGGTTCTTGATGTTCATAGTTTATTGTTATCAACAGAGATAATTTCTGCTCTCAGTCGTGCTGGGTATTTACCCTAAAAGGAGGAGCAATTACTTGGAAAAGTTCCAAGCAGGAGACTGTAGCTGATTCAACGTGCGAATCAGAGTACATAGAAACAAACAAAGCGACGAAGGAGGCGATATGGCTGAAGAACTTCATCGGAGACCTTGGAGTTGTACCAGCTATAAAGGAGCATGTAGAGATTTTCTGTGACAATGATAGTGCGGTTGCCTTAGCCAAGGAACCAAGGGATCATGGCAGGTCCAGACACATCGACAAGAAATATCACTTCATAAGACACAAGATAGAAGAAGGACTCCTCGTGGAAAAGAGGGTATCATCAGATGAGAACCTGAAAGATCCTTTCATGAAGGGACTGAGTAGGGTTAAGCATTTACAACATGCGAGGCACATTGGGCTGATGGATGATATTAGTTTTAATGATTAGATAGCTGATTCGAAACTTGTAATAAATAAACTGTAATTGACATTTTCTGCTTAAATAAAAGGTGTTTTTATTTACTAGTATGGTACTATCCCATATCAAATGTTTACTAGTGTTTCAATGTGCATGTTTTGACTTCCATAATAATTGGATTATTCAAACCATCCATAGTCAATCATACTTTGGAAGTAGGTATTGAAGCAAGACTGTCATGAATTTGGCTTCTAGATTGTCAGAAATGGTTAGACATTGCTATGACATTCATGAGTGCTCATAAGGTCTGAGTATTGGATTTAACCCATGCTCACTTGTATCACTTCATGGAATTTATCTCGAGTGATCGTGAGACGATAATATCATATAATCTTCAAACCTAGATATATGAGTTGTTGACTATGAGTTGGTCGTACATTGATAGTACAAAAACGCATCGGTAACTCGATGTTATAAAACGTGCTGTTATGTATGGTTTAGTGAATAGTTAATACAAGCATATACTGTCAAATTTTATCTGTTCTTTTTAGTCCTTGGAGGATTAAAAGCGATATCTTGAGCCCCTCGATCAATTTTTTTTGACTTATGTGCCAGGCCCAGTCAGAACTAAATTGATGTGTTCGATTAAGTTGTATGTCAAACAAATCGAAAATCGGGAAACAAACAGCTAGACAATAAGATTGACTATGTTCCTTGTGTTCGTCCGACTTATATCTTGAGAGCAAAGGATTATATGATCACTTATCTAAAATTGTACGTCTAAGTTTGACAAAGGCATTTAAGAGCCACGATTACTTGTCGGATCCTGAGGTCATACTTGCAACTATAGTTACTAGACTTATCCAAGTGGGAGAATGTTGGATAAGGTGTCTAAGTCCATAACTATATTTGGTATGTACTTGACCCGAGAGTAGCATGATCCATTTGGGTTGCATTTCACCGAAACAATTTGTAAGGATGGACTTTTGAGAAGAGATTATTTATGATTTATTAATATACTATAAGTTATAATATATTAATATGAAATCATATTATTTAATTAGTATTAATCAAGAATTAATTTGGAATTAGTTTCGTGATCAAAAGAGACTAATTAAATATATGGGGATTGATTATGTAAACCATTCATTCTTATAAAGTGGGCTTATGATCCATAATTATTTATGTTGGGCTTAACCCATGTGGTGACCCATGGATACTCCATGGTGGTTAAAACCCATGAAGCTTAAGGAATGTGGAAAGTCATGCACATTAGGGTTTAAACGGTGTAACCCTAATCATGACACACTATATAAGAAAGCCCTTAGCTCATGAAATCAGCACTAGTGAGTCTTTGGAAGAGCATATCCGATTTTGTGTGCAAGAAACATTCTCTCAAGTCCTCAAATTGTTGGTGGTGATTTGTGGTTCCATTTGAGGCGTTCACATTATTAGTGTTAGGATCTTAAAGCTCCAAGTTTTCAAGCTACAACAAAAGGTATGTCTTTCAACTAGATTTTTGTACTGTATATACTCCATAATATGCTAGTAGAATGATGCCTTGGAAAAATTGAAAGTTTGCATGTATAATAGAGAAAACATAGATCTAAGGTATCTAGGGTTGCATGTACACCATAAGAGTGTTAGAATGCTTAAAACCCATCACTCCCATGGTCTCCAGATAGCTCACACATAGATCAAATAA
This sequence comes from Lactuca saligna, assembly GCF_052625555.1. NCBI lineage: Eukaryota > Viridiplantae > Streptophyta > Magnoliopsida > Asterales > Asteraceae > Lactuca > Lactuca saligna. The sequence continues at coordinate 147,681,281 of NC_136422.1, forward strand.
CAACCATTATATATTCCATGACTAAACATTTCATATAAATTAATGGGCCAACCTTGGTGCCTTCGACTCATGAGTATAGTGAGGAGACTCACCTCAAATTCTGAACGATAGCTGACTAGGTCCTGGCTCCAGATATCTGCTCTACTAAACCCCTAAATAGAAACAATTCCTTAAATACAACTCAAAATGCCCTAAAATCCCTTAAAAGTTAAACTTGGTCAAAGACTGAAGTCAAAGGTCAAAGTCAAAGGTCCGAGTTGACCCAACTCGCCTAGTTGTCCTTCAACTTGTTGAGTTTCTCCATTAACTGCACAGATCGGGAAAAGTCTCATCAACTCGTCGAGTTTACTAATGAACTCGCCGAGTTAGCTAGAAATCCAACAACTTAATGCATTAAGCTTTTCCCTCGAATCTAGGAAATCTAATTCTCAGATCTCCTTCGAAATGATGTCTAAAAGAGTAAAGTTTCCAACTTTACCCTTAGGAATCATCCAAAGTGAGTCAAAGCCAAACCCTACTCATTAGAGTGAGGCTTGACCCATTACGCCCTTAAACTCTCAAAACAAAGTCCCAATATGCAGATCTGGTCTCCAAAGGATGGAAAATCACGTAAGGTTTCCAACTTTATTTCCATGCATGCTAAAAGAATCCCTAGGGCTCAATATGTGTTTAATAAAGGACTTACTGCATAAATAGGACCTAATACCTAGTAAAGTTTGCAACTTTAAGCCAAATGAGGCCATAAAATGGCTAGATCTAACATGACAACCCTTGGAACACTCAACTTCTTGGACAACTCAACTATGAGCCCAAAATCAAGATAAAAGCCCAAAACAATAGATCTAAACCATAACAAAGCAAGGTATAAACTTGATACGTCCAAATGACTGGAATGAGTGCGGAGATTCTGGATCAAGGTCTTTCCTCTAAGCTATGCACCTTAAACTTTAAAGATCCTCCAAAAGTGTGCAAAATATCAACACTTAAGGCCCTCCACAAGCTCATACACTCACAAGGATGATGATACACACTTTTAGGGTTTTTGGACAGATGAGGCTGGTAAGGAGGCCATCCAAGAGACTTAAGACCTTTAAATTAGGTGCACCACCCTAAAAATTAGGGTTTCCTTCCCAGCCGCCAACTCGCTGAGTTGAGGCACCTTAACTCACTGAGTTGGTTCATTAATTCCCAATGGCCAAAGTCCGCTCAACACGCCGAGTTGAAGCTTTCAACTCGTCGAGTCCAACAAGAAAAATAAACAATTTAGGAGAATAAATTCATACCGGAACCAAGTGTTACATGAGGTGTGCTAACAAGAAGGAAGATATGCCAACTTGAAGGAATGTGTACCATTTGTGAAGGAGTGCCATCTTGGAGGAAGATGTGCTATCCTTGGAGAAGGTGTGCCATTCCTTGTATAAGATGTGCCATCTTGGTGCAAGGTTTGTCACTTGTGTTCCTTGATGTGCCATTGTATCCTTACTGTGTCACTTATGTTGTGATGTTCACTATGATGCTCAAGATTATCTAAGGATGCTCATAAGTTGAAGATTCTCAAGGATTATTGCATGATGTGCCACCATGATGGCTGATGTGCCATGGTGATCTTAATGTGCCACTCTTTCATCATGATGTGCCACTATGGATCATGATGTACCATTATGATGTGCCACCGGGATGAATGTTTTAGAAGCTACAACATGATAGATTATGATTGGTTGACATCATTCATGGGCCTATGGGCCTATGGACCAATGGGATTGGCCCATTTGAGTTATAGGTCTGATCCCTTCATTATAAATAGGGATGCATGCTAAGTCAATTGGAGTTTTTTTTTGTATCCTTAATGAGTATATTAACTCTCTATTAGTTGTACTTCTAATCTCTGTTTGAGAACTCTATGAATAAATATTACTCCAGGGCATGAGACAAAGCTTTATGTTTGTAGCGGGGGATTAGTCGGTGCGCGAAAGTTGGCCCGGAAACCCTCGTTAGGGAAGTTCCCTTTCCAAAAAAAAAAATATTACTCCCCTCCTACCTGTAGATGTAGATTGCCTTGACCGAACCACATAAATACTATGTCTTTGTGTTCTTTTGGTTTTGCTTGTTATCTACATTATTTTCTAACAAGGGTCATAAAACTTGGCAAGTGACAATAGATATATTCTGAGCCTTGACAAGCATCGTCTGGTTTTCCTAACATCTTTAAAATTGGATTTTAGAACGTTAAGATATCTCAAACTTTGTCGAAGAAAAGGTGGTTATATTCATTGGGTCTTACTACATATGTTGCCGTTGAACGGGGGATGTATACAAATTCTAAAAGATTTGGGAGTGGAATTTCCTTTATTTTAGGGAATTCCTTAATTTCGTGGAAAAACACTAAACAGACAAAAGTTTCGATATCATCAATAAATTCTTAATATAAAGATCTTGCATCAAATGCATGCAAAATTCTATAGGTCTTTAGGGAATTCTTTGAATTTCATGAAAAAACACAAAACAGACAAAAGTTTCGATGTCATCAACAAATTGTTAATATAAAGGTCTTGCATCAAATACATGCAAAATTCTATAGGCCTTGAAACTTTTATTTGTTATAGGAATTGATAGTTCGAGATATATTAATATTCAGTAAGTCAACCATTTTTCTTGAAGTGATATCAAAATTGTTAAAACTGATTCATCATCTTAAACAACATATATTTTTATATAACTTCATTTTGTCATGAATTCTTTCGGAAAAACTAAATTTAGTTAATCCCTTCCATTGTTAATATTGAGGGAGGATGTTAAGAAAGGTAAATGTATCATATCAATCTTAATACCTGATGAGGACTTATTGTATTAAGATTGTTTGACTTGGTATGTTTGGTGCAGTTGACCAATGTTAAGGAGCTTGTTTTAAGGAATAAAAGCTTAAGGGCTGATTGGATAAATCGAAGAAGTTGGAGGGTTGAGTTGTTGATTGAAGGAGTGCAAGTGTTCATGATGGACACGTGGAAAGAAGAAAATTACAAATACCATAATTTACAAAGTCAAAATAAGTGAAACTTTCAATTAGGATACATACAAAACAATCAATACCATATAAAATATGAACCAATAATCAAATAAAATATCTTTTTATTGTTATCAAACTATTTCAACTTCAAAATTGAAAACCTCGTTTGATCATTTATCATTACCATAATTTTGTTCCTTCCATGATACTAGCGATTTAAGGAAGTCTTTGACTTCCAAAGTGTCACGAAGTGACAAAAAAGCTTTGCTTTCTTTGGGTACCGAAGATACCAAAATCCCGTAACCACGTTTTCCTTCTCTTAAAACCTAACAAAAAAAAACTTAATCAACAACTTAATAACACACTATTAAAATAATAATAATTAAATAAAATTGATCATACCTTAAATGCATCTTCATCTGTTCTATCGTCTCCAATATAAATTGCAAGCACTTCGTCACTATTGCTTAGCCCTATTAATTCCATAATAAAATACAAAAGAAATAATAATAACAAATAAATATCATCTTACTTCACATTTCTTAATTTATTTCATAAAAAGTAGCGTATTTTTATGGGTTGTTTTATAAAAAACGAATTGAAGGACATACCAAGTGATTGAAGTAGAAACTCGACTGCTTTCCCTTTGTCCCAATCAATAATGGGACGGACCTCTAAAACCTACGTATAATTTATAAATAAAGTTTTTATATTTTATAAATGCATAAAGTAAAAATAATCACATAACCATTATTGAAATTTGAAAATGTGTTATATTTATATAAAAAAATTGGTTTTATTACTTACCTTCCGACCATGAGTTAATCTCAAACGAGGATAATCTTTCAAGACATCATGCACACGTTGTGCAATCATCGCCCAACTCTGCAACACCATAAAAAGTATTATCTTTCAATTCTGTCGCTAACTTTTATGAAATAACAAGTGTTTTATAAAAAACCTGTGGTTAATTTTATAAAATTCCGTCGCTAAATTTGAGAAAAAAAAAAGCAAACGATTTCAGTTCTTTTGGTAATTGTTTTATAAAGAATTGGTGGTTGATTTTATAAAAAAAATTGGAGGGATTTCAATTCATACACTAGAAATGTCGTTAATTTTGAATAAATTTCCAATGGATTCCAATTCGGTTGCTAATTTCGAAAAATAGCGACGGATTTTAATTCCATTGCTAATTATTCTAAAAAATCCGTTGCTAAATCCACTCATTTGTTAAAACTTAAAAGTAAAATGTTAATTTCTTACCATCTCATCTACATTACGGTAATGTACAGAAGTACAAAATTTGTGATTTTCCACAAATGCCCCTCGGATATCCTTTGTCACGTTAACAAGGGTCCTAAAAACCTCATTGATCATTGGTATAAACTCTCTAGCAGGCTGGAATAAATTTACTTCCTTGTCCTTCACAAGAAAACATAAGGATATTGATCTCCTCAAGGGCAATTAAAATAAAAAATCCTAAGGGTATTTTTGTCAATACAATACCTGTTTGTCAGTAGATCGAATATAGTTTGTATGGTTGATAGACATTGGGAACATGATGTCCATACCATGACTACCAGCATAAAAGAGTTCTGTTAGTCCTACTAACTCATAAACCTGAACAAAAAATGTTTTAACATTAAAAAATTTAATTATTTTAATGACAATTTATTATGTTAAACTTTTTTTTTTCAGTGAAATGAACAATTCCATTATACCGAACACTACTATAGACTTGTGATACCTTATTGCGGCTTCTTCCACTAATAATCGCTGTTGGAAAGTACTTTGCAATGCTCTTTAAAGCAGCACGCATCTAAAAGAAGAAAGTGTGTAAGACATTTGTGCTAGGTATATGAAAGAAAAGAATTGGAGAATTTGAAGTTACAACTTACATCGATTGACATAAAAGCACGATTGGGATCATCTACAATTGGGGAGAGTGTCCCATCATAATCTAAGAAGACTACTATCTTTTTGTTATTTGCACGATTTATAATATGATCAAAAGATTTGAGGGCCGATGGATACTTGAGCTTTGAGTAACAAAAAAAAGAAAGATAGCCAATTAATAATAGGTACATATGCAAATACCGTTACTAATATCAAATATACTTTTTTCTTTACTGCAAACAAACCATCATTAATGAAATGAGAAGGGTAATGTAATAAGCTAAGATATAAAATGAATCGTTACATACTTACATTCGGTGATCATGTTTGTTTGACTTATAGAAATATTATAAATTTTGTAAGAGAAATCAAATATTCTCTTACATTTTCTTCATTTTTATAATCCTACTAATCAGATCAAAACAAGTGTCAAACTCAAGAGATGAGATTAAAAGAGAGAATCATTGGTATCTATATGTCATAAACTTATATAAATAGAAAGAAAATATAAGAGGATATTCAAATTTTCATTTTGTAAATACATTGATTAATTTTAACTATATTCTACACATTATCTTAATTATAATTGATGAAATTTTATTTACAAAAATAAAAGTTTAACATAATAAAACTTCATTAAACCCAAACTAAGTTATAATAATTATAATATTTTTTAGTTTTCTAAAAAATAAACCTATAGTTTAATTAAAATAATGAAAATTTCCAAAGAATATTTTCATCAAAAAAATTCATATAAATAAAATAATATATGTTAGGAAATTTTCATTCCATTCTAAGATGAAAAAGAAAACGAACTTCTCAATAACGTATGAAAAATATCACAATCGAACCATTCACGAATGATTCATTTCATTCCACCAGGCAAAACAAACAGTTGGAATGAACCATTCGGTTCCACTAATATTTTCTTTCTTTTAAGTTCTTCAAAATCAAAATCAATCATATTCTTGTAAATTAGTATAGTGCTTTTTGGCATTTCGACAACAACATAATAATGACAAGTTTTCTAACCAAATATTTCATGCATACCTTCCAAGAATAATAAATAAGATCATTCTCATCGGAAGCAAGCTCATCTTCAACATCTTTCACCATCCTTTTACAAGGAGGTGAAGACGATCGCATGGCCTCAAGCCAACCGTTGGATCGAACATCATCAACTAATTTCCCAGGCTTCTTCTTTGGAATTAAAAGCGGGAAAACACTGGAATGGAATCCTAATCTACTCTGATTCATAGGGAGTAGAGGATCAGCAAGAACAGGAGAAGCATTTGCTGAGCTTAAATCCATTTTATGATCACAAGACAATTTTCGAGATTTATGCTAACAAAGTTCGAGGGTTTGATATGAAAAACTGTGAAATGAAATCTCTCTCTTTTTACCCGACCCTTTTGTCAATAAAAAACCACCTTTTTAATGTTTTCTTGTCACTGGTGCTGAGTGAGTAGTCCATTGTAAACACGCTAGTTTCTGAAATGATCTGAAATACAACATTCATGGAGTTATAATGATGACTAAATCTTCCTGCTTAATTTCATAAAATACGATTACCAAAAATGACATACCTCATTCTCAAAGCTATGCATTTACAGAATGTGCTCAAACACCATATTCAAGATCTCGAGTTTTGACTGCATATTACTAAAAAAGGAAAAAAAAAATGTTGTTTAGATGATTACTCACCACTTTACGAAATAGATGCAAATCTTTTTTACCTCAAGGAAGTGTTAAGAACTAAGCACAAAGTCAAGGATTCCAAAAAACATGCATCAGAAGAAACAAGAGTTTAACTGTTTCTATAATAAACCACTCGATGGTTATCTGATACAATGTCTTCACACTAGTCACATGGACATGCATGCTCCCCATAAAGTAAGTAAAGGTGTAGTTTCTTTCATGGATATACTGTTTTACTATATAATAAAACAATGGTAGGGGTAGGGGTCACTTACAATTTTTTCTTTATATTACTTTGCATAATGTAAGTAGTATATAAGTTGAAAGTAATATATATATACTTATTTAATTGGTCACAGAAGCTCTATAATTCATAAAGCAAACACTTTTAAGAAACACATTTAAAAAATATCCAATAATGACTCATCTACACTGTGTTCTTATGCTTCGTGATGTGACTTCTCAACAAAAACAAACCCCACCATTGCTCAGATGCACTGAGAGAGATATGAAACGTCAATAAAAGTGATACAATTTTGTCTTTCTGCAAATATCCCATTTGCAAAATTTCCTTATTTTGCAATGTTTCAATCCAAATATAAGTGTTTTTTTAATTTATATCCTTTTTAAAAAAAAAAATTATGGTTTGAGAGTGTACATGTTGCAAATATTTGAGTAAGAATGAAACACCACTTGAATTTGTTTTTAGACAAATTGGAATACTTTATTTGCATAATCAGTTAAACGATTACATCGTATAGAGCATAAAATAATAATAATGGAATAAAAGACAGCTGTACCTTAACTAACTCAAAATAAAATAAAATAAAATAAAACTTAAGAAAACACATGTGGGTCATATTCAATTTGCATAAACCATTTGAGTAACAACTAACAAACAACCAAAGTACGCGAATACAGATTTCTTGTCCCTAAATAAGACAAAATGCAACTGGTGGAAACAATGAACATATATGGAAATTTTATTCATGCATCAAGAAACTCATTCATATTCCTTCATTTTTATTTTCCAAATTGGGTTATAATGCAAGAGAATACGAACTCTGCATGTATGGAAAGGATTCTTTAGAACATTGATCTCTTCGATTTCAATGTGTTAGCAACACACAACAACGCCGAACTTTTTACAATACAATAAGATGAGAGCATATAAATAAGATTATTCTGTCAAAAGCAAGTACAAGCATACAGAAGGCTGTACGATCTATGAATCAGATCTTCATCTAATTTCTATACATTAACTAATATCAACAAAGACAAACACATAAATATGAAGAATCTTACAAATGCGCATCATATGCCATACAAAATAATGGGAATTGAGGGGCAGCTACCATACCTGATTGGGAGGGAGGTAGCCGGTTGAAGAGCAATGAATTAGAGTAGGAAATGAATTGAGAATGAACGAAATGAAGCCCTAGAAATAGTGAGAGAGAGGGAGAAGAGAAGAGAGATAGAGAGATTGGTGAAGAGTGGTGATGGTATTTATAGAGATTGATTGGTGCAAAATAGACGTGCCAATGAAGCAAAAGTAACACTCTATTGCTTCAAATTACCTAAATTATCCTTTTTTTTGTTTGGGGTAAATTTCAATTTTCTAGACATTGTTTTAAAAGTGCATTCTATGTGGATAATTAGGTGTTGTTTGTTTTTTTGAAAAACCAAAATGTCTGTAGTTTACGGACCACATCTGCAAGCTTCTGCGACAGAAGAGGTGGACCAAATGTCTGCATTCTTCAATAAGAAAACTGTTTGTTTTTAACATTGTTGCTGTTGAAATAAACTGAATTTTCAAACTTAATTTAATTTCATAAACATTAAAAATGTATTTTCAGCAAAAAAAGAACGAAAAAAAACCGGTGGCCTACATTTTATTTATTTATTTATTTATTTATTTATTTATTTAAGTTAAAATTAGTTTTGAAGACCTTTGAAGACAATGACCCATGTCTACGCCAGGAAGACTTCGCGTAAACGTTTTTTGATCTGCGCACTTCCAAAAAACAAACTCTGCGAGGGCATATGTCTGCGCGTTGTCTACGCGGCGCAAACAAAAGTGGTTGCATAGATCTTTAAAAAAAACAAACAACCTCTTAGTCATAACACCATTTTGGTGCCACGTCAGCAATGGTACTATAACACCAAATGAAGAAATGATCACCATATTACACCTTGTTATAACAAAAACATTTTTCCACTTTATAATTTTTTTAATTTTTTTTTGATTTTTTTTTAAATTTAAACAAATATATTTTAAATATAACATAATAAATAATACATAGTGTTTAAAAATTATAAATAACATATAAATTAAATTAAACATAAAATCAAAATTCAAAAAAAAAAAAATACAACACTATTCGTTAAAAAAAATAATATTTTTTTAAAAACCAAAACGCTATTCATTATCGTTATCATGGGAGATATAATCCGCCAAGTCCTCTCAAAATTGTCTGTGTTTATTTGCATTATGAATGTCAACGATTCTATGCAAATACCCTGTTGTTCCTGGTTGAAATTAAACGTGTCTGGGCTCCGTTGGGATATAGTGAGAAATATTTCGTATTTTATCTATTACTACTATGTTATGCATTATGATACATGCATACATGATATATCATAGAGCATTTAAATCCAATGGCCGTGCTACATGCTCAACTATATGCCACTTCGCCTTCAACACTCCAAAAGTACGTTCCACATCCTCATGTGTTCCTTCTTGTCTTCACTTAAATAAATTGTCTCTTTCTTCAACCGAGTGTCGGAATGCCTTCCCGAATGTGGATACTGAGGATATATTCCATCTGTAAGGTAATACTTATATTTGTATTCGTTTCCATTCACCGTGAAAGGAGCATCCGAGGTTTTTCCATTCAAAAGATCGTCGAATATTAGCATCTGATCAAGAATGTTGACGTCATTGTTGGAACCCACAACCCCCAAAAATGCATGTCAAATCCATAAATCTTGAAAAACAACAACCTCTAAAACCAAAGAAGGCGATCCGTGATAACCACTTGCGTATTGCCCTTTCCATGCTACCGGATAATTTTTCCATTTCCAGTGTGTGCAATCAATGCTTCCGATCATTCCGGGAAACCCATGGCGTTCTTCATGTGCCGCATATAATTCTTGTAAATAATGCAATGAAGGTTTCCACAAATACACGTCTTCAAATGTTGCAACGACACCCCTTGACAATGTATACAAACTCTCCCTTGCGGTTCATTCGTACATTCTCATATAGTCGTCCACGGTGTCGGATGACTCCCCCATAGCCATCAAACGAATGGCCGCAACACATTTTTGCAATGTTGTAAACCCTCGTCTACATCTAGCATCATATCTCAATTGAAAAAAAATTCATACCTAAACATAAATTAATTACAGTTTAAAAATATAGTACATTTGTTATAAAATTAAAGAAACCTGTAGTACATTTGTATTTATTGTGTCTAAAAGTATAGTAAAGAAGCGATATCGGCTTTCCAAGACGTTGGCGATCCGTAGGAACACATTTCTACTCAAACAAAATATTCTTTTGAAGTCCTTCGACCCGTATACACAATTTTTCGCAAAGTAATCGCGATATAGATGTTCGTGTCCTTCCTCGCGATTTCTGTTTAACATCGCACGTGTTGTTAGTAGCGGGGTTGGGTCTGGTTGTAGCAGGTTGGTAGTGTAATAATGATACATCATCCTGAAAAAAACATCGTCATGGGAATCATCGGACGAGTCGAAAGGGTCCTTATTTTTTTTTGAAGATAATTGAAATTATGTAGAGAAAAGGAGAGAAATTGTGTGAAATTTTCTATAAACGTTAGATATTTATAGGATAAATGAATTTTTTTATTAATAGTTATTTTGAAAAAAAAAAAAAAAATACCTGTTGGCAACGGTTAGTTAATGGGAAAAGTTTGAAATTTGCTCGTTTCTTACGGTTGTGACGCCAACGAGATACACTCTTAATGGGCAAAAATGAGAGGGGGCGCGGGGGGGGGGGGGGGGGGGGTGTTCCCCCCGTTACCATACCGTTATGGCGTTCCACGTCACCATAACGAGCACGAGATGTGCCTACACCGTCTTGTCTTATTTTGTTTCGATTTTTGATCCTGAATCAAATTGAAATATTTTTTTTTTCTAGTGTGCATTTTACATTATTTTTATTTTTTATTTATATTTTTATAAAAACTAGAGATTGTATAGCCCCCGCTCCGTCGGAGGTAGAGGTGAGCAAAAACTGTACCGCAACTAAAATTAACCATAAAAACTGCATAAATTGCAAGCGATAAACCACAACTGCAATAAAAACTGATAGTGAGGTTTCAGTTTTTTAAAAACCGCAAATTTATGGTGCGGTGCGGTTATTAGTTTTCAAAAACCACAAAAAAACCGCACCACATTATATATATTATATACAATTTTTATTAATTATTAATATATTAAATATTAAAAATAAAACAAATTTCATGGATGAAAAAACGATATAATTCTAGAGGACAAAAATATTGGTTTTTTGTTATGCTTAAATTTGGAAAATGGTGAAATTTCACAATTTTAAGATATTTATAGTTAATTGCTAGTGATTTCATGTTTTTAAGAGATTAGTTGTTTGTGGTTTAACATATTACAACTAATATGTTTGAACTCTAAACTGCAGTTAAAAATCATAAAAAAAAACCTCATCAAATCCATACAGTTAATAACCGGAAAAAAAAAACCGCACTGCAAAAATAACTGTCTAACCACACCAAACGGTTTTGAAAATGAATTAACCATGTTTTCGGTAAGTGGTGAGGTTTTGAACAATAACTCACTTAAACGCACCACGTTCACCACTAGCCGGGAGTGCAAACAATGGTTGTTTGGTATGTTTTTGTTATTCTTTTGAAGCTTCATGATTCTACATACGGTGAAATGGGGATGAAGAAAAGAAAATGATAGAAGAGGTCCAATAAAGAAGGGAAAGTATGTATAGGGCTGCACTTAAAAGAAAAAATGTATAAAAAAAAAAAAAGAGACGACATAGTTAGTAAAATGTGGTGACAAAATCGTGAACTTCATAAATAATACTCTTGTTAAGAACTTTTAGTTTAATATATATATATATATATATATATATATATATATATATATATATATATATATATATATATATATATATATATATATATATATATATATATATATATATATATATATATATTAAACTTCATTCTAATTTTGTGAGACCGTTAGATCAAATCTAAAAATAATTTTAAAATGCAAAATAAATGAAAAATCCAAAAATTCTTTTTTTAAATATTATTTTGGAACTTGAATTAACTAAAAAAAATTAAAAAAAAAATAAAAAAAATCCTGTTTTTTTTTTTTAAAATACGTGAAATATTCTAAATAGAATATTACACTAATATATTCTAAAAAATAATTTTAAAATGCAAAATAAATGAAAAAATCTAAATTTTTTTTAAATATTATTTTTGGAACTTGAATTAACTAAAAAAAATAAAAAAATCATTTTTTTTTGAAAAATACGTGAAATATTCTAAATAGAATATTACACTGTACATATTCTAAAGATATTTTTAAAATGCAAAATAAATGTAAAAATCAAAAAATTCTTTTTTTAAATATTATTTTCGGAACTTGAATTAACTAAAAAAAAATAAAAAAAAATAAATAAATGCGTCTCACGGTCTCACAAAATTAGGTCGTCTCACATTAACCTAACCATATATATATATATATATATATATATATATATATATATATATATATATATATATATATATATATATATATATATATATATATATATGATAATAAGACGAGCCCATCATACCCGAACTACACTCTTATCCATACCCCTCATCTTTTTTTATCCTACGTCCAATCCTATTACCTTACATTGCAAGCATAATAAAGGCCATGTTGTCTTTGTCTCCTTCCGACCACCTCTTCTTTAGAGTATATTTTGAATGGTCACCTAAGAGGAAGTATTCGTTGGTACGTCAAAATAATTTTAGAAGTCTAGATATCCTAATGATGTGTACATGCCTCATCCGAAGCGAGCATGTAACATGTACGAGTATAATTCTTCTATATATATAAAAGCTTTTAGGTCTTCCTTATAGTTTGTCAAAGCACTACCAACTTATCTAATCTGATGTGTGACAGACACACTAGTAGAGTAAGAACTTTGCTCTCTCAACTGAAGCACTATTTCAAACGCACGCCGCCTGGCGGCCTCCTGTAACTCCAACAAAGAATCACACCACTGGGTATAAACAAATTGCTTGATATCCATCTTGAGTTTGCTCAGATAACGGGTCATCTGAGCCTGGTCTGAAGCAAACTCAGGGCAAAACATATCCCTTTCAGTAAAACATCCGGGTGATCTCCGTCACCGACTCCGATCCCTGCTTCAGGTCTAAAAACTTCTGAGCCAACCTCTCTCGCTCGACCCGTGAAACGTAGCGAATATGAAACATCTCCATGAACTGATCCCAAGATATCAAAACCCTCTACTCAGCAGGATATGATGCCGTAACAAGTCTCCACCAATCTTTCACTCCGGACCTCAAAAGGTTTAGAGTGCACCCGACCTTCTGGTCAGCAGAGCATGGATAAGTGAAGAAACATCCCTCCACATCAGATAGCAACCTCATGGCTACGATCGAGTCCTGAACTCCATCGAAAGTCAGGGGCTTCGTATTATCGAAGTCCCAATACTGAAAGACCCGCCCTATCCCAACACATGCAGCTGCCACGACTGGGAGGCTACAGTAGTAGCCGTCTCAGCAATGGTTGCATAGCGATCATCAAAGAACTCCAGCATCGTGGTCTTGATAGACCCGAACATCTCCGGAATCTGACCCCGGACAATAGCAACCACCTCCTTGCGGATGATCTCCCTGACGTGGTCCTATGACAATGTTGGCCCACCCTGACTGGCAACTCCTGATCCCGACCCGAATCCGATCTCAACTCGCCTTGTAGTCACCATACTGAAAATACACATGGAAGATATCAGATAATTCACATATCATAACGGGGAACCAACTCCCAATGAAACCCTAGGGGTTGTGACTTCCTTGCTACACGTACGGGTCTTGTGCTTTCAGTAGTACAGACCCATACTACCTTCCACACCTACCCATATTTTGTCTTAAGGATCATCACAACGGCCTACCAATGCTCATAATCATAGTTGAACACTCAGTCCTCACACCCTAGAGGAAAGGCTAAACATCTCACGACTGGCCGGCTGACCCCACATGACTCATCCATGAAAATGTTGGATTAGTGTCTAAGTCCATAACTATTTTGGTATGTACTTGACCCGATGGTGCATGGTCCTTTTGGGTTGCCTTCACCAAAGCAACTTGATTGAAGAAATGAATAAAGAGAGAGAGGATAATATGATTTATTAATATGTTATAAGAATAATATATTAAAGGAGAAATCATATTTGTTTAATTAATATTGGTCAATAATTAATTAAGAATTAGTTTTGTGATCAAATGTAATTAATTAAACTAGAGGGGCTGATTTGTAATTATGTGATAGTTACAAAATAAGGTAAGGATTATCTTATTTATATGGTGGACGAATTTAAGGTTAGAAAGCCTTAGAATTCGAGTATGATAAGGATTCAAGGATTATCTTATTGGTTGCTTAATGGATAATCAACTAGATAATGATAATGACTGAAACCCTATCTCTACACCTATATAAAGACCCTAAGGCTCATGAATTCGTGTATCCCTTCCCAAGAGGTCCTAGATACGAATTCTAACCTCTCACCTCTCTCTTTATACCTTCTCCACTTGCTTATGGTGTTTGTAAGCCATTAGAGGAGTGACACTTGTGACTCTAAGCCTTCCAAAGACAATACAAGGAGATTTGGGATTGTTATTGCTACATAACAATCAAGCATGTACAATAGAGAAACCTAGATCCAAGCATTAGGGTTTGTATGAGCACATAGGATGTCTTATGACCAAAACCCATCAGTGGTATCAGAGCCTAGGATGGTTTCAATTGTATTGATGCATTGTATATCTAAAAAATTCGATTTTTGATGTTTTAGAGGCTGGACTCGCCGAGTCCATAGCTGAACTCGCCGAGTCCAGGGTGACTCGACGAGTCCAGGCTTGACTCGACGAGTCAACTCGTCAGATAGTGCTTATCTCGGGATTTCTTACTGTTTTTGCATTAGGATAGTTACCTTATCATATTAGATCAATATAAATTCGATTTTATGATATATATGACTATATTCTTGATCTAATTAAAGATAATTATCAATTAATAAAATATTTGTTTCCTTATGTGATAATTGATTGATTATTTTGATTAAATTAATAAATTGTTTTGCAAGAAATCATCAAATAAATCAAATATAGATAATTATGTGATTAAATGTTAATTTAGATTATTTGTTATTTGATCCTTGTTGTTATGAAAGGTTTCATATTTTCCCCTTTAGGTTTTATAGTTTAAATTTGAACCCAAAAGTTTTGAAGTTTTGAAATTTAAATAGTTAAAACCCTAATGTTTTAAAAAAGGTTTCATAACTTGCCCTCAAGTTTTGGAATTTAAAAGTTGATTAAAAGTTTAATTAGGAATGTTAAATTCTAAAACCCTATTAATGTTTTGAAAAGTTCAAATACACCCTTATGGTTTTATTAATTAATTAAGGAGTATAATTAAAAGAGATTTAATAAATCCATAAAAGTTTAGGTTAACCATTTAATTGAGTTAAAAGTGTAATTGTTAAAGTTAACCACCTAGTATTTTAAAAGTATAAAATACACCCTATACTATATATAACATTAAAAGTCTAACATTATATATGTGTATGAGTAAAAGTCAGTCTTACCGTTAGTAGGCCTCATTCGTGAAGATGGTCTATAAGGGGTGTTTAAGGAAATTGCCTATAAAATGGCGATTGAATGGGTATCCACTCTTACCCACCGCACTCTTGACTAGTGGAGGGTCGTTAGCCGAACGGGTAGGATAGGACGAAACCTTCCATTATAAGTATAATGAAATACAAAGTAACTAAATGTTTTTCAAATTCCCAATCTTAGTTACTTAGGCAAAAGTGAATTGATGCAATTCCATGAAATTACACTTTGTGCCCTTGCGAAGACGTTAGTGGAGCGTGTGTGGTTTACCGGCACACTAAATGGTTCTAAGCAAAGGTAGCAAAGGGTGACTCAATGTTTGTCGTATTTCGGTGGAGCGTGTGTGGTTTACCGGCATATCGAATAGGTGATTGTAACATGTGAGGGCACCATGTAGTTTGCATGGTTATTCACACCCGCTTTGTGATCCTCGGCATCCCAGTCACAAACAAGAGGGGCATATCGAGATTTAAACATGCCATTGAAATGTTCAATGAATCTCAAAGGATCTAGGAGTTTTCATAGATTTATAACTTAAATTTCTTTTTAGTTTTTCATGTTGGAAATTAGTGAATCGTCATTCACTTACCTTCAAATGTTCTGCAATTTGGGTTTTGGCATCCCTCTCCCGAGTTGTAGGATATTGTGTTGGGTCCTAGCCTTGGAATTTAATTTGGGTGATTTACCAAGGACTCAATCAATTAACTAACTTGAATTCGTTTTTCTCCCGATGTCAAAGTTCGACAACTATGGTCTTCTCAAATCCCGTGGAACAAGCATTCCACATGAAGATGATATTCCACGATTCGATCGAGGAACAAGAAATCACGCTTCACTTCCTCCTCCTCCTCCAATTATTCTCCCTAACCCACAAGATTGTAAAATTGAAAGGTTCAATATCACTCAAGCCCTTTTGGCAAGTGAACATAAAGAGGGCAAGTCGGTGTGTGCACACGTCTTAGGGATGAAGTCACACATTGATAGGTTAAGAATGATGGGATCCGTTGTTGGTGAAGAGATGGCTGTTGATTGGGTTCTTCAATCACTTCCTAACTCATATAGTGAGTTCGTAAGAGAGTACTATATGATGAACCACGACGTAACCCTTATTGATCTCACCTATATGCTTATTGCTGCTGAATCAGAAATGGTTTGGCGCAATAGAAAAGCAAAGTTGATTGGTGAATCTGCCTTCAAGACCTCTATGGATATAGACAATGGCAATGAAAGACATGAAATGATCAAAAAGTTTGATCATAAGAGAAAGGCGATGTCTGAAGTAGTTCCATGTGTTGTTCCAAGAGAGTTAATTTGCTTTTATTGCCAAGAGAAAGGCACTGGAGACGAAGTTGCCCTATTTACCTAAGAGATCTAAGAGATGGGAGAGTCGAAACGTATGGCTCTAATTTAGGTAAAATCCATTGACTAACTCTTTTAAGCTTCATTCTAGATTCTGAATACATAATGTGATAAGATTACAATTGATGTTTAGAAGGATCAAAGAAAAGAAAAGAAGCTTAAGGGAAGAAGTGAGCAGAATCTAACCGTGAAGGAATGGATTTCGATCGCGTTTCTCGAAGATTAGATTCTTGAGCTACTACTTAGAGTTAGAATTAGATTGCTAAGAAAGATGTATTAGCATAAGTTTTTTCAATGAGTTGCGTTGTAAGGACAAATTTTTCCGCAATAAAATAAATTTTTTGATTTTAAATTTTATTTATTTATCCTTACAATGGCGTGTATGAAAAATTGATGTTAAAATTATTAGCAATAATGGATTTGTTTCTTATTGTGTTATGGAAAGTCAAGAATTTACCAAATAGGGAGAGTTTCTCATCGCCCAAGTTTCAATTGGACAGAAACTTGGAATCATACAACCTGGTTGCAAGATGAATGAGAAATTTCATATTTGGAAATTAGACAAATTCGTTGACAAAGTGTCAAGTGAAGGACTAGGAGATCGAGTACACAAAGTTGTGTGTCGATCAAGTTCACCATAAGAGTAACAAAGATATTCGTCATGATTTACTAAAGGTTTAGTAAATATGATTATACTTACAAGATTAAGTGTAATTCTGAATTGGTTAAAGGGTTTAGATCAATAGTAGAACAAATAAGAAGAATCAAGTAGGCAGAAAGATAAGAGTTTCTCCATTCTAAGAAGAAGGGAGAGTAGCTTTTATGCTTTATGATAGGTCTTAATGATTAAGAACCATATCTCAATTGATCCTCTAAGAGAGTCTTAGTACAATTGTATGTCTAAGAAGAGGATTCAAGAATTGAAGAAATGGTTAAATCAAGAAGTCAATCATACTTCATTCCAATAAAAAGTCTTAAAGTTAAGATTGTGACAATGAGTGAAAAGTATTAAAAGGTTTATAAAATTCATCAAATGTGGAAAGTTGTGATGTCTTGAAGAAGACAAAGATCAACTAGGACCAATTTATGAAGTGTTTTGATAAAAGCTACACTAACTCTTGAATATTTGTTTGTCAAGAAATGTTCATTGACAAGAGAATCTTATATGTCAAGGAGTCAGTGGGAGTCTTAATGGTCTTGAAGAGTTTCAAGAACAAATCAAATAAACCTTATCAATCATCACTAGCACACGAGTTGAGGTTTACAACCTATCGTGTTGAATTTTTTTTTTTGTGCCATTCCAATTGAGTTAATTATGCATGTGAGTTCTATGAGTTCTCATTTTGAACGCATAAAAGGCAAGGCACCTTAATCAATGAAAGGTCCATTGATAGGAAAAAGGTGAGATGCTTAACTACTTGGAAGACGTGGTGGGCAGCTGTGCTACCATAAGGCAAGAAATCAAGATTAAGAAAGTTCAGTCCATATGAGTTTGAATTTGTCGTAAACTTTGGTTTTAACAAATTCACATGGATAGGAACAAATACACCATTTAAATCTAAGTGTCATAAGATTTCCTCCTTCATGAAAATGATTGTGAGGATATGCTTTCACTAAGAAAGATTTTAAAAAGATAGCGATTGTAAAATTGCATTCTCGAACTCGATCATGGTTACGGTATCCCTTTCCATAATTTGAATTGTGAGGTTTGGCAATTAGTCTTAATAGTTAAGACACACATATGCACTATCTAAGGCAAAAGTGTATAAGTTCAAGAAGCCTTAATAAAAAATTATCAAAGCACTAAGTATTAGAAACATGGACTTAAGAAATTCAATAGGTATTGTTTTTCTGAAAGTGAAGATGTTTATGAATACATGTCAAAGCTAGTGGGAGCATAAGTGTTATGTTTTACAATAATCATCATGATAGTGGAAGCATAAATGTTATGATTGTATGATTATTAAGGCACGTATTGCAACGTTGGCAATATTAATTATAGAAAAACAAGAGTTAAACCTTGAAAAGTAGTAAGGGTTATAAAGTTGTTTTGCTATAATTAAGGGAAATAATATTATGCTTAATTTCAAATCTAAAGGATTAGGTTGTGGAATGTTAATAAATTTAGTCAAAGGTACATTGTGTGTTCTTAAAATTTCGATTTTGATTACGGCATTCCTCTTCACAATTTGAATTTTGAGAACATAGCAAATAAAACATTATGCGTCGTGTCCCATACGCTTCGGGTATAGGATCGATTGCAAATGCTTTAATGTTTGACCATTCTAAAATTTTCCAAATGTCTAGCGCATTTAGAGGGAAAAGGGACTAGAATTGGTTTTTACTAAAATAATTAAACAACTATCAAAGGACAATCCAAAGTTCGACGAGGATTGGTCGCTTGTGAGTAGTTGGAAGCATGGTATTAATGGACCATATTGACATTATGATGAATAGAAAAGATTATATTAATAAATGAGTTGTCATATGGAAAGTATGGAAATGTATCTATATTGGGAAGTAAATATTGAAAATCTATGACTAGATTAGAAACTTTTATGCAAAAGGATGTTCAAAGGAATGTACTTTGAGTGAGAGACATCATATCTAAGGAATTGTCTTGTAACAATTTCCAATAGAGGAATTTGTAATATCATTGGCAATAGTCTTTGAGACTTTGGTGCAGTGACATTACAAAAGGATCGTTGCATAAAGTGTTAGAATCTAGTATATTCTATAAGTAACAAGAATTTGATATTCTTACAATTAAGAAAATGGATTTGGAGTTGTGAAATGAGAATGATTGGAAATGTGTTCAATTTTTCTATTTCACAAAAGTAAGAACCATAGGTAAACATTGTGTGCATGCTAGGAGCATGGGACAAGTGTAATGATTCAAGTAAAAAGTTGATTACCCGAAACGACAAATAATGAGTAATCGATATGGTGATAAATAAAACGTGTTTTGTTTATACTCAAAGGTTTGAGGCCATATGGGATTAGTATTATTCTTGTGTTTCGCTTTGCATGTTTTGACTTCCAGAATAATTGAGTTTATTAAGAATAATCGAATTATCCAAACGGGCCACAGTCGTTCATATGTTGGAAGTAGATATGAATGAAGACTGTCGTGAATTGGTGTGTGGATTGTCTAGAAGAGTATTAGACATAAGCAAATGTTTGCTGCAACGTTCATGAGTGCTTATGAATATGATTTGAGCATTGGATTAAACCCACGCTCACTTGGATCACTATCTCGAGTGATTAGTGAGACGATAACATCTTATATTCTTGAAACCGAGATGTGTGAGTTGTATCTTACTAATCGGTTGCACATTGATAATATGTAAACGCACTAGTAACTTGGTGTTATAAAACATATTGTTGTGTGTGATTTGGTTAGTGAGTGCAAGCAAACATTGTATCAAAGTTTATCCGTTCCTTTTATCTAAAGTAGGATAAAAGCGATATCTTTGGGCCCCTTGATGGTTTAGTGATGACATACGTAAATGCTCGGCCGGGCTAGGGCTAATTTGATTTGTTCAATTAGTCTGTCGTCATAAATTAGAAATCAAGATATATTACAAAGAGAATGATTTGAAATCATATCTCATACGATATCTAGAATTGACGAATATATGATCCCTTATCTAAGGACACGCGTATCTGATATGATCAGAGTTGACAGCGGCTTTGGAAAGCTACGATTGCAGATCAGGATCTGAAGTCATACGCAGAATAGTTGTTAGACTTATCCAAGTGGGAGACTGTTGGATTAGTGTCTAAGTCCATAACTATTTTGGTATGTACTTGACCCGATGGTGCATGGTCCTTTTGGGTTGCCTTCACCAAAGCAACTTGATTGGAGAAATGAATAAAGAGAGAGAGGATAATATGATTTATTAATATGTTATAAGAATAATATATTAAAGGAGAAATCATATTTGTTTAATTAATATTGGTCAATAATTAATTAAGAATTAGTTTTGTGATCAAATGTAATTAATTAAACTAGAGGGGCTGATTTGTAATTATGTGATAGTTACAAAATAAGGTAAGGATTATCTTATTTATATGGTGGACGAATTTAAGGTTGGAAAGCCTTAGAATTCGAGTATGATAAGGATTCAAGGATTATCTTATTGGTTGCTTAATGGATAATCAACTAGATAATGATAATGACTGAAACCCTATCTCTACACCTATATAAAGACCCTAAGGCTCATGAATTCGTGTATCCCTTCCCAAGAGGTCCTAGATACGAATTCTAACCTCTCACCTCTCTCTTTATACCTTCTCTACTTGCTTATGGTGTTTGTAAGCCATTAGAGGAGTGACACTTGTGACTCTAAGCCTTCCAAAGACAATACAAGGAGATTTGGGATTGTTATTGCTACATAACAATCAAGCATGTACAATAGAGAAACCTAGATCCAAGCATTAGGGTTTGTATGAGCACATAGGATGTCTTATGACCAAAACCCATCAGAAAATTCCACCAACCCTGCAACACTCGTGTATGCTAGCCATACATAACACTAGAACTTATAGACATTCGAATATCTGATCCTACCCTAATCCCTTAATCAAACAAGAATAGGAAATAAGGCCAAACCAAACATTCTCAGACTATAGGATCTTAGTTATATATAACCATGATGCATGCAGTAAGCAACTACAGTAATGATGTCAATTCCATAAAAGAAGGCCCTAGGCTATCAGGCATCATATAATCTGGAAATTCTATCATGCAATTCCTGAAGATCCCTAACCAATCACTAGCATATTGTTCTAACTTATCATAATATCTGTAACATCCATAAAAATCAAGCAATGTTAAAACTTTTTAAATATCCAAAATACCATTAATTATTACAAAGTGTTTTGAAAATAGTTTAAGCATCATAGTTCTTAGAAATCATAATCATAAATCGAGGAAGTGTACGGTCACGCCTTCACCTTCTGGCGGTCATCCGCAGTACTTGAAACAATAATCGATAAACATAAGCTCGAAGGCTTAGTGAGTTACCCCCAAAATACCCATACACACAACAATACCTATACAATAACAAACAACATACTATGCGTCCAATCATTAATCGGGATGGAATACCCCAGACCCTCAACCATCGGGTTGGAATGCCCACATACTACGAGTCCAATCATCCTCGGGATGGAGTACTCTCAGCCCACAACCATCGGGTTGGAATGCCCACATACAATAAATATATAATAGATACTATGAGTCCAATCAACCATCAGGTTGGAATACCCCAGGCCCCTCAACCATCGGGTTGGAATGCCAACATACTATGGGTCCAATCAACCATCGTGTTGGAATACCCCAGACCCTCAACCATTGGGTTGGAATGCCAACATACTATGGTTCCAATCAACCATCAGGTTGGAATACCCTAGGCCCTCAACCATCGGGTTGGAATGTCCACATACTACGAGTCCAATCATCATCGGGATGGAATACTCTCGGCCCACAACCATCGGGTTGGAATGCCCCCATAACCAATCAAACATGCGCACCCATATCAGATAATCATACAACGGTCTATAAAGACAACATACTAGGGTCCTATCATCCTCGGGATGGAATACTCTCAACTACTAATCAATCATGTGCACATATAACAGGTAATCTCCTACCAACATACATACAGTCAGACCAAACTATAGGTCTCCAAGCATAACCACTTCCGATCTACCAGGATACCGATCAAACAGATCATACTAGCATATAACCATCCTATCTACCAGGATACCAAGCTAACATATCACAATAGTAACGATCCCAAATAACAAATCAAAGGGCCGGCCTTGGTGCCTTAGAACCTTGAGTATAGTGAGGATAACTTACCTCGCAAGTAGTGCCAAAGTACCGAAAACCTCTGATCACTGTCTCACCGGAAATCACAAACTTCTGGAGCTTCTAGGGCATAAACCAACTTCAGATCAACAAACTTGTTCTTATTCTCCAACTCCTTGATGCAACACCTTCTTCTTAAAACACTCAAGAAACACTCAAAAAGCTCAAACACTCAAGGAAATGGCTAGGATTTGGGGAAAACGACTCTAAGCAGTGGAGGATAGGGTAAAGTAGGGTTTTGTGATCATAATGTTGCTTATATAGCCCCCAAACCCTAAATATTATAGTTTCCTTCTGTCATGAGTACGCTTAGTGTACACAAGTGTATGCCCAGCGTACCCTTATGTACGCGCAACATACTCCTCCTGATCCCAAAATTACAATTTAGCCCTTAGGCTTTTCATAGCTTTACCCTTCCATCCCCAGGGACTATAAATGAAAATTTTTGGGATGTTACAACTCTCATCCACTTAAAATAGGCTTCGTCCTTGAAGCATGCTGCAGCAAACAATTCAGGATAATGCTCCCGTATCTTGGTGTAACACTAGTCAAAATAGGTCAATAACAATCACATGTGATTTCACCAATCATGTAACATGATTTTGTTAAACTAGTAATGTGATAAATGTACTATGTAGTTCATGTTAAATTCTAATAAAAATATGAACTTTCTTTATGATACAACTCAAAGTATACGTCCATACTATTCCAAAAATATAGAAAACGTCTAAATCAGACTTCGCATGAAGAAGTTATGATAAACAGAACACTATAATTATCTATAATAAGAGGAATTAAAAATATACTAAGAATTAGCTATTGGAGTCTAAAAGAGAGTTGTAGTACTCGTTAATACCTATGCGTGGATATAAAGAACATCAAAAACGAAGTTCATATGTGAAAGTTACGACCTTCCGAAGATTCAGCTGTCAGAAACCCTAATCTGACTGAGCTCATGATGTGAGCATAGAAACTCACGATGTGAAGAGTCATATTGCCACATTTCAAGCCTAAAAGGTGCGTGACGAGGCTATGAATGGATAAGTTCTAAGATCATGATGTGAGCAAGGATATCTCACAACATGAGGAGTCATATGGCTACCTTCCGATGCCAGGGATGCAAATGGCAAGTCTACGTGGCTCACGACGTGAGCAAGGATGGCTCACGACGTGAGAGGCCAAAAATCTTCCTATAAATAGCAGGTACGACCTTGAAACTTCCTTACACCATTTCCCTTCCTTGTCTCTCGTTTGTTGAGGCCATTTCGCTTCCCGAGCCCGGTGATCGCGAACCGCTGACTGTTTTTAGTTAGATTCTATCGAACCATGTCACACCCCCAAACCAAGGATGGCGGAAACGTCCGGGGGTGGAGGACTTCATGTAGAGTATCACAACAATGAGTATAATAGTGCTCAAAGTAAAAACAACCAACACAAATATAATTGAAAACGTTACATCAAAGCACAAGTTTACATAATTCACATCAATTACATTATAATACAAAATGAACTGTTTGACGATTTATCGTCCCATCCTCAAAACGTTGTTGATTTCCTGTTTTCACTGAATTCCTGAGAATACGAGTAGTTTTGAAAAGTGTCAACACAAAGGTTGGTGAGTTCATAAGAGATTTCGTTAGAACAGTAAATCGTTTTCCTCAAAAAAAAACGTTAGAGTATGTATCCAGAAAACCCGATATTTTCTTTAAAACCTGTGTAATGTCGTTCTACGACTGAAGACCAAAATGTATAAGTAACCCTTCTTATTGGTAGAAAATGTTATGTATTTAAATGGACATGGACGCTTTTGAATTAAACGAAATTTCTGTACGTTCTCATGTTTGTTAATACATTATCTATATGTAGCCCTAAATTAGAGGACCGAGTAATACAAGTATTGACCATACTTAAAAGTATAAATGTGGTTTCAAATGATGTGTAGTCGTAACTACCAAAACCAAAGGTGTACAGTAATATCTGTACTCATAGAGATAAAAAGGTGATTTTAAATCGACATAAAACTCATTTAGGTTTTAAAAATAAAATCCCGTAAACTTATGGATTGTCCCCTATGTGAGCCGTTATAATCATACTATGACTATGTGAACCTGCCACGACGTTCTCAGTGTCGCGAAAAATAAAATGACATTTGTCACCCGTAGACCTGCAGGTCCAACTGTAGCTAGCAGAAAGGTGTGGGGTGTCAAACCCAATATAGATCTATATACAAGTATCACGTTCTCCCTCAAGGAGATTCTGATTATAACTACCAGGAATTATATCCCGCACTCGGACGTACGGGGAGATAGAGAGATAGAGATCGAAAAATAGAGAAACTCACAATATAGGGTAACAAGTTTACGTTAATTGTGTGTGAATATAAATATTTCTTGTATGAATGTACCTTTCTTGTACGAGTGCGTAGAGTGATGTATCATAAACTATACCTATTATAGTTTATCTAAAAATGTATGTAGTATGTATGAATTCTTTTATGGAAATGTATTAGTGTTGTGAATTTATTGAACCATAGCTTAATAAATTTACGTGAAATGTGTGCGAATAGAAATCTTTCTTGTATGAATGTACCCTTCTTGTACGAGTGCGTAGAGTGATGTATCATAAACTATACCTATTATAGTTTATCTAAAATGTATGTACTATGTATGAACTCCTTTATGGAAAAGTATTAGTGTTGTGAATTTATTGAACCATAGCTTAATAAATTTACGTGAAATGTGTGCGAATAGAAATCTTTCTTGTATGAATGTACCCTTCTTGTACGAGTGCGTAGAGTGATGTATCATAAACTATACCTATTATAGTTTATCTAAAAATGTATGTAGTATGTATGAATTCTTTTATGGAAATGTATTAGTGTTGTGAATTTATCAAACTATACTTTTTATAGTTTAATAATACGTGTCCCAAAATGAATGAATAATATTTAATATGAATGTCTTAGTTTCAGTTCATAATGATAAACTAACTAGGAAACACATTCAAACATTAAAACTTATGATTATACACTTTGCTCAACATAATACAAAGTGTTATGATATTTACATGCTGTTGGCAAAATTTAGCAATTCTGCCCTGTTTTGAAAAATCATAGAAAAATCATACGAAGTCGAAAACTAGATCCGTAAATTCTGAGAGTTCACAAAATGTGTCTAGTTTGCTCATAATTTTTATCACAATTTATAATGACTTCTAACTTGGGTGAAAAAGTCCATAATCACAGACTGGTCCGGATTGTTGTTTGAAATGATAGGCAGTTTTGTAAAAATCACCATAAATTGTAGAAAAATCGTATGGAGATGTGCAAGTAGCCATTTTAAAGCTAAAAACTTGAACTAGTTGCACCTTGTACAGTTTTGAAAACAAAAATGTTTAAGATGCCCAAAACAGTCCGTGAATGGAGTTGAACTTTTCTGATGAAGGCTGTTAGAAAAATCTAGTTATGTTCTTAGTGTTTTAACTTGTATCCCCCCCCCTGAAAACTTGAGAAAACATGAAAATGTAGGGGTATGAACTCACCTTGAGTGATTTCAGTAGATGATTGTGGAAGAATGGAAGTGTTTAATTCAAGAACACTTGGAGATGCCTTGAAGGTTTTCGAGAATTAAGTGTGGAAGAACACTTGAATCCAGCCTTGGATCTCGAAAATTTGTGTAGAAGAGTTTGAGAGAAAAAAATGATGTTCGTTACTTAGTGGAATGAGAGAAATGAGAGAAAATGAGGAGTGTGGTTGATTGTTCCAGCTCAAAAACGTGGGAGTGAGTGAAATTTGAGTGTAAGGGAACATTGAAGTGACATAGGTAAGGTGGGGAGGTATGACTGGTCATAGAGTGGGTGTGGGGTGGTTGCTTGTGACTGCGGATCAATAACACTGCTTTGAATGCGAAGTTGGATTTAGCTTTGCTATAAGTTTCAATCGATTTTGAAATTAAGTATTGTTCGCATTTGTATGAGTGTAGTCGATGAATCGATAAAGCAAGAACATGAGTTTTGATTCGCAATTGGATTGATGATTGAGGGATGATTCGTGAAGAAAAACGCGAAGTCAAGGACTATGAAATTGTTGTTTGCAAGAATTTAAAAACTCGATTGTGGAGTTGTTGCTGCTCATTTTGCGAAAGTAAAACAATCGAGTGTTCGCATCTATGAATCAATTTGAAGTCAATTGGGTTAATATTCGCATATGGGTTCAACATATGAATTTTTGATTTCGCAAGTTTAGAGTTCAAGAACTAAACTGTGTTCGCATTTTTGGAATGAAAATTTTGTGAATCGCATTTGATTTATTTGGTTAAAATGCGAAGGTGATTAATGCGAAGGGATGCGAAGGGTGTAAAAATGAAAATGCGAAGTATTTCACAGTAGAATGCGAATTGGGGAAGAAAACAGGATTTCAATTATTGTCCCTGGAGTTTCGCATTTTTGGAATGAAAATTTTGTGAATCGCATTTGATTTATTTGGTTAAAATGCGAAGGTGATTAATGCGAAGGGATGCGAAAGGTGTAAAAATGAAAATGCGAAGTATTTCACAGTAGAATGCGAATTGGGGAAGAAAACAGAAGATTTCAATTATTGTCCCTGGAGTTTCGCATTTTTGGAATGAAAATTTTGTGAATCGCATTTGATTAATTAGGTTAAAATGCGAAGGGATGCGAAGGGTGTAAGAATGAAAATGCGAAGTATTTCACAGTAGAATGCGAATTGGGGAAGAAAACAGAAGATTTCAAATATTGTCCCTGGAGTTTCGCATTTTTGGAAATAAATACTCAACTTCGCAAATGGGGGTCATAAAATGATTTCTCATTAGAATAGAGAGTTATGTAGAAGTTTCATAGTGTGAATTTTAGTACTCATGGGCAAATTGAGTCGAACGGTTTGACTTGCTGACTTTAGTTGACTTTGACTTGACCGAAATTTGACGGTTGTCACAAACCACGATATTAAGGTGAGTTTCACAGCCCCACTTTCTAATATTTTTGGGGGAAACGCATGCTAAATATTGTATATACGTTACTATTATGTCTATATGATATTATATTTGTTTCAACGTAGATAGTTATATTAACAGGGATATAGTTATTCTAAATATAATATTTTGAATATATATATAACTATTATCAACTTGTTAATATGTTATTATACTAATGTAGATCTTGAGTTATACTTAGGATTATATATATATATATATATATATATATATATATATATATATATATATATATATATATATATATATATATATATATATATATATAAATATATTGTGTGCGATATAGTTCCGAAGTTATATTCGAAAGTTCTATATGTTAATGTATAAAGTATGTTGTTATTATTGGTTTTATGTCAAGATAAAACTTAGTATGCTATATGTTGTTATTGTTGGTTTTATGATAAAACCTGGTTTTACCTCAAGTTATAGCTATTATACTGCCTCAATAGTATGAAATTAGGAGTAATGTTTAAAAGCATTGTCTAGTAACATAGGGTTTTAGACACAAATATGCTTTGTTGTAGAGTTATAGGAAGTCGACAAAGTCTACATGAGCTACCTCATTCATCAACTAAGATTGGGAATCTTAGTGGAAATCCTCTGACCTATAACCGTTAATCCCGTGTGAGCGAGGAAGTTGTGTATGGATCTATGTGGGTTAACGCCCCATTCATGGTTGTTGGCTACAACCCAATCAGTTTTACGATGGACTATAGATCTATGCAGGTTGATGACCCCACCCGTGGTTGCTAGCTACAACCCAACAATCTACGGGTGACGAATTGTTCTATTGATTGTTATGGACCCGACGTTGATGAAGCGTATGGGGGAAGTATTTACCTTGGTGGAATCCTTTATGGAACCAATGGTGGTTTTATTGTGGCACCAATGGAGGAACTATTGGTGGGATATCTTTTAATCAGAGGTTTGTATGTCTAGCAGCGGTTAAAGACTCATGGTAGCATAACTTTCGAAGCATTATACTTTGTCGATATATAAGTATGAATGTTAAGTATAAGTTTCCCAAAGACTTATACTCTAAGTACAAGGAACTTGTAGGTATACTACTTGCTCATTAAGTAGACAATTATACCTAGCACACTTACTCGTATAGAACTGAAATAGATTTATACATAGCGGTTTTACTCGTATAGAATTGAAATAGATTTATATGTAGCGGTTTTACTTGTATAGAATTGAAATAGACTTATACATAGCCGTTTTACTCGTATAGAATTGAAGTAGATTTATACGTAGTGGTTTTACTCGTATAGAATTGAAATAGATTTATATGTAGCGGTTTTACTCGTATAGAATTGAAATAAGATTTATACGTAGCAACCTTAGTTTGTATGGGATTACATTCATTTATTCATAATATGTGAAACTTATAGGTATATCACTTATTTAATAAGTAAACCATTATACCTAATATATATACTAAATGTTGGAGAGTCAAAATGATACTTTCAAAACTAAACTTTTGAACTTAGAAAAAGTATTATTTTCATATGGAGTCAAAACCGTTGAACTCACCAACTTTATGTTGACGTATTTTAAAATGCATGTGTTTTCAGGAAGTTGATAACTATGATACAAGAAATGACGTTACACTGCCCGATGTTTCCACTGACTTCCGGGGTGTGACAGATTGGTATCAGAGCTATTAACTATAGTGAATTAGTACTTTCTTAGGAAAGCACGACTTTAGTTTAGGACTTACTCTATTAGGTTTAGGTATATCCCTTAGCCTATTATAAAGTATTATTAATTATACTACTAAAGGACTACTTACAG
Organism: Lactuca saligna; assembly: GCF_052625555.1. NCBI lineage: Eukaryota > Viridiplantae > Streptophyta > Magnoliopsida > Asterales > Asteraceae > Lactuca > Lactuca saligna. The sequence goes on from NC_136422.1 coordinate 147,710,858, forward strand.
GAGCGGTCACAGGATAGACATGTCGCTTGGGTTGCTGGATTTCAGAACGGCTATATGCTAAAATGATTCTGCCCTCCGACTGTCCTGACTGGCCGGTGACTTATCAACTAGACCTGAAGTAACAAAAAATAATTAAAAGAGCATGAATACAACAAATTACAAATATAGAGTCATATATGAAGACTCAGACCCGCAATGAGAATACACCTAAATACCCGGAATGCTTTTTATCTCAAGGATTTAGATCAGATATTGCAACTAAGGTTTATATGTGTATAGATCCTATCCCAACTAGGTGTAGGTGCAAAACTACATTTTATTATGATCAGATCATATGGACTATTCAAATTGGAAGTAATATTTGATAGACTAAATACTTGGTGAATCAAACTAGGAATTTGATAGGGCTCATTCTCGTGAATGGATAATCTTAGAGGGTATGGATAAAGAGCAAGAGATTCCATCCCTTCTTATTGCAGATGATCCTTACTACCTTATAAATCCAAATACCTTTCATCCAATACCTTCTAATGATGGAGCATCTTTACCTTCCAACGAACGGGAAGAAAGCAAGTCAATAGAAAGAATCAAGCATGTAGAAGAGATAGAATCAGTTGCATCTTCTTTTCCCCCAATAAATACCCTTTATCGTTAGTTCCCAGGAGGAGCAAAGATGAAACGAATGACCCATATTTCTATACCAAAATGGATAAGGAAGAATCCAAAGGGGACATCTTCAGGAACCCATAGAGTTCAAAATGAACCTGCAAGGATATAACAAACGGTTGATAGGTGGGTAGCAGAAGAGAGAGCTGCTAAGAAGTATGAGATTGGTCAATCATCCCGACCATATCTCTCACCTTCTGCTGAAGATGACACTTTGTCTCAGCTGTTTGAGAAAAGTGTGATAATCGAAAACAAGAGGGAAATTTTCAAAGGAAAGACTACACATATTTCAGGAAGGATGCGAAGACTAGAAGGACAGATTACGCGAGATCAAGAGGCAGTGATGGAGGTCCATCATTGTATAAATTTTGTATATAAATCACGATGCAAGGATTGCAGAGTTAGAGCTCTACAATCAAGCCTCGAGAAATGAGGAACACATAGGAGAGCTTGAGCCGAGAACTCAAAGCACTTGAGGAACAAATGATTCATGTCACTAACGTGCTGTGTCATCACTTAGGGTACGGGCATATAAACTAGAACTAGTGATTGTGTAAAAATAGAGAAATCAAACTAATTAAGGCAAAAAGAGTAAAGTTTCTAGCAAGGGTGTAGTAAACCTTACAAATTTTGTTTTTAGAAACTTTTCTCATATAAACCTATAAATTGGTTTAACCACTAGTAATAAATATAAAACATATATTACTTGTGCCAAATAGTATCGTCCACTATGCTTTATACCTTTAACAAAAATTTAAGTTATTAACAATCGTAATTTAATGACTAATTGTGACACCCAATTTTTTTTCAAAAATTTTAAACTTTTAAAACGCATCTTAAATTAAATTAAAACAACTGAAATAGTCATAACATAATGCATCAACTTAATAATCATATAAAATAAAGTGCGGAAGTAATAATAATAATAAGGTCCCAACAAAATAACTAGTAGCGATGTCCCGATGCTCCATGTCAAGCCGTAGCCTCTTTAATCTTAACACCTAAAAAGTTATAAGGGAAAAACGTAAGCACGAAGCTTAGTGAATTCAAACACAGACATTGTACTAACATTCAAATTTACTAGCCCTAATCCATTTTCCAATTATAATTATAAAGGCAAAGAACGAATCAATGTCTATATTACGAGAAGGACTTGTAGGTTTGAACCGCACCGGGAAGATCCCGTATCATTTGGCCCTAATCACCGCACCTCACGAAGAGTATTACGTTGGTGATCTTACCTACCCACCGCACCGGTAAATCCGTATCCTTTGGTGGTGTCCCCATATCCATAATTAGTTACATACAGTGCACATGTACGAATTAAAACAATACTTATATAGCATGCTTTTATAATAAATTCAAATAATCACACACGAGCTAACTAGCAAACACAATCATCAATACAACGGTGTGAGAGAACTCACCTTGAGTGAGTATTAAGGATGGCTAACAATCAAATAATGCTACCAATCTTGAGCAAACTTCAAAACCTCACCTAAGAAGGACTAAAGGTTAGAATGGAGAAGTAATGAAGCTATGAGTTGAAAAAAAAGAGTGATCACAGCAAGGTCTCTAAAACAGACCTGCTGTTCAAAACGGATTTACTCCAAAATATAAAACAGAAACATAGCTTTAACTAAATTTTATAGGAAACTATGATTTCTTAGGATTCCACAAATATAAAGAACTCATTCTAACTCCAAAAGATGAATTAAATATGAATTTTACAAAATGGTGTATCACTTCTGTCTCCAACAATACAGTCAAGTGATGTTGGCCAATTCTACCCAACTTGTGAGTAGAATTCGTCCAAAACAAAAATAAGAGAATTAAAGGACATACAAGTGAAAGTCTCAGAGTTGGAATTGAATGAAAATCATCTCTCAAACTCCAGATATAAAACTTTAATTGTGGACAATCACAGCACTAGCAAAATCTGGTGACTGCCCACTGACCTGGAGTGTTGATCCATTCTAACCAATTTATAATTGGAAATAACACCCCATATTCTCCAGATCTTAAATTCATAATATAAGTAACATATAGAAACTTGGAATCACTCTGGATCCTTTTCCAAGACTTAGAAATGATGAAAACAAAATGACATATCAGAACAGACCCGGATCAGACCTAACAGCAAAGATGCCATTATTTCACATAGATAAAGCCCTTATCAGTGAGGTTGGCCTGCTTAAGAAAGTTAGCCAACTCAATTTGTGAACTTTTGGATCTGTTTTGGGGTCCGTTTGAGTTCTAGAGATTCAGATATGATTTTTACAAAATGACTACAGATCTGATGGAAAACAGAATCGTAGCCACCCGTGATTCCTTTTTGGCTTATCCACCCTTCTCCTTTTGAAACACATTTTAAGATGTGTTCATCATCCCAATTCAGTCCCCATGCTAATGGTGGTACTAAAAAGGGTTTGGGATCATTAGGATTTCATTTAGCCACAAGGATGTAATAATAATCAACATGAAAATAAACATAAGCACATAAAATCATCATTCTCCCTTTTAGGGTTTCCATGATCTTTTGCCACATGTAATCCCCTAGATCCATCATCCACCATATATGGGGTGAAGATAGGATCTTGAGATGATGTATAACATACAATTACAAATAAAATAAGAAGGAGAAGAAGTGAAGATGAAATCATAAAACTAGAACAAGGTTATGAATCAAGTTGTAAGAAAGGATAAGGAGGTTCATACCAATACGAATCAAGGCTGGAAATGAACAAGAATTAAGCTCCAAACAGCCCCTTGGCTGCTCTTGATCCCAAAGAGAGAGAGATGGACGATTTTTGAGAGAGAGGGAGGGTTTAGAGTGTTTTCCTTGTGTGTGTTCCAAATGATTCAACTTACACATTAAGTACTATTAACTAGATGGACTTTGCAAATAGGCCCATAGCCCATGGACTTCAATAAAAGGAGTTTACAAGATGATCAAAAGAGTCCAATAACATAAGAAATCAGACATTGGTTAAATAAATTAACCCAAGGTTACAAGGATAATTAAATTAAAATAAACAAACATACCGAGAAAACCCGGGGCGTTACACTAATACTTCATAGAACTCATAAAATTCTTATTATTTGTAATAAGAACTACACAAAATGCCTAGGATTAGTGCTCAAATAAAACTTAACCAACGACCAGAACTACAACAACAACCGCAACCACCACCACTAGAAACAAACCCTCCAATAAGTTCAACAGAACTTGAAGAAATCATAGCTCAGAGAATCGCTGCAGCTCTTGCTAATGTCACAAGAGGAGGAGTTAGAAATGAAGGCAATGTAGGGAGCGCCAAAATGTGTACCTACAAAGCCTTTATGAATTTCAAACCAAAGAAGTATGCTGGAAGATTCTCATGGTGCACTCAGTGCAACCGTCATCACCTAGGTAACTGTTCATGGTGCAGTCAATGTAACCATCAGCATGCAGTTGACTGTTATATTTGCATGAAGTGCAAAAAGAGGGGGACACACTGCGAATTACTGTAGGAGTACAACACCTACAACATAAAATCAAGGAACAAACACCGGAACAAGATATGATGGAGGACGAGCATGTTTTAAGTGTGGTGAAATTGGACATATCAAGAAGGAATGTCCAAAGTTAAGAAGTCAAGGAAGTTAGGCCACAACAGGGCATTCGTAATCAAAAGCAGAGAAGCTATCCATGACCTTTCAATGAAATCTGGTACAAGATAAATTTCAGGACGAAATTCTATCAACAGGGGGAGAATGTAACACTAGTCAAAATAGGTCAATAACAATCACATGTGATTATACCAATCATGTAATGTGATTTATTTAAAGTAGTAATGTGATAAATGTACTATGTAGTTCATGTTAAATTCTAATACAAATATGAACTTTCTTTATGATACAACTCAAAGTATACGTCCATACTATTCCAAAAATATAGAAAACGTCTAAATCCAACTTCGCATGAAGAAGTTATGATAAACCGAACACTATAAATCTATATAATAAGAGGAATTAAAAATAGATTTAGAATTAGATATTAGAATCAAAAATAGAGTTGTATTACTCATCAATACCTAAGCGTGGATATAAAGAATGTCAAAAACGGAGTTCATATGTGAAAGTTACGACCTTCCGAAGATTCAGATGTCAGAAACCCTAATCTGAGTAAGCTCACGACGTGAGCATAGAAACTCATGACGTGAGGAGTCAAATTGCCAAATTTCGGACCTAGAAGGTGCGTGACAAGGCTACGAAGGGATAAGTTCTAAGCTCACAACGTGAGCAAGGATATCTCACGACGTGAGGAGTTATATAGCCACCTTCCGAAGCTAGGGACGTAAATGGCAAGTTTACGAGATGACCAGCCATGGCTCACGACGTGAGAGGCCAAGAATCTTCCAATCCTTGAAACTTCCTTACACTATTTCCCTTCCTTCTCTCTCATTTGTTGACGCCATTTCACTTCCTGAGCCCGGTGATCGCGAACCGCTAACTGTTTTCAGTTAGATTCTATCGAAGCACGATATTAAGGTGAGTTTCACGACCCCACTTTCTAAATTTTTTAGGGGAAAACACATGCTAAATGTTGTATATACGTTACTATTACGTCTATATGATAGTATATTAGTATCAACGTAGATAGTTATATTAACCGGGATATAGTTATTCTAAATATAATATTTTGAATATATACAACTATTATAAACTTGTTAGCATGTTATTGTACTAGTGTAGATCTTGAGTTATACATAGGATTATATATATATATATATATATATATATATATATATATATATATATATATATATATATTATTTGTGCGATATAGTTTCGAAGTTATATTCGGAAGTTCTATATGTTAATTTATAATGTATGTTACTATTATTGGTTTTATGTCAAGATAAAACTTGGTATGCTATATGTTGTTATTTTTGGTTTTAAGATAAAACCTGGTTTTACCTCAAGTTATAGGTGTTATACTGCCTAAATACTATGAAATTAGGTGTAATGTTTAAAAGCATTGTCTAGTAACATAGGGTTTTAGACACAAATATGCTTTGTTGTAGAGTTATAGGAAGTCGACAAAGTCTACATGAGCTACCTCATTCATCAACTAAGATTGGGAATCTTAGTGGAAATCCTCTGACCTATAACCGTTAATCCCGTGTGAGCGAGGAAGTTGTGTATGGATCTATGTGGGTTAACGCCCCATTCATGGTTGTTGGCTACAACCCAATCAGTTTTACGGTGGACTATAGATCTATGCAGGTTGATGACCCCACCCGTGGTTGCTAGCTACAACCCAACGATCTACGGGTGACGAATTGTTCTATTGATTGTTATGGACCCGACGTTGATGAAGCGTATGGGGGAAGTATTTACCTTGGTGGAATCCTTTATGGAACCAATGGTGGTTTTATTGTGGCACCAATGGAGGAACTATTGGTGGGATATCTTTTAATCAGAGGTTTGTATGTCTAGCAGCGGTTAAAGACTCATGGTAGCATAACTTTCGAAGCATTATACTTTGTCGATATATAAGTATGAATGTTAAGTATAAGTTTCCCAAAGACTTATACTCTAAGTACAAGGAACTTGTAGGTATACTACTTGCTCATTAAGTAGACAATTATACCTAGCACACTTACTCGTATAGAACTGAAATAGATTTATACATAGCGGTTTTACTCGTATAGAATTGAAATAGATTTATACGTAGCGGTTTTACTTGTATAGAATTGAAATAGACTTATACATAGCCGTTTTAATCGTATAGAATTGAAGTAGATTTATACGTAGTGGTTTTACTCGTATAGAATTGAAATAGATTTATATGTAGCGGTTTTACTCGTATAGAATTGAAATAAGATTTATACGTAGCAACCTTAGTTTGTATGGGATTACATTCATTTATTCATAATATGTGAAACTTATAGGTATATCACTTGTTTAATAAGTAAACCATTATACCTAATATATATACTAAATGTTGGAGAGTCAAAATGATACTTTCAAAACTAAACTTTTGAACTTAGAAAAAGTATTATTTTCATATGGAGTCAAAACCGTTGAACTCACAAACTTTATGTTGACGTATTTTAGAATGCATGTGTTTTCAAGAAGTTGATAACTATGATACAAGAAATGACGTTAAATTGCCCGATGTTTTCGCCGACGACCGGGGTGTGACAGATTGGTATCTGGCTCCCAAGTCTACTCGGATCCTTTTCGATGCTGTCACTGGTCTCCCTACATATTTCAAGTGCTCTGCGACCTAAACACCACCCAATGATACAACTGCCTACTCATGCAACATGCGCCTTTGCAGCTGCCAGATGTGAAAATCGATGTGAATCCAAAGGAACCTTTTCAAAAGGTCTAACCTACATGTCACTTTGCCAACCTTATAAAAATCTTGATGATCCAATATATCGGAAACCCAACTTTCCCTCTTCCTGAAGTGAACCCTTTGTGCTGAAAGGATAATGCGTCCTTCAGCTCCCAAAATATCATACATAATCAATCCACTAAATAAACACGAACACTCATGCCTGGCCCAATCAACCTCAGGATGGAATGCCAGGCATGCCTACGACGGGTCCAATCATCCCTAGGATGGAATTCCATCGTATCCCACACATGTTTGGCCCAATCAACCCTCGGGTTGGAATGGCAAACATATCAAGTCCAATCAATCATAGGGTCCAGTCGTCCTCAGGATGGAATACCCTAGATTAGAATACCTCTATGAACATAACTCGGGTCTACTTATAACTTGAGATCCTAGGATCTATCCTTATGTCTCATCCACAATCCTCTGATTCGTTACAACCGAGTACAACTCCCCTGAATCTCAACAAAAAATCCATTCTGAACGCGATCTTACAATGGACATAACTAACACAATCTCTATACCCACAACCTATGACTGGAATACCCTTACATGGTCCTCAACATAGGTTTGGATTACTTATGAGCCCACAACATGAGTCTGATATGCCCTCTCCAACCCTTAGCTCATGACTGGAATGCTCCCTATAACCTATTGACAATGTTTTCGTCACTTCAGATGCCAAACACTCAATCCTGGAGGTACACACCTCCTCTGTTGCCCAAGAAGGCCTAAACAATGTCCTTGACAACACCAAAAAGTGTCACAGTGCTGAAACCTCACCCTACACTATCCACTTGTAGAATAAGTTGCTACCCCATAACACATATATATGTTGGATAAGGTGTCTAAGTCCATAACTATTTCTGGTATGTACTTGACCCGACCCGACATGGTCCATTTGGGTTGCATGGCACCATGCAATTGGATAAACTAAATGAGAGAAATAACGCTTGGAGATTATTAATATATTATAAGTTCTAATATATTAATAATATTATTTGATTAGTTTGATCAAGAATTAATTTAGAATTAATTAAGTGATCAAAAGATAACTAATTAAATATATGGGTTGATTAAGTAAATCATCCATATCTTGTATAGTGGGCTAAAAGGCTCCATGGATCATCAAGTTGGGTTCCACCCATAGGATGCTCCATGGATGCTCCATGGGAGTTACAAACCCATGGGTCATGGAAATGAAGAGTCATGACACATTAGGGTTTAACCCTAGATGTGTCAACACTATATAAGAAGCATAATCTCCACCAAAATCGGTTGCAACAAAGAAATAGAGGGCTTGGCCGATTTGAAGAAGTGAGTATACTCTCATAAGTTCTTCCAAGAGCATTTGGTGTTGTGTGAAGCATTTGAGGCATCACCACTTGGGGTGCTAGGCTCACAAGGTTTCAAGGAACACAAGCAACAACAAGGTAAGTTATTCTATCTATACTTTATGTTAAAATTGTTCCCCATGTATGCTAGATAGGAATATAACCTTGGAATTCAACTTTGCATGACAAATTAGACAAACATAGATCCAAGGTTATTAGGGTTGCATGTACACTTAGGAAGTGTTAGAATGCTCAAAACCCATCAGTGGTATCAGAGCCTAGGCTTGTTTGTTCTTATTTGTGCTTAAAAGTTGAAAACAGGATCGAAAATTTGCTGTCTGCGATCGGACTCGTCGAGTCTATTGGGGGGACTCGTCGAGTCCATGTGTATCTTCAACCAACTCGGCGAGTCATGTTCATGCACTCGGCGAGTAGGGTCGAATGAGTGCAGAATTTCGATTCAGTTGCTGGAAAATGAATTAGAAACATTACCCTAAACTGTTTTAGTAAATGTAAACTTGTTTTTGGTGGTGTAATGTTTTGCTAATTCATTTACAACAACTAGTTATCAAAATTACAAAGTTTTATGTAATTTTTGATTATGTTCATATTCATGTTCTTGTTCTTATGATGTTTTAGATGATCATAGGAATTTTTGTAACCTATTTGGTAGTTTAATTCTTGATCATAATGTGTTTTAATGGAGTTCATAACTTATCCTTAAGTTATGGAAAACCAAGAGTCACACTTGAGTTAAAACCATTAAGAAAACACAAGAGTTATAAAAATGAAGAGTCTTCATTTTATGACTCTATTAAACTCATAAGTTACAAGAAATGAAAAGTTTTGAAAGTTACAAAACTTGCCCTCAAGTTTTGGAACAAGTAAAGTTAAGTTAAAACTTTAGTTCCAACCCCTAGAATTTTAAAAGTTAAAATTCAACCCTTATACTTATATTATGATGATTTAATAATTATATATATATATGTATAAGAACAAGTCGTCTTACCGCTAGTACGCCTCATTCACGAAGCTAGTCTATAAGGTGGGTATAAGGTTGTTGCCTATAAAATGGTGACTTAATGGGTGTATATTCTCACCCACCGCTTGCTTGACTGGTGGAGGGTCGTTAGCCGAACGGGTAAGACAAGGACTTATAAATTCTCATTCAATGTATGATGAATATATAAAGTAACTAAATGTTTATTAAATTCCTAATCTTAGTTACTTTAGGAAAAATGTGAATAAGGTGCTAATCCATGAAATTGCACTTTACACTTTGTCTGAGTCGTTGGTGGAGCGTGTGTGGTTAACCGGCACACTAACTTGGACTTAACAAGGTAGGTAAAGGGTTACTTAAGGTTTATTATAGTATCGGTGGAGCGTGTGTGGTTTACCGGCACATCGATTGAGTGATAAACTTTAAGGGTACCAAGTGATTTGCATGGTTACTTCACACCTCGTTTTGTGATCCTCGGCATCCCAGTCACAAAACCTGGAGGGCACTCCCGAGATTGAAACATGCCTTTGAAAAGTTCATTGGATCTCAAAGAATCTAGGAATTTCTAAAACCAATAAAAACTAAATATTTATTATTTCGGTTTTCGTGGTGGAAATTGGTGAATCGTCATTCACCTACCTTTCAAATATGGTATAGCTTAGATTACGGCATACCTCTTCTAAGTTATATTATATTGTGATTGGGTCCTAGCCTTAATATTACATTTGGGTGTTTTATTAAGGACTCTCTTAAATCTAAACTAAACTTGTTCTTCTTTTTCAGATGTCTTCAACTAATGCTTCTGGCTCGAATCCTAATGGCTCCTTTACTCTTATGAGTCTATGTGGGAAAGTCACCTTTGATGGATCCAACTTCAATAAGTGGATCAGAAACATCAGGATGATTACTCGCTACGAGGACAAAGAATATGTCCTTGACAAGGAGCTTAAGGAAATTGACGAGTCCACTGCAACTCCCCAGGAGATCGCTGACTTTCATACTCATGAAAGAGATGCAACCAAGGTGGCTTGCATCATGTTAGCCACCATGACAGCTGAACTCCAAAAGTCTTATGAAGACTTCTACCCTTATGAAATGCACCAAGATTTGATGGAAAGATACCATCAAAGTGCACGACAAGAGAGGTACGAAGTCATCTGCTCCATGATAACAACCATGATGAAGGACGGAGAGTCCGTCACGAGCCACATGCAGAAAATGCAAAGGTATGTGGATCGGTTGCTGAAGCTCAATGTGAACTTCCCTGAGGAGCTTGCAATAGATATCATTTTGCACTCCTTACCATCGTGCTATGATCAATTCCGCATGACATATCACATGAACAAGGAAGAGGTCACCCTCAGCAAACTTCAGGGACTTCTCAAGACCGCAGAAACAGGTCTTAAGGGGAAGTCGGTTGCTATCACTCCTACTCCAGAAACAACTCCGGTCTTGGCAATCGGGCAGAGTCGAGGGAGGAAGAGAAAGAGATCTTCAAAGGGTACCAAGGCTCGGACCCTTGATGGCTCTTCTTCAAGTGGAACCAAGAAAGGTTTCATTACTCCTTCTTCTGACCCAAAAGAGGCTGAATGCTTCTATTGCCACGAAAAAGCTCATTGGAAGCGGAACTGCCCAAAGTACCAGCAAGATGTAAAGGATGGGAAAGTCAAACCCAACCATGCAGGTATTTACACTATCATTTCTAATAACTCACCCCATTCGAAATCTTGGGTCCTTGATACAGGTTGCGGTATTCATATTTGTTGTGACTTGCAGGGACTAGGAAGAAGTGAGAATGTGGAGCAAGGAAGAATAAACTTAATCATGGGGAATAGGAAAGTTACACCTGTCACCAAGATTGGAGTTTATACTTTATCGCTAAGTAGTGGGTTAAATTTAGATTTGAATAAATGTTGTTATTCGCCAGAAATGGCAAGAAATATTATTTCCTTTCATGCATTGTACAAACAAGGTTTCACCTTTTCGTTTGATAATGAAGTTGGTTCGATTAATGCTTTCTTTAATAATGTACTTTATTTTAAAGCATTACCTTGTGATGGTGTGTATGAAGCAGTATCTATTATAGATAACTTAGGAAATAATGTTTTGTGTATTGATTCTAATAATAATAACTTGGATAAAGCATCGTTATGGCATTGTCGTCTTGGACATATAAGCAAGAAACGCATAGGCCAACTCCAAAAGGATGGAGTCTTGGAGTCGTTTGACCTAAAGTCAAATGATAGTTGCGAATCATGCTTACTTGGAAAAATGACAAAGTCACCCTTCACAGGCTCATGTGAAAGGGGTGAAGGTTTGTTGGACCTTATACACACGGATGTGTGTGGACCATTCAAACATGCCACTAGAGATGCTAATCGTTATTATTTGACTTTTACCGATGATTACAGTAGATATGGATATGTCTACTTAATCAAGCATAAGTCAGAGACTTTCGAGAAGTTTAAGGAATTTAAACAGGAAGTCGAGAATCAATTGGGCAGGAACATTAAGATGCTTCGATCCGATCGAGGTGGTGAGTATCTTAGTTCAGAGTTCCTCGACTATCTAAAGGAATGTGGGATTGTCTCACAATTGACACCTCCCAGGACACCGCAGTTGAATGGTGTGGCTGAGAGGCGTAATCGAACCTTGTTGGACATGGTTCGTTCCATGATGAGTCGAGCTTCGCTACCAATCTCATTCTGGGGGTATGCCTTAGAGACTGCCGCCCATATCCTTAATCTAGTCCCTACAAAGAAAGTTGCCAAAACTCCTCACGAGATGTGGACTGGTAAAGTACCTAAACTAGACCACATCAAGATTTGGGGTTGCGAGGCTTTCGTGAGACGCGAGACTCATGATAAGCTCGAACCCCGAAGCGAGAGGTGTATTTTCATCGGCTACCCACAGCAATCCTTTGGTTACCTCTTCTACAGACCTAGTGACAATGTGGTCTTTGTAGCAAAAAGAGGAGTCTTTCGAGAAAGAGAGTTTATAAGCCAAGGAGACAGTGGGAGGCAAGTTGATCTTGAAGAAATTCAAGAGTCAAGTGGTGAAGGAACTTCAAACTCTAGCCCTCAACTTGAGGAGGAAACTCCTGTTGAGCCAATTGACGAATCTGTACCTCTGAGGCGTTCCACGAGAGTTAGGAGTGCACCTGAGCATTACTATGGATTCCATATTACTGCAGAAGGTGAGACACTTATTAGTGATGAGACACTAGTAAGTCATGATGACCCTAACAGCTACGAGGAAGCCATGGCGGGCCCCGAGTCTGCTAAATGGAAAGAGGCTATGGATAGCGAGATACAATCCATGTATGACAATCAAGTTTGGAACTTGGTTGAGAATGTACCAGGTCGAAAGACTGTAGGGTGCAAATGGGTCTTCAAAAAGAAGACCGACATGGATGGTAAAGTACACACTTATAAGGCTAGACTGGTTGCAAAGGGCTTCTCTCAAATTCCTGGAGTGGACTATGATGAGACCTTTTCTCCAGTAGCGAAGATTAAGTCTATTCGGGTTCTGTTAGCCATAGCCGCATTTCATGACTATGAAATTTGGCAAATGGATGTCAAAACCGCTTTCCTTAATGGGAAGTTGGCTGAAGATGTTTACATGAGTCAGCCAGAGGGTTTTGTCAGTAACGAGTACCCTAATAGAGTGTGTAAGCTTGAGAAATCCATTTATGGATTAAAGCAAGCACCTCGCAGATGGAATCTTTGCTTTGATGAAAAGGTCAAGGAATTTGGCTTTTCTAGGAGTGAAGATGAATCTTGTGTATATGTCAAGGCTAGTGGGAGTATAGTTAGCTTTTTGGTATTGTATGTGGATGACATACTACTCATAGGAAACGACATTCCAACCTTGCAGGAAGTAAAGTCCTGGCTTGGAAAGTGTTTCGCTATGAAGGACCTTGGTGAAGCTGCCTATATTTTGGGGATAAGGATTTTGAGAGATCGGAGTAAAAGACTAATTGGACTTAGTCAAAGTACCTACTTGGAGAAGATTCTGAAGAGATTCAGAATGCAAGACTCCAAGAAAGGAGAGTTGCCCATCCAGAGTAGCACCAAGCTGAGTAAGACACAAAGCCCTAGCACTGAGGCTGAGATAGCAGAAATGAGTCGAATACCTTATGCTTCGGCTGTAGGTTCGATCATGTATGCTATGACGTGTACTCGACCTGATGTAGCCTTTGCCTTGAGCATGGTTAGCAAGTTTCAGGGGAACCCTGGCAAGGCACACTGGATTGCGGTAAAGAATATTCTCAAGTACCTACGAAGGACTAAGGACTGGGTCCTTACCCTCGGTGGGAGTGATGACTTGAGAGTTGTAGGGTATAGTGATGCTAGCTTCCAGACTGATAGGGATAACTTCCGCTCTCAGTCGGGCTGGGTCTTTACCCTAAATGGAGGAGCAATTTCTTGGAAGAGTTCCAAGCAAGAGACAGTGGCAGATTCTACTTGTGAATCAGAGTATATTGCAGCTAGCGAAGCGGCAAAGGAGGCGTTATGGCTGAGGAACTTCATTGGAGACCTTGGAGTTGTACCAGCTATTAAAGAGCCGATGGAAATTTTCTGTGATAGTGAAAGTGCTGTTGCCTTAGCCAAGGAACCAAGGGATCACGGGAGATCCAGACACATCGACAGAAAATACCATTTCATCAGACATCGGATCGAAGAAGGACTCCTCGTGGCAAAGAGGGTATCATCAGATGAGAATCCGGCAGATCCCCTCACGAAGGGACTGACTCGGGTTAAGCATCTCCAGCATGCTCGGAGCATAGGGCTGAAGGATGATATTAGATTTAGTAGTTAGATAATCTTGAAATTTGTAAAGTGTAATTGACATTTGATGATGAATAAAAGTGTTTTATTTATGAGTAAAGTGTTGCTATCTCTTGTCGATCGTTTACTATATTTCTTTTGCATGTTTTGACTTCCAGAATAATTTTGTTTGGTATAACATATTATTCAAACCTCCACAGTCGGTCATATGTCGGAAGTAGGTATGAATCAAGACTGTCATGTTTGGTTGTAGAGGTCTGGGACAAGGCTACAACAATCATGAGTGCTCATAAGTTCTGAGCATTGGACTCAACCCACGCTCACTGGAATCACTTCATGGAATTCTATCTCGAGTGATCGTGAGACGGTAATATCATATAAGTCTTTAAACCTAGAGATATGATTTGTTACTTACGAGTTGGTTATGTATTGATTGTACGAAAAACGCATTGGTAACTCGATGTTATAAAATCGTGCTCTTATGTGTAATTCAATGAGTAGTAGAACAAACATATGAGTCGAAGTTTATCTGTTCCTTCTTGGATTAGAAGCTGATATCTGGGCCCCTCGATGATTTTGTTTTGACCTATGTACCGGGCCCGGTCAGAACTAGATTGATGTGTTCAATAAAGTTCTTTGTCAAACAAATCGGAAATCGGGAAACAAATGTTGGACAATAAGTAAGACATTGTTCCATGTATTTGTCCGACTGATATCTAGAACAGAGGATTATATGATCACTTATCTTAAATGGCGTACCATCATCTTCTCAAGTTTCGAGAAACCTTGTAAAGAGCTACGATTGCCGATCGGTTCCTGAAGTCATACTTGCAGTAATAGTTACTAGACTTATCCAAGTGGGAGACTGTTGGATAAGGTGTCTAAGTCCATAACTATTTCTGGTATGTACTTGACACGACCCGGCATGGTCCATTTGGGTTGCATGGCACCATGCAATTGGATAAACTAAATGAGAGAAATAACGCTTGGAGATTATTAATATATTATAAGTTCTAATATATTAATAATATTATTTGATTAGTTTGATCAAGAATTAATTTAGAATTAATTAAGTGATCAAAAGATAACTAATTAAATATATGGGTTGATTAAGTAAATCATCCATATCTTGTATAGTGGGCTAAAAGGCTCCATGGATCATCAAGTTGGGTTCCACCCATAGGATGCTCCATGGATGCTCCATGGGAGTTACAAACCCATGGGTCATGGAAATGAAGAGTCATGACACATTAGGGTTTAACCCTAGATGTGTCAACACTATATAAGAAGCATAATCTCCACCAAAATCGGTTGCAACAAAGAAATAGAGGGCTTGGCCGATTTGAAGAAGTGAGTATACTCTCATAAGTTCTTCCAAGAGCATTTGGTGTTGTGTGAAGCATTTGAGGCATCACCACTTGGGGTGCTAGGCTCACAAGGTTTCAAGGAACACAAGCAACAACAAGGTAAGTTATTCTATCTATACTTTATGTTAAAATTGTTCCCCATGTATGCTAGATAGGAATATAACCTTGGAATTCAACTTTGCATGACAAATTAGACAAACATAGATCCAAGGTTATTAGGGTTGCATGTACACTTAGGAAGTGTTAGAATGCTCAAAACCCATCAATATACTCATAACCTTATCATATAACTAACAAAACCCATACAAAGTTTTCACTATACTCCATTAGCATGTTCAATACTTGGGGACAGACCTACTGATTGCTATAACATAACAACATACTCAATACCCACGCATAGATCTACAAACACATATAGAGTCTTCAACATGACTAGACCGCCTCACTAGGCCTTCAGTCTATCTGGACCACTCTCAGAACCTTCAACATGTCTAGACCATTCTCCGAGCCTTCAGCCTGACTAGTATGCCCCACCAGCGTTTAGTCTAACTGGACTGCTCTAAACTATTGAGCATCTCCCTGGACCACCCCTCTTGGTGATATTTCCTATGTAGACTGTTCTCGCCCACTTGCGGTTCCGAACTCATGATCCATTCCGCTGACTCTAACCCCAGCCTAACTCTAGGCCTCATGTCGATTGTCCCTCTATCGGAAATCAGTGGTCTGTTCCCTGACCCCTATATCTACACATGCGCTAAATAGCCCACACACTTGTGTTGAATGCACTGTCAAACCCTGGTAGCTAATCTCAATGGCTGATGCTCCATCTGAGAATTTCCAATTCTCCCCCACTTAGAATCGACTAAGCCTTAACAATACATGAAAATTGGAGTATTCCCAATCCTTCTCACTTCCAAACGATCGATCCGATGACAACCACCTCTTTCTAACTAGCGCTCCATTACTAGCCAATCCTAATTGATCACACACTTCTAAGAACCACATGAACACTTCCTGAATCCCAGTGAAACCGACATTCACTAATGCTTGAATGAACCCACACTGAAGTCCTGGAGACCAGAAGACACATGCGTCAACTAATACCTCGGCGATGAGCTACTTCCCTTTGCGCTTTCGTCCGTCAATCACTAACGGTTGCAAAAACCACTGAATCCCGACAATGTTGAATAACCCTTCTGTGGTACTCTATCCGTAGAGCTGCCACATAATACCCCTTTTTCCAAAGGTGCTCCAAACAAGTCTCCCACTTTTGGGCTCTAGAAATCATTGCATTTAGGGTTCGCACCCTGACTCTCTCACATGCTCAAACATCCACAACTGAACTGCAGTAGCTAAAGCAACCTCTCTACAAACTACTCCCCAGACATAGTCTACAATCCCAAAAGTGCAATAGGTCACACAATCTCCTTACCGCCTGATACAAGAGATCCAAGGCAAACCGAACCTCACAAAACACTTAAACCACATCGACCCACCTGTGCTGAAATAATGTTGCCAATCCCTGAAACCAACTGACCCCGAGCTGGAATACAACCTGATCTTGGGGTCACAAGCATGCTCACTCCTTCGAGCTCGAAAAACTGAAAGGGCACGATCCTTTCCCTATAAAATGATAGTCCAAACCATCGATTAACCATGGAGGTCTTAATAGATCCGAACATCTCCGGCCACTATCCCCAGGCAATCTTGATCACCTCCTCCTAAATGATCTCACCGACACGATCCTCTGACAATACTGGCCTATCCTAGCTGCCAGTTTCCGATCCTAACCTGGATCCAGTCTCAAAACGTCTCGGTTAATACATACAATAATAGGGAACCAACTCTCAACTAAACCCTTGGGGTTGTGACTTCCTTGCTACGTGTATGGGTGCTGTGCTTTCAGTAGTACGAGCCCATACTACCTTCCACACCTACCCATATTTGTCTCAAGTATCACCACAACACCCTAACAATATACAAAAACACAGCGAGCGCTCAATCCTCACTCCTAGAGGAATGCTAAATATCTCATAACTGACCTACCGACCTCGCACAACCCACCCATCCACCAACTACCACACGACCCTCCATTGGTGCCAGTTAACTATTACATGAATACAATCACATACCACATGGATTAAAAAATCTTAGACTAAAAGAATTAATCCCACAACGGTTGGAATTATACGAGAGCTGTGCAGCAAGACCAAATCCTTTACCCTAAGACCATTTTACCCATGTAGCATGTGACTTGGAGTATTCATCCAATAGTTTATTTACACACGAAAGAGTCATACTGTAACAACCCAAAATACAACCCAAAATTTTTTGTTTAAATAATACTAAAACCATAACATCGAATACCATAAAGTAAAAACCATACGTCAATATCTCAAAACCATAATAAGGTGTCGTGATAAAAAAAAAACTGTATCAAACTGCGTCAAATCATATCTAAGAAAAATTAAACCAACTCCCAGGATAAAAATGAAGTTGTGGTGTGTGCGATGCCATCATCCCGAGCCCTTCCCTTTGCTTGCAGGAGTACCTGAAACCAAAACTAAAACTGTAAGCACGAAGCTTAGTGAGCTCCCCCAGACTACCACATACCATGCAGTCATATAAACACATATTGGGCCTTGCCCACTGCATCGGACCAAAGTCCGAAAACTGCATCGGACCGAAGTCCGGAACTAACCAGGGCCTTGCCCTCTGCATCAGACCGAAGTCCGGAAACTGCATCGGACCGAAGTTCGGAACTGACTAGGAGCTTGTCCCCTGCATTGGACCAAAGTCCAGAACTAACTGCATCGGACCGAAATCCAGAACTGACTGGGACCTTGTCCCTTGCATCGGACCAAAGTCCGAAACTAACTACATCATACCGAAATCTAGAACTAACTAGGACCTTGTCCCCTGCATCGGACCGAAGTCCGGAAACTGACTGAGCATAACATAGCATAACATAAACATATCAAGTACCATAAACACATATACTCCATACTGCATCAGACCGAAGTCCGGAACACATAACACAAAGAAATTCTTGAATCACAAAGACATCAAGCACACTGAACTACTGCATAGGACCAAAGTCTGGAACTACTGCTAACTAGACGGGCCATTATTGTGGCCGTAGACCCGTTCCTACTGGAAGGAAAACTCACCTCGAAAGTTGGCTGCTGAAAATCTACCCGGGAACTGTTTGCTGCTACTCCGGTCTCTCCCCGCTACAACTCCCATAAACACACTCAATCAACTACTGATAACTATACTGAGGGTAAAATGACTATTTTACCCCTGGTCAAAGTCAACTTCCAGTTGACCGGTACTCACCGAGTCAGGGCGTAGACTCGTCGAGTCCCTCCTTTACTAATTCTGACTTTAACTCACTATGCCCCTTTCCCACTCACTGATTCACTCTGAGCTCACAACTCGAAGGGAAAACGAGGACTCGCGACTCGAGTCATTGAGTCCGAAGAACAACTAGCCGAATCCAAACGCAGATTCCATGCAATCGAATTCTAATCCATTACATGGCCTTTAACTCGTAGATCTAAGCCCTTGGGACCATCTGAACATGTAAAGTTGCTGACTTTACGTGTAACTACGAAGGAATGAAGCCATTTCACTCAAACACTACTTTTCTCGGGAAAACTCATCTAACTCGCCGAGTTGTAGAACAACCCGTCGAGTCTAAGGCAATCTTCATCGGACTCGCCGAGTTGCTCATCCAACTCGTCGAGTCCAAGGCTATCTTCATACGACTCGCCGAGTCAAGCTTGTGACTCACCGAGTCCATTCAGTCCCTTATCCATATAGGCCTGATTTGAGCCACACAGCGGTTCTAAGTCACAGATCCTTCCTTCTAGGGCATGCTTATCACGTAAAGTTGCAAACTTTATGTGCATGCATGGCTTTAAAGGATTCAAATGCCAACCCTAAGTTCTTAATGGGGTTCCAAGCTTAAGAGGGACTTCAATCACGACCTTAACTGAAACTTTACACTTCTAGAATGCAATAAGAGTCCAGATCTGAAGTTTTCATCCAAGCGGAGTCTATATCTCAAGTTTTGAATATCAAAAGGCTCCAAAGAAGAAATAACAAGAATAAAGGAGGTTATAATGGAGGAATGCACAAGGTTATAACTTCATTACCTGAATGAAGAACAAATGTAAGCTAACTCCTGGATCTTCCTTCCCTTCAATGGACCTTCTTTCCTTTCCAAAGCTTCCAAGTTCTCACAAACACACTGAAACTCAACAATGGGGCTAGGGTTTACAGGTGGAATTTTCTGAGAGTGATAGAGGTGAGGTTGGGGGCACATAAGTGTGTTTAAATAGGGTGCAAACCCTTAAAATTAGGGCTCCATCCAGACAGGCGGACTCGCCAAATTCAGCATATGGACTCGTCGAGTAGCCAGCTCAAAATGCGTGATCGTCCCACCTCTACTCGATGAGTCGGGCTACAGACTCGTTGAGTACCCCTTCATAAATCAAAATACTTTATTTGAATTATATACCAGAAATGGGGCGTAACAACTCTCCCCTACTTATCTTAGACTTCGTCCTCGAAGTCTGCTGCTGCTGTTGAAATTAACTTTGGGTAATGCGCCCTCATCTCCCCCTCGGACTCCCACATCCACTCTGAACCCTTTTGGTGCTGCCACTGCACCTTTACTAGCTGAACCACATTGTTCCTTAAAGTCTTCATATTTCGATCTATGATCGCAACTGGTCTCTCGATATAATTTAGGCTGCTATCAACCTAAATATCCTCCAAGGGTACAACTAATGACTCATCGACCAAACACTTTCGCAATTGAGAAACGTGGAAAGTGTTGTGGATCTGGCTAAGCTCAGCCAAAAGATCCAACCGATAAGGAACTCGACCCACCCAGGCCAAAACCTTAAAAGGGCCAATAAACCTGGGACCCAGCTTGCCCCTCTTCCAAAACCTGATAACACCCTTCCAAGGTGATACCTTCAGGAGGACCATATCGCCCACCTAAAACTCTAAGTCCGAACACCTCCTGTCAGCATAACTCTTCTGCCTACTTTGCGCAGTTCGCAGTCTGCTATGAATCTGCTTGATCAACTCCGTGGTCTTGAGCACCACTTTAGTGCTCCCAATGACTCATTGAACGACCTCGCCCCAAAAAATCGGGGTCCTGCACTTCCTTCCGTATAGCATCTCGAAAGGAGGACGGTCAATGCTAGCGTGGTAACTGTTGTTATACGAAAATTCTGCTAGAGGAAGATACGTATCCCAACTACCCCTAAAGTCTAGAACACATGCTCGGAGCATGTTCTCAAGAGTTTGAATCGTCCTCTCGCTCTGCCCGTCCGTCTGAGGGTGGAAAGCGGTGCTAAAATGAAGACGACTCCCCATCTCGTCATGAAACCGCTTCCAAAATCTGGAAGTAAAACGGACGTTTCAGTCTGATACTACCGATACAGGCACTCCATGTCGTGCCACAACCTCTCGCACATAAATATGGGCTAGCCTCTCATTCGATATGCTCTCCTAGATCGGTATAAAATGAGCACTCTTCGTCAACCGATCCACAATGACCCAAATCGAATCCACTCCACGTGCGGTCTTTGGAAGCTTAGTGATAAAACCCATGGTGATATCCTCCCATTTCCACACTGGAATATCTAATGGTTGTATCTTTCCGTGGGGCCTCTAGTGCTCTGCCTTGACCTTCCTACAGGTCAGACATCTGTCCACATACCAAGCAACATCCCGCTTCATGTAGGGCCACCAATAATTAGGTCGAAGATCTCTATAAATCTTCGTCGCCCCTGGGTGGATGGAAAATTGAGACTTATGGGCCTCATCCATCAACACCTTCCATACTCCGCCCTAGTACGGTACCCAAACTCTCCCATGAAGGGTAAACAATCCCCGACTGTCATAATCAAAAGAAGCTACTTGGCCCACAATCCTTTGACACTTCTGCCTCTCCTCCTTGAGGCCCTCGACCTGTGCCTCCGTGATCCGCTCCAACAGCGGAGTAATCACTGTCATCCTCAAGCATATATCCCAGATCGGGGCCACTGCCGTCTTGCGGCTCAAAGCGTCGGCCATTACGTTGGCCTTTTCCGGGTGATAAAGGATTTCGCAATCGTAATCCTTCACCACATCTAACCACCGACGCTGCCTCATGTTAAGATTTGGATGGTCCATGAGGTATCTCAGACTCTTGTGATCTATGAAGATGGTAAAATAGACCCCATCGAGGTAGTGTCTCCAAACCTTGAGGGCAAACAACACTGCCCCCAACTCCAAATCGTGCATCAGATAGTTAGCCTCGTGAGGCTTCAACTATCTGGAGGCGTAAGCTATCACATGCCCCCGCTGCATCAACACTGCTCCTAAACCTGAGATCGAGGCATCACAGTAGACTACAAAATCATCCACTCCCTTTGGCAGGGTAAGAATCGGTGCCTCGCACAATCGCTGCCTAAGAGTCTCAAATGCTGTCATCTGCTCAGGCCCCCAACAAAACACCACCGACTTCTTGGTTAGTCGGGTAAGTGGAACTGCCATCTTGGAGAAATCTTAAATGAATCTCCTATAGTACCCTGCCAAACCTAGGAAGCTCTGAATCTCTGATGAAGACTTCGGGACCTCCCACTGCATCACAACCTCTATCTTGGCCGGATCTACCAGTATACCCTTCTGGTTAATGAGGTGCTCAAGGAAATGCACCTCGCGCAACCAGAACTCGCACTTGGAGAACTTAGCGAAAAGTTTTTCCCTCCTCATGACCTCTAGCACCTCCCTCAGGTGCTCCTCGTGCTGCTCTTGAGTCTTGGAATAAACCAAGATGTCATCGATGAATGCAATCACACACCGATCCAACATTGGCCTGCACACGCGGTTTATGAGGTCCATGAACGCAACTAGAGCGTTGGTGACCCCAAACGACATCACCACAAACTCATAATGACCATAACGGGTCCTAAAAGCTGTTTTTTGAACATCTTCACCCCTGACTCGCATCTGATGATAACCGGAGCGTAGATCAATCTTGGAAAACCAAGATGCTCCCTGAAGCTGATCGAACAAGTCATCTATCCTCGGGAGTGGATAACGGTTCTTCACCGTTACCTTGTTCAACTCTCGGTAGTCTATACACATACGGTGCGACCCATCCATCTGCTTCACAAACACGATCGGGGCTCCCCATGGCGAACTACTCGGTCTAATGAAACCCTTGTCTAGCAGCTCCTGCAGCTGCGTAGAAAACTCCTGCATCTCTGGAGGAGCCAACCGATATAGTGCCTTGGCTATCGGAGCCGCACCAGGAACCAGGTCAATCCTGAACTCAACCTGTCTCTCCGGAGGTATCCCAGGAAATTCCTCTGGGAACACGTCCGAGTACTCTCGTACCACTGCTACATCATCTACTGTCAACGTACCCTTATCCCGGGTATCCATCACATATGCGACATAAGCTGCGTAACCCTGCTAGAAGTAGCGCCTCACTCTTGCTGCTGAACAAAGAATTGGTTCGCGATGTGGCCTCTCGCCCTGAATCACTAACTCTCCCCTACTGGGAGTGCGAACCCTCACTAGCTGCAACTTGCAATCAATCACCACCTCATTGGGGCTCAACCAATCCATTCCTACTATGACCTTGTTCCCTCGCAAAGGAATAGGGACCAGGTCCACCAAAAACTGCTCATCGAGTAACTGCATCGAACATACCTTATGCACCCTCGCGACCCTGACGGTCCTATCATCAGCTATCTCCGCCTCGAGTGGACAATCCAGCTCCCCAGGAGCCCTGCTAAACCTCTTGCTAAGCGTAAGGGAGACAAACAATCGGGTAGCCCCCGAATCAAACAAAACTATAGCTTAAATTCCGTTCACTAAGAACGACCCGATACACAAACATATAACCTTAGAAACAATTAATTATAAATGCAAAGATAAAAAGGAAAATACGTACCCATCACCACGTCAGGAGTTGCTCGTGCCTCCTCTGCTGTCGTCTGAAAAGCTCTACTCTTCGCCACTGACGCCTTGGCCCGGCCCTGACGACCGTCCGTAATCCTCAATGTAGCAGGGGCAGGTGCTGACACCTACCCTGCTCCTGCTAAGCTCGGGAACTGGGACTTTTTATGTCCCTCTGATTGCAATGGAAGCAAATCAGATTTGATGCTGTGGTGGCGGTGGTAGAAGCTGTGCAATCTCTGCTCATATGCCCAGCCCGACCGCACTTGTAGCAGCCGGAACTCCCTGCCTTGCATGCCCCATCGTGCAATCTCCCACATCTGCCACACCAACTGTGGCTCTGCTGACCTCTGGACCTATGCTCTGAAACATTGGGCTTCTTGCCCGAACTCTCTGTACCCGAAGCTGCCTTCGACTTCCTTTTCTTCTCCATATCAAGATTAATCTCTCTCTCTCTCTCTCAAGCCCTCGCAATCATATCATCCAACGTATTGCAGTTGGATCGACTCACAAACTGGCGGATATCACTCTGCAACATCTCATGATAACGGACCTTCTTCATTTCCTCGTTAGTTCGTACTGAGGAACAAGAAGATCCCTCTCCCTAAACTTGGCGGTAATCTCCGCCACTGTCTCTGTAGTCTAAGTAAGGTCCTGGAACTCTCTGGGTAACTATTGCAACTCACTAACTAGTGCGAACTCGACCCTGGTGGTAAAATTAGCCCAAGTCATAGTATCAAGTGCTGAGTCATCCCCAATACCGTGCCCAACCTCCTCCCACCAGTCACGTGCCCTGTCCTTTAGTAGACAGGATGCTAATCTGACCTTATCCCCCTCGGGACATCTGCTAGTGTGGAACGCATTGGCAACATCTGCCAACCACTTAGTACTCGCAATAGGTTCCCGCGCCCCATGGTAGTCTGGGGCTCCACAAGCCCGGAACTCCCTGTAGTTGAGTGTGCGTGACCCCATCATGGCCGCCATCTCAGCACGAAATGTGCCCAACTTCTCATCCATCAACTCCAAGATACCCTCCTTGATCGAACCGAAGATCACAGGAGTCTTCTCAAGTATGATACGGGTAACCTCCAAAGTGAAAAACTCCATAGTCTTCTCATCCAACTACTCGGCCCCCGAGCCTGACCTTGATCCTTCCCCGACACCTGAGATGCCGACTGCTGGCCTAGGGCGCAAAACCACCATTCTGAAACAAATCATGATAAATGTCAAAAACACTGATATATCTCGAGGGATCGCTATTACTACAGGTTTCCTGGTCTCGCCTTGGCTTTCCTTGATTCAAGTGCGGATCCTCTGCTTCCAGTAGTATGGGCCCCTACTACCTTCCACATCTATCCGCACTTTCCTTAAGAACCGCCTCGACTCCGCCAAGTTACTAGTACTGCTACTGATCTTTGCTACTCTCATCCTAGGCTTGCCCTAGGGGAAATCTCTGAATCAACAAAAACTAGTCCTCAGCTGGTGAAGGCCTCCTCGTAATGCCAATTAGTAATCACCTGAATACCATCACATATGACGAGGCTTAGATAATCCTTCGAGTACAAGACTCATCCCCACAACGGTTGGACTCAAACAAGAGCTACGCAGTGGGGCCAAATCCAACACTCTGAGATTATTCAACCCTGATCTCATGTGATGTGTCGTATTCACCTAATAACTAACTCCTATCACTCGGAGTCCCACGAAGCACAAAGAAAACAACATTCGGATACAGGAACTAATCAAGCAACTCTATTCTCATAACAAGAACTGTACTAGCATACAATGCTAAGCTCGTACTATTAGGCATAATCTAAATAGGCTATCATACTACTGTCTACTCAATACTAGCATGCAGTCCTCATAAAGCTGAAACACATATAGCAGACACATAAGGCATCCTCCTAGATCCTTAGTCCAATTGTAGCATGCTATTCTACTGAAACTAAAACTGAAAATCATAACATAAACTTGTATAAGTAATTTGGGAGTACTTACTTGAGCTCGGTTGATCGTATGCACCACACCCTTTTTCACATTTTCAAAACTCTTTTCTTTTCAATCTCTTTCTCAAAATTCTTTTGAAAATATTTTTCTTACAAAAATCTTTTTGATATCTCCTTAGTTTGAGTTCAATCACACCCGTAAGTGTGCCTGAATCCCTCAAACCAAGGCTCCGATACCAACTTGCAACAACCCAATATATGACCCAAAAATTTTTGTTTAAATAATACTAAAACCATAATATCGAATACCATAAAGTAAAAACCATACGTCAATATCTCAAAACCATAATAAGGTGTCGTGATAAAATAACTGTATCAAACTGCGTCAAATCATATCTAAGAAAAACTAAACCAACTCCCAGGATAAAACTGAATCTGTGGTGTGTGCGATGCCATCATCCCGAGCCCTTCCCTTTGCTTGTGGAAGTACCTGAAACCAAAACTGAAACTGCAAGCAAGAAGCTTAGTGAGCTCCCCCAGACTACCACATACCATACGGTCATATAAACACATATTGGGACTTGCCCACTGCATCGGACCAAAGTCCGGACACTGCATCGGACCGAAGTCCGGAACTAAACAGGGACTTGCCCTCTACATCGGACCGAAGTCCGGAAAATGCATCGGACCAAAGTCCGGAACTAACTGGGACCTTGTCCCGTGCATCAAACCAAAGTTTGGAACTAACTGCATCAGACCAAAATCCGAAACAGACTAGGACCTTGTCCTCTGCATCGGACCAAAGTCCGGAACTAACTGCACCAGACCAAAATCCAATATGACTAGGACCTTGTCCCCTGCATCGGGCCGAAGTCCAAAAACTGACTGAGCATAACTTAGCATAGCATAAACATATCAAGTAGCATAAACACATATACTGCATACTGCATCGGACCGAAGTCCGGAACACATAACACAAATTAATGCTTGAATCATAAAGATATCAAGCACACTGAACTACTGCATCGGACCAAATTCCAGAACTACTGCTAACTAGATGGGCCGACATTGTGGCCGTAGACCCGTTCCTATTGGAAGGAAAACTCACCTCGAAAGCTGGCTGCTGAAACTCTATCCGGGAATTGTCTGCTGCTGCTCCGGTCTCTCCCAGCTACAACTCCCATAAACACACTCAATCAACTACTGATAACTATACTGAGGGTAAAATGACTATTTTACCCCTGTTCAAAGTCAACTTCCAGTTGACCGGTACTCGCCGAGTCAGGGCGCAGTGTCACACCCCGAAAACCGAAGGCAGAAGCATTTCCGGGGCGGACTCCTCGTTGAGTATCAAATCCAATGCACATAGTAAGCAAAGTAAACAACCATTACATTACGTATAGAAATTTACATTTGTTGAAAAGTAGAGTTGTACAGTGTTATACATATGTATATATGAACAAAAGTAAGACGTGACATCAACGTCCTCCGTCTTCACCAAAAGATTCATCGGGTACCTGTCTAATGCGGACCTGAGAATACAAGCATTTTAAAAATCAGCATAAAGCTGGTGAGTTCATAAGCGGTTTTGTTTATGAAAATGTACGAGTTTTGCTTTTGGTTTCTGAAAATGTTACGACCCAAGAAAATCCTATATTTTCTTATATGTAAAGTTTATTTATCTGTTATGTTACACGATTCTGGTTATGTTCAACTGTTATCCCATGAAAATCCCATATTTTCCTAATGTGAAAGATGTATAGTGAAAACCTGGTTATCCTTGTAAAGTGTATGTTAGTTCACAAATCGAAAATGTAATGTAAAAGATGTACACTGAAAATGTATTAGTTTTAACACGTATATAAAACTAATAATTACAAAGTAAACTAGTTACTAAACCCATTATTACTAAAAATTAAATCTATGTTATCTAAATTGCGAGTTCCATAACCATACTATAGACTATTTATGG
This sequence comes from Lactuca saligna, assembly GCF_052625555.1. Lineage (NCBI taxonomy): Eukaryota > Viridiplantae > Streptophyta > Magnoliopsida > Asterales > Asteraceae > Lactuca > Lactuca saligna. Next base: position 147,738,298 of record NC_136422.1, read on the forward strand.
CAATAAGTAGTCCATCTTACTTTATGACTTTTGTCACCCTTGAACCTTTCGGTTCGGCTGTAGCTAGCAGCCAGGTGCGGGGTAGACAGCCCCGTATAGATCTATACACTCAAGTCATGCTCCCTATCTAAGAGATTCTGGTTACGGGGGCGGTTCTCCACTCGCGTATCTCTGTGGAGTGTTCACCGAGGATGTGTCTCCAATTTATAAGAATAACAAATTTACTAGTAATAATACTAAAAGATCAAATGACTATCCTCCACTCGTGTATCTCTGTGGAGTGTTATCGAGGACAAAAAAAATTTCTAACTTCAAATGTTATGCTTTTAACTGATATAATGTGGGCAACCATTTGTGAAAATATAAATACAACAATTTATACTATTTTTCACCAATAATATGATAATGTATTCTGTAGGTTCAAATGGTTGCTTGTTACGACTGTTAGTGTTAGAAGCATGTGTAATATGAAACACAACATATATAAAACAAGTTTTGAGTACAAGTATTACTTGTACTTTGCTTGTATTCCCCCATGAAAACAGTGAAAAAATTGAAAAAGGGTAGGGGTATGAACTCACCAGATGAGAAAACGTGACGGTTTGGATGCTATGTGTCGATTTGGGGCTTGATAACGTGCGAGGTTCCTATGTAGTATGAAATGGTATACAAATGTATCTAATTAGACTTTGAATCACTAATTAGATATGATTACACACTCCAAGACGCGAAAACACTTCAAATCAAGTGTTTGAAGTGACCCGGGTGACATCTACGGACGTATATGGCTTGGATAATGAGTTTGGACTTCAAGAGTAAAATCCTTAGGGATTTTACGGCCCTAAGACCATGACGACATGAGTTCACGGCCGTGAACTCATGTATGTGGGATATTATGGTGCCAAATGGTCAATTAACACATGGGAATGGTTGCTATGATTAAATTCAAGGCATAGGAATGAGTTTTACCACAAAAGGAACCATCAAAGGGAGTTTACGGCCCTAAAGTAGGATTTTACAGCCCTAAACTAGGAGTTTACGACTGTAAGCTCCTATACCCTCTTATATTGATGATTTGGTGGCTTTAGATTAATCACATGTGATTCAAACCAATTTTACAAGCCTTAGAGTTTATGGCCCAGGAACCCTTTATAGGGGAGTTTATGGCTGTGAACACTCCAAGGGGTTGTTTTCATCAAGTTTAAGGCCCCTAAATCGATTGTTGTTGATTCTAGAATTTATTCCAAGGCCATTGGTGTGTTCAAGTGGCTTTTAAACAATCAATTTTGAGTTTACTCTCCATGAGGATGAGTTTACGGCCCAAGCATATTCTTGGGCAGTAAACTCATGTTTACTCCTCAAAAATGATGATTAGGTTGTTCTAAGTCCGAATTGGTTAGCCATAAAGTCATATCTAAGTCCCAAAATTGGTTTGGAGGGGTTTTAAGGCACAAAAACCATTTAAATGTGTGTTTATGGCCCAAGCATGCTCCAGGGATGTAAATACATGAAAATGGTCATGATTGATTGTTTGAACTCGGATTTGAAGGCTAAAGGTGTTAAACTATGAGTTAGGGAAGTTACCTTGATGAATTTGAGCCTTAATTTGATGTTTTTGGACCTAATTCTTTGGTTTGAGGAGAGAGGTTAGAGAGAGTAGTGAGAGAGAGCAAAAGCTTCAAATGGAAGGTTAATCCTATTTAAATAGGTTCTAGGTTTTGCACAGGGTGGAATTCTACCCGATACCGGCGTTATACGATGCTTTTGGTCGCACCCGATTAAGTTACCGTAACCCGATATGGTCGATTCTAAAATGTTTCCGATTACTAATATGGAGTGTTAATATGAGTCCTAAACATGTTTAGACACCCATTAAGTCATAATAGAAGTCCCACATTTATGACTTAATTTATTGACGAAACGGAAATGGAATTGAAAACGACGAATATATTAACGAAAAGGATTTACAATTGATGGAACGAACTTCGGGTTGTCACATTATCCCCCGTTAGAGGGAATTTTGTCCCGAAATTCAGAATTAAGATACAATTCATGGATCTAGGAAGAGATGTGGATACTTCTATTTCATCGAGTCTTCACGCTCCCAAGTGAACTCCGGTCCCCGCTTGGCATTCCAACGAACCTTCACTATTGGGATGCGACTTTGTTTCGTGCGTTTGGTCTCTCGATCCATGATTTCGATTGGTTCTTCCACGAAGTTCAAGTTTTCATTGATCTCGATCTCGTCCAGAGGGATCACGAGGGTTTCATCGGATAAACAGTTTTTCAGGTTCGAGACGTGAAAGACAGGGTGGATGTTGCTAAGCTCGTGAGGTAATCGGAGTTTATAGTCTACCGGACCGATCCTGGCGAGGATCTCGAAGGGTCCAATGTACCTCGGATTAAGTTTCCCATGCTTTCCAAAGCGTACCATGTCTTTCCAAGGCGAGACCTTTAACATGACACGGTCTCCAAGCTGGAACTCCAAAGGTTTCCGTCGTACGTCAGCGTAACGCTTTTGGCGATCTCGTGAAGCTTTCAATCTTTCCTGGATTTGGATGATCTCTTCGTGGTTTCACGGACGATTTCAGGACCAGTGAGAGCATTTTCGGGGAATCGACTCTTGGCTAGCTGCGTGTCCCCTATCTCGGCCCATCACATAGGGGATCTGCACTTGCGACCGTAGAGGGCTTCAAACGGAGCAGCCTTGATGCTGGTATGGTAACTGTTGTTGTACGAGAATCTGATCAATGGAAAATTTGTGTCCCACGACTTGCCGAAATCGATGACACATGCCCTAAGCATGTCTTCTAGGGTTTGGATAGTTCTCTCACTCTGACCGTCGGTCTGAGGATGATAAGCCGTGCTCATGTGTAGGTTAGTTCCAAGAGCCTTCTAAAGAGACTGCCAAAATCTGGAGGTAAACCTGCTATCTTGATCAGAGATAATGGACACAGGTACACCGTGCAGTCGAACTACCTCTTGGATGTAGATCCGTGCGAGTCTTTCCATCTTGAACCATTCTCTAATTGGAATGAAGTGAGCTTTGATCAAAGGATCGAAAATTACCCAAATGGTATCGTACCCACTCGGACACTTGGTTAACTTGGTGATGAAATCCATGGTAATCATCTCCCATTTCCATTCAGGTATCTTGGGTTGTTGGAGCAGACTCGAGGGTTTCTGGTACTCAACTTTCACCTTGGCGCAAGTCAAGCACTTGCCCACGAATGTAGCAATCTCAGCTTTCATGTTCGGCCACCAGTATTGTTTCTTGAGATCTAGGTACATCTTGTCCGAACCTGGGTGAACATAGTATCTGGTCTTGTGTGCTTCCTCCATGAAAATCTCCCTGAATCCTCCGGATTTTGGAATCCAGATTCGGTCCATGAAACAGTAGACTCCGTCACCTCTGATCCCAAGTTTCTTATCCATTTCCCTCAAGGCTCCGCTTGATTTGTTCTCGGGTTTGAGGGCTTCTATCTTGGCGTCTCGGATTTGCATGGATAAACGGGAATGGATAGTCATTGTCAGTGTCCTCACTTTACGGCTTGAACTTTCCTTTCGGCTAAGGGCATCAGCTACCACATTGGCCTTGCCGGGATGGTAGCGAATCTTGCACTCATAATCGCTAAGTAGTTCTACCCATCGCCGCTACCTCATGCTTAGGTCTTTCTGATTGAGGATGTGCCGTAGGCTTTTCTGATCAGTGAAGATTGTACACTTGGTTCCGTAGAGATAATGTCTCCAAATCTTCAGTGCAAAGACTACGGCTCCTAATTCCAAGTCATGTGTGGTGTAGTTGATCTCGTGTGCTTTTAGCTGTCTTGAGGCATAAGCAATCACTTTTCCTCTTTGCATAAGCACACAGTCTAAGCCCTGATTAGACGCATCACAATAAACAACGGAGTCTTCTGTCCCTTCGGGTAGGGATAGAACAAGTGCACTGCACAAGGCTTGGTTTAACGTCTGGAACATTTTTTCTTGTTTTTCACTCCAACAAAAGGGTACGCCTTTCTGTGTTAGAGTGGTTAGGGGCTTGGCGATTTTGGAAAAGTTCTGGATGAATCTTCGATTATAGCCGGCGAGACCCAAGAATTGACGGATTTCTGTGGGTGGCTTTGGTGCCGACCAATTATCTATCTCTTTAATCTTGGAAGGATCCACATGAATTCCCTCCTCGCTTACCACGTGACCGAGGAAAGTAACCTTCCGGATCCATAATTCACACTTGAAAAATTTCACATACAGCTTCTCGGATCTAAGGGTTTCCAATACTAACCTCAAGTGTTGCTTGTGGTCTTCTTCGCTCCTGGAGTAGACAAGGATGTCATCAATGAACACAATGACGAATTTGTCTAAGAAAGGACAACACACCCGGTTCATCAGGTCCATGAATACTGCCGGTGCATTGGTTAGACTGAAGGGCATCACTACGAACTCATAGTGTCCATACCGAGTCCTGAAAGCTGTTTTGGAAACATCACTCTCAAGAACTTGTAACTGATGGTACCCTGACCGAAGTTTTATCTTTGAGAAGTAGCTGGCTCCCTGAAGTTGATCGAAGAGGTCATCTATTCGCAGAAGGGGATATTGGTTCTTGACGGTCAACTTGTTCAGCTCAAGGTAGTCGATACACATTCGGAAGGATCCATCTTTCTTCTTTACAAATAAAATCGGAGCTCCCCAGGGTGAGGAACTCGGTCTGATGAACCCTTTACTGAGTAACTCGTTGAGCTGGCTGGATAACTCCTGCATTTCTGCTGGAGCTAGGCGATATGGAGACTTGACTATGGGGGTAGCTCTAGGAATTAGGTTAATGCGAAATCCGACCTGACGTTCGGGAGGAATTCCTGGAAGCTCTTCTGGAAAGACATCAGGAAAGTTACAGACTTCGGGGATGCTCGCGAGGTCTTTAATTTCCTTTTTCTCATTAATGATGTGGGCTTGGAATGCTTGGCACTCCTTTCGTAAGAGTTTCTAAGCTTTGATGCAGGAAATGATGCGAAGGTTGGAGATGAGTTTATCGCCATAGATTATGAGAGTTTGTCCCGAAGGAAGGTTGAGACGAATGGATTTTTCGTAGCAAAGGATATCAGCATGATTGGGACTCAACCAATCCATGCCAATGATAACATCAGATCTCTTAATGGAAACTGGCATAAGGTCGATGGGAAATGAATGATCGTTCAGGGTAAGGGTACAACCTATGAATACATCGTTAGCGCTTTCTTTCTCACCGTTATCCATCTCGACGATAAAACGTTTCGGTTAATGGTTGGGGGTTAGGTTTTAGATTATGTTTGAACGAACGACTAACAAAACTTCTTTCAGCACCCGAATCGAAAAGAATACTAGCATAAGAGTTGTTGAGAAGGAACGTACCTGAAACAACAGTGGGATCGGCGACTGCCTCCTCCCATCCCATGGCTAGGACTCTCGCGGTGTTATCAGCTGTCGCCTTCGTGGGGAAGTTCCTCTTGAAATGCCCAACTTCTCCACAATTGTAGCAGGTTTAACCAACACCTGCTCTAGAAGATTGGTTTGTGGATTGGGCTGGTGCCTTATAGAACCGGACCGTGTGCCCCTTTTTACCACAGTTGGTGCATGATAGCTCACAGTAGGGTCTGGGGTTATGGTGGTACTTGCACTTTTCACACATAGGAAGGTTACCAACATATCTACTAGTAGGGGTCTGAGCTGTAGATCCGACAACAGAAGCAGCAGCAACGGGGGTAGTAGCAGCATGGACTGCTACTGTCTGCTGTTTCTTTGAGGATCCTTGGGAGGGTTGGCCTTTCTTCTTCTTCCAGAACTTCCTCTTTTCATCACTAGTCTTGGTCGGTTCAGGGCTGACGGTTGTTCCCTCAACTTCATCACTGTGATCAATCAGGATCTGAGCTAAACTTTTGGCACTATCATATGTATCCGACCTTGCAGATAAGACGTTTCCTTTGGTCGGTTGGGTCAGACCCCAAATAAATCTCTCTATTTTCTTACTCTCCGGGGTAACCATTCCCGGGCAGAGCAGTGCCAGATCATCAAACCTCGAGGTGTATGCTGCAATATCGGAACCCTTCATCTTCAGGTTCCAGAGCTCGTGCTCCAACTTCTGTATTTCGCCCCGAGGGTAATACTCAGCTAGAAGGAGTTCTTTCATGGTTTCCTAACCCATAGCATTGGTTACAGGTAGGGTCAGGGATTTGACTTGGCTGTTCCACCAAGTCAGGGCTCTGTCGTTGAAGGTACAGGCTGCGAACTTTACTTTATCGGACTCGGAACAAGCACAGATTTCAAAGATGGATTCGATTTTTCCGAACCATAGAGTGAGGGAAATGATACCTCCAGTGCCATCAAAGGAAGTGGGTTTTGCACACATGAAATCTTTATAAGAACCCCCTTTTCGGTGTCCTTGACTATCTTCTAGGTTTTGGGGCTGGGAACCACCTTCTGAACTACTAGGGTTCCTTTGTGACATGGCTGCGGTCACTGTGGCAGTAAAGACTGTTTGAAGTGTTACGAGACCAATCTGAGGAGGAGGTGGTGGTGGAGGGTTGTTGGTCTTTGAGCTGGGTCTCTTTCTTGGAGGCATCTTGATCTAATAAGATCAGGAAAGAGAGGGTGATAAGTCCTCCAAATTGAATAGAGAGATATGACAGATATATATTCCGAATAAGCGATAAAAGCAGGAAAGAGTTATCAAAATAGATAATTTATCGCTAAGGAATAATCAGGGAACATCGCGTGAATGAGGATTTCTACAAAGGATTGGCTCGAGAAATACTCCCATAGTATTTCGTGATTCGCTATGACCATGGTTTGATGTTTCGGATATTAGGGTAAGTTTTAGGCATGCTGAACACCACAGTCACTCCCAAGCACATGTTTTTCGTGTCTCAAATGAATATATTTGGCCAGGCTATATTGATCCTAGACACGACTACATAACTACCCAGGTTTAACTGCAACATACAACACCCATTTACTTATGTTTTGTTCTACTTGTAGTTACGGATCTCGACGGTTAGGTATACTTATATACTTTTGAAAATACTAATACTTTGAAGGATACTTTTAGTTTAGAGCACTTAGGCCCTTAGTGTTTATAGTTTTATACCATGTAAGGTTTGGTATACTTCATTCACTATAAACAAGGGCTTTGATACCAATCTGTCACACCCCGAAAATCGAAGGCGGAAACATTTCCGGGGCGGACTCCTCGTTGAGTGTCAAATCCAATGCACATAGTAAGCAAAGTAAACAACCATTACATTACATACAGAAATTTACATTTGTTCAAAAGTAGAGTTGTACAGTGTTATACATATGTATATATGAACAAAAGTAAGACGTGACTTCAACGTGTTCCGTCTTCGCCAAAAGATTCATCGGGTACCTGTCTAATGCGGACCTGAGAATAAAAGCATTTTCAAAATCAGCATAAAGCTGGTGAGTTCATAAGCGGTTTTGTTTCTGAAAATGTACGAGTTTCCTTTTGGTTTCTGAAAATGTTATGACCCAAGAAAATCCCATATTTTCTTATATGTAAAGTTTAGTTATCTGTTATGTTATACGATTCTGGTTATGTTCAACTGTTATCCCAAGAAAATCCTTTATTTCCCTAATGTGAAAGATGTATACTGAAAACCTGGTTATCCTTGTAAAGTGTATGTTAGTTCACCAATCCAAAATGTAATGTAAAAGATGTACACTGGAAATGTATTAGTTTTAACACGTATATAAAACTAATAATTACAAAGTAAACTAGTTACTATACGCATTATTACTAAAAGGTAAATCTCTGTTATCCAAATTGCGAGTTCCATAACCATACTATAGACTAATTATGGCAATAAGTAGTACATCTTACTTTATGAATTTCATCACCCTTGAACCTTTCGGTTCGGCTGTAGCTAGCAGCCAGGTGCGGGGTAGTCAGTCCCGTATAGATCTATACACTCAAGTCACGCTCCCTATCTAAGAGATTTTGGTTACGAGGCTAGTCCTCCACTCGCGTATCTCTGTGGAGTGTTCACCGAGGATGTGTCTCCAATTTATAGGAATAACAAATTTACTAGTAATAATACTGAAAGATCAAATGACTATCCTCCACTCGCGTATCTCTGTGGAGTGTTACCAAGGACAAAACAATGTTCTAAGTTCAAATGTTATGCTTTTAACTGATATAATGTGGGAAAACATATGTGAAAATATAAATACAACAATTTATATTGTTTTTCACAAATAATATGATAATGTATTATGTAGGTTCAAATGGTTGCTTGTTACGACCGTCAGTGTTAAAAGTGTTGGATATAGTGTCTAAGTCCATAACTTTATTTGGTATGAACTTGACCCGACCCGGCATGGTCCATTTGGGTTGCATGGCATTGCAATACTTTGATAGACTAAATGAGAGAATAAGGTACTTATGGTTATTAATATATTATAAGTTCTAATATATTAATAATAGTATTATTTAATTAGTATTTGATCGAGTATTAATCTAGTATTAATTTGGTGATCAAAGTGAGACTAATTAAATATATAAGGGTTGATTATAACAATCATCAATTCTTTTATGGTGGATTAATGATCCATGGTTTATGGGTTATGGATGTAACCATTTGGAGCTCCATGGATAGTCCATGGGAGTTACAAACCCATGGGTCATGAGAAATGAAGAGTCATGATAATTATAGGTCTTCTTAATGAAACCCTAATTGTGACACCACTATAAAAGGAACCCTTTGGCTAATGAAATTGGTGCTAGTAAGGTTACTAGAGAGGGAATAACCGATTTTGAGTGCTAGAAGTATTTTCTCAAGTTATTCCAAGTTTTGTGGTGTTGTGTGAAGCATTTGAGGCACAACATTTGGGGTGCTAGGCTCACAAAGTCTTGAAGGAATCCAAGCAACAACAAGGTATGTATTTCTACTAGTTCTTTATGTTTTATGTAATCCCCATGCCATGCTAGTTAGGAAATAACGTTGAAAAAGAAATTTGCATGTGTATAGAGAAAACATAGATTCAAGGTTATTAGGGTTGCATGTACACTTAGGAAGTGTTAGAATGCTCAAAACCCATCAGTGGTATCAGAGACTAGGATTGTTTTCTGTATACTTGATGCAAAACTGCTTGAAAAACGAAAATTCTGCATTCTGACGACTGTACTCGCCGAGTCCATGGAGAGGACTCGTCGAGTCCATGAACAAATTCATCCTACTCGCCGAGTAGGATCGAGCTGGGCAGATTTTTCGAGTTTTTGTTGCTGGAAATGGATTAGAATCATTATCCCAATCTGTTTTGGACTTGTAAAATTTTATTTTCAAAATGATAATGATTATGTTAATCCATTTTACATGACTTTTAACAATTTCAAAGTATTATATATGTTTATATGATTTCTTGAAATTGCTTGACATGAATTTGTGTTCTTATGAGTTTTTAGAAGATCATAGGAATTATGTGTAACCACCATGTGTGTTTAATTCTTGGTCTTAATTGTATTAATGGTGTCCATGACTTGTCCTCAAGTTATGGATAACCAAAGGTCACTTCTTTAATTTGTGTTTAAAGAACAAAATAGGTTTCATAAAATGAAGAGTCTTCATTTTTATGAACCAATAAAAACTCATAAGTTACAAAATTGAAGAGACTTGGAATAGTTTCAATTCTTGCCCTCAAGTTTTGGAATTTGAAAAGTCTTACACTTTAATTCCAAATTAAACCTTAGATTTTTTAAAAGGTTTAAAAGTCAACCCTTATACTATTATTATAATTTTATTATATAGATATGTATAAGAATATGTCATTCTTACCATTAGTATGCCTCATTCACAAAACCGGTATATAAGGGGGGTATAAGGTTGTTGCCTATAAAATGGTGACTTAATGGGTGTCCACTCTCACCCACTGCTTCCTTGATCGGTGGAGGGTCGTTAGCCAAACGGGTAGGATACGACTTTAAATTCTCATTAAAAGTATAATGAATTATAAATTAACTATACATTATAAATTCCCAATCTTAGTTACTTTAGGAAAATGTGAAATTGGTGCTAGCCCATAAAATTACACTTTGTACCTTACCAAGTCGTTAGTGGAGCGTGTGTGGTTAACCGGCACACTAACATGGACTAGTAAGAGTGGTAAAGGGTAACTTGACTTTATTATAGATCGGTGGAGCGTGTGTGGTTAACCGGCACATCGATTAGGTAATATTGTTAAGGGTACCAAGTAAATTTGTATGGTTATTCACACATTGTTTGTGATCCTCGGCATCCCAGTCACAAACTTGAGAGGGCACATTCGAGATTCAAACATGCCATTGAAAAGTTCAATGTATCTCAAAAGATCTAGGAGTTTCAAAAACCAATAAAACCTAATAATAAAATATTTCGTTCTTACGGTGGAAATTGGTAAATCGTCATTTACCTACCTTCAAATATATTATAGTGTGGATTACGGCATCCCTCTTCCACCTATAAATAGTTTGTTGGATCCTAACCTTAATATCTCATTTGGGTGACTTATTAAGGACTCTTAATCTAATGAAACTTATCTTCCTTCTATTCCAGATGTCTTCCAATAACGTTGTTGGCTCAAACCCTACAGGCTCCTTTTCCCTAATGAACTTGTGTGGTAAGGCTATCTTTGATGGATCCAACTTCAATGAGTGGATCAGAAACATCAGGATGATTACCCGCTATGAGGACAAAGAATATGTCCTTGATAGGGAGCTTAAGGTTGTTAATGAAGCCATTGCTACTCCAGAAGAGCTTGCGGAGTTCATTGCACATGAGAAGGATGCCACCAAGGTATCCTGCATCATGATGGCCACAATGACTCCGGAACTCCAAAAATCTTATGAAGATTTCTACCCCTATGAGATGCACCTAGATCTGATGGAAAGGTACCATCAGAGCACGCGTCAAGAGAGGTATGAAATCATTTCCACCATGATAACCGTAAGGATGAAGGATGGTGAACCCATCACCGGTCACTTGCAGAAGATGCAGAGGTTCGTTGACCAGTTGCTAAAGCTCAATGTTGACTTCCCTGAGGAATTGGCGATTGACATCATTCTCCATTCCTTACCTTCAAGTTATGATCAGTTTCGTATGACTTATCATATGAATAAGGATGAAGTCACACTTAGAAAACTTCAAGGACTCTTAAGGACAGCTGAAAATGGCCTTAAGGGTAAAGCGGTTGCTACTTCTACTCCTTTAACAACCCCTGTTCTTGCAATTGGCAAGGGAAGAGTAAGAAGAGGAAAAGCCCTTCAAAGGGTACCAAGGGTAAGAATCTTGATGGTTCCTCTTCAAGTGGGACAAAGAAAGGTCCCATTACTCCTTCTTCGAACCCAAAGGAAGCACGGTGCTTCTATTGCCAAGATAAGGGACACTTCAAGCGAAGCTGCACCAAATATCTGCAAGATGTAAAGGATGGGAAGGTTAAACCCACCCATGTAGGTATTTACACAATATTGTCTAACAACTCATCTAATGCCAATTCTTGGGTGCTTGATATAGGGTGTGGTATTCACATTTGTACTGATTTGCAGGCACTAAGAAGAAGTGAGCAAGTGGAGCATGGGAAGATAAACTTAGTCATGGGCAACAAGAAAGCATCACCTGTTACCAAGATAGGAGTTTATTCTTTATTGCTTAATAATGGGTTAATGATAGATTTGAATAAGTGTTGTTACTCGCCTGAAATGACGAGAAATATTATTTCCTTTCATGGCTTGTACAAACAAGGTTTTACATATTCATTTGATAATAAAAATGGTGCTATTAATGTTTATTACAATGATGTATTTTACTTTAAAGCAATACCTTGTGATGGTGTATATGAAGCCGTGAATGTTGTAGACAATCTAGGAAATAATGTGTTGTATATTGATTCTTCTGATAGCTTGGATAAAGCATCTTTGTGGCATTGTCGTCTTGGACATGTTAGCAAGAAGCGCATAGGCCAACTCCAAAAGGCTGGAGTCTTGGAATCGTTTGAACTCAAGTCAGATGATAGTTGCGAGTCTTGTTTACTTGGAAAAATGACAAAGTCACCCTCCACAGGTACATGTGATAGGGGTGAAGGTTTGTTGGACCTTGTACACACGGATGTGTGTGGGCCCTTCAGAGTTGCTACAAGAGATGCTAATCGTTATTATGTGACTTTTACTGATGATTACAGTAGATATGGATATATTTACTTAATCAAGCATAAGTCAGAAACCTTTGAAAAGTTCAAAGAGTTTACGCAGGAAGTTGAGAATCAATTGGGCAGGAACATCAAGATGCTCCGATCCGATCGGGGAGGAGAGTATCTTAGCATTGAGATACTTGACTATCTTAAGGAATGTGGGATTGTCTCACAATTGACACCTCCTAGGACACCACAGTTGAATGGTGTGGTTGAGAGGCGCAATCGAACCCTGCTAGATATGTTTCGTTCCATGATGAGTCGAGCTTCGTTACCAATCTCTTTCTGGGGGTATGCCTTAGAGACTGCCGCCCATATCCTTAATCTAGTCCCTACTAAAAAGGTTGCCAAAACACCTCACGAGATATGGACTGGGAAAGTGCCCAATTTGGACCACATCAAGATTTGGGGTTGTGAAGCTTTTGTGAGGTGTGAGACTCATGACAAGCTTGAGCCCCGAAGCGAGAGGTGTATTTTTATCGGCTACCCACAGAGATCCTTTGGTTACCTCTTCTACAGACCCAGTGATAATGAGGTCTTTGTAGCAAGAAGAGGAGTCTTTCGTGAGAGAGAATTCATAAGCCAAGGGGAAAGTGGGAGGCAAATTGACCTTGAAGAGCTTCAAGAGTCAAGTGGTGAGGGAACCTCAAATACTATCAGCCAACCTGAGAAGGAAACTCCTGTTGAGCCGATAGACGAGTCTGTATCTCCAAGACGTTCCACTAGGGTGAGGAACACACCTGAATTTTATTATGGTTATCACATCACCACTAAAGGTGATACATTTATCAGTGATAGTACACTGATAGATTTGGATGAACCTAATAATTATAAGGAAGCCATGGTAGGCCCTGAGTCTACGGAATGGAAGGAGGCTATGGACAGCGAGATTCAGTCCATGTATGACAATCAAGTTTGGAACTTGGTTGACAATGTACCAGGTCGTAAGACAGTTGGGTGCAAATGGATCTTCAAGAAGAAGACCGACATGGATGGGAAAGTACACACTTATAAAGCGCGACTGGTTGCAAAGGGCTTTACTCAAACTCCGGGAGTTGACTATGATGAGACCTTCTCACCAGTGGCCAAGATTAAGTCTATTAGAGTGTTGTTAGCCATAGCTGCATTTCATGACTATGAAATATGGCAAATGGATGTCAAAACCGCTTTCCTTAATGGGAAGTTGGCTGAGGATGTTTACATGGATCAGCCAGAGGGTTTTGTCAATCTAAAGTACCCTAATAGAGTGTGTAAGCTTGAAAAATCCATTTATGGATTGAAACAAGCATCTCGCAGGTGGAATCTTTGCTTTGATGAGAAAGTCAAAGAGTTTGACTTTTCTAGGAGTGAGGATGAGTCTTGTGTATATGTCAGGGCTAGTGGGATAGCTGAAATGAGTCAGATACCATACGCTTCCGCTGTGGGCTCGATCATGTATGCTATGACTTGTACTCAACCTGATGTGGCCTTTGCTTTGAGCATGGTCAGTAGATATCAAGGGAACCCTGGCAAGGCACACTGGACAGTGGTAAAGAACATTCTTAAGTATTTGCGGAGGACTAAGGACTGGGTCCTTACCCTCAGAGGCAGTGATGACTTGAGAGTGCAAGGATATAGTGATGCTAGCTTTCAAACTGATAGGGATAATTTTCGCTCTCAGTCAGGCTGGGTCTTTATCATAAATGGAGGAGCCATTACTTGGAAAAGTTCCAAGCAGGAGACAGTAGTTGATTCGACTTGTGAATCAGAGTACATAGCAACAAGCGAGGCAACAAAAGAGGCGATATGGCTAAAGAACTTCATCAGAGACCTTGGAGTTGTACCAGCTATAAAGGAGCCAATGGAAATTTTCTGTGACAGTGAAAGTGCGGTTGCCTTGGCGAAAGAACCAAGAGATCACGGGAGATCTAGGCACATTGATAGAAAATATCATTTCATCAGACATAGAATAGAAGAAGGACTCATCGTGGCAAAGAGGGTATCATCAAATGAGAACCCGACGGATCCCCTCACGAAGGGACTGAGCAGGGTTAAGCATTTACAGCATGCAAGGCGCATTGGGCTGAAGGATGATATTAGTTTCAATAATTAGATTCCTGAAACTTGTAAAATGTAATTGACATTTGATGATAAATAAAAGTTGTTATTTATTTATGAGTAAGGTGTTACTATCTTATGTTGATTGTTTACTATGTTTCAAATTTGCATGTTTTTACTTCCAGAATAATTATGTTATGGTTTATATCGTATTATTTAAACCATCCACAGTCAGTCAAACTTTGGAAGTAGGTATTGATTTAAGACTGTCATGAATTTGGCTTGTACGATTTGTCTAAAGTGCTTTGGACAATGCAATGGTTGCTACAACATTCATGAGTACTCATAAGGGCTGAGTATTGGATTCAACCCACGCTCACTTGTATCACTTCATGGAATTTATCTCGAGTGATCGTGAGACGGTAATATCATATAAATCTTCAAACCCAGAGATATGAGTTGTTGACTATGAATTGGTTATTCATTGATTGTACGAAAATGCATTGGTAACTCGATGTTATAAAACGTGCCTTTGTGAGTAATTCAACAAGTAGTTAGTACAAGCATATTAGTCGAAGTTTATCTGTTCCTTCTAAAAATAGAAGCGATATCTGGGCCCCTCGATGATTTGGCTTTGACCCATGTACTGGGCCCGGTCAGAACCTAATTGATGTGTTCAATTTAGTTCTATGTCGAAACAAATCGGAGATCGAGAAACAAATGTTGGACAATAAGTAAGACCATGTTCCATGTGTTTGTCTGGCTGATATCATGAGAGCAGAGGATTATATGATCACTTATCTTAAATGGCGTATCATCATCATCTCAGTTCCAAGAGACTTTGAAAGAGCTACGATTGCTAGTCGGGTTTTGAAGTCATATTTGCAAATATAGTTATTAGACTTATCCAAGTGGGAGACTGTTGGATATAGTGTCTAAGTCCATAACTTTATTTGGTATGAACTTGACTCGACCCGACATGGTCCATTTAGGTTGCATGGAATTGCAATACTTGGATAGACTAAATGAGAGAATAAGGTACTTCTGATTATTAATATATTATAAGTTCTAATATATTAATAATAGTATTATTTAATTAGTATTTGATCGAGTGTTAATCTAGTATTAATTTGGTGATCAAAGTGAGACTAATTAAATATATAAGGGTTGATTATGACAATCATCAATTCTTTTATGGTGGATTAATGATCCATGGTTTATGGGTTATGGATGTAACCATTTGGAGCTCCATGGATAGTCCATGGGAGTTACAAACCCATGGGTCATGAGAAATGAAGAGTCATGATAATTATGGGTCTTCTTAATGAAACCCTAATTGTGACACCACTATAAAAGGAACCCTTTGGCTAATGAAATTGGTGCTAGTAAGGTTACTAGAGAGGGCATAACCGATTTTGAGTGCTAGAAGTATTCTCTCAAGTTATTCCAAGTTTTGTGGTGTTGTGTGAAGCATTTGAGGCACAACATTTGGGGTGCTAGGCTCACAAAGTCTTGAAGGAATCCAAGCAACAACAAGGTATGTATTTCTACTAGTTCTTTATGTTTTATGTAATCCCCATGCCATGCTAGTTAGGAAATAACGTTGAAAAAGAAATTTGCATGTATATAGAGAAAACATAGATTCAAGGTTATTAGGGTTGCATGTACACTTAGGAAGTGTTAGAATGCTCAAAACCCATCAAAAAGCATATGTAATATGAAACACAACATATATAAAACAAGTTTTGAGTACAAGTATTACTTGTACTTTGCTTGTATTCCCCCCTGAAAACAGTGAAAACATTGAAAAATGGTAGGGGTATGAACTCGCCAGACGAGAAAACGTGACGGTTTGGATGTTATGTTTCGGTTCGGGGCTTGATAACGTGCGAGGTTCCTATGTAGTATGAAATGGTATACAAATGTATCGAATTATACTTTAAATCACTAATTAGATATGATTACACACTCCAAGACGCGAAAACACTTCAAATCAAGTGTTTGGAGTGACCCGGGTGACATCTACGAACGTTTATGGCTTGGATAATGAGTTTGGACTTCCCGAGTAAACTCCTTAGGGATTTTATGGCCCTAAGACCATGACCACATGAGTTCACGGCCGTGAACTCATGTATGTGGGATATTATGGTGCCAAATGGTCAATTAACACATGGGAAGGGTTGCTATGATTAAATTCAAGGCATAGGGATGAGTTTTAACACCAAAGGAACCATCAAAGGGAGTTTACGGCCCTAAACTAGGAGTTTACGGCCATAAGCTCCTATACCCCTCTTATATTGATGATTTGGTGGCTTTAGATTAATCACATGTGATTCAAACCAATTTTACAATCCTTAGAATGAAGTTAGGGCATCATTTGACTTGTGTAGATGAGTTTACGGCCCAAGAACCCTTTATTGGGGGGGGGGGGGGGTACGACTATGAACACTCTAAGGGGTTGTTTTCATCAATTGTAAGGCCCCTAAATCGATTGTGGTTGATTCTAGAATTTATTCCAAGGCCATTGGTGTGTTTAAGTGGCTTTTAAACACTCAAATTTGAGTTTAGTCTCCATGAGGATGAGTTTACGGCCCAAGCATCTTCTTGGGCAGTAAACTCATGTTTACTCCTCAAAAATGATGATTAGGGTGTTCTAAGTCCGAATTGGTTAGCCACAAAGTGATATCTAAGTCCCAAAATTGGTTTGGGGGGGTTTTAAGGCACAAAACCCTTTAAATGTGTGTTTACGGCCCAAGCATGTTCCAGGGCCGTAAGCACATGAAAATGGTCCTAATTGATTGTTTGAACTCAAATTTGAAGGCTAAAGGTGTTATACTATGAGTTAGGGAAGTTACCTTGATGAATTTGAGCCTTAATTTGATGTTTTTGGACCTAATTCTTTGGTTTGAGGAGAGAGGTTAAAGAGAGAGAGTAGTGAGAGAGAGAAAAAGCTTCAAATGGAAGCTTAATCCTCTTTAAATATGTTTTAGGTTTTGGACACGGTGGAATTCTACTCGATACCAACGTTATACGATGCTTTTGGTCGCACCTGATTAAGTTACCTTAACTTGATATGGTCGATTCTAAAATGTTTCCGATTACTAATATGGAGTGTTAATATGAGTTCTAAACATGTTTAGACCTCCATTAATCTTCAGTGTCTCTAGCACCTCCCTCAGGTGCTCCTCATGTTGCTCCTATGTCTTAGAGTAAACCAAGATATCTTCAATGAATACTATCACAGACCGGTCTAGCATTAGTCTGCACACGCGATTCATGAGGTCCATGAACATGGCTGGAGCATTGGTGAGTCTAAACGGCATCACCACAAATTCGTAATGACCATAGCGGGTCTTAAAATCGGTCTTCTGCACATCGTCATCTCGGAACCACATCTGATGATATCCGGACCGTACATCAATGTTGGAGAACCTAGATACTCCCTGAAGCTGGTCAAACAAGTCATATATCCTCGGGAGTAGGTAGTAGTTCTTCACCGTTACCTTATTAAGCTCCCAGTAGTCTATCCACATGTGATGCGACCCGTCCTTCTTCTTTACAAACAGGATCGGGGGTCCCCATGGCGAACTGCTCGGCCTGATAAAACCCTTGTCTAGCAGCTTTCGCAGCTGCGTTGACAACTACTGCATCTCTGGAGGAGCCAACCGATATGGTGCCTTGTCTATCGGAGCCGCACCAGTGACCAAGTCAATCCGAAACTCAACCTGTCTCACTGGAGGTATCCTAGGTAAATCCTCCGGGAATATGTCCGGGTACTCTCGCACCACCAGTACATCATCAACCGTCGCCTTACGCTTATCACGGGTATCCATGACATAGCCGACATATCCTGTGCAACCCTGGTGAAAGTACCACCTTGCTCTCGCCGCTGAACAAAGAATCAGTCCGCGTTGTGGCATCTCACCCTGAATCACTAACTCTCCCACACTAGGAGTGCGAACCCTCACTAGTTGCAACTCACAATTAATCACTGCCCCGTTAGGGCTCAACCAATCCATACCCACATTAAATTTATTCCCTCGTGGGGGAATAGGAACCAAATCCACTGAGAACTGCTCATCAAATAACCGTAGCGTATATCCTCTATGAACTCTCGCAACCCTGACGATTTTGTCGATGACTATCTCAACGTCGAGTGGGCAATCCAGCTCCCCGGAGCTCTACTAAGTCGCTTGCTAAGTGCGAGCGACACAAATGATCGGGTAGCACCCGAATCAAATAGTAATAAGGCTGATATACCGTTCACTAGGAATGATCCTATAACAAAACAAGCAAACATGAGTAATAAACAATATCAAATAAAGTGATAAGAGAAAGATACATACCAGTCACCATGTTAGGAGCTGCTCGTGCCTCCTCTACAGTAGGCTGAAAAGCCCTGCGTCGCACCGTAGGCGTCTCAGCCCGGCCTTGACGGCCATCTGTAATCCTCAATGTGGTAGGAGAAGGTGATACCACCTACCCTGCTACTGCTAAGATCGGGCACTAAGACTGCTTGTGTCCCCTTTGATTGCACTGGAAGCAAATTAGATCTGTTGTGTAACGACGTAAATTTTCAAAAAAACTTTTCATTTTTATATCGTATTTTCAATCACCAAAAACAATATCCAACAATTGTATCTAATGTCATCATAACAAAAAAAATCCCAGGATCTCAAAAGATCTCAAATACATAAATCCTCTCAGTGTGTACAGATCATGTCGGCGCCTTCCCACAGTCCTTGCTAGTACCTGAAACACCCAACACAACAACTGTAAGCATAAATGCTTAGTGAGTTCCCTAAAATACCACATACAACACATACGCGTTTCTAGCCCATAACTCTGTGGTGCCTTCCGGTCCAAGTGTCTCAGGGGACTTCCATCCCAAATCCCGGTAGACCTTCCGGTCCTACCCGTATCGACCTTTCGGTCCGTAACTTCCTGACCTTCCGGTTCATGTCCTCTTGACCTTCCGGTCCATGTCATCTTGACCTTCTAGTCCTTATCATACATAGCATACGTAACATATACATATCACATATCAGCATATAGCACATATAAGACCTTCCAGTCACACATAGGTACCCTTCAAGGTACAGTATAGTGAGAAGACTCACCTCGGCTAGCTCGGATAATCTAGCACATGTATACCCTGATCTAGCCTCCTCCTAAACACATAAAAAATTATCTCAAATCAATAACGACTCTCCAGGATAGACTAGTCTCTTCCATGACCTCTAAGAAGGCTAAAAGACCATTTTACCCTTCAAATGGTCTTCAAGTCCAATTGTTGACCAAACCCTAAAAATCAACAAAACTCATCGGTCAAACTTTGACCAGACTTATCGAGTGCACTCATGCGACTCGGCGAGTCAATTCATATCCTCTTCGCCCCTGGTCCTTACTCGACTCGCTGAGTCAACCCTACACTCAACGGGACATCACAGGTCGCGAATCGTGGGGCAACCATGCCGCGATACCACCTCCCTCACATACAAATCTGCCAACCTCTCAGCAGAAGAGCTCTCACTGATAGCAAGAAAGTGAGCGCTCTTCATCAACCGGTTGATGATCACCCAAATTCCATCGACACCCCTCGCGGTCCTTGGCAACTTGGTGCTGAAATCCACATAAGTCTGTTCCCACTTCCATTCAGGAACCTCAAGTGGCTGCAACATGCCATGCAGACGCTGGTGCTTGGCCTTAACCCTGCGACATGTCAAGCATCTCTCAACAAACCATGCTACATCTCTTTTCATACACGGCCACCAATAATCTTTCTTTCGATCCAAATACATCTTAGTGGCCCCAAGATGGATTGAGATTCTCGATATATGCGCCTCCTCCATCAAAATGGTGTGCGCCCCGCCTGCATACAACACCCAAATCCGACCCTGAAAGGTCATAAGCCCGCATCTATCGCTAATGAACTCTGATACTTGCCTAATCACCCGCTCTATCTTATTGTTCTATGGTCTCACTTCCTCTGCCTGGGCCACCAGAATGGTGTCCAACACCGGAGTCATCACTATCAACCGCATACAAATGTCTCGAATTGGGGCGCTTTCCACCCTATGGCTCAGGGCATCAACTAGAACATTAGCCTTGCCCGGGTGGTACAGGATCTCACAATCGTAATCCTTTACCACGTCCAACCATCTCCTCTGGTGCATATTTAGATTGGGTTGATCGATCAAATACTTCAAACTCTTGTGGTCTGTGTAGATAGTATACCGAACCCCATACAAATAGTGACACCAGATCTTGAGGGCGAACACCAATGCCCCCAGCTCCACATCATGGGTGGGATACCTCATCTCATGAGGCTTTAGCTGCCTCGACGCATATGCTATCACATGCCCCCTCTACATAAGTACTGCACCCAACCCTAATATCGATGCGTCACAATACACCACAAAATCCTCCACCCCTTCAAGAAGGGATAGCACTGGGGCTTCGCAAAATCTCTAGCGAAGCATCTCAAACGAGGTCTGCTGCTTCGGACCCCATGAAAAAGCAACACCCTTCTGGGTAAACCTGGTTAGTGGCATGATGATCTTGTAGAAATTCCTGATAAATCTCCGATAATATCCGGCCAATCCTAGAAAACTCCTGATCTCAGTGGGTGATCTTGGCACCTCCCACCTCATAACTGCCTCAATCTTGTCCGGATCAACCAAAATCCCATTCTGGTTGACGAGATGCCCCAAGAACTGGAACTCTCGTAACCAAAAATCACACTTGGAGAATTTGGCGAAAAGCTTCTCCGACCTCAATTCCCCGAGGATCTTTCTTAGATGCTCCTTGTGATGCTCTCTAGATCTCGAATACACCAACATATCATCAATGAACACAATCACTGACAGATCCAGCATCAGCCTGCACACCCTGTTAATGAGATCCATGAACGCTGCCGGTGCATTGGTAAACGCAAAGGGCATCACCACAAACTCGTAATGCCCATAATGAGTTCTGAACGCCGTCTTCTGGATATCTTCATCCCACATTCTCATATGATGATATCCCGACCTCAAGTCTATCTTGGAGACCTAAGATGCTCCCTGCAACTGATCGAACAAATCGTTGATCTTCGTTAAAGGATAACGGTTCTTGACCGTCAACATGTTCAACACCCGGTAATCAATGCACATCCAGTGTGAACCATCCTTTTTCTTGACAAAAAAGATCGGCGCTCCCCATGATGAGCTACTCGGTCTAATAAACCCCTTCCCCAACAGCTCTTGAAGCTACGAGGATAACTCCTGTATCTCTAGCGGCGCAAGGCGACAATGCGCCTTGGAGATTGGCGTTGCCCCCAGAACCAAATCGACCTGGAACTCTACCTGCCTCTTAGGAGGAACACTCGGAAACTCCTCGAGAAAAACATCCAGGAACTCGCGCACTATCAGAACCTCATCAATCAAACTTGGCCACCCAGCGGCCACTAGTGTGTCCATCACATAGGCAACAAACCTGCTACAGCCCTACTCTAAACTCTACCTTGCTCTGGCGGTCGAACAAAACGCTGACCCACATTGGGTACCCTCGCCTACACCTTAAGCACTCCCTTACTAGGGTCTCGTATCATCACCAAATGATACTCGCAGTTTATAATAGCCCGAAATCAGCTCAACTAATCCATGCCCACTATGACACAAACGTCCCCCATTACTATCGGGACCAGATCTATCAGGAATTCCACACCGAAGATCTCAAGTACACATCTTCGAATCACATCTGTAGCATACATTGCTCGCTCTTCATCTATAGAAACTCGCAGCGGTTGACTCAACGCCTCTTGCCGGAGACTGATGTGCTGACTAAACGTTAAGGAAACAAATGACCGACTCGCACCCGAGTCAAATAACACCAAAGCAGGTACATAATTCACAAGAAAATTAGCTACGCATATCATAATACAAGCACAACACCTCAAACTCATCACAAAAAATGAAAGAATACACACTAGCCACAACATCGGGCGCTGAACGGACCTCCTCTGTTGTCAACTGGAAGGCTCTCCCGTGAGCCTTCGGTGCATCGGCCTTCATCGGTGAACCTCAGCAGCTAGCATGGTGACAACAGATCCCTGTTGTGCTCCTTATGATGTCCCCCGTAGCTGCGGACACTTGGCATTCCGGTGGCCCGTCTGGTCGCAATGAAAACAAACCATGAATCTCTTTGGGCAATCCTAGGCTATATGCCACTCCTTGTTATCTTTGTAGCAAGCACCCGATCGACAACCCCACTCATGTCCCTTGCCGCACTTTCCGCAAGTGTGGCCCTTCTGGACTCTAGCTCTCGAAACGGCGGGCTTTGTCCGCTTGGCTGCCGGCTAAGAATGTGTCGGCTGCCAATCCATCCCCCGAGACTCGGCCTCCTCCCTGGATTGAGTCTCCAACTCAATCTCCCTCTTCCGGGAATTTACCTGGAGCTCAGCAAATATCCGATAAGTCGAATTCGATACGAAATACCAAATATCCCACCTCAGAATGCCCAAATACCAACTCATGCATGCTTGGTTAGTAGACACCTGCTAAGGGCAGAGCATTGCCCTCTCATGAAACTTCCTGGTAACCACAGTAATAGAATCAGTACCCTGCTTGAGGGTCAAGAACTCCTGAGCTAACCATTCCCTCTCCACTAGGGGAACATACTTGTCTCTTAACATGGTGGTGAACCTCTCCCAAGTCACCTCCAAAATCTCTGCAAGAGTGAAGCTCGCCATCACGAACTTCCACCAGTCCTTCGCTCTTAAGGAAAGTTGGTTCAGCGCGAACCGAACCGTCAGATGCTCCAGACATGAACACATATAGAAGCATCGCTCGATATCAAAAATCCAGCTCATCACAGCGATCAGGTCCTGCGTCCCATCAAAATTTGGTGGCTTGATATTACTGAACTCCCGAAACAACAACGAGTTACGTCTCTGGTAGCAGCCACAGCTGCAGTAGCTGCACCAGCCGCAACCTCAGTCACTGCTGCATACCGCTCATCAAAAGTCTCAATCAACGTGGTCTTGATAAACCCAAACATCTCCGGAATGTCTGCTCGGATGGATCCACCTCCTCATGGATCAACCTACGGATCTCCTCATCACTAACACCACTGCTCTCAGGTGTGTGGCGTGTTCCAACCATGATGTCTCTCTGAAATACAATATAAAATATTAGAGATCCGCTCGAGCATACTCGCACTCGATAACATAACCCTCCTTGTTCCATAGTACCCTAAGGATTCTTACTTGGACTGTGCACTGATATGGTGTCTTCAGTAGTACAGGCCCTTATACTACCATCCACCCCGTATCTGTATTCACCCAAAGTCCTCCTCCTTGGATCCCAGATTGTAAGTACTCTACATCTCGCTAGTCTAGGCTACCCTTCGGTAGACCCCTCATAAGCTCCTCACTGCTACCTACTCACTCTCAAGCATCTAATAGCAGCAGAAATATTCCTAGGCTAAGGCATCACAAATTAGGCTACTCAAGTCTTAATATGAATACCTAGCCTACTCTAGCATGCATATCATATCATAACATATCTCATAACACATAATGTAAGGGTATTTTGGGAAATCATCGTTCGGGTGCTGGCTGATCGTACACAGTGCTCCGTTGTGCCTTTTTCAAAATCTTTTACACTCTTGGAAAAATTGTTTATTTTATGAAAAACTTTCTCAAATCCTCAACTTGAGTTTAGATACACTTGAAGAGGCACCCGAATCCCTTAAACCAAGGCTCTGATAGTACATTGTAATGACGTAAATTTTCAAAACAATTTTTCATTTTTAAATCGTATTTTCAATCACCAAAAACAATATCCAAAAACTGTGTCTAATGTCATGAAAACAAACAAATCCCAGGATCTCAAAAGATCTTAACTACATAAATCCTCTAAGTGTGTACGGATCATGCCGACGCCTTCCCACGGTCCTCGCTAGTACCTGAAAAACCCAACACAACAAATTGTAAGCATAAATGCTTAGTGAGTTCCCCAAAATACCACATACAACATATACGCCTTTCCAGGCCATAACTCTGTCGGACCTTCCGGTCTAAGTGTCTCAGGGGACTTCCGTCCCAAGTCCCTTATGGGCTCGGAGAGTTCCTCCTATGAAAACACTCAAACGATCCTTTGAGGTCAGATCTGCTTCACCAACCAGTAGATCTAACCTCCTAACACTTGAAAGTCACGTAAAGGTTTAAACTTTACGTTCATACAATGCTTATAAGACCAAAAATGGAGAAATAACCTTTAACGTGGGGTTCAACTCTAAAAGCTCACATGAAACCTCATAAAGCTGGAAGCTTGGGACCTTTTGGAACTCTCAAGGTCCATATATATCATCTATACCCAAAGGGACCTCATATGCTTCACAATCCAACTCAAAATGGCACAAATGAAACCTTAGATTCATGAAATCTTTCAAATACACGAAATGGGAAAGAACTTGTACCTCAAAACGTGAATCTCAGTGTGAACAACATAGATCCAAGCTCCATAAACAATCTAGCTTGGATTTTCCCACTCCTTCTTCCAAGATCACACCAAAGGAAGAAGAATTAGCCTCTAAAATGCTCTACAAGCTCTCTTTGCTCTCTAGGGTTTTCGCAAGGGAGTAGTGGTGGCAAATGACGACCATAAGGGCCTTTAAATAAGGCTCGGGCCCTGAGATTTAGGGTTTCACTTAACAGTGCGGACTCGCTGAGTCCACTCATCGACTCGTCAAGTCCGGTCATTAATCCAGACAAGAATTCGCGATCCTGCTTAACGAGTCTGAGCGCCTACTCGACGAGTCCCTCCCTAAAACTCAAGATATAAACTTAAAATAAGATACATGGGAATCCGAATGTTACAATTCTCCCCCACTAAAAACAGACTTCGCCCCCGAAGTCTCATTCTACAAACAGCTCTGGATGAAGCTTCCGCATCTCAGCCTCCGGCTCCCAGGTCAGCTCGGATCCTTTTCGATGCTGCCACTGAACCAGAACGAGTGACACTTCCTTGTTTCTCAAAACCTTGATCTTCCGATCCACCACCGTGACTTGCCTCTCAACATAATTCAGGCTCGTATCCACCTGAATATCCTCCAGTGGTACCACCATCGACTCGTCGGCTATACACTTCCTCAGCTGAGAGACGTGAAAGGTATCATGTATCTGACTCAACTCCGCACGTAGCTTCAACCGATATTCTACTCTACCCACCCTTGCGGTCACCCTAAACGTCCTAATATACCATGGCCCTAGCTTGCCCCTCTTCCTGAATTGAATCACTCCTTTTCCAAGGAGACTCTTTCAGGAGTACGAAGTCTCCGACCTGAAACTCGAGCTTGGATCGTCGCCTATCCGCGTAACTATCTGGTGACTCTGATCTATTAATAACCTCTGCCTGACCTGTTGTATCTGCTCTGTCGTCTGAAGCACTATCTCAATGATGCCCATCACACGCTGCCCTACCTCTACCAACAGATTGGAGTCCGACACCTCCTCCCACACAATAACTCGAAGGGAGGCATACCAATGATCGAATGGTGATGTTGTTATAGGAAAACTAAGCCAACGGCAAATACGTGTCCCAAATCCCTCCGAAGTCCAACACACATGCCCGAAGCATGTCCTCAAGTGTTTGAATCGTCTGCTCACTCTGTCCGTCCTTCTGAGGGTGGTAAGCGGTACTGAAATGCAGCCTCGTGCCCAACTCCTCGTGGACCTTTTTCCAGAACCTAGAAGTGAAACGTACATCCCAATGTGACACAATCGAGATCAGCACTCGATGTCGCGATACCACCTCCCTCACTTACAAATCTGCCAACCTCTCAGTAGAAGAGCTCTCACTGATAGCAAGAAAGTGAGCGCTATTTGTTAGCCGGTCAACGATCACCCAAATTGCATCGACACCCCGCGCGGTCCTTGACAACTTGGTGATGAAATCCATAGAAATATGCTCCCACTTGAGGAACTCAAGTGGTTACAACATGCCATGCGGATGCTGGTGCTTGGCCTTAACCCTACTATAAACTCTGCCTCACTCTGGCGGCTGAACAAAATGCTGACCCACATTGGGTACCCTCGCCTACACCGTAAGCACTCCCCCATTAGGGCCTCGTATCGTCACCAACTGACGCTCGCAGTCTATAACAGCCCCAAATCGGCTCAAAAATTCCATGCCCACTATGACACATACGTCCCCCATTGCAATCGGGACCAGAGCTATTGGGAACTCCACACCGAAGATTTCAAGTACATATCCTCGAATCACATCTGTAGCATACACTACTCGCTCGTCAGCTATAGAAACTCGTAGAACTCGACTCAACGCCTCTCGTCGGATACTGATGTGCTGACTAAACGCTAAGTAAACAAATGACCGACTCATACCCGAGTCAAATAACACCAAAGCAGGTACAAAATTGACAATAAAAGTACCTACGTATATCATAATATAAGCACAACACCTCAAACTCCTCATAAATAAATGAAAGAATACATACTAGCCACTACATCGGGCGTTGTGCGGACCTCCTCTGATGTCAACTGGAAGGCTCTCCTGAGAGCCTTCGGTGCATCGGCCTTCACCAGACGAACCTCACTAGCTAGCACAATGGTAGGGGAAGATCCCTGCTGTGCTCTCTGTGATGTCCCCCGCAGCTGTGGACACTCGGTCTTCCGGTGGCCTGTTTGGTCGTAATGAAAACAAACCATGAATCCCTTGGGGCAATCCTTGGATATATGCCCCTCCTTGGCATATTTGCAGCAAGCACCTGATCGACAAACCAACTCATTTCCCTTGCCGCATGTTCCGTAAGTGCGGTCCTTCTGGCCTCCAGCTCTCGAAACGGTGGGCTTTGCCCGCTTGGCTGCCGGCTGAGAATGTGTCGGCCGCCAATCCATCCCCCGAGACTCGGCCTCCTCCCTAGCCTGAATCTCCAACTCATTCTCCCTCTTCCGAGAATTTTCCTGGAGCTCGAAAAATGTCCGATAAGTCGAGTTCGATACGAACTCCCGAATATCCCTCCTCAGAATGCCAAAATACCAGCTCATGCATTCCCTCTCAGTAGACACCTGCTTAGGGCAGAACATCGCCCTCTCATGAAACTTTCTGGTAACCACAGTAATAGAATCAGTACCCTGCTTGAGGGTCAAGAAATCCTGAGCCAACTGTTCCCTCACCATTGGGGGAACATACTCGTCTCTGAACATGGTGGTGAACCTCTCCCAGGTCACCTCCGAAATCTCTACAAGAGTGAAGCTCGCCGTTACGAACGTCCACCAGTCCTTCGCTCCTAAGCGAAGTTGGTTCAGCGCGAACCAAACCGTCAGATGCTCTGGACATGAAGACGTATAGAAGCATCCCTCGATATCAAAAATCCATCTCATCACAGCGATCGGGTCCTGCGTCCCATCAAACTCTGGTTGCTTCATGTTGCTGAACTCCTGAAACAACAACGAGTCACATCCCTGAGGTCTGGTAGCAGCCACAACTGCAGTAGCCACAGCCTCAGACACTGATGCGTACCGCTCATCAAAAGTCTCAATCAATGTGGTCTTGATAGACCCAAACATCTCCGGAATCTCCGCTCGGATGGATCCACCTCCTCGTGGATCAACCTGCGGATCTCCTCATCACTAACACCACTGCTCTCAGGTGTGTGGCGTGTTCTAACCATGATGTCTCTCTGAAATACAATATAAAATATCAGAGATCCGCTCGAGCATACTCGCACTCGATAACACAACCCTCCTTGTTCCATAGTACCCTAAGGATTCTTACTTGGACTGCGCACTAATACGGTGTCTTCGTTAGTACGGGCCCTTATACTACCGTCCACCCCGCATCTGTATTCACCCCAAGTCCTTCTCCTTGGATCCCAGATCGCAAGTACTCTACATGTCGCTAGTATAGGCTACCCTTCGGTAGACCCCTCATAAGCTCCTCACTTCTACCTACTCACTCTCATGCATCTAATAGCAGCATAAATCTTCCTAGGCTAAGACATCACAAATTAGGCCACTCTAGTGCTAATATGAATACCTAGCCTACTCTAGCATGCATATCATATCATAACATATCTCATAACACATAATGTAAGGGTAGAAATCACCGTTCGGGCGCTAGCTGATCGTACACACATCTCCGTTCTGCCTTTCTCAAGATCTTTTACTCTCTTGGAAAAATTGTTTATTTTATGAAAAACTTTCTCAAATCCTCAGCTTGAGTTCAGATATACCTGAATTCCTTAAACCAAGGCTCTGATACCAACTTGTAATGACGTAAATTTTCAAAACAATTTTTCATTTTTAAATCGTATTTTCAATCACCAAAAACAATATCCAACAACTGTATCTAATGTCATCAAAACAAACAAATCCCAGGATCTCAAAAGATCTTAACTACATAAATCCTCTAAGTGTGTACGGATCATGCCGGCGCCTTCCCACGGTCCTCGCTAGTACCTGAAACACCCAACACAACAAACTGTAAGCATAAATGCTTAGTGGGTTCCCCAAAATACCACATACAACATATACGCCTTTCCAGGCCATAACTCTGTGGGACCTTCCAGTCTAAGTTTCCTAGGGGACTTCCGTCCCAAATCCCGATAGACCTTCCGGTCCTACCTGTATCGACCTTCCGATCTATAATTTGCTTACCTTCCGGTCCATGTCCTCTTGACCTTCCGGTCCATATCATCTTGACCTTCCATTCCTTATCATACATAGCATTCATAACACATACATATCACATATCAGCATATATCACATATAAGACCTTCCGGTCACACATAGGTAGCCTTCCAGGTACAATATAGTGAGAAGACTCACCTCGGCTATCTCGAATAATCTCGCACACATATACCCTGATCTAGCCTCCACCTAAACACATAAAAAATTATCTCAAATCAATAACGGCTCTCCAGGCTAGACTAGTCTCTTCCATTACCCTCTAAGAAGGCTAAAAGACCATTTTACCCTTCAAATGGTCATTAGTCAAACTTTAAAAGTCAACAAAAGTCATTAGTCAAACTTTGACCAGACTCGTCGTATGCACTCATGCAACTCGACGAGTCCATGCATGTCCTCTTCGCCCCTGGTCCTCACTCGACTCGCTGAGTCAACCTTACACTCAATGCGTCATCACAGGTCATGAATCGTGGGGAAACCCGACTCGAATCGTCGAGTCCTTATGGGATTGGTGCATTCCTCCTATGAAAACACTCAAACGATCCTTTAAGGTTAGATCTGCTTCACCAACCAGTAGATCTAACCTCCTAACACTCGAAAGTCATGTAAAGGTTTAAAATTTACGTTCATACAATGCTTATAAGACCAAAAATGGAGAAATAACCTTTAACATGGGGTTCAACTCTCAAAGCTCACATGAAACCTCATAAAGCTGGAAGCTTGGGACCTTTTGGAACTCTCAAGGTCTAGATCTATCATTTATACCCAAAGGGACCTCATATGCTTCACAATCCAACTTAAAATGGCACAAAGGAAACCTTAGATTCACGGAATCTTTCAAATACACGAAATGGGAAAGAACTTGTACCTCAAAACGTGAATCTCAGTGTGAACAACATAGATCCAAGCTCCACAAACAATCTAGCTTGGATTTTCCCACTCCTTCTTGCAAGATCACACCAATGGAAGAAGAATTAGCCTCCAAAATGCTCTGCAAGCTCTCTTTGCTCTCTATGGTTTTCGCAAGGGAGTAGTGGCTGAAAATGACGGCCATAAAGGCCTTTAAATAAGGCTCAGGCCCTGAGATTTAGGGTTTCACTTAACAGTGCGGACTCACCGAGTCCACTCATCGACTCGTCGAGTCCGGTTATTAATCCAGACAAGAATTCGTGATCTTGCTCAGCGAGTCTGAGCACCTACTCGCCGAGTCCCTTCCTAAAACTCAAGATATAAACTTAAAATAAGAGACCTGGGAATCCGGATGTTACATGTTGTTTTTGTTGTGGTGATAGTGGTTGTGCAATCTCGACTCATATGACCAGTTCGGCCGCACTTGTAGTAGGCCGAACTCCCCGCCTTGCATGTCCCCTCGTGCATCCGACTGCATTTGCCACAACGACCGTGGCTCTACTGGCTCTGAGATCTACGATCTGATACCTTGGGATTCTTGCCCAAACATCCTTACTTTACCCCCTCTGGTTTCCTCTTCCTCTCTATCTCTACATCCAACTCCCTCTCCCGAGCCCTATTAATCATGTCTTCTAGCGTCTTGCAGCTGGAGCGGGTCACAAACTTTCTAATGTTACTCAGCATATAATGGTGTCTTGTCTTCTTCATGTATTCGTTCGCCACATACTGGGGAACAAGTAGGGCTCTCTTTCTAAACTTGGCGGTGATCTCCGCCACCGTCTCTGCCGTCTGCTCGAGGTCCTAAAACTCCATAGCAAGCTGATGCACCTCAATGATAGGTGCAAACTCGACCCTGAACTTGGTCGTGAGATCACCCCAGGTCATCGCATCCTGAACTATGTTATCTCCAATGGCTTTCCCGACCTCCTCCCACCAGTCACATTCCATGTCCTTCAGTATACAGGACGCAAGCCTAACCTTGTCCCCCTTGCGACGTCTGCTGGTGCGGAATGCATTGGGGACATCCGTTAACAATCTGGTACTATCAATTGAGTCCCGAGCTCCATGGTAATCGGGAGCTCCACATGCTCTGAATTCCCTGAAGGTGAGCGTGCACGACCCCATCATGGCTGCCACCTTAGTGCGGAACACACTCAATCTCTCATCCATAAGCTCCAAAATACCCTCCTGGATCAAACTGAAGATCACCGGGGTCTGCTCAAGTATAATTCAAGTGATCTCTGAGGAGAGAAACTCCCTGATCTTCTCATCGAGATACTCGGCTCCAGAGCCTAAACCCGTTCCCTCTTTGGCACCTGAACTACCAACTGTTGGTCTAGGGCGTAAAACCACCATTCTCAAAACACATCATAACAAACGTCAGAATGCTAATATAACTCGAGGGATCACATATACTACAAGTTTCGTGGTCTTATCTCAGCCTTTCTTGATTCGAGTGGATCCTTTTCTTTTAGTAGTACGTGTCCATACTACCTTCCACATCTATATATACTTTCTTCAAGGACTTACTTGACTCCACCAAGTCCATTCTACTACTACTGCTCTCTGCTACTCTCATCCCAGGCTTCCCTAGGGTAACCATAATTCCACTTTCCTCCATCAGCTGCATAAGAAATCTCTTCTATCTTCACCTAATTAGCTCGCGGATACTATTACATATCACTCAGACTGGATAATTCTTTGAATGAGAGGGTCTATCCTACAACGGTTAGACTCAAATAAGAGCTGCGAAGTAAGGCTAAACATAACCTTCTGAAAATTTTTAGTCCTTGCAATATGTAACTTAACATATTCATTTACTAGTTAGTAAAAGATAGCTAGAACTTTTAAAAGAACAAAACAAGCAGCATTCAGTCATTGTGTACACATAATCAAGCACATACTACTCTGGCTAATATACTATCTAATCTGTACTAGCATGCAATTCATAAAGATGATACACATACAACAGGCACATAAGGCATCCTTTCTAGATCGTTAGTCCTAATCTAGCATGCTGCTTTAATAAAGTTGATAATCATAACATAACATAAACTTGTATGGGTAATTTCGGAGTACTTACTTGAGCTCGACAAATTGCATGCACCACACCCTTTTGTCTTTTAAGAACTCTTTTTTTTTTTTATAAATTTATTTGCCTTTCCAAAAATATTATAAAAACTATAATCATCCATAATTTATAAGAAAACCAATTGTCATATGTATCAAAATATCATAAAATACTATATCAAAACAAATGATGAAATATCAGAGTCTAAACAATCCCAGGCTAAATACTGTGGTGTGTACCATGCGATCACCCCGAGCTTTTCCCCTTGCTACCGGAAGTACTTGAAACCAAAACTGAAACTGTAAGCACGAATCTTAGTTAGCTCCCCTCAAGTTACCACATACCATACACATACATATAACAAGTCACATAATTCTGGGACTACTCCCAACTGCATCCGGACAAATCCCGACATCGGCTTACCCGACATCAGACTCCTGTCCGGCATCAGGCTCACCTCGGCATCCAACCGCATCGGGCATAGGGCTCACCCCGGCATCGGGGTTGCCCCGACATCAAGATTACCCATGTACATTCAAAACATAACATAAGCATATAACATAATCACATAAACTGCATCGGGCTTACCCGACATCGGGCCGAGGCTTATTACATATAACATACAACATATAAACTGGAATACATCGGCTTGCCCCAACATCAGACGAAGCCTGAAACACATAAAACATAACAAGTAACATGCATGAATCACAAAGACATCAAGCATACATAACTACTTCTTGGGACCGCCCCGGCATCGGACTAAAGTCCGGAAACATATAAACTGCATCAGGCTAACCGTGACATCGGGCTTGCCCCTGCATACCATAACTACTTAAATAGGCAAACATTGGTGCCTTAGACCCGTTCCTACTGAAGGAAAACTCACCTCTCAAACTGACTGTTGAAAAACTCGTGCAAAGGTGACACCGTTTACTGCTCCAACTACTCCCTGGCTATAATGACCAAATAAACATTTAGTGAAAAACTGATGACTCTCCTATAGGTAAAATGAATAGTTTACCACTCTGATCTATTTTGGGCCATGACCTAGGCCCAATCATTTCTATTCCTCACTAAGGCCCATTAAGTCCCCAAATGGCCCAATTTCTAAATTGGACCCAACTCTTAAAATGGGCTTTCATTCCAAGCCCAGAAATCCTTGGTCCCTTAACTGACTTCTAAACGCCCATCACAACCCATTACTACTAAGTCCAAGACTTGGCCCAAACTAAGGCCCAATAACAAAAGTCCACTGACTGAGTGTACGTTGGCCGTACCTCTATGTACGCTGTGTGTACTGCTGAAGGGCTTGTACGCAACACGTACCGATGTATACGCCCAACGTACTCTCTTGTTAAGCACTTTTCTCCTAAACGACTTAATCCCTTAAGAACCTATGTCCAAACTACAGATCTAAGTCCCATGCTTCGTTGTAACCCTAAAAGTTATGGCTAGCAACCCACCAAATGAGCCCAACACTAAGAATAACAATGAACTTCCATAAAAATGGCTAGGTCTCTTTCATGGCTTCATAAAAGTCTCAAAGCTTGTAACTTTATGGCTAAAGGAACTCATTGAGCTTCAAAGGTGGCAACCCTAAGCTCAAAATCGAAGTTTCAAGGTCAAGATCCAATCTTTGGACCTAAAAAGGTCCAAATCTTCAAAACCCTAGATCTAGACTTTGAGGATGAAAGATAGGAGCCTTATACCTTCTCTTGCTACCAAATAGTGAGCTTGTTCTAGATCCTTGAGCTCAAGGTATTCAAGGGCTTCTTCTCCAGCCTTTCCTTTCTTCTTCTAACTCCTTCATTGCCAAAATAAGCTCAAAAATGTCAAACACACACATAAGAAAGAGTATGAACGCGTTAGGGTTTGTTTGAGGGTTATAGACAGGCGAAGAGGCCAAAAGGGGAGGCTATAATGGGATATTTATAGGTCCTTCATCCTAAAATTAGGGTTTAGCATATACCCGCGTACGCTGGGTATACCTCTTGGTACGCCAGGCATACGTACCTGCATCCCTTGAAAACAATGGCCATTACGCCCCGCATATGCCTGGTTACGCTCGACGTATGACTTAAGGGCGACCCATCTTCTCGGCCCACTTTCTAAGTCCATTCCAAATGAATCCATTGTCCAAGATAGCCCAAAACAATTATTAACTCAATAAATTAAATAATACCTTGAGGAACAGGTGTTACATCAATGGTCCAAGTTGACCCACTTCGCTGAGTTGTCCTTCAACTCGTCAAGTTTCTCCATCAGTTTGCAAAGATCGGGAAGAAGCAGGACAACTCGCCGAGTTCCTCTATCAATCTAATGAAGTCTTTGATAGGAAGGCCATAGACGATCTCGTTTTTGGCAAAATGATTGAGGTTCTTGGCGTTAGCATGGCCAAGATGATGATGCCAAAGCATGGCATTGTGTTCGGAGACTTTAGAAAAGAGACAAGTGATTTGCTCCAGGATATCATGATTCACGTATATGATGTAAGCGTTTCCATCCCTCCTTGACTTCATCAAGATCCAATCTTCGGGGATTATAATACCAGGATTCAATATCAGACATTCTTTTTCTGTGAAGGGTGTTGAATATCCTTTGTTGCAGATTTAGGAGATACTCAATAAGCTATGCTTTAACTTGGGAGTGTAGTTGACGTTCTTAAAACTCAACACTCCATTTGTAATAGTTCCTCTTTGCGTGATCTTCCCGCCTTCTCCTCCTGCGAAGTGAACATAACCCCCCTTGAAGTTCCGAATGTCATGCAGTGGGGATATGTCTCCTGTCATGTGCATGGAAGAACCACTGTTGACATATCAACGTCTGATGACATTCCTTCGTAGCTGTTCATGTACGCTGCGCGAGATTAGCTAGATTTTGGAACTCAGGTCATAGAAACACTGGGTCTTCCCTTTTTAACACCAAAAACTTCTTTTTCACTTTTTGATTTTGATTTATCACCAGATGCACAAGTAGAAGATTGAGATTTCTAGATATTTAAGTTCTTGGGCACCCATTGATATTTAGGTTTTGACACATTTACATGTGATTTGGAAATAGTTTTCTTTTGTTTTGACCATTTGGGTTTCCGTCCAATATTAGCCGAAGACCGGCACGAGGACTTTGACGAACCCAACCTTGGCTTAGCCATGTTCGGCTTCATAAAAGTACATGTTGTATTTTCATGAAAAACCTATTTATCCTTTTTAAGCTCAACCCGTTTTCTGTCATTAGTTGCATTCTAATCATCATTACGAGAATGAGGTCTCGAGAAATTTCTTACGAGAGATCTTCCTCACGAATCGCTCTCTCTTCCATGTGCATGAAAAGGAACACATACCCGATTTGGACAATTACATGCGATGTGTCCGGCAGTTCCACACTTAAAACATGTTTGCTTTGTAGCATAAGAACTGGTATCTGTTCTATTATTCTTATGTACTACCTTACTCTTTCCACATGTGCAAGTGCAAGACTTAAGTGGTGTGACAATTGTGGGTGGAGTGGATGTGCTTGTGACAGAAACATCATATCTAGAAAATACATCACCACATTTAACAAAAACAACTGGATCAACACAATTTGACATAGAGTCATCACAAATCGAAACATCAGTTTTAGAAACAAAAGTAGCATTATTTGAAATAGAAACATCAGATACACTATTATTATCAGACACACTCTCCTCTGTTGCAAGCTTTCCATGACTTAATAATGGATCTGCATAGGAAGTAGAAATGTTAATATCCTTTTCCCTAACACTACTCTTCATCACATAGGTCATAGAAACACTGGGTTTTCCCTTTTTAATAGCAAAAACTTCTTTTTCACTTTTTGATTTTGATTTATCACCAGATGCACAAGCAGAAGATTGAGATTTCAAGATATTTAAGTTCTTGGGAACCCATTGATATTTAGGTTTTGACACATTTACATGTGATTTGGAAATAGTTTTCTTTTTTTTTTTGACCGTTTGGGTTTCCTTCTAATATTAGCCGAAGACCGGCACAAGGACTTTGATGAACCCAACCTTGGCTTAGCCATGTTCTGCTTCATAAAAGTACATGTTGTATTTTTCATGAAAAACCTATTTATCCTTTTTAAGCTCAACCCATTTTCTGTCATTAGTTACATTCTAATCATCATTACGAGAACGAGGTCTCGAGAAATTTCTCACAAGAGATCTTCCTTGTGACTTGCTCTCTCTTCCATGTGCATGAAAAGGAATACATACCCGATTTGGACAATTGCATGCAATGTGTCCGACAGTTCCACAGTTAAAACATGTTTGCTTTGTAGCATAAGAACTGATACCACTCTTCTCTGTTCTATTATTCTTATTTACTCCCTAACTCTTTCCACACGTGCAAGTGCAAGACTCAAGTGGTGTGACAATTGTGGGTGGAATGGATGTGCTTGTGACAGAACACCAGATTTAGACAATACATCACCACATTTAACAAAAACAACTGGATCAATAGAATTTGACATAGAGTCATCACAAATCAAAACATTAGTTTTAGAAACAAAAGTAGCATTGTTTGAAATAGAAACATTAGATACACTATTTTTATCAGACACACTCTCTTCTGTTGCATGCTTGCCATGACTTAATAATGGATCTGCATAGGAAGTAGAAATGTTAGTATGCTTTTCCCAAACATTCATCACACGTACAGTAGGTTTCCCATACACAAGAAATTCCTCTCTGTCCATCTCTTCCTGGGTCATAGGGATAGCAGTGTAATTGTGATTAAATGGAGGAGGGACACGCTCATACCCTATACCTACTTGTTTCTTGTCTTTCCATTTCAGTTTTTTCTCTATCATGGTTGTAACTTTCTCACTTAACACATCATATTTTTGTAAATTAAAATAATCATTTTCAAATCGAGCTTTCAATGTGTCAAGTTCCTCAGTCACAGTGGTAAGTTGTTTCTTAATAAAATTGTAGTTCTCACACTTGTTACTGTACTCTTCCTGTAATTTCCTAAATTCCTTAGTCTTAGCCTCTAATTGTTCTTTTGATGGTTTCAGACCTTTCCTAAGGTTATACCCCTTGTATTTCAGGTCCTCGTTCTCTCTACGCGGTAATTCTATGTGTTCACGCAAAAATTTAACATTATCAATACAAGTTTGAGAACAAAAATTTTGACTGACCGCTTTCGTTTTAGCTTCAGGGGTAGTAGACACCATGAAAGAAAACTGTAATTCCATCATCTCTGTTTCTGGATCCTCTTCAACTTTCTCTTCAGGGATGTTAGTAATCTGGACCAAGTGAGCATATTCAGGATCATAAATTTTTAGAGCCTGAATTTGATCCTCCCAGTTAAATGACTGAGCTACCATAACTAGATTCGCAGTTTCGTTGTTGGTAGCAACTCCCTTGTTGTTTCACACCGGCACCATCGTCCTTTCCTTATTCACACTTCGATCACGTTTAGGACAATCACGAGCAAATTGACTAGGCTCGTGATAGTTAAAGCATCACAACTTTCCTTTGTTGAACCATCCTTTCTTCTCAGCATTCATTCCCCAGTTATTCTTTCCTGTTTTCTTTGCAAATTGTTTGGCCCTGAAAACAACCATCGTAATCTGCTAAGTGATGTCCATATCCTCCACATCTTTTGGGTGAATTTGTTATAACTCAACGAAAGAAATATATGGTGGTAATCCACCTGACACAAAGGCATTGTAACAATTTACCAACCTAGAAGCTAGATCCAAGTTCTCTTTTGCTTGCTTGGGAGCAGAGGTAGCAGCACGGGATTTTGAGGAGGAGGTTGCATATGGATAAGTCATTGATGGAGGAACAACATGGGTTGGTGTTTGTGGAACAACAAAGGCTTGATTTTGTGGAGCAGGTGCGTTAAAAGATGAAAAAGCATTGTTAGAGGAGATCCCAAGGTTTGCAGTAGAATAAGAATTCACATGGTTGATTTCTCTTTGTTTGTCATCAAGATCACATGCTTTGATAATTGTCATCATTTCCGCAAGACTGAGTCTATTGAGATCTTTTGTCTTCCTAATGACTGAGACATTCATGCCCCATGATTTTGGGAGAGAGTTAAGCAGTTTCTTGTTGATTTCTAATCTGGGCACTGAGATACTAGCTAAACTCATCTCAGTAGTGAGTGTCATAAAACGTTGTAGTTGAGCTGCCAATGTTTCTCTAAGAATATGATTGAACATATTGTACTTCTATCTCATTTTCTTCATACACTTCGATTAAAGCTTCCCACAAAAGCTTTTGTTGAGTCACATTCACGGAAACCTTGAGCAATCCCTAAAGATAATTCCATTATAAGTGTAGCCAAAGCCTTCTCTTGTTCCTCGTTTTTCTCGAAGTCTTCATCAGTGTAGTTTACAAAGTCTTTGTCAACAATAGTTCCATTCACCAAAGTGGTAGTGATTTTAACAGGACCTTTCAGAATAATGCGCCAAATCTTGAAGTCCTTCATCTTGATGTACTTTTCCATTCGATATTTCCATTTTGGGAATCCTTCTGCTGACAAAAGACGTGGGATCCTAGTGGTAGTTCCCATAATCGAGTCCAATTCCTGATGAGCTATTAAACTTTGTGATTCCATATTTTTATTTTTATTTTAACATTTTTTTAAATTTTTTTGTGATTTTCTTAATTGATTGAAAATAAAAGTTTGTAAGGAAAAGGCAACCGAAAGCGATGAGGTTTTATAACCAAGAGAGGTTCACAGCCGTATAGGGTTCACGACCGTACACAAGAAATGATTCATGCTCAATGAACGGTTCACGGTCAACAAATGGTTCACAAT
Source organism: Lactuca saligna (assembly GCF_052625555.1). Classification (NCBI taxonomy): domain Eukaryota; kingdom Viridiplantae; phylum Streptophyta; class Magnoliopsida; order Asterales; family Asteraceae; genus Lactuca; species Lactuca saligna. The sequence continues at coordinate 147,777,008 of NC_136422.1, forward strand.
CAACTAATGGTTCACGGTCCAATGACAGGTTAACGGTCAATGAAGATAAGTGGTTCACGGATGTACACAAATTTCACGGCCATAAACAATTCAACAAGTGAAACCGTAAACACCCAGATTATGATGAAAACAGATGATTTTGAGTTGATTTCGATTCCTTTGGCCATGAACTTCACAATCTAATACATAAAACCCAACAACACTTGAATAAACACGAAAAGAAGAAGATCTCCAACTTTAAACACCACTTGAACGAGTTTGACACCAGATTGGCTCTGATACCCATTGTAAGTCCACAAATCCAGATCCAACTAGTGATAAAACACACACTAAAACAGTAATCGATTAAGAATAAGAAGGAATAGAAGCAAATAATGATCCAACAATGCACACGTCTATTAATGGCAGTAAACGTTAGGTACACTTGGATGCACACACATGACTAATGTTCATCTGACACGTCTGACAACTATTTAAAGGAACAGCCAACCGCAAACACGTTCACGACCGCACACGTTCATGGCCATACACACGTTCACGACTGTGAACACCCATACGGCCACAAACACACAACCGTAGACCCATTACATGACCAAACCCTATCAAGACCTATACAGATTGATGCCTAGCTCAAACCAACAAAATGTGACCTAACAGAGCGGTGTAGGTTAGTGAGTTTTTTTTTTAATTGTTTTAAACTATTTTGTGATTTATGTGAATATTATTTTATAGTTTTGATTTAATTACAAAAGTGTCACCTTGTAAATTAAAGAAGAATTTTTGTTCTTAAATATTCTCACAATAAGAAATGTTCTCAATTGACCGATCTCATATATATATATATATATATATATATATATATATATATATATATATATATATATATATATATATGAAAAATTAAAATGTCTCCTATCTTTTATGCTTACAAATATTCATATTCACTAACAAATATTCCTAATATACTCTTAGGGGGTGTTTGGATTAGCTTTTTAGCTTATTGATTATAACTTATTTGTGGTGGGAATAAGCAATAAGCAATAAGCATGGGGAGTGATGCTTATTAAAATTAGCTTATTTAGCTTAATAAGTTGGATTTTATCTAAACACTCAAATTAGCTTATTGTAGGAATAAGCAATACGCACCTCTTTTTTTCCTATCCAAACACCCCCTTAATGAGATAGTTAAGTATATAGAATAGTGAAATACATCATAATTTTAATGACTAGAAATATTTGTAGACATAAAAGGTAGGAGACACTTTAATATATATATATATATATATATATATATATATATATATATATATATATATATATATATATATATATATATATATATATATATATATATATATATATATGGGGACAGAGAATATACATTACAGCCCCACCTAAGCTTAGGTACTAAACCTCTAAAATATGTCGTTTTATCATTCTAAATATACCCGGTTTGGTTTCACTTGGAAAATATATCACCCTCCATAACATTTCTTTCTTTCATTATCGTTTTACCATCTCTGTTTTCTTTCTTCAATTATTGTTTATTACTTCACCTAAGTGAACATTACTAAACCCTAAACCTAAACCCTAAACCCAAAATTTAAACCCTAAACCCCAAACCTAAACCGTAAACGTAAAATCTAAACCCTAAACCCTAACCCTAAACCCTAAACCCTAAACCTAAACCTAAACCTAAACCCTAAACCTAAACCCTAAACCCTAAACATTAAACCTTACTGTGTCGATCTTGAATTTACATCTTGAAATATTAATCGTGAATCCATTAACCGTAATCTTTATATAGTAAAACAATTTATTTTCAAGAGGTTTAGTACGTAAGCTTAAGTGAGACTGTAATGTATATTCCCTTTTCCCTATATATATATATATATATATATATATATATATATATATATATATATATATATATATATATATTTGTTGCTATTGCCATTGCAAGTGTTCAGTGAATTTTAAACATAAGAAGTTTGCAAATAATTTAAAGGGCTTTGAAAGCCATCTATCCATATATGAAAAATTCAATACCAACAAGAATTTTAAATCAAAACAAACTTTAAATCAAAAAGAAACTTTAATGCAATCTTTATATTGTATTTAGATTTTTTCAAGATAGTTGGTAGTTATCAAAGGGCTTTTAGCAAAATGGTATTTGATATTACCCTTATTTCTTGAATTGAGGGTTCAAACAGTGAATATATATGAAATAATTTAAGTATAGTTTTTGTATATTTGTAATTTAAAAAAAGATTAATTAATAGTTGATAAATTAACTTATGAATTGATAATATTTGATAAAAAAATACCTAATAAACTATATTGCAAAATGTAAAATAATATAAAATGTTTAAATATATAATAAAAAGCTAGTATTACATATAATTAAATAGATATTTTGAATATTTTTGAAAAAGCTTGGTAAACTTTTTAACACTATTTCTAAATAGTTTATCAAAAAGACAATACGTTATTTTTATAGTTTACCAGTTAATAATTAATATATAAGCTAACTTATTTTTATTAAAAAAAAACCATAATATACCTTCTATAATATTATCATGCCTATAAAATTTTATAATTCAGATTTTACACATAATATAAAACCTATAATTAAAAGATCAAATTAACATAAAACATGCATTTCTGACATATATTGGTAGTTGTTAAAGCACCTGAAAGTCTGAAACCCTGGAACGCATCCTCTCATGGTTGACATTAAAAATAGAAAGACCAATGAATATAAGATAAAACCAAGACAATAAAGATTCCAAAACTGGATCTATCTTTTCGATAATCGGAAACCAACTTCAACGATCAAGTACAATGTAATCTTCTCTAGGTCGTTATTTGGATTAGATTATAATATAACACATCAAAGTAACATTAAGAATTAGTTATTAGTGTTTTCATCTCGCGTAAATGTAATTATTATTATTATTATTATTATTATTATTGTTATTATTATTATTATTGTTATTATTATTATTATTATTATTAGAGTAAATTACACGAATGGTCCCTATGGTTTAGGGTAATTTGCACTTTTGGTCCCTAACTTATTTTTTTAACTCGGAAGGTCCCTACTGTTTGTTTTTGTTACGCGTTTGGTCCCTATTTTATATAAAAAGTCTATTTTTCCCTTTATTTTTTAATTTATTTAAATAAACACACCCTAATCTCACCTTTCTCACCTTACTTTACGTACCCATCATTTTTTCCTATTTAAATAATAATCTTTTTAAGTATGACAATGACCAAACACATAACAAAAACAAACAATAGGGACGAAACACGTAATAAAAACAATCAGTAGGGAACTTCCGAATTAAAAAAATAAGTTACGGACCAAACGCGCAAATTATCCCAAACCATAGGGACCATTCGTGTAATTTACTCTTATTATTATTATTATTATTATTATTATTATTATTATTATTATTATTATTATTATTATTATTATTATTATTATTATTATTATTATTATTCCGTTCTTCAAATGTGATTGAATTTCAATTATTTATATGAGATATCCACAAAAATTATCATATAATGAATGAGGTATATGACAAGATCCTTTTTAATTTTTTTTTAAAATAGGATGTTAATTTTAATGGAATTTAAGTAATCTAATCACAATTTAATGTTTATTTGAAAAAAAAATAACCTAAAAATTTTGTTTTCAACAAAAAATAATTTTTCCTTTTGACCAAAAAGTACATTTCAGACTCTCATTCCGGGATTTGGACTGAAATTTTGGATTTCGAAAAAAACTTTAAAATTTTAAGAACAAGTCTGAAATCCAATGAACAGTTTCAAAATTTCAAGAAAAATAAATCATTTTTTACTTAAAAGTAACAAAATGTTAAGAAAACATAGTAAATATAAACTATATACGATATTAGTGAATAAAATTAGACATTTTACTTCAAAAACGATGATATTAAATATTTTCCAAATTTACATTTTAAATTAAAAATAATATAAAAAACCAAAAGTAACTCCCGAATTTGGAGACATATGTTATTCATGTGTAACTCCCAAAAATATATAATATATTTAATGGTGAGGTTGGGGGTGTGTGGGCTGTACGATCGTACGATGACTTCGATTTTATGGGCCTATGAATTTTAAGACAAATCTATAGTTGTGTTTAGATTTTTGTAAAAGACATTTTTTAGTCTTATCATAAAAGAAAATTAACGATGTTGGTTACTTATATACACAATGTAATATTTTTTTTTCGCAATTTTGAAGTCATTTTAATTATGAAAAAATAAAAGAAAATAAAAAAAATCAAAATCTAATCATAAAGTTTAAAATTGATCACAAATTTAAGAAAAATGTCTATATGCAAAGAAAAATATAAATATGTTTCTAATATAAACTCTAGCAAACTATTTCCTATTTTATAAAATACACTATACCCAAAAATTAATACAAAAAATAAAAATCTAATCCTAAATTTTAAAAAACAATTTACCAAAACAAAGTTTCACTTTAAAATATTTGTCAACTACAAGGTGAAAAAGTCGGATTGAAAATGTGAAAGCAATAGTGACTGAAGCTCCTGGAATTATAAAAGCTTTGTATAAACTTGTTCCTGTATAAAGTTTTATAAAAAAAATAAAAAAAATAATGCCACTTGTATAGCAGAGTATGAACTTGTGGGATTTGATTATAATTGATATCGTTATATGGTATTATATATTGGCTAGCAAAACAACCTAAGCAAACAACTTCAATATGACATTATGCGTATTGATAAGGGAATGAGTAACATGAGAGCACCTACTGAGTTTTTTAAAGACTGCCGAGAGAATAGGTTTGAGAAGGTTTTGGATTATGCAAGAGCTATAACATCTGATATAGGAATTGATTTGGTTTTTGTTGAGGAAAATAATAAATAAAGAATTTCAAAAATACATTTTGATGAGAGTGACATTGGGTCGTCATAATCGGTACATTAACTTTTACCTCATGTAACATCCTAACAACAATGATAATTTTTTTTTTCATTTTAAAATCATTAATTATATACGTCACATGTCTCAAAGTCAACCACAATACAAATTGTCAAAGTCATCAGAGTAAAAATAATCATAAGTGCGAAATCATGAAGGGGGTGTTGTGTCATCATGCTAGGCCCTCCCCTTTCGTACTGTAAGTACCTGAAATCATAAACATAAACTGTAAGCAAAAAGCTTAGTGAGTTCCCGATGATACCACATATGATACATATAATTGGACCTAGCCTTGGGTATATTCCTACTCAACAAACAATCATGCGTCTAACCGAGGGCCCAACCATGTGATAGATTTCAACCCAACATATAATCATGGGCCTAACCCTGGGGTATATTTCAATCCAACATACAATCATAGGCCCAACCTAGGGGTTTTGTTCATACTAAACATATAACTATAGGCCTAGCCTTGGGGTTTATTTCAACCCAATCATACATGCAAGAGTCACAAAGACAACTAGCAACCTACATAACATAATCCAGTGGGTCGATATTGGTGCCTTCGACCCATAAGTATAGTGATAAGACTCAGCTCCCACTCAGTGCTTAACTGCTATTGCTCTTACTGGTAGAACACCGCTGCTATGCACCACCTATACATACATACTAGATAAATCATTAGCTATTCTTCTAAAACTAGGTGTTTGACCCAAAGTCAACTCAAGTCAAAAGTCAACGGTCAATGTTGACTTTAGTCAATCTCCACATCGTGGCCATCCATGGGCACATCGTGGCCCTCATACATCAATACAATCACACTTTTCCTAGTCACCATGTCGTAGGGACCTAATGCCACGCCGTGGGCACTAGGTTTCCAAGAAATTAATGGGTTAAGCCATTTTCTTTGATTCTAAGAGCTCCAAAGCTCAGATCTAATAAAAAGCATAGTCTATAAAGATAAAGTTTCCAACTTTATCCATTAAGACTCCCCAAAAGGTCAAAATATCAAACCCTAAGCTCCAAAGAGGTTAAATAAGACATGGATTCACCAACTAAGCACTTATTCCATAAAATACTTAGCTCATTCACTCCACGAGGATTTCTAATACCAAAACCATCATAAAAGTGAGTGCTTTATGGACATGTGATATGTGTATATTTATGTATATATATATATATATATATATATATATATATATATATATATATATATATATATATATATATTATCTTAATATTTTAGCTTTAATTATTGCTAATTAGAACTAAAGGTACTTATAATGTTTAAATTTATGTTTTACAGATATAGTTGTTGCTAGAGCAGAAAAGAAACAAGTGGAGCGGAAATTCGGCTTAGAATGCATAAAGGAAAAAGTTGGGATAAGGAAACCCACTACACCAGGCATAGAGGGACTTACGCCTAGTGTAATAAAAAATGGTGCACTATGCCCAACGTAATTAGTGAGTATGCCCAGTGTACTGGGTCTGTCTCCAAATCCTAATTGCAATGAGTTTCCTTATTACACCCTGCGTAAATCCATTACACTTAACGGACGTAGGTCGGTTCCAACATTTATAAAAGCGATTTTCGGCTAACTGTTGAAACAATAAAGATTGATAGATTCTACATTAATGAGATGAATAAATGATAAGAAACAATAATGATCAAAAGTGTGATGGATGATTGTATTAAACACTACTCTAGAAGAGTTCTTAAAGACAAAATTATTCTGCGAGAGCTTTAAAAGTTGTAACCCTAAAGTTACATGCATGTTATTTATGTTGGGTTTTGAGCATTCTAACACTCCTAAGTGTATATGCAACCCTAAGGGTGCGTTTAGTTGCGGAAAAATGAGCCGTTTTCCGGAAAATTTTTCCAAGAAAAATGAGAATTTTGAAAACGCGTTTAGTTCGTCTATTTTTCTAAATTTTTCACGGAAAATGAAAATTTTCCGTTTTCTAAAATTACAAAGAAGTTGGAAAATTTTGGAAAATTGATAATCATTGTTTTCCACATTTTTCTAATTCCAAAATTTTTCTATAAACACACACCCACTCCACCCCCATCCACCTCTACCTACCCCCCCCCCCCCACACACACACACATACATACATACCCACCCGCACACACACACACACCAACCCACAAACACACACACACACTTACATACCCACACACACACACACACCAACCCCCACACACACATAGATACCCACCTACACACACACATCCACAAACACACACACATACATACATACCCCCCCCCCCCACACACACACACCCACCCACCCACCCACACACCTACCTGCACACACACACACCAACCCACACACATACACATACATACCCACCCCCAAACACACACCCACCCACAAACACACACACACATACATACCCACCGCCCCCACACACACACCCACCCGCACACACACACATACCCACAAACACACACGCACATACACATACATACCCATCCGCATACACACACACCCACAAACACAGACACATACATACCTACACCCACCCGCACACACACACACACACCAACCCACAAACACACACACATACATACCCACCCATACACACACACACACACCAACCCATACATACACACATACATACCCACCCACCCACAAACACACACACATACATACATACCCCCACAAATACACAAACACACACTCGCACCCCCAACCACCCAACACCATCACGACAATCACCGACCTACCATCACCACTAACCAGTCACTAGCACCACCACCACCGTTGCCGCTTGTCATCACCACCACTGACACAATTGTCGACGCCACACCATCGCTTGTCATCACCACCACCACCACCGACCCACTACCGTCACCATCACCGCCCCCACCCACACCCTACCACCGCTACCGTTTTTTAAAAATGAAAACCGATAAAAAAATACACATCTAAACACGTTTTCTAATTTTCTAAAACTGAAAATGAAAAATGAATAAGTTTAACTAAACGCATTTTCTAAATTTTTCAACGAAAAATAAAAACGGAAAACGAAAATCGAAAAAGGAAAACAAAAAACGGAAAATGAAAAGTGTTTTTCCGTAACTAAACGCAACCTAAATACCTTGGATCTATGTTTTCTCTGTTATACATGCAAATATGAACTTTCCAACGTATTCATCCTAACTAGCATAATAACATTGATTCATATGAATATATCAAGTTAGAATTACATACCTCTTTGATGTAGAATGTCTTCATGAAGCTTGAGTGCCTAGTGCCCCAAGTGTGACACCTCAAATGGTTCACACAATACCAAATACACTTGGAATAGATTAGAGAGAATTCCACACTTCATAAATAACGACTATCCCTTTCACTCACACATAGCCGCCCATTTTTTCCAAGAATATGATTTTTATATAGTGTCACAATTAGGGTAAACCATAATTGTCATGGATTTCCATTTCCTTGGATCCATGGGTTTAAATACACCATGGAGTATCCTATTAGAATAGTGTCTAATGCTGCAACTATATTAGGTAAGTATTTGACCCGATTGTGCATGGTCCTTTTGGGTTGCCTTCACCATAACAAATTGGTAGGATGATTTATTATGAGAGAATAGATATTATTAATATATTATGAAAATTATATAATGAATAATAATATTGTTATTTGATTAATATAAGTTATAGATTAATTAGTATTAATTTAGTTACTTAAAGAGATTAATTAAATAAGAGGGTATAAACTATCAATTCTTTGATAGTTACACTTTAGGCTATAGATCCTTAAAGGATATGGGTTGGATGAATTCTAGGGCTTGGGGATAGACTTAAATTCGTCCATGGCTTATCTTTGGAAATGATTAGGATTGCTTAGAGTCTAAGTTATCCAATTAGGGTTTAAGGGTGAAACCCTAGGAGCCTTATAAGTATAAATAGACCCCTTGGGATAGGGAAATCAGCACCTCCTCTACAACAAGGATACCCTGACCGATTTCCTCCTCTCTCCTCTCTCTCAAATCATTCTCTTTGCTAGTTGGTGTTTGTAAGCCATTAGAGGAGTGACAATTATGACTCTAAAGCTCCAAGAACAAGAGGATCAAACAAGTGTTTCAAGGTATGCTTCTAACTCTGGTTTTGTATTGTTCTTATACCTAATTAGCCATTAGGAGTCTTGGATTCAATGCATGTTTAATTAGAGAAACCTAGATCCAAGCATTAGGGTTTTGTATGCGCATATAGGAATGTTCTTATGTACAAAACCCATTAGTGGTATCAGAGCCTAGATTGGTTTCTATTAAATTGATGCTTAATTGATTGAATGTTAACTGCAAAATTCGATTTTTGTGTTTCTGAGTCATGGACTCGGCGAGTCCCATAGTAGACTCGGTGAGTCCCATAGTAGACTCGGCAAGTTGGCCTGACTCGACGAGTCCAGCTTGGGTACTCGGCGAGTCCGAGCGTCAGGAAGAGCCAAAAACGGAATTTTTTCATATTTATCTTATGGAAACTTACCTTAATCATATTAGATCAAACCAAATCCGATTTTATGATATATATGACTATATTTTTTTTATCTAATTAAAGGTATTTATCAATTAATAAAATATTTAATTTCCTTATATGATAATTATTAATTATTTTGATTAAATTGGTAAATTGTTTTTCAAGAAATCATAAATAAATCAAATATGGATAATTATGTGATTAATTGTTAATTTGAATTATTTTTTATTTGATCCTTTATGTTTTTAAATGTTTAAAAACTTGCCCTCAAGTTTTGAAATTTATATTTTGTGATTAAAGGTTTAATTTAGACAATTTAAATTTCAAACCCTAGAATTTTAAAAATTTAAAATCCAATCCTATACTAATATAATATTACAAGATTAATATCTATATATGTATAACTTAAATGCTAGTCTTACCGTTCGTAGGCCTCATTCACGAAGCCGGTCTATAAGGTGGGTATAAGGTTGCGGCCTATAAAATGGCGCTTAATGGGTGTACACTCACACTCACCGCTTGCTTGATCGGTGGAGGGTCATTAGCCGAACGGGTAGGATAGGGCAACCTCATCCTCTCATTAAAAGTATAATAAGAAATACAAAGTAACTACATGTTTTCTTAAGATTTCCCAATCTTAGTTACTTTAGGAAAAGTGAATTGATGCAATCCCATGAAATTACACTCTACACCTTGCTAAGAAGTTAGTGGAGCGTGTGTGGTTTACCGACACACTAATTGGTTCTAAGCGAAGCTGGCAAAGGGTGATTCATTGTTTATCATAGTTCGATGGAGCATGTATGGTTTACCAGCACATCGAATAGGTGATCGTTACAATGAAGGCACCATGTGAATTTGCATGGTAATTCACACCCGCTTTGTGATCCTCGGTATCCCAGTCACAAACTAGAGGGGTATATCGAGATTTAAACTTGCCATTGAAAAGTTTCAATGAATCTCATCCGAACCTAGGAATTCTCAATACATTTAGGACTTAAAGTTATGTTTTTCATGGTGGAGAATTAGTGAATCGTCATTCACTTACCTTCAAATTGTTTGCATGTTAGATTACAACATCCCTTTTCTAATGTGTAAATATTGTTGTTGGATCCTAGCCCTAATTTTTCTTATTGGGTGATAATTAGGGATTCACATTCTAATCAATCTTTGTCCTTTCTATTGTAGATGTTGAACGCTAACAACGCTGCTGCTAGTTCATTCAATTTGATGAGCCTTTGTCAAAAGATCACCTTTGATGGAACGAACTTTAGCGAATAGATAAGATACATTCGCACGATTGCTCGCTATGAGGATAAGGAGTATGTCCTCGATGAGAAGCTCGAGAAAATCAACCCCAAAATCACTACTCCCACCGAAATGACCGCTTTTGAAACTCACGAGCGTGATGCAACGAAGGTACATTGCATCATGATCGCAACTATGAACTCCGAATTACAAAAGTCCTACGAGGACATGTATCCATACGAAATGCATCAAGAATTATTGGAGAGATACCATCAAAACGCGAGACAAGAGCGTTATGAGATTTTCATTAACATGATTTCTGCTAAGATGGGTCATGGAGAGTCTCTTACCGTGCACCTGTAAAAGATGCAAAGGTATGTCGACCGCCTTCGCAAGTTAAACGTTGACTTTGGGGAAGACTTGGCGATCAACATGGTGCTTCACTCTTTACCTCCAAGATACAATCAATTTAGGATGACCTATCACATGAACAAAGAAGAGGTCACCCTAAGCAAACTCCAAGGTCTCTTGAGGGTCGCTGAGAGCAACTTCAAGGACAAGTCTGTTGCACCAACTCCCAATCCGCCCACCGCTCCTGTCTTGGCAATTGGACAAGGAAAGGGAAAGAAGAGGAAGGCTTCATCTAAAAACTATCGCAAGGTGAAAGCCCGAGATGGTGCCTCTTCTAGTGGGACCAAAGTTGATCCCACTAAGCCATGCCCTAACCCGAAGGAGGCAGAGTGCCACCACTGCCACAAGATAGGACATTGGAAGAGAAGCTGCCCGGAGTACCTGCAAGCCATCAAGGAAGGAAAGATCAAGCCATCTTTCACAGGTATATACACAATTAAATCTAACGATTCATCTCATGATATTTCTTGGGTTCTTGACACCTGGTTGTGGTTACAACATTTGTTCTAATGTGCAGGGACTAAGAAGAAATAGAGACGTGGAGCATGGAAGAATAAATCTAATCATGGGGAACAGAAGATCGTCGCCTGTAACCAAGATTGGAGTGTATTCTTTAGTGCTTAGGAATGGTTTATCTTTAGATTTAAACAATTGTTGCTATTCGCCAGAAATGACTAGAAACATCATTTCATTTCATGGTTTGTTTAGACAAGGTTTTAGATTTTCTTTTAATAATGAGAATGGTTCTATTTTAGCTTATTTGAATGGTGTCTTTTACTTTGAAGCTATACCATGTAATGGAATTTACGAAACTGTTATGATTGTTGATAACTTAGGAAATGATGTTTTCTGCATGGATTCTTCCAATAGTATGGATAAGGCATCCTTATGGCATTGTCGTCTTGGACATGTCAACAAGAAACGCATAGCCCAACTCCAAAAGGATGGACTGTTGGGGTCGTTCGATTTTAGGGAAGATGACACATGCGAGTCTTGTTTACTTAAAAAGATGACTAAGTCACCCTTTGCTAGTACGTGCGAAAGGGGTGAGGGTCTATTGGACCTCATACATACCGATGTGTGTAGACCATTTAGATCAACCACGAAGGATGGAAACCGCTTCTACGTGACTTTTACCGATGACTATAGTAGATTTGAGTATATCTACTTAATCAAGCAAAAGTCAGAAACTTTTGAAAAGTTCAAAGAGTTCAAAAATGAAGTGGAGAATCAATTGGGAAGGAAGATCAAGATGCTTCGATCCGATCGAGGAGGAGAGTACCTGAGTCTTGAATTCCACGATTATCTCAAGGAGTGTGGAATAGTTTAACAATTAACACCACCTAGGACGCCACAATTGAATGGTGTGGCAGAAAGGTGTAATCGAACCTTGTTGGACATGGTTCTCTCTATGATGAGTCGTGCTTCGCTATCTATCTTTTTTTGGGGGTATGCCTTAGAGACTGCCGCCCATATCCTTAATTGAGTCCCTACTAAGAAGGTTGCCAAAACACCTCACGAGATGTGGACGGGGAAAGCTCCTTCGTTAGCACATATCAAGGTTTTGGGTTGCGAGGCTTTCGTAAGATGAGATACTCACGACAAGCTCGAACGTCGTAGTGAGTGATGTATTTTCATCGGCTACCCGCAAAAATCCTTTGGATATCTCTTCTATAAACCGAAGGACAATGTTGTCTTTGTTGCGAGGAGAGGAGTTTTCCGAGAACGAGAAGTCATAGGCCAAGGAGACAGTGGGAGGCAAATCGATCTTGAAGAAATTCAAGAGTCGATAGATGAAGGAACCTCTACCGCTGGCGCTCAACCCAAGGAGGAAACTCCGGTTGAACCGATTAACATATCATTACCTCTTAGACGTTCCGAAAGAGTTAGAGTTCAACCCCAACTGTATGCTTTTCATATTACTACCGAAGGGGACACGTATATTGGTGATAGTACACTAATAAATCTTGATGAACCTAATAGCTATAAGGAAGCAATGGTCGGCCCAGAGTCTGCGAAATGGAAAGAGGCAATGGATAGCGAGATCCAATCCATGTATGATAACCAAGTTTGGAATTTGGTTGATAATGTTCCTGGACGTAAGATTGTTGGGTGCAAATGGATCTTCAAGAAGAAGACCGACGTGTATGGAAAGGTACACACGTTTAAAGCGCGATTAATTGCGAAGGGCTTTACTCAAACTCCCGGAGTTGACTATGAAGAGACTTTCTCACCAGTTGCGAAGATAAAATCTATTAGACTGATGCTAGCTATTACCGCAGTTCATGATTATGAGATTTGGCAAATGGATGTCAAGACCGCTTTCCTTAACGGAAAGTTGGCTGAGGATGTTTACATGGCTCAGCCAGAGGGGTTTGTGGATACGAAGCATCCGAATAGAGTGTGTAAGCTTGAGAAGTCCATTTATGGACTTAAGCAAGCGTCTTGCAGATGGAATCTTTGCTTCGATGAGAAAGTCAAAGAGTTTGGATTTGTACGAAGCGAAGATGAATCGTGTGTATATGTCAAAGCCAGTGGGAGTGTAGTAAGCTTCCTAGTTCTATATGTCGATGACATATTACTCATAGGAAACGACGTCCCGACTCTGCAGGAAGTTAAGTCCTGGCTCGGGAAGTGCTTCGCTATGAAGGACCTCGAAGAGGCTTCCTATATTTTGGGAATAAGGATAGTAAGAGAAAGAAGTAAGAGACTAATAGGACTTAGTCAAAACACTTACTTAGAGAAGGTACTAAAACGTTTTAGTATGGAAAACTCGAAGAAGGAGAATTACCGATACAAAGCAATGCCAAGTTTATTAAGACTCAAAGTCCGAGTACCGAAGCCGAGATAGCTGAAATGAGCCGAGTTCCATACGCTTCCGCAGTAGGGTCAATCATGTACGCTATGACTTGTACTCGCCCTGATGTAGCCTTTGCTTTGAGCATGGTTAGTAGATATCAAGGGAATCCAGGCAGAGCCCATTAGGTTGCGGTGAAGAATATCCTTAAGTACCTTCGGAGGACGAAGGAATGGTTCTTAGTCCTTAGAAGGAGTGATGACTTGAAGGTGCGAGCGTATAGTGACGCCAGTTTTCAGACCGACAGGGACAACTACCGTTCGCAGTCGGGTTGGGTCTTTACCCTGAATGGAGGAGCAGTAACTTGGAAAAATTCCAAGTAGGAAACCGTAGCTGATTCAACGTGCGAATCAGAGTACATCGCAGCGAGCGAAGCGTTGAAGGAGGCAATATGGTTAAAGAACTTCATTGGTGATCTTGGAGTTGTACCTGCCATAAAGGAGCCAATGGAGATTTTCTGTGATGATGAGGGAGCAGTTGCCTTGACCAAGGAACCGAGAGATCATGGTAGATCACGACATATCGACAGAAAATATCACTTTATTAGACATCGTGTAGAAGAAGGACAACTCGTAGTGAAGAGGATATCATCAGAAGATAACCCAGTAGATCCGCTTACGAAGGGACTGAGTAGGGTTAAGCATTTGCAGCATGCTAGGAGTATTGGGCTGAAGGATGATATTAGCATAGATTAGATAGTATTATAAACGTATAATAGATAAATGTAATTAACATTTGGTGATTAAATAAAGGAGTTTTATTTATAAGTAATGTTACTGTCTTATGTTAATTGTTTAACTATTGTTTCACTTTGCATGTTTTGACTTCTAGAATAATTGAGTTTATTAAGAATAATCGAATTGTTGAAATAGTCCACAATCGTTCATATGTCGGAAGTAGATATGAATGAAGATCGTCATGAATAGGTGTGTAGAGTGTCTAAATGGTGTTAGACATAGCAAAAGATTGCTGCAACGTTCATGAGTGCTTATGAACTAGTTTTGAGCATTGGAACAAACCCGCGCTTGCTAGAATCACCTTATGGAATGTGATAGTAAATGGTTGATCACAAGACGATAATATCATATAGTCTTAAAACCTAGATATATGGTTTGTTATTGGTTAATTGATTGTACATTGATAATGCGAAAACGCATTGGTAACTCGATGTTATAAAACGCATTGTTGTGTGTAGTTGGTTAATGAATAAGTAAATGCATATAAGTCGAAGTTTATCTGTAACTTTTATCCTTGAAGGAAAAAGTGATATCTCGGCCGCTCGACGATTTGATTTGACTTATGTGCCGGGCCCCATCAGAACTGAATTGATGTGTTCGATTGAGTTCTATGTCAAATAAATCAGAAATCGAGAAACCAAATGCTAGACTAACTATTCCATAGTATTGTCAGCATGATATCTAACAGAGGACTGTACGATCCCTTATCTAAAGGACAAGATTGATTCAATCAGAGTTTGACAGCATCTTTGAGAGCTACGATTGCAAATCGGAGTGTACCTGCGCATATAGTTACTAGACTTATCCAAGTGGGAGACTGTTGGAATAGTGTCTAAGGCTGCAACTATATTAGGCAAGTATTTGACCCGATTGTGCATGGTCCTTTTGGGTTGCCTTCACCATAGCAACTTGGTAGGATGATTTATTATGAGAGAATAGACATTATTAATATATTATGAGAATAATATAAGGAATAATAATATAGTTATTTGATTAATATAAGTCATAGATTAATTAGTATTAATTTGGTGACTTAAAGAGATTAATTAAATAAGAGGGTATAAACTGTCAATTGCTTGATAGTTAAACTTTAGATTGTAAATCCTTATTGGATAAAGGGTTGGACGAATTCTAGGCTAGGATAAGTCCTAAATTCATCCAAGGAATTATCTTGGAAGGATTTGGATTGCTTTGAGTAATAGTTATCCAACTAGGGTTTAAGTTGTAACCCTTAAGGAGTCTACAAGTATAAATAGACCCTATGGCATAGAGAATTCGACAGATTTTCCAAAGTAAGGATACTCTGGTCGAATTCCATCCCCTTTCCTCTCTCTCAAATCATCCTCTTTGCTAGTTGGTGTTTGTAAGCCATTAGAGGAGTGACAATTGTGACTCTAGAGCTCCAAGACAACAAGATCAAACAAGAGAATCAAAGTTATGTTTCTAGATCTGATTTTGTGTTGTTCTTACACCTAATAAGTCATTAGAAGCCTTGGATTGAAAGCATGTTTAATAGAGAAACCTAGATCCGAGCATTAGGGTTTGTATGTGCACTTAGGAATGTTCTTATGTACAAAACCCATCACTAAGGAGGGGTGTTTTTGGTCCAAGAGTGTACTTGGGCCGTAAAATCAAGTTTGATTCATTTGTGTATGTTTTGGTGCATCTCATGAAGGAATATAAGTTCTATGCACTCATGAAAGCTCATGGAAGCCTTTGGAGGTGTTTAAGGGCAATTTAACACCTTAAAAAGGTTTTATGGTCCATGAATGAGGGTTTACGGTCCAAGAATGTTCTTGGGCCGTAAGATTATTTCCATACCTCAATTGGTGAGATTTTGGGGTCCTAAGCTCATGCATGCAAGTTTCTAAGCCATATCTAAGCGCTAGAAGTGATTTGGAAGGGTTTTCGGGCTTCAAAACCCTCTTTAGGGGTGTTCACGGTTTTGGAAGGGTTCTTAAACCATAAACACATGTTCTTGAGTGTTTTGGGTGATTCAAACATATATTTGCATGATAAGAAAGCTTAACAACATGCTAGGATAGATCACTTACCAAATTGAAGCTTGAAAGGGGGTTTTTGGATCAAACTCGAGTTTTTAGAGAGAGTGTGGTGAGAGTAAGTGTTTTAAGAGAGAGAAAAAGCTTCAAAATGATGTCACTTAATCCCTTATATAGGGGTTGATTTTATGGCCTGGAGAAATTCTACTCGATACCGACGTTAAACGGAGCTTTTGGTCGTACCCGATTAATTTGCCGTAGCTCAAAGTGGTCGTAACTAAAAATTTTCTAAATAATAATTTGGGATGTTTTCATGTGTTTCTAACGTGCTTGGATACCAATTAAGTCATAATATAAGGCTAAAAAATAATGACTTAATTTAAAACTTAAACGGAAACAATTCGAAAAAGACGAATTTTATGGACGGAAACGGGTTACGGCGATGGAGCAAACTTCGAGTTGTCACACCAGACATGCTGGTCTAGCTGTAGTTAACAGCTTAGGTGCCGGATTTTCAGTACCGTATAGATCTATACACAAGTATGACGCTCTCATAAAGAAGATTCTAGTTACAATATAGGACTTTTGTAGTTACTCTAGTAAGTACGTGAACACAATGGCTCACCAAAATTGTATTAACGGTTTATGTATAGTGTAATGAAAACCTTTTTGTAAGTGGAAGTATTACCCTTTCATAGTAGTTACATAGTGTAGAAAAATTATGCCTTCGAATAATTATTTGTGTTGTATCCCAAAATAGTAGAATAGTGTCAATGATCCATAAATTATACTTATTATAGTTTATTAGAAATGCTTTGTTATGTCCACATATATATATATATATATATATATATATATATATATACACACACACACACACACATACACACACACACGTTACCATGCTTTGATAGTTTTAGAGGATTATGTCATATAATTTACATCTAACGCAAATATAAGAACTTTTGGTATGATAAAGTCAATCTTACTAGTTTTTGGCCATTTTTAACGACATTAACCGATAGATAGTGAAATGTACTTAATGAAACATATTTTCATCTTATAGAGGTATACAAGTAAAGATAACTTTTATATGTTTAAAACAACTTATCTTGGTTAAGACTGATAAAAAAGGTGAAATAACTTGGTTATAATCATTTTTGGTTTGAAAAGTCATCTTATGCTGATAAAAACCATAGTTTTTATAGTTCTGTTTTTGTAACTTTTTCCAAAAACTAAATAACATGAAAAATACTTTTTTTTTCATAGTTATATACCTCAAACTAACAAACCAAATATAAGGGTTAAAATAACTAGTAAAGACCATAGTTCATGCAAATAACACTTACACACAATGTACAGATGAACATGTATAACAACTCTTTGTTAATATATAATGTTGCTTGTATCCCCCCCCCCCCCCCCCCCCGCGCGCGCGCGTAAAACATGAAAATCTCAAAAATATAGGGTATAAACTTGATGGGTTTTAGCCATAAGAACTTTCCTATGTGCGCATGCAAAACCCTTATGCTTGGATCTAGGATTTCTAATTAAACATGATTTGATTCCAAGACTTCTAATGGCTAATTAGGTTAAATAACAACATTGAAACAGATCTAGAATCATACCTTTGAGTTCCTTCTTGATCTTGTAGTCTTGGAGCTTCTAGAGTCACAAATGTCACTCCTCTAATGGCTTACAAACACCAATAGCAAGCAAGATGATTTAGGAGAGAGGAGAGGGGAGGAATTCGGCCAGAGTATCTCTACTTTTGATGGTGTGTCGAATTCCCTCACCCCTAGGGTCTATTTATAAGGGTTACAACCTAAACCCTAATTGGATAACTTAGACTTTAAGTTGATCCATATCCTTTCCTTGATAACCCTATGGACGATTTTGGCTTATCCAAGCCCTAGAAATCGTCCATCCTATCTAGGATAAGGATTTATAGTCTAAAGTGTAACTATCAAACAATTGACAGTTTATACCCTCTTATTTAATTAATCTCTTTAAGTCACGAAATTAATTCCAATTAATCTATGACTTATATTAATCAAATAACCATATATATTATTCCTTATAATATTTATTCTCTCTTAACAAATCATCCATCAAGTTGCTATGATGAAGGCAACCCAAAAGGACTATGCACAACCAGATCAAATACTTGCCTAATATAGTTGCAGCCTTAGACACTATTCCAACAGTCTCCCACTTGGATAAGTCTAGTAACTATACAAGTACAATTCGGTTTGCAATCGTAGCTCTCAAAGACGCTGTCAACTCTGATCTAATCAATCTTGTCCTTTAGATAAGGGATCGTATAGTCCTCTGTTAGATATCAGGCTGACAATCCTATGGAATGGTTAGTCAAGCATTTGATTTCTCGATCTCTGATTTATTTGACATAGAAATTAATCAAACACATCAATTCAGTTCTGACCGGGCCCGACACATAAGTCAAATCAAATCATCGAGTGGCCAAGATATCTCTTCTACCCTCTTAGGATAAAATTTACAGATAAACTTCGACTTATATGCATTTACTTATTCATTAACCAACTATACACAACAATGCATTTTATAACACCAAGTTTCTGATGCGTTTTCGCATTATCAATGCACAATCAATTAACAAATAATAAATCATATATCTAGGTTTTAAGACTATATGATATGATCGTCTTGCGATCACCTTTTATATCGTATTCCATAAGGTGATTCCAGCAAGCGCGGGTTTATTCCAATGCTCAAAACCAGTTCATAAGCACTCATGAACGTTGCAGCAACCCTTGCCATGTCTAACACCATTTAGACATTCTACACACCAATTCATGACAATCTTCATTCATATCTACTCCCAACATATGAACGATTGTGGACCATTTGAATAATTCGATTATTCCTAATAAACTCAATTATTCTGGAAGTCAAAACATGCAAAGTGAAACAATAGTTAAACAATTAACATGTGACAGTAACTTTACTCATAAATAAAACTCCTTTATTTAATCATCAAATGTTAATTACATTTATCTATTAAACGTTTCTAATACTATCTAATCTATACTAATATTATCCTTCAGCCCAATACTCCTAGCATGCTGCCAGTGCTTAACCTTACTCAGTCCCTTCGTAAGCGGATCTGCTGGGTTATCTTCTGATGATATCCTCTTCACTACGAGTTGTCCTTCTTCTACACGATGTCTAATGAAGTGATATTTTCTATCGATATGTCGAGATCTACCATGATCCCTCGGTTCCTTGGTCAAGGCAACCGCACCTTCGTTATCACAGAAAATCTCCATGGGCTCCTTTATGGCCAGCACAACTCCAAGATCACCAATGAAGTTCTTTAGCCATATTGCCTCCTTCGACGCTTCGCTCGCTGCAATGTACTCTGATTCACACGTTGAATCAGCTACGGTTTCCTGCTTGGAACTCTTCCATGTCACTGCTCCTCCATTTAGGGTAAAGACCCAGCCCGACTGCGAACGGTAGTTGTCCCTGTCGGTCTGAAAGCTGGCGTCACTATACCCTTGCACCTTCAAGTCATCACTCCCTCCGAGGACTAAGAACCATTCTTTCGTCCTCTGAAGGTACTTAAGGATGTTCTTCACCGCAATCCAATGTGCTTTGTCAGGGTTCCCTTGATATCTGCTAACCATGCTCAAAGAGAAGGCTACATCAGGGTGAGTACAAGTCATAGCGTACATGATTGAGCCAACTGCGGAAGCGTATGGTACTCGGCTCATTTCTGCTATCTCAGCTTCGGTACTCGGACTTTGAGTCTTACTCAACTTGGCATTTCCTTGTATCGGTAATTCTCCCTTCTTTGAGTTTTCCATACTAAAACGTTTTAGTACCTTCTCTAAGTAAGTATTCTGACTAAGTCCAATTAGTCTCTTACTTCTTTCTCTTACTATCCTTATTCCCAAAATGTAAGAAGCCTCTCCGAGGTCCTTCATAGCGAAACACTTCCCGAGCCAGGACTTGACCTCCTGCAGAGTCGGGATGTCGTTCCATATGAGTAATATGTCATCGACATATAGAACGAGAAAGTTTACTATACTCCCACTGGCTTTGACATATACACAAGATTCGTCTTCGCTTCGTACAAATCCAAACTCTTTGACTTTCTCATTGAAGCAAAGATTCCATCTGCGAGACGCTTGCTTAAGTCCATAAATGGACTTCTCAAGCTTACACACTCTATTCGGATGCTTCAGATCCACAAACCCCTCTGGCTGAGCCATGTAAACATCCTCAGCCAACTTTCCGTTAAGGAAAGCGGTCTTGACATCAATTTGCCAAATCTCATAATCATGAAATGCGGCAATTGCTAGCATCACTCTTATATATTTAATCTTTGCAACTGGTGAGAAGGTCTCATCATAGTCAACTCCGGGAGTTTGAGTAAAGCCCTTCGCGACCAATCGCGCCTTATATGTGTGTACGTTCCCATCCACGTCGGTCTTCTTTTTGAAGATCCATTTGCACCCAACGGTCTTACGTTTGGGCACATAATCAACCAAATTCCAAACTTGGTTATCGTACATGGATTGGATCTCGCTATCCATTGCCTCTTTCCATTTCGCAGACTCCGGGCCTGCCATGGCTTCCTTATAGCTATTAGGTTCATCAAGATTTACTAGTGTACCATCACTAATATACGTGTCCCTTTCGGTAGTAATATGAAAACCATAAAACTGGGGATGAACTCTAACTCTATCGGAACGTCTAAGAGGTAAGGATTTGTCAATCGGTTCAACCGGAGTTTCCTCCTCGGGTTGAATGCCAGCGGTAGAGGTTCCTTCATCTATCGACTCTTGAATCTCTTCAAGTTCGATTTGCCTCCCACTGTCTCCTTGGCTTATGAGTTCTCGCTCTCGGAAAACTCCTCTCCTCGCAAAAAAGACAACATTGTCTTTCGGTCTATAGAAGAGATATCCAAAGGATGTCTGCGGGTAGCCGATGAAAATACATCGCTCACTTCGAGGTTCAAGCTTGTCGTGAGTATCTCGTCTTACGAAAGCCTCGCAACCCCAAACCTTGATATGTGTCAACGAGGGAGCTTTCCCTGTCCACATCTTGTGAGGTGTTTTGGCAACCTTCTTAGTAGGGACTCGGTTAAGGATATGGGCGGCAGTCTCTAAGGCATACCCCCAAAAGAAGATAGGTAGTGAAGCACGACTCATCATAGAACGAACCATATCCAATAAGGTTCGATTACGCCTTTCTACCACACCATTCAACTGCGGTGTCCTAGGAGGCGTCAATTGCGAAACTATTCCACACTCCTTGAGATAATCGTGGAATTCAAGACTTAGGTACTCTCCTCCTCGATCAGATCGAAGCATCTTGATTTTCCTACCCAATTGATTCTCCACTTCATTCTTGAACTCTTTGAAATTTTCAAAGGTGTCTGACTTTTGCTTGATTAAGTAGATATACCCATATCTACTATAGTCATCGGTAAAACTCACATAGAAGCGGTTCCCATCCTTCGTGGTTGATCTAAAGGGTCCACATACATCGGTATGTATTAGGTCCAATAGCCCCTCACCCCTTTCTCAAGTACTCGTGAAGGGTGACTTAGTCATCTTTCCAAGTAAACAAGACTCGCATGTGTCATCTTCCCTATGGTCGAATGACTCCAACACTCCATCCTTTTGGAGTTGTGCTATGCGTTTCTTGTTGACATGTCCAAGACGACAATGCCACAAGGATGATTTATCCATACTAGTGGAAGAATCAATATTCAAAACATCATTTCCTAAGTTATCAACAATCATAATAGTTTCATATATTCCATTACATGGTATAGCTTCAAAGTAAAAGACACCATTTAGATAAGCCAAAATAGAACCATTCTCATTATTAAAAGAAAATCTAAATCCTTGTCTATATAAACCATGAAATGATGTTTCTAGCCATTTCTGGCGAATAGCAACAATTGTTCAAATCTAAAACCAAACTATTCCTAAGCACTAAAGAATACACTCCAATCTTGGTCACAGGCGACGATCTTTTGTTTCCCATGATTAGATTGATCCTTCCTTGCTCTACATCCCTACTTCTTCTTAGTCCCTGCACATTAGAACAAATGTGATAACCACAACCGGTATCAAGAACCCAAGAAATAGCATGATTAGAATCGTTAGATTTGATTGTGTATATACCTGCGAAAGATGGCTTGATCTTTCCTTTTTTGATCGCTTGCACGTAATCCGGGCAGCTTCTCTTCCAATGTCCTATCTTGTGGCAGTGGTGGTACTCTGCCTCCTTTGGGTTGGAGCAGGGCTTAGCGGGATCAAATTTGGTCCCACTAGAAGAGGCACCATCTCGGGCTTTCACCTTGCGATAGTTATTCGATGAAGCTTTCCTCTTCTTTCCCTTCCCTTGACCAATAGCCAAGACAGGAGCAGCGGACGGATTGGGAGTAGGTGCAACAGACTTGTCCTTGAAGTTGCTCTCAGCGACCCTCAAGAGACCTTGGAGTTTGCTTAGGGTGACCTCTTCTTTGTTCATGTGGTAGGTCATCCTAAATTGGTTGTACATTGGAGGCAAAGAGTGAAGCACCATGTCGATTTCCAAGTCTTCACCGAAGTCAACATTTAACTTGCGAAGTCGGTCGACATACCTTTGCATCTTTTGCAGGTGCACGGTAAGAGATTCTCCATGACCCATCTTAGCGGAGATCATGTTAGTGAAAATCTCGTAACGCTCTTGTCTCGCGTTTTGGTGGTATCTCTCCAACAAGTCTTGATGCATCTCGTATGGATACATGTCCTCGTAGGACTTTTGGAATTCGGAGTTCATGGTGGCGATCATGATGCAATGTACCTTCGTTGCATCTCGCTCATGAGTTTCAAAGGCGGTGATTTCTTCGGGAGTAGCAACTTCGGGGTTGATTTTCTCGAGCTTCTCATCGAGGACATACTCTTTATCCTCATAGCGAGCAATGGTGCGAATGTATCTTATCCATTCGCTAAAGTTCGTTCCATCGAAGGTGACCTTTTGGCAAAGGCTCATCAACGTGAAAGAACTAGCAGCAGCGTTGTTTGCGTTCGACATCTTCAATTAGAAAAAGGACAAAGATAGATTAGAATAATAATCCCTAATTATCACCCAATAAGAAAATTAGGGCTAGGATCCAACAATAACATTTACATACTAGAAAAGGGATGCCGTAATCTAACATGCAAATAAATTGAAGGTAAGTGAATGACAATTCACTAATTCTCCATTGCAAAACTTAAACTATTAGTCCTAAGTGTTTCTGAGAATTCCTAGGTTCGGATGAGATTCATTGAAACTATTCAATGACATGTTTAAATCTCGATATGGCCCTCTTGTTTGTGACTGGGATGCCGAGGATCACAAAGCGGGTGTGAATTACCATGAAAATTCACATGGTGCCTTCATTGTAACGATCACCTATTCGATGTGCCGGTAAACCACACACGCTCCATCGAACTATGATAAACAATGAATCACCCTTTGCCACCTTCGCTTAGAACCAATTAGTGTGCCGGTAAACCACACACGCTCCACTAACTTCTTAGCAAGGTGCAAAGTGTAATTTCATGGGATTGCATCAATTCACTTTTCCTAAAGTAACTAAGATTGGGAAATTTTTTTAAAACGTGTAGTTACTTTGTATTTATTATTATACTTTTAATGAGAAGATGAGGTTGCCCTATCCTACCCGTTCGGCTAACGATCCTCCACCAATCAAGCAAGCGGTGGGTGTGAGTGTACACCCATTAAGCGCCATTTTATAGGCTGCAACCTTATACCCACCTTATAGATCGGCTTCGTGAATGAGGCCTACTAATGGTAAGACTAGCATTTAGTTATACATATATATATATATTATTCTAGTAATATCATATTAGTATAGGGTTGTATTTTAAAACTTTTCAAAATCTAGGGTTTGAAATTTAAGTTGTCTAAATTAAAACTTTTAATCACAAATATAAATTTCAAAACTTTAGGGTAGGTTTTAAACATTTAAAACATGAAGGATCAAATAACAAATAATTCCAATTAACAATTAATATCCTAATTATCTTTATTTGATTTATCCAAGATTTCTTTTAAGATAATTATCAAAATAATTAATCATTTATCACATAAGGAAATTAAATATTTTATTAGATGATAAATATCTTTAATTAGATCAAGATAATAGTCATATATATCAAAAAATCGGATTAGAGTTGATCTAATATGATTAAGGTAAGTTTCCATAAGATAAACATGGAAAAATCCCGGTTTTGCCTAATCCAGACGCTCGGACTCGCCGAGTACAGGCCTACTCGCCGAGTCCTCTTTGGAACTTGCCGAGTACATGACTCATAAACCTAAAATCGAATTTTGCAGGTTTGTTTCAGTTAATCAAGCAACAATTTAAAGAAAACCAAGCTATGCTCTGATACCACTGATGGGTTTTAGCCATAAGAACTTTCCTATGTGCGCATGCAAAACCCTTATGCTTGGATCTAGGCTTTCTAATTAAACATGCTTTGAATCCAAGACTTCTAATGGCTAATTAGGTTAAATAACAACATTGAAACAGATCTAGAATCATACCTTTGAGTTCCTTCTTGATCTTGTAGTCTTGGAGCTTCTAGAGTCACAAATGTCACTCCTCTAATGGCTTACAAACACCAATAGCAAGCAAGATGATTTAGGAGAGAGGAGAGGGGAGGAATTCGGCCAGAGTATCTCTACTTTTGATGGTGTGTCGAATTCCCTCACCCCTATGGTCTATTTATACTTGTAGACTCCTTAAGGGTTACAACCTAAACCCTAATTGGATAACTTAGACTTTAAGTTGATCCATATCCTTTCCTTGATAACCCTATGGACGATTTTGGCTTATCCAAGCCCTAGAAATCATCCATCCTATCTAGGATAAGGATTTATAGTCTAAAGTGTAACTATCAAACAATTGACAGTTTATACCCTCTTATTTAATTAATCTCTTTAAGTCACCAAATTAATTCCAATTAATCTATGACTTATATTAATCAAATAACCATATATATTATTCCTTATAATATTTATTCTCTCTTAACAAATCATCCATCAAGTTGCTATGATGAAGGCAACCCAAAAGGACTATGCACAACCAGATCAAATACTTGCCTAATATAGTTGCAGCCTTAGATACTATTCCAACAAAACTCATCTTGAGTGTGCTTGTGGTTGGATAAAGAGCTGGTGGTGAAGATCCTCAAGCCTAACACTTAAAGGTGGTTGAAAAACTCTTTGGAGATGGTATTATCCTGTGAGATTTAACACATGATAATGTGTGTAAATGAGATGAATCTATAACAATGTAAATTTTCAAAACAATTTTTCTTTTCTTAAACATGTTTTCATCCAAGTCAAATCATAAAAATCCAATGTATCATATCATCATACAAACATATAAATCCCAAGATCATAAAATAAATCCCCCGCTAGTGTGTACAGATCACGCCGGCGCCTTGCCACGGTCCTCACTAGTACCTGAAACATATAACAAAACAACTGTAAGCATAAATGCTTAGTGAGTTCCCCAAAATACTACTTACACCTACATACGCCTTTCCAGGCCATGACCTTCTGGTCCATGTGTCTCAGGGGACTTCCGTCCCAACCCGGTAAACCTTCCGGTCCTACCAGCGTCAACCTTCTAGTCCACATCACAATGCCTTCCAGCCCATAACATAACGCCTTCCGGCTCATATCAAGCATAACATGCATAGCACATACAAACAGTTAACTTAATCACATACAATGCATACTTCTCATAACATATCCGACCTTCCGGTCACACATAAATACCCTTCCGGGTATAGTATAGTGAGAAGACTCACCTCAGATATCTCGGTAACTCACTGACTCAGTGGGAATGCGATCTAACCTCCGCCTAAACACATAAGGCAAATATTCCCATAAATATGATTGTACTCTAACCTTTCTTAACATCCTCAGAAGGGTAAAAGACCATTTTACCCCTCTTCTGACTCAAAGGCATCGCTGCTGACCAAAACCTAAAAGCCAACCAAAGTCAACGGTCAACTTTGACCCAACTCGGCGAGTGCACTTGGGCAACTCGACGAGTCCACCTGTCTCCTCTTAACTCCTTAGCCCCAATTAACACGTCGAGTCCCTCCCTTTACTCGACGAGTCCTTAGGCATGAATCGCGGGGCTACCTTGACTCTACTCGCCGAGTCCCAAGAACAACTCGTCGAGTACATGCCATGCACAAATTCTTTTGACCTCCTGAGGTCAGATCTGTTCCTCTATTCCATAGATCTGACCTTTCCAATCAATATAATCACGTAAAGCTCGAAACTTGATGCTTATATTCATACATAATGGCATCAAATGGAGATTTAGTCCCAAAAATGGCAACCTAAGTCCAATCACCCCTTAAGGACCCATAAAGCATACTGGATTGAAGTCTATGAACCTCTTTGAGTCCTGATCCAAAGCATAGACTCGATAAGGGACCAATTGCTCCACATAAACATCCTCACAAGAGGTTAGAAAACCCTAATCTCTAGGTTCAATACCAAAACTGAAGAAAGTTTGAATGAATACCTCAAGTTGAAATCTCTGGACTTTGAAACCACTTGAATCACACCTCCTTCAGCCTCCTCTTGCTTTTGATCACCTTTTTTTGCCAAGCCAAGGAAAGAAAGATCAATAAAGGCTTCTCCTTCCTTCCAAACGACATAGATCACTAAGGGTGCGCTCAAGGGACTGGTAGCCACAATGGGAGGCTAAGAGTACCCTTAAATAGGCTCTAACCCCGGAGCATTAGGGTTTCATTAAACATTGTGGACTCGCCGAGTCCAATGCGAACCCGGATGAACAATCACGACCCTACTCGGCGAGTCTACGCATCAACTTGTCGAGTTCCTTCTCATAATTCAAAAAAATAAATATTAAATAATATACCTGGGATTCCTGATGTTACAATTCTCTTCCACTAGAATCAAACTTCATCCTCGAAGTCTCATTCTACAAACAATTCCGGATGCTGCTCCCGCATCTCGCGCTCCGGCTCCCAAGTCAGCTCTGACCCCTTCCTATGCTGCCACTGCACTTGCACCAAAGGCACTTCCTTGTTCCTCAGAACCTTGATCTTCCGATCCCTAATTGTCACCGGTCTCTCCACATAATTCAGGCTTGCATCCACCTGAATGTCCTCTAATGGTACTACTGCCGACTCGTCGGCAATACACTTCCTCAACTACGACACATGAAAGGTGTCATGAATCTAACCCAGCTCTGCCAGTAGATCCAAATGGTAGGCTACTCTGCCTACTCTCTCGATTACCCTGAAAGGTCCAATATATCGAGGCCCCAACTTGCCCCTCTTCCTGAATCGAATCACTCCTTTCCAAGGAGAGACCTTTAAGAGTACAAGGTCACCAACCTGAAACTCGAGCTCGGACCGACGCCTGTCCGCATAACTCTTCTGGCAACTCTGGGCGATCAACAATCTGTACCTGACCTGTTGTATCTGCTCTGTCGTCTGAAGCACAATCTCCGTACTACTCATTACCCGCTGTCCCACCTCTCCCCAGCAGATGGGGGTTCGACACCTCCTCCCATACAACAGCTCAGAGGGTCGCATACCAATGCTCGAGTGATGGTTGTTGTTGTATGAAAACTCAGCCAAGGGTAGATAGGTGTCCGAACTCCCTCCGAAATCCAAAACACAAGCTTGGAGCATATCCTCGAGCGTCTGAATTGTCCGCTCACTCTGCACGTCCGTCTGTGGGTGGTATGCGGTACTGAAATGCAGTCTCGTTCCCAACTCCTCGTGAAACTTCTTCCAAAATCTGGAAGTAAATCGTACGTCCCGATCTGAAACAATCGACATTGGGACCCCATGTCGCGATACCACCTCTCGTACATACAACTCTGCCAACCTCTTAGCAGAAGAGCTCTCACTGATAGCAAGAAAATTAGCGCTCTTCGTCAACCTATCCATAATCACCCAAATTGCATCGACCCCTCTCGCAGTCCTTGGCAATTTAGTGATAAAATCCATGGGAATCTGTTCCCACTTCCACTCGGGAATCTCCAGTGGCTGCAGCTTACCATGCGGACGCTGGTGCTCGGCCTTAACCTGGCGACAAGTCAGGTACCTTTCGATGAACCATGCAACATCCCTCTTCATACAGGGCCATCAATACTCCTTCTTTAGGTCCAAATACATCTTAGTAGCCCCAGGATGGATCGAGAACTTCGATCGGTGTGCTTCTTCCATCAAGATGGTACGCGTTCCGCCCACAAACGGTACCCAAATCCATCCCTGAAATGTCATAAGTCCCCGACTATCGGTGACGAACTCCGATACTTGCCCGACAACCCGCTCCCTCATTCGGTTTTCTGGTCTCGCAGCCTCAGCATGGGCCCCTCGGATGGTGTCCAATACCGGAGTCATCACTGTCAACCTCATACAAACGTCTTGAATCGGGGCGCTCTCCGCCCTACGGCTCAAAGCATCGGCTACGACATTAACCTTGCCCGGGTGGTACAGGATGTCACAATCATAATCCTTCACCACATCTAACCATCTCCTCTGACGCATATTCAGGTTTGGCTGATCCATCAAGTACTTCAGACTCTTGTGGTCCGTGTATATGGTACACCGAACCCCATACAGATAGTGCCGCCAGATCTTGAGGGAAAACACCACAGCCCCCAGCTCCAGATTGTGGGTGGGATATCTCGACTCATGAGGCTTCAGCTGCCTCGACGCATATGCTATAACGTGCCCCCTCTGCATAAGCACTACGCCTAATCCAGATATTGATGCATCACAATATACTACAAAATCCTCCATCCCTTCCGGGAGTGCGAGCACCGAGGCTTCGCACAACTTCTGGCGAAGTGCTTCGTGCAAGTAAGACACTTACCCACGAAGGTAGCAATCTCTCCTTTCATGTTAGGCCACCAATATAACTTTTTGAGATCCAGATACATCGTTTCTGAACCTGGATGAATGGAGTATTGAGTATTGTGTGCTTCGTTCATGACAATGTCTCTGGAGTATTGAGTATAGTCGTTTCACGTCACGATTTTGGAAAAGTCTACAAGAGGAAATGGGTACCAAGTTATGTTTAAGTACAGCTTACCATCCACAAACTGGTGGTCAGAGCGAAAGAACAATACAAACACTTGAAGATATGCTGAGAGCATGTACCCTAGAATTCCAAGGTAACTAGGATGAACATTTACCTTTAGTAGAATTTTCCTACAACAATAGTTTTCACTCGAGCATAAAGATGGCACCTTATCACGCTTTGTATGGACAGAAGTGTCGTACACCGTCTTGTTGGCTTGAAGTTGGAGAAAAGCAGTTTATGGGACCTAAGATAGTCCATCAGACTGCTAAAATGTTGAAAGTGATTAGGGAAAGGATGTTAGCAGCTCAGGATCGTCAAAAGAGCTATGCTGACAAGAAAAGAAAACCGATAACATTCGAAGTTGGTGATTCGGTTTTGCTTAAAGTATCACCATGGAAGGGACTTATAAGATTTGGTAAAAGAGGTTAATCGAAGAACAAGAGGCAATCGTTGACCGTAAGACTAAAAACTTGCGACGCAAGATGGTCGATTTAGTGCTTGTGCAATGGAAACATACGAATGGGCCAAATCTCACCTGGGAAACGGAGAGTGACATGATGAGTTGCTACCTGCATTTGTTTGCTGATGTGTGATTCCGAAGACGAAATCATCCTAAGGGGGAGAGAATTGTAACGGCCGTGTTTCTAGGCTAAAAGCATTAATAAAGTTGTAATAGTCTAGGTCAACCTTTGTAACTCATTTTGAAGTAATAAAGAGGAATTATGTGAATTATATGCTTATTTGCTTAATTATTATGATTTAATTAATTAACAATGAAAATAAGCATTTAAAATAAATATTATAAAAAGCCAATATCTTTTAAGAAAGTTGTAGTGGCCGAAACAAGGATTCCGGAGATATAAAGAACGCCGAAATCCGAGTTATAACGAAGAAATTATGATTTGTCGAAGTTTCGTGACGAAAACGGTACGGCACCGGGAAGCGTAAAAAGTAAATATTGTGAAAAAGTGCGTTTTAGCCTTAACAATCTAAACGAAAGTCATAGTATTCGTTAAACCGAGAATTTTGATAAAAAGAACATCCAAATCTGACTTCGTATGAGGAAGTTATGATTTTTCTAAGTTTTAGCTTAGCAGTAGACAACTAAATACTCGAATTTAAGATCGAGCGATATTTAGCCGACATAACCTAAACGAGAATCGAAGGTCTCGTCAATAGTAGTACAACGGTAAAAAGCCTGACGAAAACGGACGTCGGATGAAGAAGTTATGAATTTTTAATGGATTTTTCTGTCCCGGTCTGTTAAAAATAATAATATTAAAATTAAAGCCAAAATTAGCCGACGAAGTCTAAACGAA
Organism: Lactuca saligna; assembly: GCF_052625555.1. Classification (NCBI taxonomy): domain Eukaryota; kingdom Viridiplantae; phylum Streptophyta; class Magnoliopsida; order Asterales; family Asteraceae; genus Lactuca; species Lactuca saligna. The sequence goes on from NC_136422.1 coordinate 147,808,201, forward strand.
AGTTGTAGAGCGTGATTTTAGCTACGCGTGCATATAAACAACCTTAAAAACGGAGCTCGTATGCGAAAGTTATGGATTTTAGAAGTTCGGGGCTCAAAATTTGAAAATTTTCGCATGAACAGTAACCGGCCGCGTCACCTCGCACGAAGCTGCTGCATCACCGAAGATGTGGCCGAATCCGGATCCGACGTGTGTTGCTATTCCCTTGGACCAAAGTCTAGGCCAATCAGAAGCTGCCTCGTAGCCGCCGCGTGTCCGAGTCTCGCAGGGCTACGTCCGAGCCTCGTAGCCCGCCTCCGTGTCTCGCCTCGCTGCTGCCACGCGCCTCGCCCCTTCGCTGCCACGTCTTCCTTCCATGTCCGAACCTCGCAAGCTGCTATGTGGAGCATTCTCAGCCACGAAGCCCTCGTCCTCGCACCCTATATAAAGGGGGGATGCGAGCCTTCACGGGTACTTTTGGAAATTTGTCATTTTTCACTCCTAAACTTAGATTTTGACTATTTTGACTTCACCCGAAGCCCCGGTATCATTTTTAAAGCCCGGAATACGTCCTGAAGTGCCCGAAAACCTGGAAAATATTATCTTTTCGGTTTTGAAGCTCCAACTCTCGCAGAGCCTAGGTTTTCAATAAAACTCTCGGTTTTATCAAAAACGGTCATTTTAAGGAACGAATTGCTGTCCGATTATCATTAAATCAAGTGAGTCTTTAGTCACTTTCATCTTACACATAGATATGAAGTATTTTCTATAAAATATGTTTTATGTGTAATTATATTTATTGTTTATTTGAGATGATTGTTGAATACAATGTTTTATACAAGTTATAAACTGTATATGTATTTTATCTACAAATATGTCGGGTAAAACATGGGTAGACGAAATAGTTGATGTGTGTTAAAATGATGAGAGGCCTCGATGTTGTTGTTGTTCCAGTCATCTAGCAGAGTATGGATGACGTCCACGGACTCTTCTTGACAGTTCAGTGGAACGCTGGTAGGCTCGCAACCTGTAGGTGTTGTGAATGATGTGTTCATGGATGTACTCCATCCCCCTCATGGTTGCCTTTAGGACATTTATTGTTAAGGAACGCCTTAGAAGTAGTGTCTATCCCGATGATAAAATCCTTAGACTAGGTCCCTTGTATAGGTGTTTAGGGACGAAAAGTGAGGATAACGGGAATGGGTAATCAGGGTTATTGTTGGTTGATGAAAGTAATAAATTTATTGTTGATTGATGAAATTAATAAATTTATTATTATTTGTGGGTTGAAAACCCTATATGCTCACCAGGCTCCCAAGCCGGACCCACTCAGCATTCTGTTTTACAGGTAGTGGACTCAGAGCATAATTATGATGATGATGAGCGACTTTTGGATTATAGGTCATTAGTTGTAAATAACTGCTGTAAGGATTATAATGTATTGTTTATACTTATGTACTGTATCGAACATGACATCCCGAGTCTTTTAATGAAATACATTTCTAAGGAAATGATTTTGATAAATCTTTATCATATTATTGTTTTGGGACAAATTCCGCAATTCTTTTATTAAAAGGTTACTCTGATTTTGAAATAAAGTATAAACAAAACCGGTGTTTTCTGGCTGTGAAATTGGGGATGTCACAGTTGGTATCAGAGCATTAGTTTAAGAGAACTAGGAATTTGTAGGATTTCTAGACTTAAACTTAGAATGCTAAGCGATGATTGTGAGGTGTGAGCACTAGTATATTTTAGGAAAGACGCCTAAAATGCTTTTATGTGCAAAATGTTATGTGTTTGGTATACATGATATTATTGTTCGGATCTATGGTTTGTTGCCGGCCGGATCTAGAAAACCTTATGTGTGTAGGATTCTAAGCGTATGATTACGATATTAGAACTAGCATGTAAACGTTTCTGAGTCTATAGTGAATAAAGATCTAAATTCACCTTATTCGGTGTATAGATAAAGATGGCAAAGATCCGTAGCAGAAACGTAAACGCAAATGGGGAGAGGAACCAACCACCAGTGGTTCAGGAAATACCTGTTGTTGAAGAAGTTGCACTTGAGCCAGTCACCATGGCTGGAGTTCAAGCCATAATTCAGGCTATGCTAGCTGAACAAAGGGAAGAAATGAGACAGATTCTCCACGAGAATAGGGACAAATCTACTATACATGTTGAACCGATGGAGCCAGATCCTTAGCAATCTGAGGAAGGGAACTACAGCCGCCAAGTGAGTCAAATAGGGACTCAAGGTGAGCAAAGGATGGCCTAGAAGGGAGAAACAACAAGGATGGACGGATGTACAAAAATTTCATGGGTGCGAAACCACCAAGTCTCTCAGGAAGCCCAAAGCCTGTTGAGATCATGGATTGGATCTCCGAGATGGAAATGGTGTTTGAAAGCTGCGACTACAGCGAGAAGCAGAAGACTGTCTTCGCTGTGAGACAATTGAAAACTGGAGTCTTGAGCTGCTGGAAGCTATTGGCAGATACAATGCCGTGAGGACAAGCTCTGAAAATGTCGTGGGATGAGTTCTTGGAACAACTGAAGATGCAGTACTGTTCAGAGATATATCTGATTGATCTGAACAATGAGTTCCAAAATTTGAAAAAAGGGAGAATGAGCATTGATGACTATGATGTTGCATTCACGGAAAAGATGAAGTTGTGTCCATACCTAGTGCCAACCGAACTTTCCAAAATTGAGAGTTAACAAACGGACTGCCGACTGACTTTGGCCCAACAGTCAAGATGGAAACCACTCTGAAATTAGCCGTTCGAGAAGCTAAGAATGTGGAGACCCAACAAAAGGAGAGAGGAGTAGAAAGGGTTGAGGTTGGTGAGAAACGAAAGTTCGATGGATCCTCGAAGTCCAACAAGAAGAGTAGATTCTCGAAGTCTGGTTCGAGAGGAGGAGGATTAGAAGCGAAGTGGTGTGACAAGTGTAAGAAGAAGCACTTTGGGAAGTGTGACGGAGGGGTCACTTGTTTCAAATCTAGAAAGCCTGGGCACTATGCCAACGAATGCACATTCACTAAGAAGGTCTGTTATGAGTGTAACAAGGAGGGGCATGATGTGTGTAAAACTCACTTAGTTTTAATCCTACTTTAATTATCAAATAACACACAAAAGGCAGTGAACCTATCAATTGTGGTATAGCTAAATAAGTAGGGTATCGAACACAGGGAACGGCAAATTAAATTAAAAACTAATTCTATCTAAGTTGATTAAGCAAATAAGGGTTTTTTCTCTAGTTTTACAAGACTAGAAACTTACTAACTAAAACTAATGCAAGACTAGAAAAGAACAAATTAACTAGATTCAATAATGGGAAAGAAACTTCTGTTTAGTTCAACTCGGTTAACTTTATGGTTGATTTTAGGGTAATAGTGCAATGGATTAATTCTTTCGTTGGTTACCGATTCAAGTGATTAGGTTTGTGTTCACTACCCTAATCCTTAGCAAATTAACTAATTCAAACAGTGGCCAATTGCTTAATTTAATTATATTTACTAGATTAATTATTCAGGTTAAGTTAGACTTGCAATAGCTAATTAATTCGTTATTCTTAATTAACCTCTTGTTTGATGGTCATCTTACAAGCTTGCACATGAGTTTACTCAATTTCCTTATTAATCCTAGTTTCATGTTCATTAATCCTAGACATATGGTATAGTAGTCACATATCATATGAGGTTGATAATCAATAGATGTTCATGCTAATCAATTATCTTCCTATTAACAGAAAATTAATTATCATTCATACACAAGGTTCTTTAGCAAGCTAAAATAACAATTAATCACCAATTTGGAATTAATCCTACCAATTAATCAAACCATATTGTCAACTTTGTATTCCCAAACAGAAGTCTAAAGAATTTAGTTCATAACTAAGGTAAATAATAGCAAACAAATAAGTTCAAGTTGCTTAATCATGTTGACAAAACAAAAGAATTAAGTAGAATGGTGAAATTATGCCTTAATTACTCCCGGGATTGGATTCTAGCTTCTTTGGTCGACTTCTAGGGTTCTTCTGGCTTCTTATTCGCAGCTAAGCACTTCTGAAACTTCCCAGAATTCTCTCTTCTCGATTTATGAAGTTATCTTTATATATGCGTTCCGACTCATCGAGTCATATGGTGACTCGTCGAGTCCCTCTCACATTAGTCGTAATCCGATAACTATCTTGACTTCCGAATGATTATCTTACTGATTCCGCGATCGGACTCGTCGAGTCAAGGGTCAACTCGACGAGTAGAAGCCTTTTATGGGTGTTTTCTTTCTTCTTTCCACTCTTGAGCTCCTAACCGCTTCTCTTGCTTCCTTTCGCTTCCGAGCTTCATCTTTGGACTGAAAAACATAATTTAACACTTTTAAGTACCTTTTGTCCATAATATGCAACAATTTAGCTAATATATGAATAAATAAACTACACTTAATACACACTAAATATGCACATATCAAAATACCCCACACTTGTCTTTTGCTTGCCCTCAAGCAAAACTGAATTTTAACACATTAGAATCATAAATAATAACTCCAATCCAACCCGGCCATTATGCCAAGACCGCAACACATGCATTTGTGTCTAAAACTTTCCTAATAACCCCCATACTCCAAATACTCACTATCCTCATAAACATTCGCCCACTCACCCCGAACTATGCTCATTTTATGCAACCCTCCGAATCCATCCTCAGAAAACCTCTTTACCCTCAAGGTATTTTTAATTGAGCAACCCAAGCATACATAATCTAGAATTACAACTTTTCAATACCACTATGGAGCTCTTTGGAATTCTTCACTTGCTTGATAATTTGATCTTTAATTTCTTTGAATTCACCACCTTGTTGTTTGATTTTCGGTATCTTCAACTTTTCGGATTTCTTGGAATTTTGATCTTCAGATCTTCACTTCATTTGCTCCAAAATTCTTACAATTTTTCTTGTAATTCTCTCTTTTTTTTACATGTATACCTCACTTTTTTTCACTCAAATCCCTACATGCTTAAGCAGGGGCGCTTAATCTCAACCTTTATTGGCTAATGATAAAAATTTTCCTGGATACATTTCAGGTTTAGGCTGCTAAACATGTTGCATCCCTCAGGCTGAGCAAGGTCATGTTTTTGTCTCATGATTTCACTGAAATAAGGAAGCCACAAATGCACTAGAACGTATATAGGCTCAACTAAACATTTGGGTTTTCATGCAATTATTAACACAATTCTAATATGGAATCCTAATTTTTTACCAAAATTTTCTAAATTAATATCCTAAATAATCCTTTTGGTATGCAAAATTTAAAAATTGACTATTATGTAACCAACCCCCTACCCCACACTTATGTGATGCAATGCCCTCATTGCATATTATGCATAAAAACAGGGAAAAAAAAAATTGGAACAAACTCCCCTGGGATAGCAGTGGATAGGTTGATCACTCTCATTTAAGCTCCAACTTCAATAAACTTTATACATGGGAACATCCCATCCAAGTCTCGTGTGGGTCGCTCCCTAAGACCGGACTTGACACTTTGACGTTAAAGACTCGCTTCCTTGAATCGCTCTCACACGCAAAAACATCCATGCTTTACATCTCTATACCATCCTAAGCAAGCAATCATAATTCAATCCTGAAAATAACTAAAGCAAACAACTATTAAACACAATAAAATCTCAAAGCATACACCCCAAAAACAAAAAAAAAACAAAAAAAAAATTGAAATTGTTTGATTAAAAACACAAAAACATAAAGATCAATCTTCATCCTCCTCATCTTCATTGTTGGCTCCACTTCCCCCGGCTCCGCTTCGTCGTGCACCAATCCTCTCATCCCAAGATGGAATGAATGGGTAATTCCCACCATCAATATGTGGAATATTGAAGTGGTCAAAAAGTCGTATGTGGGATTGGTTGCTAAATTTTAGCCCCCTCGCCAATTGATCCTGCATCCGCCTCATCTCTACATTGTACCAATCCATTGGTACGTCTTCAGTCTCGACCGAAATCACTGGCGGCTCATCCTCCACATCCCGTTCTCGTCTTGATCTCACCCTCCTTCCCGGTGCTTCGGGACCTACAACTGGGTCATCATTTGGGATGGCATAATGGCCACCACCATAGTCTTCAATGATCCGTGCTCTTCGGAAAAGAATGGGATTAAATGGGGGTGTCGGGATCAATGTCAGGAAGTTCCAGGCACCACGGTTCATCAACCCGAATGAATTAGCCAATCGAGTGACAAACATTCCTCCATTAATACAAGATGTTTTGCGATCTTTGACCGCACCCGCTGAGAGGTAAGAAGCAATACACCACGGGATGTTGCAAAAGATGCCGGGCGTGATTATGCTCCATAGGTAGAAAACGTCAAGGTTGGAGACCTTGTCATCGTCTTTCCTTTGGTTGATGGTGGAGGAAATAAGGCGGTGAATGAGGCGGTGAGTCGGGGATCGGATGCTCCCTTCTTGTGCAGACTTTGGGATGTAAACTTTATTCCCTATAGTATTCCACCAACCCGTGCTTGTAACTCCAGCGGGGAACACCATGTGAGTGTTTGCCAAAAAGGCCCGAAAGAGGTTCGTTGAAACCAAAGGTTGATCATAAATCCCTAGTCGGCAAGCAAGGTCCACCACCGAGCATTGACGATACTCTCCCCCAAGACAAAAAGTGAAGCTCGCCGGATGATATACATCCATTCCACCGGTAAAAGATACCGTGGAGAAAAACTCCAAGCAAAGCTCTAAATATACCGGCTCTTGTATGCGGAAGACTCGGCTCCACCCATCACATATCATTGACTCGCCGTCATGTTGGAACTCCTTTAAAAGGTACGGAGCTAATTCTTCTTCATATCGCACATTTTGCAGCCACTCCCAATCAATTCTGTTCGGTACATATACCTCCTTCTTTTTAATATCGGAGAGCTTCTTCTTCCACTTCCGCATTGTTGAAGCGGATTCGATTTGCGGGAAATTTAACCATGGAAATTCCCCTTAGCTACCACTTGAAGATTGTTCTATTCTAAACATGATATCTTTTGAGTTTAAACCTTGAGAATTGAAGAACACTTGAATGCTTGAGAGAGAGTTGGAGAAAGAGGCACCCGGCGAGTGTGGTGTGTAAACTGAATTTTTAGGGTTAAAACCCTATTTGACAGATGTAAAAGTAATTTCGAAATGATTATTTTTTTTTCTGTAAATAAAATCGACTCGTCGAGTCAGGGTCAGACTCGGCAAGTCCAATCGCGCAGTCAAAGTTTTTCTGAAATCAATATATACTCGTCGAGTCAGGGTTAGACTCGGCGAGTCTCTTGTAAAACATTACTAATTTTTAAAATTTTGTTATTTATTCAAAATCTTTCCACTCCACCCTTAAGCTAGGCACACCCTTAAGCAGACAAGTCCGATGATTTAGAAGATTAAAATTGTAACATGAAACAAAAACAAATAAAAAACTAAAGAGTAAAAGAAAGCAAACTCTAACGACGGGTTGCCTCCCGCCAAGCGCTTCTTTTTAAGGAGTCATTAGCTAGACTTCTTCCCATTTACGTTTTTTCATCTTCAAGCATCGGGAATGTACGCCTCACTTTTTGTGGTTTATACTTAGTCTTGTAGGCGTGAATCTTTTTCTTGTAAGCCCTTTTCAATTCGTCTCTTCTCCTTTTCTCAGTATCTTCCTCAGTTGTTTGGGCTTCTCTTTTCCTCTTCTTCTTTTTCAACCCATGCTTTTTCACCAACTCTTGAACCTCCTTTTCTTTAAATTTAATAACTTCATATTTCATAGTGGTCCGTGCTCTAGGTTTAGTGGTGAACTGGTGATCAGCTTCCGCTCTACTTCCATTTATGTCTTCATCCTCTTTTGTGCTCAACTCTTCTCCAAATGGCATCGTATCAAGGCATGCCACATCGGCGTGTTGGACCTCCATTCCTTTTACTTCTTCTGCCGATTGTTCTTCCAAAGAATCAATAACAGTAACTGAACCCAAGGTATGTGAAGAACTATCAACAAACAAATCAGCTTTGGTCAAGTTTTTATCCAAATCGACTGGACTCGTCGAGTCCATTATGGTGACTCGGCGAGTCTGATCGTGGTCCATCAATTCTGGAGTGTTGTCTGAGTTGGCTCCTTCCAGTAGCTTTTCTAGCTCCTCCAAGTCTTTGTTAGCATCTTCAACTTCTTCTGAGTGTAGCGTGAACTTACTTGGGTCTTCTTTTAGTAAAATTTCAAGCTCTTTTTGTAATACCTCATCATCCAATTGGATAATTGAGATTTCTTCTCTCGTTTCTTCTTCTTGCTTGACCTTTGGATTAGCTTTAAACATCACCGACTCATCACCCACTCTTAATGTCAATGTAGACTCACATATGTCAATTAGGGCACACGCGGTATTTAAGAATGATCTTCCCAAAATAATTGGTATTTCGGGATCTTCTTTCATTTCCACCACCACGAAGTCTACTGGAAAAATAAACTTGTCCACTTTGATAAGGAGATTTTCACATATGCCTTGTGGATGAATTATTGTTTTGTTTGCCAAATGGATTCTCATATTTACCGACATTGGTGTTGGTAAATTCAGCTTCTTAAAGAATGAATAGGGCATCAAATTAATGCTTGCACCTGAATCAGCCAATGCTCGTGTAGAAACTTCATTACCAAATTGGCACGGAATTACTATGTTACCCGGATCACCCTTCTTCTCAGGCAGCTCACTCATCAATATCTCCGCGACTTCAGCAAGATCTTTCCTAGCAGCAAACAGGCCTTTAAGCAAGTTAAAGTATTTGGGAGTTTGGAGCATTGTGTCCACAAATGGCATATTGACTTGTAAAGCTTTAACATGCTCCATGAAGGTTCTATAGGCTTGAACTGTTTCTGAAGGCATGGCTCTGGTTGGGTATGGCAAAGGAGGATTGTATGGCTTCAGAAAACTGGCAATATCTTCATTCCCGACTGGACTCGTCGAGTCCATTATGGTGACTCGGCGAGTCTGATCGAGTTTTTCCGGTTCTGGTTTTTCTTCCTTTTCTGCCTTTTTCTTGGAGACTCTTAGTGTTTCTGTAAATTTTTCTTCACCGCTGGAGGTTATTACGCTCACGTTCTCATTTCTTGGATTGGGTTGGGTGTCGCTCGGAAGTTGGCCCGGTCTTCTTTCGTTTACTTGATGTGCAAGTTGGCCCAGCTGTTTCTCAATGTTGAGAATAGAAGCTTGCTGATTCCTCAACATGTTTCTGGTTTCTTGCATTGCCACATCATGATCATTATGTCTTTTCTCGGACGCGGTTATGAATCTTGTAAGTATTTCTTCTAAATTCGCCTTCTTGTCCGTCACCGGTTCTTCCTTTTGATAATATCCCCTCTCCCTCTGTTTGTATTTCTCCTCCTTAGCCTTTTTGTACTCTTCGTATGGGAGCCATTCCTTCTTCGGTTTCCTCCAGTCTTCATCGTATCTATCGCCGCTGGAATAGAATACTTGAGCCTTTTTATTTCCATTCTCGTCTCGATCACATTCCTTGGTAAGATGGGGACCGCCACAATTTTCGCATCCAACTCTAATAGCATGGATCGTTTGATCCATTTTCGTCATTCTTCGGTCTAGGCTATCGAGTTTAGCTATCACCGCCGCCATGCCATCGTTTACCGAGTTTACTGCTCCACGACTCACTTCATTCCTCGGGTTGTCGTATTCTCTAGAGTGCCTGGAGAATTCTTCAATTAACTCCTTTATTTCCGGAGGTGGCTTTCGGGTGAGTGGGCCTTGCGAATCGAGTAGTTGCCTTGTGGTGACATTTACTCCATCATAAAAGATAGAGACCTCTTGTTGGCTATTAAGATCATGGTGGGGGCAATTTCGAAGTAGGCTCTTGTATCTTTCTCAAGCTTCATAAAGGGATTCGCCGGGTTGTTGCTCGAAGTTGGCAATGGCTTTCTTTAGCTTGGCTATCTTGGAAGGTGGGCAGAAGTGATCTATGAACTCTTCTTTCATTTTGGCCCATGTGGTAACTGATCCGGGAGGGAGTGACTTCAACCAATCCTTTGCAGCTCCTTTAAATGTGACAGGAAGCATGCGTAGTAGCTGGATCTCGCGGGGCACATTAGGTACATTGAAGTAATCCGCCACATCATTTACTTCATCTAAGTGCTTATAGGCGTCTTCATGATCTCTCCCGTGAAAAGGTATCTCCTTGAGTTGAGCGAGAATATGGCCCTTTAGTTCAAACGTAGCGGTAGCGGGGATTGCGGGTTGCACAAGTCCCGGGCCGGTGTCATCACGCATCCTTTTCTTCCACTCCCCCATGGGGATTTCGTCAATATTAGCCATAGCGGTAGCTAAGTCGTCTTCAAACTCGGATGTGTGCTCGCTTTCTTCTTCGGTCTCATAGTCGGTGTCTTTTGGGATCGGATCTTCGGTTGTCAATGATGCACTGGATGCTCCTGATTTGCTTCTCCTTTTCTTGCTAAAAACGGATTTGAGGTTTTTGAGTGGTAAGTTCTTTGAAGAAGCGGTTTCTCCAACGGTTTTGCCCTTGTTTCTTCTTAATGCGGTTTCCGGATCTTCAAGAGGGGGAACTAGAGGCGTAGCAGATCCTCGGGTCATGAACCAACTGCAAACAAAAACAAAACAAAACGCGTAAAAAAGAACAAAAATTTAAATCTGATTCAGCGTTGCACTCGCCGAGTCGGGGTGAATGCACTCGGCGAGTTCAAGTTAAAATCAGTGATTTTTTTTTTTTTAAACTAAAAAACTTAAACAAAAATGAAACAGAAATTAACTTTGTATAAGATAAATCTTACACAAAGGATCGATTGAATTAGAATTTTAATGCTAATTTTAGAACCGTTCCCCGGCAACGGCGCCAAAAACTTGATGTGTGTAAAACTCACTTAGTTTTAATCCTACTTTAATTATCAAATAACACACAAAAGGCAGTGAACCTATCAATTGTGGTATAGCTAAATAAGTAGGGTATCGAACACAGGGAACGGCAAATTAAATTAAAAACTAATTCTATCTAAGCTGATTAAGCAAATAAGGGTTTTTTCTCTAGTTTTACAAGACTAGAAACTTACTAACTAAAACTAATGCAAGACTAGAAAAGAACAAATTAACTAGATTCAATAATGGGAAAGAAACTTCTGTTTAGTTCAACTCGGTTAACTTTATGGTTGATTTTAGGGTAATAGTGCAATGGATTAATTCTTTCGTTGGTTACCGATTCAAGTGATTAGGTTTGTGTTCACTACCCTAATCCTTAGCAAATTAACTAATTCAAACAGTGGCCAATTGCTTAATTTAATTATATTTACTAGATTAATTATTCGGGTTAAGTTAGACTTGCAATAGCTAATTAATTCGTTATTCTTAATTAACCTCTTGTTTGATGGTCATCTTATAAGCTTGCACATGAGTTTACTCAATTTCCTTATTAATCCTAGTTTCATGTTCATTAATCCTAGACATATGGTATAGTAGTCACATATCATATGAGGTTGATAATCAATAGATGTTCATGCTAATCAATTATCTTCCTATTAACAGAAAATTAATTATCATTCATACACAAGGTTCTTTAGCAAGCTAAAATAACAATTAATCACCAATTTGGAATTAATCCTACCAATTAATCAAACCATATTGTCAACTTTGTATTCCCAAACAGAAGTCTAAAGAATTTAGTTCATAACTAAGGTAAATAATAGCAAACAAATAAGTTCAAGTTGCTTAATCATGTTGACAAAACAAAAGAATTAAGTAGAATGGTGAAATTATGCCTTAATTACTCCCGGGATTGGATTCTAGCTTCTTTGGTTGACTTCTAGGGTTCTTCTGGCTTCTTATTCGCAGCTAAGCACTTCTGAAACTTCCCAGAATTCTCTCTTCTCGATTTATGAAGTTATCTTTATATATGCGTTCTGACTCGTCGAGTCCCTCTCACATTAGTCGTAATCCGATAACTATCTTGACTTCCGAATGATTATCTTTCTGATTCCGCGACCGGACTCGTCGAGTCAAGGGTCAACTCGACGAGTAGAAGCCTTTTATGGGTGTTTTCTTTCTTCTTTCCACTCTTGAGCTCCTAACCGCTTCTCTTGCTTCCTTTCGCTTCCGAGCTTCATCTTTGGACTGAAAAACATAATTTAACACTTTTAAGTACCTTTTGTCCATAATATGCAACAATTTAGCTAATATATGAATAAATAAACTACACTTAATACACACTAAATATGCACATATCAGGGCACATTTTAAAGGATTGCCCAAAGAAGAAGGAGGCAGGAAGACCCAACATACCACCGAAACTGAAGACAAGAGCCTTCCAGATGACGCTTGAGGCTGCAAAGGAGGCAACAAACGTCGTTTCAGGTACCTTTCTTCTAAATGGTTTGCCTGCAAACATACAATTTGATTCCGGAGCCAACTACTCCTTTGTGTCGCATAAATTTGGTGGGAAATTAGCATTACCTATAGAAAAACTTTATAATGCCCTGATTGTAGAAGTTGCCAGTGGAAAATTCGTACTTGTTAGTAATCGTATTAGGAACATCGTCATTGACCTAAACGGAAACAAATTCCACGTAGAGCTATTACCCATAGAGTTAAACGGTTTCGACATCGTTTTGGGTATGGAATGGCTTAGCGCCAATGATACTGAGATTATTTGCAAGAAGAAGATAGTAAGGGTGAACCCACCCGGAAGAGAATCATTTATGGTGTATGGGGACAAACGCATAGTGAATTTTGGAATTATATCCCTGATGAAAGCCAAGAAATATTTGTCCAAAGGATGTGTGTCGTACTTGGCATTCGTAATCGATGCTAAGAAGGAGAAGAAAGAGGTGCAGAATATACCGGTTGTGTGTGATTATCCAGAAATCTTTCCCGAAGATCTTCCTGGATTACCACCTGATAGGCAAGTGGAGTTTCGTATAGACTTGTTACCAGGAACAACACTGATAGCAAAGGCACCTTACCGATTAGCACCGACGGAGATGAAAGAGCTCATGATGCAACTTCATGAGCTGTTGGATAGCGGTTTCATTCATCACCCTGGGGAGCTCCGGTGTTATTTGTGAAGAAGAAGGACGGAAGCATGAGAATATGTATTGATTACAGAGAGGTTGACAAAGAAACGATAAAGAACAAGTACCCGTTGCCAAGGATCGATGACCTGTTCGACCAGTTATAGGGTTCGAGCTATTTCTCGAAGATCGATCTTAGGTCGGGATACCATCAACTAAAGGTGAGAGAGCAGGATATCGAAAAGCCTGCATTTAGAACAAGATTTGGACACTATGAATTTTTGGTTATGTCGTTCGGACTAACCAATGCCCCAGCAGCTTTCATGGATTTGATGAATAGGGTTTATAAACCATTTCTAGATAAATCCGTGATAGTATTCATAGACGACATCTTGATTTATTCGAAAAGCAAGCAGGAGCATGAAAAGCATCTACGTGAAGTGCTAGAAGTCCTGAAAAAGGAGAAGTTGTATGCAAAGTTCTCCAAATGTGAATTTTGGATTCAAGAAGTCCAATTCTTGCATCATGTGGTTAACCAAGAAGGAATAATGGTTGATCGAGCAAAGATTGAAGCTGTAATGAAGTGGGAACAACCAAAAAGTCCTACGGAGATCCGAAGCTTTTTAGGATTAGCTGGATATTACCAAAGGTTTATCCAAGGCTTTTCTTCGATAGTCGCTCCATTGACAGCCTTGAACCACAAAGGAGCTATTTATACTTGGAGTGAAAAGCATAATGAAGCCTTTGAGCAGTTGAAGAAGAAATTATGTGAAGCACCAATTTTTTCTTTACCCGAAGTGTAACAACCGAAAAATCCAACCAAAATTTTCGAAAACAACCCGATTTCATTAAATTACTACAAAAAGGTTTTCAATACAAATCATTTACTGTATTCCTAGAATCACATTACTACAAAATCATGAGGAGCGGTACGATCACGCCTTCGCCTTGCCACAGTCTCCTGAAGAACTTGAAAAACATTAAATCACAACTGTAAGCCCGAAAGCTTAGTGAGATACCCCCAAAATACCAACCACATATACCATACACATAACATGCTATCTCATAACGAATCACAGAACAACCATGCATATCGGGTCTACTGTGGGACTGGTCCGCCTTGTCGGGCCTTCAGTCCACCTGGTCCACCCTCCGTGTCCAATCATGTCCCTCAAGTATGCAGTGTGGTTGGTCCACTCGCAGTGGGCCTTCAACTCACCTGGTCCACTCTCTGAGTCCAATCATGTACCTCGAGTCTGCAGTGTGGTTGGTCTGCCCGCACTGGGCCTTCAACTCACCTGGTCCACTCTCTGAGTCTACAGTATGACTGGTCCGCCCGCATCGGGCCTTCAGTCGGCCTGGTCCACTCTCCGAGACTCGGCACGCCCTCATGGGGCCTACAGCCTATCCGAACCGCTCGTTGGGCCTTCGGAATAATCGGTCCGCCCTGGGTATCTTGGCATACAGCACGAAGGAGGACCCACCTCAACCCAATTCCAGTCCAAACAACCATGTGCACATAAAAAAACAATCACATAACAATTCATATTCAGGCAAACCGATCTAACAGATCACATATCACAACATACTCTAACAGGATACAGACTTAACCGGTCACTAGAAAATACCATCCTAACTACCGAGATGCAAACATATCAAAGCAATAACATAACAACAGATACCCGGATCTCAATCCGATAAAAGGGTCGGCCTTGGTGCCTTAGACCCTGTTGATATAGTGAGGATAACTCACCTCGAAGCTGTCGGCTGAAAGGATAAGGTCCCGCTGCTCCAAACTCCGACACGAACTCCTCCACTGAACACCAAAACACCCAACTCAATAAATACCCTTAATTACCAAAATACCCCTGGAAGACAACTGGTCAACCCTTGGTCAAAGTCAAAGTCAAAGTCTACCCCTAACTGACTCTACTTGCCGAGTCAACCCAATGACTCGCCAAGTCCTTATACACAGAACCTCCTTCACTTCGCGACCCAACTCGCCGAGTCACCCCGAGACTCGCCGAGTCCAACAACTCTGAGTTCACTCGCACCCAACTCACCGAGTCATCCCTTAACTCACTGACTCTCGACTCAACCAGAAACTATTGGGGCTCTTCGACAAGACTCTCCGAGTCCAAGAACAGACTCGCCGAGTCTAAGGCTATCATCAACCTACTCGCCGAGTTGATCATCCAACTCGTCGAGTTCCATCTCATCTTCAAGCAACTGTCGAGTCCACCCATGTGACTCGCTGAGTACCACCGAGTCTGAATCCATACAGAAGCTTTCCAAGCCATGCAGATGATCCAAACCATAGATCTACTTCTCCTAAGGCCATCCATCACGTAAAGTGGCAATCTTTACGTGAATCCAAGTAGATCTAGGCATTTTTACTCTAGTGTTTGGGGTTTGGGACAAGATAGCTCCATAAACAACACAAGAATAGGGACTTTAATGCTCTTAAGACCTTCTACACTCCAGATCTGAGGTAGCAACCTCAGATCTATCCTTCAAACTCAAGATGCAACAAATCTAAGCTTCCCACACAACCCCAAAATGAAGAATCTAGAAGAACACAGCCCAAGAACGAGATATTACCTCAAAATGAAGCCACCAACAGCAAGAGATCCGAATCTAAACAAAGCCCGTTGATCCAAGCCTCTTCTCCTTCAAGATTTCTTCAACAAACACCTCCCCAAGCTCCAAATGCACTCCAATCTTCCACAATCACGCTTTCTAGGGTTTTTGGACTTCAAGGGGGATCAAAGAGACTGGGGAGAGGGTGTAATGTTCTTTAAATAAGGCTCATTCCCCGAATTTAGGGTTTTCTCCACTCAGCACCTACTCGCCGAGTCCATCTTTGGACTCGCCGAGTAGGCCACTTGACACGCGGCCAAAGTCGCCGCCCTACTCGCCGAGTCCATCCAGGGACTCGCCGAGTCTCCCTTCAAGATTTACTCTTTTAGCCCTTCAGCTCTACTCTTAATATTTTGGGATGTTACAATTCTCCCCCACTTAAATTAGGCTTCGTCCTCGAAGCCTACGGCAACTCATCTCCAAAAATACTCCCACAACACGCCACCTGGCCTTAACCGGCCAGGTCCCTCAAGGCATACCCATCGAAACTCGAACTCACTTTCTCCTTCCTTGCGGTGTCCTGACCATCGTCTCAAACCGGGTACCGGCTTTACCCTCTGATAACCACACACAACAACTGAGTACCACTCATGATACAACACTGCTCCAAATCACAACTATTACTTGAACCATATGAGCTATAAATAACTATGCACCACTCGATTCCCGATCTGAGTCCAACTCTATCCATTCCATGCTGACAGAAAGACATACTCTTCAGAGAAAATCCCACGAGTTCTCTTCTTGCAATCGCATGCACATGCTGAACTAGCTCTAGCAACCTTGGGTTAGGAAAACCCATCACACTGATGACCTTCACATCATCCCTTAGGATGAACCACTGCTACACAATTCCTTCACCGAAAACAAGCTAGGAATCCAAAACTCCATATCTGCATCCCTTACGAGCCTCTTGACTTTACAGCCTTGGAATTCCCTTCTGCGACCCCAACAGACATCCCCTCATGATGTCATCCCAAACCGCCAACGCATAAGTTGCTCAATGACCACCGTCGGACCACTCCGATCATAACTCTACACTGCCACTTTCACTTCCGTGAATTTGCACTCCCCTTCGGAATTACATTCCTCTATCTTTCCTTACCAAGGAAAATAGCTTAACCGCCTCGTCACCACGACAAGAGCCACAATGCTCATCTAACGCTACACCACCTCTTTATAGCGTAATCGCTATCCCATGCACCATACATACTCTGAATACACCCAAGAAGACTCTCAAGTCCATGTACTACCTCCACTGATTGCGATCAATATCCGGGGCCAGACCTTGCAACGCTAACACATCGAGACATACTCAATCCATTACCTTGCACCGATCTAACGACACATGCAGAGTCTTCAGCATGACTGGACCGCCTTATTAGGCCTTCAGTCAAACTGGACCAATCTCATAACCTTTAGCAGACCTGGACCGCCCTCCCGGGCCTTCAGTCTAGCTGGACCGTTCACCAAGCCTTCGGTCTGACTGGTATGCCCACTGGCCTTCAGTCTATCCAGACCGCTCAACTAGCAATCAACATTCCGAGTTACCTCTCCGGGAAAACCTCCCATGCATACTGTTCTAGCCCCCTAGGGGTTCCGAACTCTATCTCCATCATACATACTCGATCCCGGCCTGATCCCAGGCCTTGCACAATCAAGCTCTTGGTCTGAATCCCCCCGCGCACGCCTGCCATTTACTCATGCCAACCAATGCCCTTGGTAGACCGAGACACTACTGAATTACATGCAGGCAAACAACCTTTCATACTCGTCGATCCTCCGTAGAATTCTCCAATTCTCCCCCACTTAGGGCACTAACTACCAACCACCGGTCGCTATCACTGACCTCCCAAGATAACCTTGCACAAAACCCAACACTTATACTCAAACTGATTCCCACTAGCACTAGCAACCTTCGCAAAAACACATTTCCACACCGATCATCCCACTTGAAAGGAAGCCAATCTTCAAATATCCATTCCTCAGACTGCAGATGCTACCCAACATTCAAACCAACGCCGCATCCACCAATAATCCTCACAAAAGATAACTAGCGAAAACCCGAAATACTAACCCATACCCATGCCAAACCCTCAAGGAACAATGGATACCAAAACGAAAACCACCCAACGAGACTAGCAGATAAACGATACTCCACAATAATCATAATAAACAAGACAACAAGAAAGAAACATACCCGCAGCTGCATCCGGCACTGCTCGAACCTCCTCCGCTGCAAGCTGAAAAGCATGACCCTAAGCCCTTGGGGGCTCCGCTCCACCCTGACCTCCACCTGTGATCATCAACGTGGTCGGTGTTGGAGCCTGCACCGGTCCTACAGCAAGTTGTGGACAGTTGACCCTCAAGTGTCCAACCTGATGACAATGATAACATATCCTCAAATACTGAACTGGCACCGACTGTTGACAATCCCTCACATAGTGTCCCTTCTTTCCGCACTTGCGGCATGTACCACCGGACCGACAAAATCTGACGTGAACCCGCCCACACTTTCCACAAACATGGCTGCCCTGATCCCCTATCCTGGAATCAACGATCTTAGACCGTTTCGTCGTCGGCTGCGACTGAACCGGAGCTTGCCTCAGCTCACGCAACTGTAACTTAATCTCTAACTCACGCCGCCTGGCGGCCTCCTGCAACTCCAACAAGGTCTCACACCTCTGCGCGGACACAAACTGTCTGATGTCTCTCTTTAGCATACTCAGATATCGGGACATCTGAGCCTAATCCGAAGCGAACTCAGGGCAAAACATCGCCCTCTCCTGGTCCTAATCCTGACCCGGATCCACTCCCAGCATGCCCTGAAATCTCCATACTGAAAATAAACCACCAAAATCTCAGACACTTCCCACTATCCCGGGAACCAACTCTCAACCCAACCCTAGAGGTCATGGTTTCCCTGATACGCGTATGGGTCCTGTGCTTTCAATAGTACGGGCACATACTACCTTCCACACCTACCCATATTTGTATAAAGTACTTCCACAACACCCTAGCAAAAACTTACATAACAACGCTCTATCCTCACAACTAGAGGAACACTAGAAATCTCTCACAAGAAAACCCTAGGCTAGCAGGCATCATAAATCAGGCAACACATCAAGAAATCCTAAATATCCCTAGCCTAACTCTAGCATGTTGTTTTATCAAAGCTCAATAAAATAAATATCATGTATGGTATTTTGGGGTTACTTACTGGCTCCAGCTGATCGTACCTCCGCGTCCTCCTTTACTTATTTTAAAAACCATTTTAATTTCTCTTTTGAAAACCCTCCTCGATTTGAGACTGGAGTCACACAAGTGTTCCTCCAATTCACTCAAACCCAGGCTCTAATACCAACTTGTAACAACCAAAAAATCCAACCAATTTAAAATTTTCGAAAACAACCCGATTTCATTAAATTACTACAAAAAGGTTTTCAATACAAATCATTTAGTGTATTCCCAAAATCACATTACTACAAAATCATGAGGAGCGGTAAGATCACGCCTTCGCCTTGCCACAGTCTCCTGAAGAACCTGAAAAGTATTAAACCACAACTGTAAGCCCGAAAGCTTAGTGTGATACCCCCAAAATACCAACCACATATACCATACACATAACATGCTATCTCATAACGAATCACAAAACAGCCATGCATATCGGGTCTACTGTGGGACTGGTCCGCCTTGTCGGGCCTTCAGTCCACCTGGTCCACCCTCCGTGACCAATCATGTCCCTCGAGTCTGCAGTGTGGTTGGTCCGCCTGCACTAGGCCTTCAACTCACCTGGTCCACTCTCTGAGTCCAATCATGTCCCTTGAGTCTGCAGTGTGGTTGGTCCGCCCGCACTGGGCCTTCAACTCACCTGGTCCACTCTCTGAGTCTACAGTATGACTGGTCAGCCGCATCGAGCCTTCAGTCGGCCTGGTCCACTCTCCGAGCCTCGACACATCTAGTCCGCCCTCATGGGGCCTACAGCCTATCCGGACCGCATGCTGGGCCTTTGGAATAACCGGTCCGCCGTGGGTATCTTGGACTACAGCACGAAGCAGGACCCTCATCAACCCAATTCCAGTCCAAACAACCATGTGCACATAAAAAAACAATCACATAACAATTCATATTCAGGCAAACCGATCTAGCAGATCACATATCACAACATACTCTAACAGGATACCGACCTAACCGGTCACTAGCAAATACCAT
This sequence comes from Lactuca saligna, assembly GCF_052625555.1. Taxonomy (NCBI): domain Eukaryota; kingdom Viridiplantae; phylum Streptophyta; class Magnoliopsida; order Asterales; family Asteraceae; genus Lactuca; species Lactuca saligna. The sequence goes on from NC_136422.1 coordinate 147,828,058, forward strand.
CCTAACTACCAGGATGCAAACATATCAAAGCAATAACAAAACAATAGATACCTGGATCTCAATCCGATAAAAGGGCCGGCCTTGGTGCCTTAGACCCTGTTGATATAGTGAGGATAACTCACCTCGAAACTGTCGGCTGATAGGATAAGGTCCCGCTGCTCCAAACTCCGACACGAACTCCTCCACTGAACACCAAAACACCCAACTCAATAAATACCCTTAGTTACCAAAATACCCCTGGAAGACAACTGGTCAACCCTTGGTCAAAGTCAAAGTCAAAGTCTACCCCTAACTGACTCTACTCGCTGAGTCAACCCAATGACTCGCCAAGTCCTTATACACAGAACCTCCTTCACTTCGCGACCCAACTCGCCGAGTCACCCCGAGACTCGCCGAGTCCAACAACTCTGAGTTCACTCGCACCCAACTCACCGAGTCATCCCTTAACTCACTGACTCTCGACTCAACCAGAAAATATTGGGGCTCTTCGACAAGACTCTCCGAGTCCAAGAACAGACTCGCCGAGTCTAAGGCTATCTTCAACCTACTCGTCGAGTTGTTCATCCAACTCGTCGAGTTCCAGCTCATCTTCAAGCAACTCCTCGAGTCCACCCATGTGACTCGCCGAGTACCACTGGGTCTGAATCCATACAGAAGCTTTCCAAGCCATGCAAATGATCCAAACCATAGATCAACTTCTCCTAAGGACATCCATCACGTAAAGTGGTAATCTTTACGTGAATCCAAGAAGATCTAGGCATTTTTACTCTAGTGTTTGGGGTTTGGGACAAGATAGCTCCATCAACAACACATGAACATGGACTTTAATGCTCTTAAGACCTTCTCCACTCCAGATCTGAGGTAGCAACCTCAGATCTATCCTTCAAACTCAAGATGCCAAAAATCTAAGCTTCCCACAAAACCCCAAAATGAAGAATCTAGAAGAACACAGCCCAAGAACGAGATATTACCTCAAAATGAAGCCTCCAACAGCAAGAGATCCGAATCTAAACAAAGCCCTTTGATCCAAGCCTCTTCTCCTTCAAGATTTCTTCAACAAACACATCCCCAAGCTCCAAATGAACTCCAATCTTCCACAATCACGCTTTCTAGGGTTTCTGGACTTCAAGGGGGATCAAAAAGGCTGGGGAGAGGGTGTAATGTTCTTTAAATAGGGATCATTCCTCGGATTTAGGGTTTTCTCCACTCAGCACCTACTCGCCGAGTCCATCTTTGGACTCGCCGAGTAGGCCACTTGACACGCGACCAAAGTTGCGACCCTACTCGCCGAGTCTATCCATGGACTCGCCGAGTCGCCCTTCAAGATTTACTCTTTTAGCCCTTCAACTCTACTCTTGATATTTCGGGATGTTACACGAAGGAGTTGAAGACTTCGCAGTCTATAGTGATGCATCTAGAGTTGGGTTAGGTTGTGTTCTAACCCAATGAGATAAAGTCATAGCATATGCATCAAGACAATTGAAGGAGCATGAAAAGAACTACCCTACTCATGATTTGGAGTTGGCAGCGGTAGTTTTCGCTCTAAAAATATGGAGACATTACCTCTATGGCATGAAGTGCAAACTTTTCACTAATCATAAGAGTCTCCAGTATCTCTTTAATCAGAAGGAATTGAATATGAGGCAACGACACTGGCTGAAATTACTCAAGGACTACGACTGTGAGATACTTTATCACCCTGATAAAGCAAATGTTGTTGCTGATGATCTCAGTCCGAAAGTCAACCTTGAAAAGAAAAGGCCAAGAGCGTTGAGAATTGAGGTTGTCTTAACAATTGTGGAGAGTATAAAGAAAGCTCAGGAAGAAGCTTTAGAGAAGAATGACCGAAAAGAAGAACATTTGGGCAAAACATTAGTATTCGGTACAGACAACCAAGGGTTTAACTCCAAGATAGGATTTGAGTACCTAAGATGGGAGGAGTAAGAGATGTTCTGATGGAAGAATCTCACAAGACCATGTACTCAATTCATCCCGGCAGTACGAAAATGTATAGGGATTTAAAACCCTATTACTGGTGGCCAACGATGAAGCTCGATGTTGCTAAGTATGTGACCGAGTGTGTGACACATGCAAGAGTCAAGGCACAACATCAGAAACCGTATGGGAGTTTAGAACCTTTACCTGTACCCATGGGTAAATGGGAAGACATCACCATGGATTTTGTGACTAAACTACCCAGAACAAAGAGCGGTCACTACATGATTTGGGTGGTCGTGGATCATTTCACCAAGAGTGCACACTTCATAGCAGCCAATGAAAAATGGTATATGGATAAGCTTGCAAATGTTTATGTGAAGCAAATTGTGAGACCTCACGGTGTTCCTCTAACAATTGTATCAGATCATGATAGTCGTTTCACGGCACGATTTTGGAAATGTCTACAAGAGGAAATGGGTACCAAGTTATCTTTAAGTACAGCTTACCATCCACAAACTGATGGTCAGAGTGAAAGAACAATACAAACACTTGAAGATATGCTGAGAGCATGTACCCTGGAATTCCAAGGTAACTGCGATGAACATTTACCTTTAGTAGAATTTTCCTACAACAATAGTTTTCACTCGAGCATAAAGATGGCACCTTATCACGCTTTGTATGGACAGAAGTGTCGTACACCGTCTTGTTGGCTTGAAGCTGGAGAAAAGCAGTTTATAGGACCAGAGATAGTCCATCAGACTGCTGAAAAGTTGAAAGTGATTAGGGAAAGGATGTTAGCAACTCAGGATCGTCAAAAGAGCTATGCTGACAAGAAAAGAAAACCGATAACATTCGAAGTTGGTGATTCGGTTTTGCTTAAAGTCTCACCATGGAAGGGACTTATAAGATTTGGTAAAAGAGGAAAGTTGAGTCCAAGGTTTATTGGACCATTTAAAGTTCTTCAGAGGATTGGGAATCAAGATTACAAGCTAGAACTACCAGAAGAGCTAGATGGTATTCATAACACTTTCCATGTGTGTTATTTAAGGGAGTTCACGGCAGATGTTCCCGACATAATTCCAATATTTGAGTTAAGGCTGGATGAAAGCAAGAGGTTAATCGAAGAACCAGAGGCAATCGTTGACCGTAAGACTAAAAACTTGCGACGCAAGATGGTCGATTTAGTGTTTGTGCAATGGAAACATACGAATGGACCAAATCTCACCTGGGAAACGGAGAGTGACATGATGAGTCGCTACCCGCATTTGTTTGCTGATGTGTGATTCCGGGGACGGAATCATCCTAAGGGGGAGAGAATTGCAACGCCCGTGTTTCTGGGCTAAAATCATTAATAAAGTTGTAATAGTCTAGGTCAACCTTTGTAACACATTTTGAAGTAATAAAGAGGAATTATGTGAATTATATGCTTATTTGCTTAATTATTATGCTTTAATTAATTAATAATGAAAATAAGCATCTAAAATAAATATTATAAAATGCCGATATCTTTTAAGAAAGTTGTAGTGGCCGAAACAAGTATTCCGGAGATATAAAGAACCCCGAAATCCGAGTTATAACGAAGAAGTTATGACCTGTCGAAGTTTCGCGATGAAATCAGCACGGCACCGGGAAGCGTAAAAAGTAAATATTGCGATAAAATGATTTTTAGCCTTAACAATCTAAACGAAAGTCATAGTATTCGTTAAACCGAGAATTTTGATAAAAAGAACGTCCAAATCTGACTTCGTATGAGGAAGTTATGATTTTTCTAAGTTTTAGCTTAGCAGTAGACAGCTAAATACTCGAATTTAAGATCGAGCGATATTTAGCCGACACAAAATAAACGAGAATCGAAGTTCTCGTCAGTAGTAGTACAACAGTAAAAAGACTGACGAAAACGGACGTCGGATGAAGAAGTTATGAATTTTTAACGGATTTTCCGATCTCAGTCTGTTAAAAATAATAATATTAAAATTAAAGCCAAAATTAGTCGATGAAGTCTAAACAAAAGTTGTAGAGCGTGATTTTAGCTACGCATGCATATAAAAAACATCAAAAATGGAGCTCGTATGCGAAAGTTATGGATTTTAGAAATTCGGGGCTCAAAATTCGAAAATTTTCGCATGAATAGTAACCAGCCACGTCACCTCGCACGAAGCTGCTGCGTCACCGAAGATGTGGCCAAATCCGGATCCGATGCATATCGCTATTCCCTCGGACCAAAGTCTCGGCCAATAAGAAACCACCTTGTAGGCGCAGCGTGTCCGAGTCTCGCACGACCACGTCCGAGCCTCGTAGCCCGCCTGCGTGTCTCGCCTCGCTGCTGCCACACGCCTCACCCCTTCGCTGCCACGTCTTCCTTCCATGGCCGAACCTGGCAAGCTGCTACATGGAGAATTCTTAGCCACGAAGCCCTCTTCCTCGCACCCTATATAAAGGGGGGCTGCGAGCCTTCCCGGGTACTTTTGGAAATTTGTCATTTTTCACCCCTAAACTTATATTTTGACTATTTTGACTTCCCCTAAAGCCCCGGTATCATTTTAAAGTCCGGAATACGTCCTGAAGTGCCCAAAAACCCGGAAAATATTATCTTTTTGGTTTTGAAGCTCCAACTCTCGCAGAGCCCGGTTTCTCAATAAAACACTCGGTTTTATCAGAAACGATCATTAATTTTAAGTATAGTCACCTTCATCTTACACATAGATATGAAGTATTTTCTATAAAATACGTGTTATGTGTAATTATATTGATTGTTTATTTGATATGATTGTTGAATACAATGTTTTATACAAGTTATAAACTGTATATGTATTTTATCTACAAATATGTTGGGTAAAACATGGGTAGATGAAATAGTTGATGTGTGTTAAAATGATGAGAGGCCTCGATGTTGTTGTTGTTCCAGTCATATAGCGGAGTATGGATGACGGCCACGGACTCTTCTAGACAGTTCAGTGGAACGCTAGCAGGCTCGCAACTTGTAGGTGTTGTGAACTATGTGTTCACGGATGTACTCCATCCCCCTCATGGTTGCCTTTAGGACATTTATTATTAAGGAACCCCCTTAGCAGTAGTGTCCATCCCGATGATAAAATCCTTAGACTAGGTCCCTTGTATAGGTGTTTAGGGTCGAAAAGTGAGGATAACAGGAATGGGTAATCAGGTTTATTGTTGGTTGATGAAATTAATAAATTTATTGTTGATCGATGAAATTACTAAATTTATTATTATTTGTGGGTTGAAACCCCTATATGCTCACCAGGCTCCCAAGCCTGACCCACTCAGCTTTCTGTTTTACAGGTAGTGGACTCAGAGCATAATTATGATGATGATGAGCGACTTTTGGATTATAGGCCATTAGTTGTAAATAACTGTTGTAAGGCTTATAATGTACTGTTTATACTTGTGTACTGTATCGAACATGACATCCCAAGTCTTCTAATGAAATACGTTTCTAAGGAAATGATTTTGATAAATCTTTATCATATTATTGTTTTGGTACAAATTCCGCAATTCTTTTATTAAAAGGTTACTCTGATTTTGAAATAAAGTATAAACAAAACCGATCTTTTCTGGCTGTGAAATTGGGGATGTCAGAAGTAGTCATTTAGTAGCTCGACCCACCGTCCTTGTTTCATGTTGAGCTCCTTCTGGTCGAATATATGTTGGATACTTTTGTGGTCTGTAAAGATAGTGCTCTTCGTACCATACAAGTGGTGTCTCCAGATTTTCAGAGCAAATACTACTACTCTATCTCCAGATCATTAGTATTGTAGTTGACTTCATGTGTCTTAAGCTATCTTGAGGCATATGTGATGACCTTTCCCCATTGTATAATAACACATCTATTCCCTTGGTTAGCTGCATTGCAGTATACCATAAAATCTTCTATCCCATCAGGGAGGAATAATATCAACGACACCCCCAAACCAGAACGGCGGAAAAGTTTGGGTGTGGATGACGTCATGTACAGTATCACAACAAATGTAAAAGAGTAAAACAAGCAACAACATCCATTTCATTAATATTAAAGTGCTTACATTGTATTTAAATTACACATGATAGACTCAAAAAGTAAATAACAAAACAAAGACTTAACACTACTATGCTCCGTCTTCACAGAATTTGCGCATGTACCTGTCTACTATTTATCCTGGGAATACAAGCAATTTTGAAAGTGTATCAACATTTAAGTTGGTGAGTTCATAAGCATTTTTGTGTTAAAAAGGGTACATTCTTTATTCTTTGAAAGTGTTACGGTGTGTCTCCAAAAAATCCTATATTTTCTTATTAGTTGAATGGAATGTAGTCATAGAACCTTGAGACAAAAATTGTATAAGTTCTTTTACTTAATGAATGAAGCTTTAAATAGATACCCTTATTTATTTCCAAAAAAGTGAATTTTTAAATCGCTCACTAGTAAAATGATGATGTTTGTTTTGGAAAATCCTATATTTTCCATGATTTGAGTTGTAGTCTAATATGAACCGAAACCAAAATGTGTAAGTAAATATGTCATACTTAGCTTGAGCAGCTTATAGTTTTATTATCAAATAAAATTAGTTGAACAGGTGCTCACTCTAGATTTTTAATGTGTTAATAATACCTTATTATGGTTACTTAATACAAACGAGTTATATATAAAAAAATAACCATAAAGATTCTATTCCTTAGGATCATTTTAGAAGCATATTACTACGTGCATGAGTCATTATCTCAGCATGCGAGTTCTTATAACCATACTAGACATCAGTACCGATGTTGATATTAGTCACCCCAGGGACTGTAGCAAACAGTTAGGGTGCAAAATCGTCAGTCATGTATAGATCTATACATAAGTATCATGCTCTCCCTCATAGACTCTGGTTATAAGTTGGGACTTTCGTTGGGTACTACGCAAATCCATTGTCTCACAAAATGTAATGCTAACAACGAGTTCACGAGAAATACGGTGAAAACCTTTTAGTAAATAAAAAGACATGTCTTTATTCATATCTGTTTATGATAAAAGTATGGATTGACTCATAAATTATACTTAATAGAATTTATATGTTCTACCTGATTAGTATTATTTCTCATCGGTGAATACCTTTGTTCAACATGATACAAAGGTAATGATACCGAATGAAGTAACCTTTTTATGTTCATATAGGTATAATATATATATATATATATATATATATATATATATATATATATATATATATATATATATATATATATATATATATATATATATATATAAAATTAAGAAGGAAACGACCTTCGGACAAATAACACGACTTTAATCCCACATCCAAACAAGAAAAAGGAATTAAGGTAATTCATTAGTCTTCGGCCCTTTCAAATCTTACTTATATATTTATACGTATATAAACATGATCTAGCAATTATAAGGTTTAAAAGAGTTTTTTATAACATTTAAAGAGTTTAACTATTTGACAAAATTTTGATGAATTGATGTTAGTTTATAAAGTGATTTAAAACAGTTTGTTTGATAACACAGCATGAAGTATAAAAATAACATCCTTGGTTTGATAGTTATAAATCACATGTGATTGATTTTATAACTATAATTTTTTCTACTTGTATCCCCCCCCCCCCCCCCCCCCCCGGCGGGTAAAAGCATTTAAAATCATTAAAACATAAGTTTAGGGGTATGAAATCACTTGATAACTGGTGAATCGGGAAGCATTTTGTTTCTAAGAAGGATCGTTCTTGACGTAATCGTGGGTTTCTTGTGAAAAAACGAACTTCACGTGGGTAGTACTTCGACTGGAAAGAAGGTTTTTCTTGGGGACTTCAGGGCGTCAGGGCTTGCGTCGTGTGTTAGGGGTTCTACAGGGCATTCGGGGTGGTTTAGAGGGGCTTAATAGTGTGTAGAAGTAGGAGAGACGATGGAGTTCAGCCACCAAATTCGGAAGGCATCGATTTCTATATATAGGCTCAAATTTGAACCTCACATCATGAGTTTTAGATAACTCTCGTCGTGAGTTTGGTCCTGATTCGCTCATGGCATGCGTCACTTGTCCACTTGCTCTGGAAGAGTCATTCACACTGTTCACATCGTGAGTTTTAAGGCTCATGTCATGAGTCTTATACGTAGACATGCCTTCTGCATTCTAGTCTTGAAAACTGGTGATTTGACTCCTCACGTCATGAGAAATGATGCTCACATCGTAAGTTCAGTTAAATTAGGGTTTTCAGACAATTGTATCTTCGGAAGGTCATAACTTTTGCATAAGAGCTCCGTTTTTGACGTTCTTTATATCCACGTGAAGTTGGAGACATACTCTACAACTTTCATTCAGATAATTAAGGCTAAAAAGTATTCTATCATAAGCTCAGTTTTTACACTAAGCTAAATTTTGTCGGTTTTGTCGCGGATCTTCGACTGGTCATAACTTCTTCGTTATAACACGGATTTTTGCGTTCTTTATATTTCTGAAAACCTTGTTACGTTATTTATCAATTGATATATCCCAATTGAGGTATTTGAACACTTCAATTTTTGATGCTATTCTTATTATTTCCAAAATAGATTAAATACTTGACTTTTAGGTCATTACATGGACTTGAAATATCGGGTTGTTATATCTAATGGGTTTTGTACAAACAATTCTATGTGTGCATGCAACCCTAGATTTGGATCTATGTTTTCTCTATTAGATACACAATTTTATGAACACAATAAGAACCCTAGAAAGCAGGTATATATTTCGAAATTTATATAGAAGCGTAGATCATATACCTCTTGTTGTTATATTGCAATAACAACACTAATCTTCCATCTCTTAGTCTTGAAAGCAAGTACCACAAGTGTAGTACCTCTAATGGCTCACAAACACCACAAGCAATTGGAGAGGCAAGAGAGAGAGAAAGAGAGAGAGAGAGAGAGAGAGAGAGAGAGAGGAGAGAGGAGAGAGGATGAAATCGGCTCTAGGAACCCTAGGGAACAAGTGGCCGATTTCCTTCGCCTTAGCGGTCTTTATATAGGGTATAGATTAGGGTTTTAGTCCTTATCCTTATCTAGTTGCTTGCCCACCAAGTAACCATAACATAAGCCTTGAAAGCCTTATCCTTGGACGATTTCAAGGATCCTTATCCCTTGAATTCGTCCAACCTATCTCTAGGGTAACCATTGCCCTACTTTGCAACTATCATATAATTACAATTCGGCCCCTATAGTTTAATTAATTACATTTGATCACAAAATTAATTCTTAATTAATTATTAACCAATATTAATTAAACAAATATGATTTCTCCTTTAATATATTATTCCTATAATATATTAATAAATCATAATAACCTCTTTCTCTTTTATTTCTCCAATCAAGTTGTTGTGGTGAAGGCAACCCAAAAGGACCAAGCATAACCAGGTCAAGTACTTACCAAATATGGTTACGGGCTTAGACACTAATCCAACAACCTCCCACTTGGATAAGTCTAGTGTCACACCCCGAAACCGAAGGCGGAAACCTTCCGGGGCGGAGGTGACTTCATGTTAAGTATCACAACCAATGTACATAGCAATCATAGTAAACACAAGACATTACATTACATATGAATAATTACATTTGTTTGAAAGAAAAGTGTTACAAAGGTTATACATATATCATATGAACAAATGTTAAGACGAGTCTTCTGTACGCTCCATCTTCTCCAAAAGATCGCGGGTACCTGTCTAATATGGACCTGAGAATACAAGCAGTTTGAAAATAAACATAAAGCTGGTGAGTTCATAAGATGTTTGTTTTCTGAAAATGTACAAATTTCCTTTGGTTTTCCGAAAAAGTTTGTTATCCAAGAAAATCCCATATTTTCTTATATCTAAAGTTTAGTTAACTATTTTGTTACACAATTCTGGTTATGTACAATTGTTATCCCAGGAAAAACCCTTATTTTTCTAAAAGTAAAGTTTAGTTATTAAATCCCAATGTAATGTTTGATTATCTATCATACTTGTTATATTAGCTAGGTATTCTGATATCCTAGTTATGTTACACTTGAATGTACCTAAACGAGTGGCTTCGTATTCGTATTCCTATTCTTAATCATATTTATGTTCGTATTTTAAAATTTTTTCGTATTCATATTTATATTTGTATTCCTATTCGTATTCGTATCCGTATGCGCATTCGCATTCACATTCGTATTCCTATTCCTATTCCTACTCCTATTCCTATTCCTATTCGTGTTTGTATTTGTATTCGTATTCTTAATCATATTCATATTCGTATTTTATATTTGTATTCGTATTCATATTGATATTTGTATTCGTATTCGTATTCGCATTTGCATTCACATTTGCATTCGTATTCGTATTCCTATTCCTACTCCTATTCCTATTCCTATTCGTGTTCGTATTCGTATTCACATTTAGATTCGCATTCGCATTTGCATTCGTATTCGTATTCGTATTCGTATTCCTAATCCTATTCGTATTCGTATTCGTATATGCATTCGCATTCGCATTTGTATTTGTATTCGTATTCCTATTCCTATTCCTATTCCTATTCCTATTTGTATTCGTATTCGCATTCGCATTCGCATTCGCAATCGTATTTGTATTCGTATTCGTATTCCTAATCCTATTCGTGTTCAAATTTGTATTTGTATTCGTATTCACATTATTACTTTAGTATTTGTTCTATTCCTAGCTGTACTTTCGTATTCGTTGTGTTCCTAGTTGTATTTTCGTATTCGTTATGTTCCTAGTTATACTTTCGTATTCGTTATGTTTCTAGTTGTATTTTCGTATTCGTTCTATTCCTAGTTATACTTTCGTATTCGTTCTGTTCCTAGTTGTATTTTTGTATTCATTCTGTTCCTAGTTATACTTTTGTATTCGTTCTTTTCCTAGTTGTTTTTTCGTATTCGTATTCGTATTAGTTCTAATTGATGATTAGTATGAATTATTCATAGATTAAGAAATATAATATAGATTGTAACACTTTATCAAGAAATCTATGATTAGTCTAAAAGCTAACTCCGTAATTCGAACTATTTGGTTAACACAGTTTTCGATATTAAAAACATACAGAATATAAATATTTGAACTGAAATAATAAGTTTGAGTACAAGATTTCCTTGTACTTTTGCTTGTATTCCCCGTCTCGCCCGAAAAACCCGTCTTTAGCAATTCGTTCCGTTTTCGTTTTTGGGCTAATTTATTTAAATTTATATGTTTATTATAATCTCATGAATGTCCAGACTCCGTAGAAACTCATGAAATCGGCCCAAAATTATTAAGTTGAATAAACTTTTAAAATTGGTCCCGTCGGGTTACGACAACTTAATTGGGTGCGACCAAAAGCCCTGTTTAGCGTCAATATCGGGTAGAATTCCACCGTGTTCCAAACCCGAACCATATATAAAGTTGATTAAGCCTCATTTGAAGCTTTTTCAGTCTCTCTCTAACCTCTCTCCTCAAATCCAACTTCTTAATCCAAAATCACTCATTTGAAGCTCCAAATCATCAAGGTAACTATCCTAGCTCCTAGTATAACATCTTTAGCCTTCATTTTCGAGTTTAAATCATTATTTAGGACCATAAACATGTGATTACAGCCCTAGAACACTCTTGGGCCGTGAACACATATAAAATGGGTTTTGGAGCCCAAAAACCCTTCAAACCACATTAGGAGCTTAGATGTGACTTAGGGGCTTACCAAACCGGACTTAGAACACCTTGAACTTAACTTTTGGGGAGTAAACATGAGTTTACTACCCAAGAACATGCTTGGGCCGTAAACTCCATATCATGGTGAGTAAACTCATTTTAAAGTGTTAAAATGCCATTTAAACACACCAATAGCCTTGGATTAAAGTCTAGAAACAACCACAAACGAGTTAGAGGCCTTAAACTTAATGAAAACCCCTAGCTTAGGAGTTTACAGCCGTAAACCCCCCAAGGATGGGTTCCTTGGCCGTAAACTCCTAAAACATGGTCAAGTGATACCCTAAATTCCATCCAAGGCTTGTAAAATGAGTTTAAATCAAATGTGATTGTCCTAACACCACCAAAACACATAAGGAATGGGTATGAGAGAGTTTACGGCTGTAAACTCCTAATTTACTGCTGTAAACTCCATTAAATGGTCCATATGTGAGTTTAATCCATTCCTATGCCCTAGATTTGATCCTAGCCAATTTTTCCCAAGTGAAATAAGACCATTTAGCACCATAAAACCTCTCATCCATGAGTTCACGGCCATTAACTCATGTGGAGTTGGTCTTAGTTCCGAAAACTCCATAAGGAGTTTACTCTTGAACAGTAAACACATTATCCAAGCCATATACATCCTTAGGTGTCACCCGAGTCACTCCAAACACTCGATTTGAAGTGTTTTCGTGTCTTGGAGTGTATAATCATATCTAATTAGTGATTTAAAGTCTAATTAGATGCATTTATATATCATTTCATATTACATAGGAACCTCACGCGTTATCAAGCCCCGAACCGACACTTAGCATCCAATCTGACACGCTTTTCGACCGGTGAGTTCATACCCCTACCCTTTTTTAGATGTTTTTCAAATGTTTTCAGGGGGAATACAAGCAAAAGTACAAGGAAATCTTGTACTCAAACTTATTATTTCAGTTCAAATATTTATATTCTATATGTTTTTAATATCGAAAACTGTGTTAACCAAATAGTTTGGATTACGGAGTTAGCTTTCAGACTAATAACAGATTTCTACATAAAGTGTTACAATCTATATTATATTTCATAATCTACGAATAATTCATACTAATCATCAACTAGAACTAATACGAATACGAATACGAAAATACAACTAGGAACAGAACGAATACGAAATTATAACTAGGAACAGAACGAATACGACAATACAACTAGGAACAGAGTGAATACGAAAGTATAACTAGGAACAGAACGAATACGAAAATACAAGTAGGAACAGAACGAATACGAAAGTATAACTAGGAACAGAATGAATACGAAAATACAACTAGGAACAGAACGAATACGAAAGTACAGCTAGGAACATAACAAATACTAAAGTAATAATGTGAATATGAATACGAATACGAATATGAACACGAATAGGATTAGGAATAGGAATACGAATACGAATACGAATGCGAATGCGAATGTGAATGCGAATATGAATATGAATATGAATACGAATAGGATTAGGAATAGGAATAGGAATACGAATACGAATGCGAATGCAAATGCGAATATGAATACGAATATGAATACGAACAGGAATAGGAATAGGGATAGGAATACGAATGCGAATGCGAATGTGAATGCGAACGCGAATACGAATACGAACACGAATAGGAATAGGAATAGGAGTAGGAATAGGAATACAAAGACGAATGTGAATGAGAATACAAATACGAATACGAATACAAATATAAAATACGAATATGAATATGATTAAGAATACGAATACGAATACGAACACGAATAGGAATAGGAATAGGAATAGGAGTAGGAATAGGAATACGAATACGAATGCGAATGCGAATGCGAATGCGAATACGAATACGAATACGAATATGAATAGGAATACAAATAGAAATATGAATACAAATACAAATATAAAATACGAATATGAATATGATTAAGAATAGGAATACGAATACGAAGGAACGCGTCTAGGTACATTCAAGTGTAACATAAATAGGATATCAGAATACCTAGCTAATATAACAAGTATGATAGATAATCAAACATTACATTGGGATTTAATAACTAAACTTTACTTTTAGGAAAATAAGGGTTTTTCCTGGGACAAAAATTGTACATAACCAGAATCGTGTAACAAAACAGTTAACTAAACTTTACATATAAGAAAATATGGGATTTTCTTGGATAACAAACTTTTTCGGAAAACCAAAGGAAACTTGTACATTTTCAGAAAACAAACATCTTATGAACTCACCAGCTTTATGTTGATTTTCAAACTGCTTGTATTCTCAGGTCCATATTAGACAGGTACCCGCGATCTTTTGGAGAAGATGTAGCGTACACAAGACTCGTCTTAACTTTTGTTCATATGATATATGTGTAACCATTGTAACACTTTGCTTTCAAACAAATGTAATAATTCATATGTAATGTAATGTCTTGTGTTTACTATGACTACTATGTATATTGGTTGTGATACTTAACATGAAGTCACCTCCGCCCCGGAACGTTTCCGCCTTCGGTTTCGGGGTGTGACATCTAGTAACCACAAATGTAAGTATAACCCGATTAGCAATCATAACTCTCAAAGACGCTGCCGAACTCTGATCTTATCAGTAACCTGTCCTTTTTGATAAGGGATCGTACAGTCCTCTGTTTTAGATATCGTGTGGACAACCTCATGGAACATAGTCATACTTATTGTCCAGCAGCTAGTTTCTCGATCTCAGATTCATTTGACATAGAAGTTAATTGAACACATCAATTCAGTCCTGACCGAGCCCGACACATAAGTCAAATCACAATCATCGTGGGGCCCTGATATCGCTTTTACCCTCTTAGGATAAAACAAACAGATAAACTTCGACTTATACGCATTTACTACTCACTAATCAATTATGCACAACAATGTGTTTTATGACATCAATTTACAGATGCGGTTTCGCATTATCAATGTACAATCAATTAGCAACCAATAAACCATGTATATATTAGTTTTAAAGCCATATGATATTATCGTCTTGCGATCACTCGTGATAGATTCCATAAAGTGATTCCAGCAAGCACGAGTTTATTGCAATGCTCAAAACTTATTTATAAGCATTCATGAATGTTGTAACAAAGCTTTGTTATGTTTAATACCTTTCATACAATCTACATACCAATTCATGACAGTCTTCATTCATACCTAATTCCAACATATGAACGACTGTGGACCATTTGAATAATTCGATTATTCTTAATTAACTCAATTATTCAGGAAGTTAAAACATGCAAAGCAAAATAATAGTCAACTAATTAACATAAGACAGTAACTGTACTAATAAATAACACTCCTTTATTTAATCATCAAATGTCAATTACAATTATCTATTACTCATTTCTAAACTATCTAATCCAAACTAACATCGTCCTTCAGCCCAATGCTCCTAGCGTGCTACAAATGCTTAACCCTACTCAGTCCCTTTGTAAGTGGATCTACTGGGTTATCCTCTCATGATATCCTCTTAACTATGAGGAGTCCTTCTTCTACCTAATGTCTAATAAAGTGATATTTTCTATCGATATGTCGATATGTACCATGATCCCTCGGTTCCTTGGTCAAGGCAATCGCTCCTTCATTATCACAAAAAATTTCCATAGGCTCTGTTATGGTTGGTACAACTCCAAGGTCTCTAATGAAGTTCTTCAACCATATTGCCTCCTTTGATGCTTCTCTCGCTGCAATATACTCTGATTCGCACATTGAATCAACTACGGTTTCTTGCTTGGAACTTTTCCAAGTCATTACTCCTCCATTAACGGTAAAGACCCATCCCGACTGCGAACGGTAGTTGTCTCTGTCGGTCTGGAAACCGGCATCACTATACCCTCGCACCTTTAAGTCATCACTCTCTGTCTCTGTCCATACTAAAAAGTTTTAGTACCTTGTCCAAGTAAGTATTATGACTAAGTCCTATTAGTCTCTTACTTTGGTTTCTCACTATCCTTATTCCCAAAATATAGGAAGCCTCTCCTAGGTCCTTCATAGCGAAACACTTCCCGAGCCAGGACTTAACTTCCTGCAGTGTCACGATATTGTTTCCTAAGAGTAATATGCCATCGACATATAACACGAGAAAGTTAACTATACTCCCATTGGCTTTGACATATACACATGATTCATCTTCTCTTCGTACAAATCCAAACTCTTTGACTTTCTCATCAAAGGAAAGATTCCATCTGCGAGATGCTTGCTTAAGTCCATAGATGGACTTATCAAGCTTGCACACTCTATTGGGATACTTTGCATTGAAAAAACCCTCTGGCTGAGCCATGTAAACATCCTTAGCTAACTTCCCATTAAGGAAAGCGGTTTTGACATCCATTTTCCATATTTCATAATCATGAAATGCAGCAATGGCTAGCATTACCCTAATAGACTTAATTTTAGCAACTGGTGAGAAGGTCTCATCATAGTCAACTCTGGGAGTTCGAGTAAAGCCCTTCACAACCAATCGTGCCTTATACGTGTGCACATTCCCATCCATGTCCGTCTTCTTCTTGAAGATCCACTTGCACCCAACCATTTTACGTCCGGGCACATTGTCAACCAAATTCCAAACTTGGTTGTCATACATGGATTGACTCTCACTTTCCATCGCCTCTTTCCATTTTGCAGACTCCGGGCCTGCCATGGCTTCCTTATAGCTGTTAGGTTCATCTAGATTTACTAGTGTACCATCACTAATATACGTGTCCCCTTCGGTAGTAATATGAAAACCATAAAACTGGGTTTGAACTCTAACTCTTTCGGAACGTCTAAGAGGTAAGGACTCATCAGTTAGTTCAATCATAGTTTCCCCATCGGGTTGAGCACCAGCGTTAGAGGTTCCTTCATCGCTCGACTCTTGAATCTCTTCAAGATCGATTTGCCTCCCACTGTCTCCTTGGTTTATGAGTTCTCGCTCTTAGAAAACTCCTCTCCTCGCAACGTAGACAACATTGTCACTCGGTCTATAGAAGAGATACCCAAAGGATTTTCACGGGTAGCCGATGAAAATACATCACTCACTATGAGGTTCGAGCTTGTCGTGAGTCTCTTGTCTTACGAAAGCCTCACAACCCTAAACCTTGATATGTACCAACGAGGGAGCTTTCCCTGTCCACATCTCGTGAGGTGTTTTGGTAACCTTCTTTGTAGGGACTAAGTAAAGGATATGGGCGAAAGTCTCTAAGGCATACCCCCAGAATTAGATAGGTAGTGAAGCACGACTCATCGTGGAACAAACCATGTCCAACAGAGTTTGATTATACCTCTCAGCCACACCATTCAACTGTGGTGTCCTAGGTGGCTTCAATTGTGAAACTATTACGCATTCCTTGAGATAGTTGTGGAATTCAAGACTTAGGTACTCTCCTCCTCGATCGAATCGAAGCATCTTGATTTTCCTGCCCAATTGATTCTCCACTTCTTGTTTAAACTCTTTGAACTTTTCAAAGGTTTCTGACTTGTGCTTGATTAAGTAAATATACCCATATCTACTATAATCATCGGTGAAAGTCACATAGAAGAGGTCCGCATCCCTTGTGGTGGATCTAAAGGGCCCATACACATCGGTATGTATGAGATCCAATAAAACCTCACCCCTTTCACAAGTGCTTTGGTCATCTTTCCAAGTAAATAAGACTCTGACACGTCATCGTCCCTAAGGTCAAATGACTCCAACACTCCATCCTTTTGGAGTTGGGCTATGTTTTTCTTGTTGACATGTCCAAGACGACAATGCCACAAGCATGCTTTATCCAAACCATTGGAAGAATCCACACACAACACATCATTTCCTAAGTTATCTACAACCATAACAGTTTCATAAATTCCATTACAAGGAAATGCTTCAAAATATACGACACCATTTAGATAAGCATAAATTGAACCTTTCGCATTATCAAACGAATATCTGAATCCTTGTCTAAACAAACCATGAAATGAAATGATGTTTCTTCCCATATATGGCGAATAGCAACAATTATCTAAATCTAAACCTAATCCATTACTAAGCGCTAAAGAATACACTCCAATCTTGGTGACAGGCGACGATCTTCTATTTCCCATGATTAGATTTATTCTTCCACGCTCCACATCTCTATTTCTTCTTAGTACCTGCAAATCAGAACATATGTGAAACCACATCCTATATCAAGAACCCAAGAAATAGTACGTGATGAATCATTAGATTTAATTTTGTAGATACTTGCGAAAGATGGCTTGATCTTCCCATCCTTGATGGCTTGCAGATATTTCGGGCAGCTTCACTTCCAGTGTCCTATTTTGTGGAAGTGGTGACATTCTGCCTCCTTAGGGTTTGAGTTAGGCTTAGCAGGACCGAATTTGGTTCCACTAGTAGAGGAACCATCTTGGGGCTTTCCCTTGTGGTGGATCTTTGAAGGAGCCTTCCTCATTTTGCCCTTACCTTGCCAAATGGCCAAAACAGGAGCATCGGGTGGAGTAGGAGTTGGTGCAATAGATTTGTCCTTGAGGTTGCTCTCAGTAGTATTTAGGAGTCCTTGGAGTTTGCTTGGGGTGACTTCTTCTTTGTTCATGTGGTAGGTCATCCTAAATTGGTTGTAGCACGAGGGCAAGGAGTGGAGAATGATGTCGATAGCCAAGTCTTCACCAAAGTTAACATTTAACTTGAAAATATGATCAACATACCTTTGCATCTTTTGCAAATGCAAAGTTAGGGATTCTCCACTTCCCATCTTAGCGGTGATCATGTTGGTGATGATCTTGTAGCGCTCTTGCCTTGTGCTTTAGTGGTACCTCTCCAGCAAATCTTGGTGAATTTCATAGGGATACATGTCCTCGTAAAACTTTTGGAGTTCAAGATTCATAGTGGCCAGCATAATACAATGGACTTTCATTGCATCACGCTCATGGGTCTCAAAGACAGTCATTTCTTCGGGAGTAGCAATTTCCAGATTGATCTTTTCAAGCTTCTCGTCGAGGATATATTCTTTGTTCTCGTAGCGGGAAATCATGCGAATGTATCTTATCCATTTGTTGAAATTTGATCTGTCGACTGTCACCTTTTGACATAGGCTCATTAGCGAGAATGAACCAGCAGCAACATTGTTTGCGTTTGCGTTAGATATCTGCAAATAGAAAGGAATAAAGTTTGATTAGAATTGAATCCGTAATTAAACACCCAAAATGAGAAATTAGGGCTAGGATCCAACAACATTATTTACACATTAGAAAAAGGATGTTGTAATCCAACATGCAAATAATTTGGAGGTAAGTGAATGACGATTCACTAATTCTTCACCGTGAAAAACGTAAGGCTTAGGTTTTAAATGTATTGAGAATTCCTAGGTTTCTTGAGATTTATTGAACTTTTCAATGGCATGTTTAAATCTCGATATGCCTCTCTTGTTTTGTGACTGGGATGCCGAGGATCACAAAGTGGGTGTGAATAACCATGCAAATATACACGGTGCCCTCATTGTTACAGTCACCTATTCGACATGCCGGTTAACCACATATGCTCCATCAAACTATGACAAACATTGAGTCACCCTTTGCCACCTTTGCTTAGAACCAATTAGTGTGCCAGTTAACCACACATGCTCCACTAATTTCTTAGGAAGGGTGCAAAGTGTAATTTCATGGGATTGCATCAATTCACTTTTGCCTAAAGTAACTAGGATTGGGAATTTTGTAAAAAACATTCAGTTACTTTATATAGTTTCACTATACTTATTAATGAAGAGAGGGTTGCCCTATCCTACCCGTTCGGCTAACGACCCTCCATCAATCAAGGAAGCGGTGGGTAAGAGTGGATACCCATTAAATGGCCATTTTATAGGCCATAACCTTATACCCCCCTTAGAGATCGGCTTTGTGAATGAGGGCTACTAACGGTAAGACTAGCATTTTAGTTATACACACACACACACACACACACACACACACATATATATATATATATATATATATATATATATATATATATATATATATATTAATCTTGTAATAATATAATTATATAGGGTGTATTTTAAACATTTTAAAAATACTATGGTTTTAATCTCAATTTAAAATTTTTCGAAATTTATAACTTTTAAATTAAAATTTTAAACATTAAAACTCTTGTTTAAATAATTATCTAAACTAAACAATTAACTTTAATTACTAAATTATAAAGGATTATTATAAATTAAACAATTAATTTTATCCTAATCCCTTATATCCTTCTAAATTTCGAAAATTAGGGAGTGGATAATTCAAAATACTTAATTACCATATTTAACAATTAAAAGATGGGTAAATGGCAAAAAAAACACTCTTTTTACACAGAAATTCGATTTTGACACCGTGTTTTTTTGTGTCAATTTTGACAGTGTGTTTTCCAATTTATTACAATGCTGACCACTTGACCGGTTAACCAGGTTGCATGCTGACGTGGCATGATGCCGTGTAAATTTTGATTACGTGGCATGCTGACATGTCAAAATTGATTTTTTTTTCCCACAAAAAACACTAAGGTTTAATTTTTTTTCGATTTTGACACTAAGTTTAATTTTTTATTTCAATTTTGACACTATGTTTTTTTTGTTCAATCGAACATCATTTATCAAATTTTGTTTAATTTTGTCTATTTTCCATTTGAAACCCTATAAATATTTTTTTTATTATATTTTAAACCGTATAAACATATTTTTTCGTTTAAAAACCACATTTTTATTTAAATACAATGTGTTTTTTTTCTTACATTCAAAGCATTAGTTATATCATGAGAATCAAACTAACAATAAGCTTCTAATAAGATGTAAACATTTGATGGGTTGCAAACTTGACATCCGAGTTTTGATCGACTAGATGCCTCCAAACCTCCAAACACATTTTAAAGTTGTATATTTAATATAAAATACAATATTTATATAACTAACACATATTTATACATAAAAGTATGTTTGCGTGTAAAAAAAATGTATTTATACAAAACTATGGTTTTTAAATAAAAAAAAAACCTATTTATATGGCTTAAATGTATTAAAAAATATTTATACGGTTTCAAATAGAAAATTGTCAACATTGAACAAAATTGGAAAAAATGATGTTCGATTTGGAAGAAAAAAAAAACATATGTCAAAGTTGAAAGAAAAAATTAAACTTAGTATCAAAATCAAAAAAAAATGAAAACTTAGTGTTTTTTGTGAGAAAAAAAATCAATTTTGACATGTTAGCATATAATGTCAGCATGCCACATCATCAAAACTGACACGTCATCATGCCACGTCAGCATGCAACCTGGTTAACCGGTAAAGTGGTCAGAATTGTAACAAATTGGAAAACACAGTGTCAAAATTGACACAAAAAAAAACACGGTGTCAAAATCGAATTTCGGTGTAAAAAGAGTGTTTTTTGTGCCATTTACCCTTAAAACATAATTACAAGATATGGGATTATCCGAATCCCTAGATTTTAGGGATTTATCTTGGGGATGAGGCAAATCTCGAAAATCTAAGGTTTGCAAACCCTAGATCTCAAAATCTTGGGCAACAAGGAAAACGGTTTGAAAACCCTTCAAAATTTCGAACACAAGGGTTTAAGAACCCTAAAATCGAAATCCTTGCCTCCTAGGGTTTATTGGCCATAAACCCTAAAGTGTCAAATTCATACAATTGTATAATACTAATTGAAAACAATTCAACCAAAGGCTCTGATACCACTTATGGGTTTTCTACAAACAATCCTATGTGTGCATTCAACCCTAGATTTGGATCTATGTTTTCTATTAGATACACAACTTTATGAACTCAATAAGAACCCTAGCATGCAGGTATATATTTTGAAATTTATATAAAAGAGTAGATCACATACCTCTTGTTGTTATATTGCAATAACAACACTAATCTTCAATCTCTTAGTCTTGAAAGCAAGTACCACAAGTGTAGTACCTCTAATGGCTCACGAACACCACAAGCAATTGGAGAGGCAAGAGAGAGAGAGAGAGAGAGAGAGAGAGAGAGAGAGAGAGATGAGAGAGGATGAAACTGGCTCTAGGAACCCTAGGGAACAAGTGGCCGATTTCCTTAGCCATAGGGGTCTTTATATAGGGTATAGATTAGGGTTTCAGTCCTTATCCTTATCTAGTTGCTTGCCCACCAAGTAACCATAAGATAAGCCTTGAAAGCCTTATCCTTGGACAATTTCAAGGATCCTTATCCCTTGAATTCTTCCAAACTATATCTAGGGTAACCATTGCCCTACTTTGCAACTATCATATAATTACAATTCAGCCCCTGTAGTTTAATTAATTACATTTGATCACAAAATTTATTCTTAATTAATTATTGACGAATATTAATTAAATAAATATGATTTCTCCTTTAATATATTATTCCTATAATATATTAATAAATCATAATAACCTCTTTCTATATTATTTCTCCAATTAAGTTGCTTTGGTGAAGGCAACCCAAAAGGACCATGCATAACCGTGTCAAGTAGTTACCAAATATGGTTACGGGCTTAGACACTAATCCAACAATATCATCCCCACGTTAAAGGAAATTTCATCCCAAAATTAATTCTAAGATAAGTATTTATGGACTAGGTAAAGAGATGAGTTATTTTGTTTAATCTGGTCTCCGTGCTCCCAGGTGTAATCTGGTCCTCGCTTGGCATTCCAGCTGACGTTCACCATGGGTATACGACTGTGCCTTGTTCGTTTTATTTCCCCATCCATGATTTCAATGGTTTCTTCCACAAAGTTGAGGCTCTCATCGATATCGATATCGTCGAGTGGGATTATGAGAGTTTCATCGGACATACACTTTTTCAAGTTAGATACATGGAAAGTAGGGTGCACGTTTCTAAGTTCTAAAGGTAGTTTAAGTTTATAAGCTACATGGACGATTATAGCGATAATCTATAAAGGTCCTACGTATCTTGGATTTAGCTTTCCATGCTTTTCAAAGCGTATTAAGCCCTTCCAGGGTGAGACCTTCAAAATAAATCGGTCACCAACTTGGGATTCCAAAGCTTTCCTTCTCTTGTCTACGTAGTGTTTTTGCTGGTCTCTAGATGCTTTCAATCGTTCAAGAATATGAACGAATATTCTTTGTCATATCCTGTGTGATTTCTGGACCTATGAGAGTGCTATCAGGAATATGTCCTTTAGCTAACTGTGTGTCGCCCACCTCAGCCCAGCAAAGAGGGGATCTGCACTTACGACCATAGATGGCTTCAAATGGAGCAGCCTTTATGCTTGTATGATAACTTTTGTTGTAGGAAAAACTTGAAAACGGGTAAATGAATATCCCATGTTCTTTCGAAGTCAATCACACAGGCTCGCAACATATCTTCCAACGTTTGAATAGTCCTCTCACTTTGTTCATCGGTTTGCAGATGGTAGGCTGTCCTCATGTCTAGCCTAGTCCTAGGGAACTTAGTAGCGACTGCTAGAACCTTGAAGTGAATCTACTATCTCTATTAAAGATAATGGATATGGGAACACCATGCAGTCGTACAATCTCCCTAATGGTATCAAGACCACCCGTTGGCTTATGCAACTTGGCTATGAGACCATTGTGATCCGCTCCCACTTCGATTCAGGTATCTTCGGTTGTTGTAGTAAGCCTGTGGGCTTTTGCTCTAAATTTCATGAAAAGACTTATACCTAGGCCATCCACCATTACCTTGTGTATATAGGTCACATATAATTTAGATTGACAAAACGTTTGGATGAGTGGCTCTACCCCAAGTCCACAACCAGACAAGGAACATGAGATACGGCGGAATCACACATCCTAAATCTTGTTAAGTCTAAATTATATTCCACTCTTGCGTATACACTTAGCAGCGATAGATTTAACTTAATAAGTTCTTAGTCTCTATTCTTGAATATGACCTATGGTACAAGTGGTCTTTCTCGCAGATTTACTAGTTATACTTCGGGTGGATACTGACTTCTGAGACTTCTTTGGTGTTTTTCGCTTCAAGATTATTAGTTATTGGGTAGGTTAGAAGGGTGTGGTACACCTCGCATTGGTACTTCTGGAGTTCTGAAGTGAGAAGTGATATAAGGGTTAGTGTTATGAATCGGAGAATTTCATCTGACGGTTGATTTAAGGGGATATTTCTTTTACACAAAAATAGAACTTTCGCATGGTTAGGACCAAACCAAACCATGTCGGTCAATGCTTTCGGAAATTCTTGATGAATTATATATTATGTTCATCTGGAAGAAGAACTGATTACTAGGAAAAATATCTAACTTTGGTATTATTACTACGAACTCTATTGTACCAAAAATTTCAAGTCCAACTAAACGAGGTTTCTGATAATTTGAAAAAAATGAACTTTCATAAAATGATCCTCACTGGGTCTCTCTCTATAACCACTTAATGTATACAAGTCATGTATACCATCTTAATTATGAATGGCCCTAATGCAAACATTAAGCCATTATAGCTTACCTGTTAGGGTTACAAATTTTTATATGAGTACTATGATTTGTTTTGAACGAGAGAGTAAGTGCAATTATGATTATTTATTGGGGTTTAGAAGCGTGCCAAAATTATAGCAGGGTACTTTGACATGCTATGGGGTCAGACTCCTCCTGTCCCGCGTCCTTCTTCTCGGTTGGACAGTCCCTCTTGAAATGTTCTATTTCACCACAAAGATGGCATATTATACTGATCCCAACATTTTGGTTGAAGTCATGAACCTGACTGGATTTCTACAAATGCGGGTAATGTGCCCCTTCCTGTCACATCTATTGCAATACGGTTCTCAGCAGACTCCAAAATGATGGTAGTTGCACCTACCGCAGTGTGGGAGGTTTCCTAGGTACGGTGAGGTTGGTGTTGGAATAGCAAGGTTGATGGGGATATTGACTGCCCCAACTTGATGCCCTTCCGAATGTCCTTGAGTTGAACTGTTCCCTCTCTCACTCTCGAGCTTTTGTTTCAGTACATTAGGTTGGAGGTCTGGAGTGTCTTTACAAACATGCACTTGTTGTTGTACTGGGTTATCATCGTGATTGGGGTTGTCGATAACATTTCCACTAACCTTTGTGTTGTTAGTATTAAGGTGAGCCATAACTGCTGCTATGACTGCAGCTTGAAACGTAGCTGAATCTATTTGAAGGATTGGTGTTTTGTCAGTAGTTTGGTTAAGTTTCTTCGGAGGCATGATTTTTTTATAAGATAAGAAACGACTTTGTGAGTGATTAAGGTTGGCTCTAGATGTATTCTACTCATTCATGCAAATGTAAGTTCTTCGTTTTCTTATATTATTCTCGATGATTAGACCTACATCCCTATGATGCAGTCCTGGCAAAGAGTAGGAGTAAATTTCTAGAATAGTTATGAGACGAGTGCCATCCGACTAACTCATCTTTGGTTGGAGGTATTATGTTTCCAAATTTCAAGAAGATTTGATAGTGATACATAAGATGGTCTACCTAAGATAGACTTATGAATTTTGAGAATTAATCACTCTCGATTGAGATTTCGTGCTTTGATTTATCAATTTTTGACAAAATTATTGGTATTAAAGATGTAATAAGTTCAAGAAAAATAACCTAGGAGTAGGTATTACATCAAACCAAAATAAGAAAATTTTGATAGTACCAAGACCTAACACACTGAAAGTCTCATGTCTTAACGTAAGAAGGAAGTTAGGATTGGAGTCTATAAATAGACCTAACTATATCCAAAAAGGAAGAGTAGAGTAGACTCTACTCGCGATGGGAGTGGTTCGGTTTGGTACTTGATTCAGCCCTAGCTTCAGCCAGCTACTGTTCCATTTCTCAAACTCGTCTCTGCAATGCCACTGGATTTTGACGAAAATCCTTTGATTCATAACGATAGGCATTCGGCTCTACCTGCAGTGCATTAGTGTGAGACCTTTCAAAGTCTTGGTTATCGGTCAGATGATGAAAACGAACTATGTTGACTTCGTAGTTAGCATGGTTCTCCATGACTTGGTCGAAGTTCGCTCTTCCCTGCTCAACATTGCGAGAAATACATCCCACCAAGATAGGAAGGACTATGTCTGCTGAGCCTCCCTTATTTAAGATATAGTAACTCCGGTCTCCGTGGTAGGGGGTTCGTGTCCCTGCTCGTGGTTCCACTCGCGCAAGTTCACCGCCCACAAAGGCATCGGCTCTTGAAAAGTCGGACCAAGGTTAGGATTTTCAGTAACTTGCGGTGGATTGTAGACCTCCAGTTCTGAGTCTGAGTCTTCCTGGACTTCCTCCTCGTCCTCATTATTAGAAATCTCTTCAAGGTCTTCTTCTGTTGGGACCACTAGGTTCTTGTCCTCGGGCTTAGTTTTGAGCCATTCTCCGACTCCTTGATCGGGAAAGTACGGGTGGCCAGGGAGATGGAATCCAATCATGTTATCTAAGAGATAAAAGGGATGTAAGAATCATATAATAGACTTACTACTTAAGATAATTATCAGATGATCCTTATCAATTACTTCAATACTTGCGTAGTACATAGCAGTCATATGTAACCAAAATAGGATAGACCTTCGAATAAGTGATCCTAACTCTAAATCCACAACCAACCAAGGAACAGGAAGTAAAGCAAGGTGTAACACCGTTAAATTTCAAATAATTTTTCATTTAATTTTAATAAAAACATTTCATTTCCAAATCATTCCAAATTCATATATTTTCACCAAAAACACAATACAAAATCCATATCCCAAGATCTCAAAAACATGTCATCTGCAACTGTGTACTGATCATGTTGGCGCCTTCCCGTGATCATCACTGGTACCTGAAACACGTAACACAAAAACGGTAAGCATAAATGCTTAGTGAGTTCCCCACAATACCACAAACAACACATACGCCTTTCCAAGCCATAACTCTATAGGATCTTTCGATCGAAGTGTCTCAGGGGATTTCCATCCCATAACTCTATTGACCTTCTGGCCCATACTCTATCGACCTTCCAGTCCATATCATCATACTCACATCATAACATATCACATATATAACATGCATCACATAAACATCATACATATAAGACCTTCCGGTCACACTTAGTTACCCCATCGGGTATGGCATAGTGAGAAGACTCACCTCACTGATGTCGGATAATCACTCAAGCTCGATTCCCCGACGTATCGCCTCCTGTATCATAAGTACATCTCTAATTAATGCCTTCCTGACTTACTTTGACTTACATTTTTAAGTCAACACTAGTCAACCCTGGTCAATGCTGGTCAACGGTCAACCTTTGACCCGACTCGTCGAGTCTTGCATAGACTCGTCGAGTCCATATGTGAACTCGAGTCCTTTGAATCCCTTCTGACTCACCGAGTCACTTATCCAACTCGGCGAGTCATCCACTGATATGAGTCACGGGACAACCCGCTCCGACTCGTCGAGTCTACTCATGGACTCGGCGAGTTCGTTTCATGCACAACCTCAAACGACCTTCTGAGGTCAGATCTATCCATCTAATCCTTAGATCTAACCTTTCCAAGCTCAATAATCACGTAAGTCTCTATCTTCATGTACATGCAACATCTATATGACCATATATGATGATTTAGCCCCAAATACCACAACCCAAGGTCATAACCTCCACTTCTCTCCATAAAGCTTGATGAGTGAGGCTCTCTGGACCTCTATGGATCTAGATCCAAAGCCTCATCACCAGAAAGGGCTATTTAGACATCAAATCAACCTAACAAAGGCCACAAGAACCCTAAATCCAAATATATTTCATAAAACAGGAGATGAGTTGAGTTAATACATCAAATGCGATGATCTTAGCTTCAAATCCGCAGAATAGCAACCTCCTTTGCTTCCTCTTGGTTAGGACCTCCTTCTTCTTGCTAAACAACACCACAAAGGTCAAGAATGGTTTCCTTTCTCTCTCAAAATGCTCAAGCACTCAAGGTTTTCTCTCTATGGACTAGTAGCTGCAAATGAAGGCCATAATGGCCTTTAAATAGGTCCCAAACCCGAGAAATTAGGGTTTCTTTCGTCAGCTCTGACTCGTCGAGTCTCCTCATTAACCACGTCATCCAGTCGCGACCAGACTCGACGAGTCTGAGCACCAACTTGTCGAGTCACCCTACATAAATAAAGAATTGCAACATAGATCAATAAACCTGGGAAACTGGGTGTTACACAAGGGTCACAGATTCTATGTCTATGACACCTTAGTTACATATAACCTTAGTGTATCCACTCAGCAACTATTGACCTACTACTAAAGACCTTTAGTTCTCAAATAATTAATTATAGAAACACAAAATACTCCTATAGCATTTTAAGTTTATGTTATGTTCTAAAGTTTTCATTATTGTAGTGTTGGTAAGTTTTTAGACTTGCTGCAACACCACAACCATTCCTAGGCACATGCTAATCACTTCTCCGAAAGATATAGTTGATCAGGCTATATCACTCCCAGATATGATTATATGTCCCCAATCCTACTTCTGTTGTTCAACGACCGAAATACTTTTTTTGTGTCCTAGTGTGCCACTGATCCTAGAATGAATGTTGGTATGTATACTTGAGTTAAATATTTTATTATTTAAAAGTACAAACTCTTGGTCAGATTATTTTAATCCCGATGTGTTTATAGTTGCATATCTTTAATGGGTTGATATACTCAATTCGTTATAAACAAAGCACTGATACCAATCTGTCACACCCCCAAACCAGAACGGCTGAAACGTTCGGGGGTGGAGGACGTCATGTACAGTATCACAACAAACGTAAAATAGTAAAACAAGAAACAACATCCATTATATTCAAATTACACATGATAGACTCCAAAAGTAAATAACAAAACAAAGACTTAACGCTACTATGCTCCATCTTCACAGAATCTGCGCATGTACCTGTCTATTGTTTATCCTGAGAATACAAGCGATTTTGAAAGTGTATCAACATTTAAGGTTGTGAGGTCATAATCATTTTTGTGTTAAAAAGGGTACATTCTTTATTCTTTGAAAGTGTTACGGTGTTTGTCCAGAAAATACTATATTTTCTTATTAGTTGAATGGAATGTAGTCTTAGAACCTTAAGACAAAAAGTGTATAAGTTCTTTTACTTAAAGAATGAAGCTTGGAATAGATAACCTTATTTATTTCCAGCAAGTGAATTTTTAAATCACTCACTAGTAAAATGATGATTTTTGTCCTGTAAAATCCTATATTTTCCATGAGTTGAGTTGTACTCTAATATGAACCGAAACCGAAAAGTGTAAGTAAATATGTCATACTTAGATTGAACAACTTATAGTTTTATTATCAAATAAAACTACTTGAACATGTGCTCACTCTAGATTGTTAACGTGATAATAAGGAATACAAGTAACACACAAGAAAATTTACGTTAAAACACAAACATTTAAATACGTTACTTTACCATTTTTATGGAAAGTGTTAAATACGCGAAACAGTCTTACGACCAACCTACTATATTTTTACATACAACATTTTGATAAAAACATAAAGATATGAAAAACGGTTAAAAAATACATTACATTATTCTTATAAATATATACAACTATATACATTTTGAGTACAAACGTTCATTTCATTACAACTTTATGAATATAGTTTACGAAACCTTACCCCTTTGTAACCCGTTGAGCAAAGGGTAAAATTATATAAGGTGCATATATAATTGTTTTACAACATTTTCGAGATTGTCCTGGAAAAAGGGGATGATTTCATATACAAACATTTTCATTTCAAAAACACGTACACTCGTTGAATAAATTTGTGAGACATTGTCTTCATCATACCTAACTGAGGTATACACGAAAGTCTTGTATGATAACCGAAATCTCTGATACGAGAGTGTGATACTTGTGTGTAGATCTATACAGGACTGATGATCCCACACCCTGACCACTAGCTACAGTCAGACCGGAAGGTTATGGGTGACAAATTTCATAAATAACTCGACACCTAAAGAACGTCGAGGCAAGCAGTTCATTGTTAGCACGATTATGAAAACTCACATGGGGAAATGACTATACTTATATTTTACACAAAAACACATTTCTTCAAACGGTATTATACATGAATAAAACTACATATTAGTAATTAATTATGGAAAACACTGGTACATTTTGGTCTTGGGATATTTAAGACTACAACTCATTTCTACGGAAAATATTAGATTTTCTGGGATAAACACTATCATTTTACAAGTAAACGGCTTACATCTCATTTATTAGAAAATATCAGATTTTTCTGGAAACAGCATGATACCTTTTCACGAAAAGGCTTGCTATTTTCATACAAACTCTTATGAAGTCACCAACTTAATTGTTGACACTTTTTCAAACAACTTGTATTCTCATTCTCAGGGAATCAGTAAAATATGTAACTAGCAACTTTTGAGGATGGGGCGCTAAGGCGTCAACTAATCTTTTGTCATCATATTGTAAGTGACTTTTGAAACATGTAACACTTACAATGATGTAACTTTTTCAATTATATATAAGATGGTTATGTTTGCTTTCTTTACTATTACTCAATTGTTAAGATATAATACAAGAAAGTCATCTACCCCCAAACGGTTCTGCCATTTTGGTTTGGGGTGTGACACGTAGTAAAGATATTTAAAAAAATCAAAAAACCGAAAAAAAAAATAACTTTTTTTTGAAAAACATGAAAAAAATATATAAAAACATTAGAAACGAGCATATATCGATTTAAAAAATTGATTTTTTTCACGAAAATAAAAGAAATAATAAACAAACGAAAAAAACAAAATAAATGAAAAAGAAAAGAACACATTTAAATGACTTTACATGGATGTTCATCGCACATGATTATTTCCCCCGATTCCGTAAGTAAACGGGTTTGATGTTTGTGCCGTTGATGAAATGATTGGTGGAGAATAAACCGCACAGTTCCTACCAATTTTTGTAATCGTATCGGATCCGGACACTATATATAAATATATATATATATATATATATATATATATATATATATATATATATATATATATATATATATATATATATATATATATATGGCTAGGTTCAAATGTTTCTAGCACTTATTGTGTGCTTGTACGCACAAATCTAGACCAACGGATGGAATAAAATCAATAGTCATGATCTAAGGGTGTAGGATATTAGAATAAGGTAGCATGTACCATATAATCACACAAATTTTAACATAAGGGTATTTTTGTCAATTAAGTTATATTAAAAAAGGAAAATTTCGGATTTTTAGGGATAATAATTCTCTTAATTTAATAAATCTAGATTTCTTAAATTAATTCAATTTTAATTCTAAAGTAATTCTTTAAAATAAACCGGATTTATTTTGACAGAATGTCAGCCATAAACTAGTAACGATATTTCCGATTTTATTCTTACAGAATTTAGATCCAATTCATATATTTTTGATAATTAACCATATTTAAGAATTTTACATATTCTTCATATATTCAACCTTAAATACAAATTCATACATATTCTTACAGACTAATAATCTTATACATTTTTAATATAGTTACATAGATTCTAACAGAATATCATCAAAAATAAGTAACTTTATTAAGAAATAGAATTCTTGAATATATAATTATTGAACAAATTCACTTGATCTTCTTCAATGGTCCAAATAATCCACTTGATTCCAACTATTCTTACGAAAATGTGATGTATTCTCGTAAGAATGTAATTCTTCGCAAATATACTTGATGTTGAATTCGATTCCAAGTCTTTCTCTTGTATCATTAATATTAGATTCATTCTTCAAACCATTCTGAAAGGATAACATGCGTTACTTATTAGTATTACCAATTAAGCAGATATATTTGTTATTAACAAACATTCTTAAAGACATTCTGACAGAATGCATTTATAGAAATAAATTCTAATAGAATACAGTACAGAATATTCTATAAGAATGCATTTATACAAATAAATTCGGATAGAATACAGTAAAAAATATTCTATAAGAATGCATATACGTTATTCTAGCAATATATTACTTAGAGTCTAATAGCTATCAAAAAAACATGTTGATTCTGCAAGAATGATGTCATAAATATTCTCCCAGGATGGTTTTGATTATTCTTAGATAGTATGAAATTAATTCAAAGAAATAAAACTAAATCATCATGTTTATGGAATAATTAACCATAAGCAAAGCTAAAATAGAGAAAATAAAGACCCCATTAGACCAACACAAACCATATTAACAAAACTACATTGGCTAATTTTCAAATGACTTATCAGTGGACATCATATACAAGTGAATTGATGAAATATTTGGTTCAAGCATTTTAACAAACAGCTGGTAGGCAAATTCATATGTCGTTTTAGTCTGAAGCTAGATACTAGTATAGGGAACAACATCTTCAATGGACATATAATGCAATCAAAATTCAATAACAAAACAAGCCCACATTTCAAAATGGAAAAACATACAATATAGTTGAAAAAAACAACATACTAGTATCATGTTTTTCCACATCTTTAGGTTTAAAAATTCCCCCAAATTTCATGGTGTTATTGAAAAACATAGATGAAAATCAAATACCTAGATTTGTAGACCTGCCAATGCCGATACCAACACCACAGCCGACGCCAAATCCAGTGAATACATTACCCACCTTCAAATCCATTCGAAGACCTTCTATTTTTCACAGAAATTGATGTCCCATTCCTGTAGTTACTGTAGTGCTATTGAATTTTCTTGTGTAAGCATTCATTGTCTCAATCCGGTTTGGAAAGAAACAAAATCGAATCGGGGTGGATGATGGTGTTGGCAGGCGAAGGGTCCAACTTTGATGGAATCTTCAATTGGAGAGGGTGGTGCCAGTGGTGAGGTATCGGCATTGGCAAAAACATGTCATCTGCAACTGTGTACTGATCATGTTGGCACCTTCCCGTGATCATCACTGGTACCTGAAACACGTAACACAAAAACGGTAAGCATAAATGCTTAGTGAGTTCCCCACAATACCACAAACAACACATACGCCTTTCCAAGCCATAACTCTATAGGATCTTTCGATCGAAGTGTCTCAGGGGATTTCCATCCCATAACTCTATTGACCTTCTGGCCCATACTCTATCGACCTTCCAGTCCATATCATCATACTCACATCATAACATATCACATATATAACATGCATCACATAAACATCATACATATAAGACCTTCCGGTCACACTTAGTTACCCCATCGAGTATGGCATAGTGAGAAGACTCACCTCACTGATGTCGGATAATCACTCAAGCTCGATTCCCCGACGTATCGCCTCCTGTATCATAAGTACATCTCTAATTAATGCCTTCCTGACTTACTTTGACTTACATTTTTAAGTCAACACTAGTCAACCCTGGTCAATGCTGGTCAACGGTCAACCTTTGACCCGACTCGTCGAGTCTTGCATAGACTCGTCGAGTCCATACGTGAACTCGAGTCCTTTGAATCCCTTCTGACTCACCGAGTCACTTACCCAACTCGGCGAGTCATCCACTGATATGAGTCACGGGACAACCCGCTCCGACTCATCGAGTCTACTCATGGACTCGGCGAGTTCGTTTCATGCACAACCTCAAACGACCTTCTGAGGTCAGATCTATCCATCTAATCCTTAGATCTAACCTTTCCAAGCTCAATAATCACGTAAGTCTCTATCTTCATGTACATGCAACATCTATATGACAATATATGATGATTTAGCCCCAAATACCACAACCCAAGGTCATAACCTCCACTTCTCTCCATAAAGCTTGATGAGTGAGGCTCTCTGGACCTCTATGGATCTAGATCCAAAGCCTCATCACCAGAAAGGGCTATTTAGACATCAAATCAACCTAACAAAGGCCACAAGAACCCTAAATCCAAATATATTTCATAAAACAGGAGATGAGTTGAGTTAATACATCAAATGCGATGATCTTAGCTTCAAATCCGCAGAATAGCAACCTCCTTTGCTTCCTCTTGGTTAGGACCTCCTTCTTCTTGCTAAACAACACCACAAAGGTCAAGAATGGTTTCCTTTCTCTCTCAAAATGCTCAAGCACTCAAGGGTTTCTCTCTATGGACTAGTAGCTGCAAATGAAGGCCATAATGGCCTTTAAATAGGTCCCAAACCCGAGAAATTAGGGTTTCTTTCGTCAGCTCTGACTCGTCGAGTCTCCTCATTAACCACGTCATCCAGTCGCGACCAGACTCGACGAGTCTGAGCACCAACTTGTCGAGTCACCCTACATAAATAAAGAATTGCAACATAGATCAATAAACCTGGGAAACTGGGTGTTACACAAGGGTCACAGAT
The DNA here is from genome assembly GCF_052625555.1 of Lactuca saligna. Lineage (NCBI taxonomy): Eukaryota > Viridiplantae > Streptophyta > Magnoliopsida > Asterales > Asteraceae > Lactuca > Lactuca saligna. The sequence goes on from NC_136422.1 coordinate 147,861,957, forward strand.
TCTATGTCTATGACACCTTAGTTACATATAACCTTAGTGTATCCACTCAGCAACTATTGACCTACTACTAAAGACCTTTAGTTCTCAAATAATTAATTATAGAAACACAAAATACTCCTATAGCATTTTAAGTTTATGTTATGTTCTAAAGTTTTCATTATTGTAGTGTTGGTAAGTTTTTAGACTTGCTGCAACACCACAACCATTCCTAGGCACATGCTAATCACTTCTCCGAAAGATATAGTTGATCAGGCTATATCACTCCCAGATATGATTATATGTCCCCAATCCTACTTCTGTTGTTCAACGACCGAAATACTTTTTTTGTGTCCTAGTGTGCCACTGATCCTAGAATGAATGTTGGTATGTATACTTGAGTTAAATATTTTATTATTTAAAAGTACAAACTCTTGGTCAGATTATTTTAATCCCGATGTGTTTATAGTTGCATATCTTTAATGGGTTGATATACTCAATTCGTTATAAACAAAGCACTGATACCAATCTGTCACACCCCCAAACCAGAACGGCTGAAACGTTCGGGGGTGGAGGACGTCATGTACAGTATCACAACAAACGTAAAATAGTAAAACAAGAAACAACATCCATTATATTCAAATTACACATGATAGACTCCAAAAGTAAATAACAAAACAAAGACTTAACGCTACTATGCTCCATCTTCACAGAATCTGCGCATGTACCTGTCTATTGTTTATCCTGAGAATACAAGCGATTTTGAAAGTGTATCAACATTTAAGGTTGTGAGGTCATAATCATTTTTGTGTTAAAAAGGGTACATTCTTTATTCTTTGAAAGTGTTACGGTGTTTGTCCAGAAAATACTATATTTTCTTATTAGTTGAATGGAATGTAGTCTTAGAACCTTAAGACAAAAAGTGTATAAGTTCTTTTACTTAAAGAATGAAGCTTGGAATAGATAACCTTATTTATTTCCAGCAAGTGAATTTTTAAATCACTCACTAGTAAAATGATGATTTTTGTCCTGTAAAATCCTATATTTTCCATGAGTTGAGTTGTACTCTAATATGAACCGAAACCGAAAAGTGTAAGTAAATATGTCATACTTAGATTGAACAACTTATAGTTTTATTATCAAATAAAACTACTTGAACATGTGCTCACTCTAGATTGTTAACGTGATAATAAGGAATACAAGTAACACACAAGAAAATTTACGTTAAAACACAAACATTTAAATACGTTACTTTACCATTTTTATGGAAAGTGTTAAATACGCGAAACAGTCTTACGACCAACCTACTATATTTTTACATACAACATTTTGATAAAAACATAAAGATATGAAAAACGGTTAAAAAATACATTACATTATTCTTATAAATATATACAACTATATATATTTTGAGTACAAACGTTCATTTCATTACAACTTTATGAATATAGTTTACGAAACCTTACCCCTTTGTAACCCGTTGAGCAAAGGGTAAAATTATATAAGGTGCATATATAATTGTTTTACAACATTTTCGAGATTATCCAGGAAAAAGGGGATGATTTCATATACAAACATTTTCATTTCAAAAACACGTACACTCGTTGAATAAATTTGTGAGACATTGTCTTCATCATACCTAACTGAGGTATACACGAAAGTCTTGTATGATAACCGAAATCTCTGATACGAGAGTGTGATACTTGTGTGTAGATCTATACAGGACTGATGATCCCACACCCTGACCACTAGCTACAGTCAGACCGGAAGGTTATGGGTGACAAATTTCATAAATAACTCGACACTTAAAGAACGTCGAGGCAAGCAGTTCATTGTTAGCACGATTATGAAAACTCACATGGGGAAATGACTATACTTATATTTTACACAAAAACACATTTCTTCAAACGGTATTATACATGAATAAAACTACATATTAGTAATTAATTATGGAAAACACTGGTACATTTTGGTCTTGGGATATTTAAGACTACAACTCATTTCTACGGAAAATATTAGATTTTCTGGGATAAACACTATCATTTTACAAGTAAACGGCTTACATCTCATTTATTAGAAAATATCAGATTTTTCTGGAAACAGCATGATACCTTTTCACGAAAAGGCTTGCTATTTTCATACAAACTCTTATGAAGTCACCAACTTAATTGTTGACACTTTTTCAAACAACTTGTATTCTCAGGGAATGAGTAAAATATGTAACTAGCAACTTTTGAGGATGGGGCGCTAAGGCGTCAACTAATCTTTTGTCATCATATTGTAATTGACTTTTGAAACATGTAACACTTACAATGATGTAACTTTTTCAATTATATATAAGATGGTTATGTTTGCTTTCTTTACTATTACTCAATTGTTAAGATATAATACAAGAAAGTCATCTACCCCCAAACGGTTCTGCCATTTTGGTTTGGGGTGTGACACGTAGTAAAGATATTTAAAAAAATCAAAAAACCGAAAAAAAAAATAACTTTTTTTTGAAAAACATGAAAAAAATATATAAAAACATTAGAAACGAGCATATATCGATTTAAAAAATTGATTTTTTTCACGAAAATAAAAGAAATAATAAACAAACGAAAAAAAACAAAATAAATGAAAAAGAAAAGAACACATTTAAATGACTTTACATGGATGTTCATCGCACATGATTATTTCCCCCGATTCCGTAAGTAAACGGGTTTGATGTTTGTGCCGTTGATGAAATGATTGGTGGAGAATAAACCGCACAGTTCCTACCAATTTTTGTAATCGTATCGGATCCGGACACTATATATATATATATATATATATATATATATATATATATATATATATATATATATATATATATATATATATATATATATATATATATATATGGCTAGGTTCAAATGTTTCTAGCACTTATTGTGTGCTTGTACGCACAAATCTAGACCAACGGATGGAATAAAATCAATAGTCATGATCTAAGGGTGTAGGATATTAGAATAAGGTAGCATGTACCATATAATCACACAAATTTTAACATAAGGGTATTTTTGTCAATTAAGTTATATTAAAAAAGGAAAATTTCGGATTTTTAGGGATAATAATTCTCTTAATTTAATAAATCTAGATTTCTTAAATTAATTCAATTTTAATTCTAAAGTAATTCTTTAAAATAAACCGGATTTATTTTGACACAATGTCAGCAATAAACTAGTAACGATATTTCCGATTTTATTCTTACAGAATTTAGATCCAATTCATATATTTTTGATAATTAACCATATTTAAGAATTTTACATATTCTTCATATATTCAACCTTAAATACAAATTCATACATATTCTTACAGACTAATAATCTTATACATTTTTAATATAGTTACATAGATTCTAACAGAATATCATCAAAAATAAGTAACTTTATTAAGAAATAGAATTCTTGAATATATAATTATTGAACAAATTCACTTGATCTTCTTCAATGGTCCAAATAATCCACTTGATTCCAACTATTCTTACGAAAATGTGATGTATTCTCGTAAGAATGTAATTCTTCGCAAATATACTTGATGTTGAATTCGATTCCAAGTCTTTCTCTTGTATCATTAATATTAGATTCATTCTTCAAACCATTCTGAAAGGATAACATGCGTTACTTATTAGTATTACCAATTAAGCAGATATATTTGTTATTAACAAACATTCTTAAAGACATTCTGACAGAATGCATTTATAGAAATAAATTCTAATAGAATACAGTACAGAATATTCTATAAGAATGCATTTATACAAATAAATTCGGATAGAATACAGTAAAAAATATTCTATAAGAATGCATATACGTTATTCTAGCAATATATTACTTAGATTCTAATAGCTATCAAAAAAACATGTTGATTCTGCAAGAATGATGTCATAAATATTCTCCCAGGATGGTTTTGATTATTCTTAGATAGTATGAAATTAATGCAAAGAAATAAAACTAAATCATCATGTTTATGGAATAATTAACCATAAGCAAAGCTAAAATAGAGAAAATAAAGACCCCATTAGACCAACACAAACCATATTAACAAAACTACATTGGCTAATTTTCAAATGACTTATCAGTGGACATCATATACAAGTGAATTGATGAAATATTTGGTTCAAGCATTTTAACAAACAGCTGGTAGGCAAATTCATATGTCGTTTTAGTCTGAAGCTAGATACTAGTATAGGGAACAACATCTTCAATGGACATATAATGCAATCAAAATTCAATAACAAAACAAGCCCACATTTCAAAATGGCAAAACATACAATATAGTTGAAAAAAACAACATACTAGTATCATGTTTTTCCACATCTTTAGGTTTAAAAATTCCCCCAAATTTCATGGTGTTATTGAAAAACATAGATGAAAATCAAATACCTAGATTTGTAGACCTGCCAATGCCGATACCAACACCACAGCCGATGCCAAATCCAGTGAATACATTACCCACCTTCAAATCCATTCGAAGACCTTCTATTTTTCACAGAAATTGATGTCCCATTCCTGTAGTTACTGTAGTGCTATTGAATTTTCTTGTGTAAGCATTCATTGTCTCAATCCGGTTTGGAAAGAAACAAAATCGAATCGGGGTGGATGATGGTGTTGGCAGGCGAAGGGTCCAACTTTGATGGAATCTTCAATTGGAGAGGGTGGTGCCAGTGGTGAGGTATCGGCATTGGCAAAAACATGTCATCTGCAACTGTGTACTGATCATGTTGGCACCTTCCCGTGATCATCACTGGTACCTGAAACACGTAACACAAAAACGGTAAGCATAAATGCTTAGTGAGTTCCCCACAATACCACAAACAACACATACGCCTTTCCAAGCCATAACTCTATAGGATCTTTCGATCGAAGTGTCTCAGGGGATTTCCATCCCATAACTCTATTGACCTTCTGGCCCATACTCTATCGACCTTCCAGTCCATATCATCATACTCACATCATAACATATCGCATATATAACATGCATCACATAAACATCATACATATAAGACCTTCCGGTCACACTTAGTTACCCCATCGGGTATGGCATAGTGAGAAGACTCACCTCACTGATGTCGGATAATCACTCAAGCTCGATTCCCCGACGTATCGCCTCCTGTATCATAAGTACATCTCTAATTAATGCCTTCCTGACTTACTTTGACTTACATTTTTAAGTCAACACTAGTCAACCCTGGTCAATGCTGGTCAACGGTCAACCTTTGACCCGACTCGTCGAGTCTTGCATAGACTCGTCGAGTCCATACGTGAACTCGAGTCCTTTGAATCCCTTCTGACTCACCGAGTCACTTACCCAACTCGGCGAGTCATCCACTAATATGAGTCACGGGACAACCCGCTCCGACTCGTCGAGTCTACTCATGGACTCGGCGAGTTCGTTTCATGCACAACCTCAAACGACCTTTTGAGGTCAGATCTATCCATCTAATCCTTAGATCTAACCTTTCCAAGCTCAATAATCACGTAAGTCTCTATCTTCATGTACATGCAACATCTATATGACCATATATGATGATTTAGCCCCAAATACCACAACCCAAGGTCATAACCTCCACTTCTCTCCATAAAGCTTGATGAGTGAGGCTCTCTGGACCTCTATGGATCTAGATCCAAAGCCTCATCACCAGAAAGGGCTATTTAGACATCAAATCAACCTAACAAAGGCCACAAGAACCCTAAATCCAAATATATTTCATAAAACAGGAGATGAGTTGAGTTAATACATCAAATGCGATGATCTTAGCTTCAAATCCGCAGAATAGCAACCTCCTTTGCTTCCTCTTGGTTAGGACCTCCTTCTTCTTGCTAAACAACACCACAAAGGTCAAGAATGGTTTCCTTTCTCTCTCAAAATGCTCAAGCACTCAAGGGTTTCTCTCTATGGACTAGTAGCTGCAAATGAAGGCCATAATGGCCTTTAAATAGGTCCCAAACCCGAGAAATTAGGTTTTCTTTCGTCAGCTCTGACTCGTCGAGTCTCCTCATTAACCACGTCATCCAGTCGCGACCAGACTCGACGAGTCTGAGCACCAACTTGTCGAGTCACCCTACATAAATAAAGAATTGCAACATAGATCAATAAACCTGGGAAACTGGGTGTTACACAAGGGTCACAGATTCTATGTCTATGACACCTTAGTTACATATAACCTTAGTGTATCCACTCAGCAACTATTGACCTACTACTAAAGACCTTTAGTTCTCAAATAATTAATTATAGAAACACAAAATACTCCTATAGCATTTTAAGTTTATGTTATGTTCTAAAGTTTTCATTATTGTAGTGTTGGTAAGTTTTTAGACTTGCTGCAACACCACAACCATTCCTAGGCACATGCTAATCACTTCTCCGAAAGATATAGTTGATCAGGCTATATCACTCCCAGATATGATTATATGTCCCCAATCCTACTTCTGTTGTTCAACGACCGAAATACTTTTTTTGTGTCCTAGTGTGCCACTGATCCTAGAATGAATGTTGGTATGTATACTTGAGTTAAATATTTTATTATTTAAAAGTACAAACTCTTGGTCAGATTATTTTAATCCCGATGTGTTTATAGTTGCATATCTTTAATGGGTTGATATACTCAATTCGTTATAAACAAAGCACTGATACCAATCTGTCACACCCCCAAACCAGAACGGCTGAAACGTTCGGGGGTGGAGGACGTCATGTACAGTATCACAACAAACGTAAAATAGTAAAACAAGAAACAACATCCATTATATTCAAATTACACATGATAGACTCCAAAAGTAAATAACAAAACAAAGACTTAACGCTACTATGCTCCATCTTCACAGAATCTGCGCATGTACCTGTCTATTGTTTATCCTGAGAATACAAGCGATTTTGAAAGTGTATCAACATTTAAGGTTGTGAGGTCATAATCATTTTTGTGTTAAAAAGGGTACATTCTTTATTCTTTGAAAGTGTTACGGTGTTTGTCCAGAAAATACTATATTTTCATATTAGTTGAATGGAATGTAGTCTTAGAACCTTAAGACAAAAAGTGTATAAGTTCTTTTACTTAAAGAATGAAGCTTGGAATAGATAACCTTATTTATTTCCAGCAAGTGAATTTTTAAATCACTCACTAGTAAAATGATGATTTTTGTCCTGTAAAATCCTATATTTTCCATGAGTTGAGTTGTACTCTAATATGAACCGAAACCGAAAAGTGTAAGTAAATATGTCATACTTAGATTGAACAACTTATAGTTTTATTATCAAATAAAACTACTTGAACATGTGCTCACTCTAGATTGTTAACGTGATAATAAGGAATACAAGTAACACACAAGAAAATTTACGTTAAAACACAAACATTTAAATACGTTACTTTACCATTTTTATGGAAAGTGTTAAATACGCGAAACAGTCTTACGACCAACCTACTATATTTTTACATACAACATTTTGATAAAAACATAAAGATATGAAAAACGGTTAAAAAATACATTACATTATTCTTATAAATATATACAACTATATATATTTTGAGTACAAACGTTCATTTCATTACAACTTTATGAATATAGTTTACGAAACCTTACCCCTTTGTAACCCGTTGAGCAAAGGGTAAAATTATATAAGGTGCATATATAATTGTTTTACAACATTTTCGAGATTATCCAGGAAAAAGGGGATGATTTCATATACAAACATTTTCATTTCAAAAACACGTACACTCGTTGAATAAATTTGTGAGACATTGTCTTCATCATACCTAACTGAGGTATACACGAAAGTCTTGTATGATAACCGAAATCTCTGATACGAGAGTGTGATACTTGTTTGTAGATCTATACAGGACTGATGATCCCACACCCTGACCACTAGCTACAGTCAGACCGGAAGGTTATGGGTGACAAATTTCATAAATAACTCGACACCTAAAGAACGTCGAGGCAAGCAGTTCATTGTTAGCACGATTATGAAAACTCACATGGGGAAATGACTATACTTATATTTTACACAAAAACACATTTCTTCAAACGGTATTATACATGAATAAAACTACATATTAGTAATTAATTATGGAAAACACTGGTACATTTTGGTCTTGGGATATTTAAGACTACAACTCATTTCTACGGAAAATATTAGATTTTCTGGGATAAACACTATCATTTTACAAGTAAACGGCTTACATCTCATTTATTAGAAAATATCAGATTTTTCTGGAAACAGCATGATACCTTTTCACGAAAAGGCTTGCTATTTTCATACAAACTCTTATGAAGTCACCAACTTAATTGTTGACACTTTTTCAAACAACTTGTATTCTCATTCTCAGGGAATCAGTAAAATATGTAACTAGCAACTTTTGAGGATGGGGCGCTAAGGCGTCAACTAATCTTTTGTCATCATATTGTAATTGACTTTTGAAACATGTAACACTTACAATGATGTAACTTTTTCAATTATATATAAGATGGTTATGTTTGCTTTCTTTACTATTACTCAATTGTTAAGATATAATACAAGAAAGTCATCTACCCCCAAACGGTTCTGCCATTTTGGTTTGGGGTGTGACACGTAGTAAAGATATTTAAAAAAATCAAAAAACCGAAAAAAAAAATAACTTTTTTTTGAAAAACATGAAAAAAATATATAAAAACATTAGAAACGAGCATATATCGATTTAAAAAATTGATTTTTTTCACGAAAATAAAAGAAATAATAAACAAACGAAAAAAAACAAAATAAATGAAAAAGAAAAGAACACATTTAAATGACTTTACATGGATGTTCATCGCACATGATTATTTCCCCCGATTCCGTAAGTAAACGGGTTTGATGTTTGTGCCGTTGATGAAATGATTGGTGGAGAATAAACCGCACAGTTCCTACCAATTTTTGTAATCGTATCGGATCCGGACACTATATATATATATATATATATATATATATATATATATATATATATATATATATATATATATATATATATATATATATATATATATATATATATATATGGCTAGGTTCAAATGTTTCTAGCACTTATTGTGTGCTTGTACGCACAAATCTAGACCAACGGATGGAATAAAATCAATAGTCATGATCTAAGGGTGTAGGATATTAGAATAAGGTAGCATGTACCATATAATCACACAAATTTTAACATAAGGGTATTTTTGTCAATTAAGTTATATTAAAAAAGGAAAATTTCGGATTTTTAGGGATAATAATTCTCTTAATTTAATAAATCTAGATTTCTTAAATTAATTCAATTTTAATTCTAAAGTAATTCTTTAAAATAAACCGGATTTATTTTGACAGAATGTCAGCCATAAACTAGTAACGATATTTCCGATTTTATTCTTACAGAATTTAGATCCAATTCATATATTTTTGATAATTAACCATATTTAAGAATTTTACATATTCTTCATATATTCAACCTTAAATACAAATTCATACATATTCTTACAGACTAATAATCTTATACATTTTTAATATAGTTACATAGATTCTAACAGAATATCATCAAAAATAAGTAACTTTATTAAGAAATAGAATTCTTGAATATATAATTATTGAACAAATTCACTTGATCTTCTTCAATGGTCCAAATAATCCACTTGATTCCAACTATTCTTACGAAAATGTGATGTATTCTCGTAAGAATGTAATTCTTCGCAAATATACTTGATGTTGAATTCGATTCCAAGTCTTTCTCTTGTATCATTAATATTAGATTCATTCTTCAAACCATTCTGAAAGGATAACATGCGTTACTTATTAGTATTACCAATTAAGCAGATATATTTGTTATTAACAAACATTCTTAAAGACATTCTGACAGAATGCATTTATAGAAATAAATTCTAATAGAATACAGTACAGAATATTCTATAAGAATGCATTTATACAAATAAATTCGGATAGAATACAGTAAAAAATATTCTATAAGAATGCATATACGTTATTCTAGCAATATATTACTTAGAGTCTAATAGCTATCAAAAAAACATGTTGATTCTGCAAGAATGATGTCATAAATATTCTCCCAGGATGGTTTTGATTATTCTTAGATAGTATGAAATTAATTCAAAGAAATAAAACTAAATCATCATGTTTATGGAATAATTAACCATAAGCAAAGCTAAAATAGAGAAAATAAAGACCCCATTAGACCAACACAAACCATATTAACAAAACTACATTGGCTAATTTTCAAATGACTTATCAGTGGACATCATATACAAGTGAATTGATGAAATATTTGGTTCAAGCATTTTAACAAACAGCTGGTAGGCAAATTCATATGTCGTTTTAGTCTGAAGCTAGATACTAGTATAGGGAACAACATCTTCAATGGACATATAATGCAATCAAAATTCAATAACAAAACAAGCCCACATTTCAAAATGGAAAAACATACAATATAGTTGAAAAAAACAACATACTAGTATCATGTTTTTCCACATCTTTAGGTTTAAAAATTCCCCCAAATTTCATGGTGTTATTGAAAAACATAGATGAAAATCAAATACCTAGATTTGTAGACCTGCCAATGCCGATACCAACACCACAGCCGACGCCAAATCCAGTGAATACATTACCCACCTTCAAATCCATTCGAAGACCTTCTATTTTTCACAGAAATTGATGTCCCATTCCTGTAGTTACTGTAGTGCTATTGAATTTTCTTGTGTAAGCATTCATTGTCTCAATCCGGTTTGGAAAGAAACAAAATCGAATCGGGGTGGATGATGGTGTTGGCAGGCGAAGGGTCCAACTTTGATGGAATCTTCAATTGGAGAGGGTGGTGCCAGTGGTGAGGTATCGACATTGGCAAAAACATGTCATCTGCAACTGTGTACTGATCATGTTGGCACCTTCCCGTGATCATCACTGGTACCTGAAACACGTAACACAAAAACGGTAAGCATAAATGCTTAGTGAGTTCCCCACAATACCACAAACAACACATACGCCTTTCCAAGCCATAACTCTATAGGATCTTTCGATCGAAGTGTCTCAGGGGATTTCCATCCCATAACTCTATTGACCTTCTGGCCCATACTCTATCGACCTTCCAGTCCATATCATCATACTCACATCATAACATATCGCATATATAACATGCATCACATAAACATCATACATATAAGACCTTCCGGTCACACTTAGTTACCCCATCGGGTATGGCATAGTGAGAAGACTCACCTCACTGATGTCGGATAATCACTCAAGCTCGATTCCCCGACGTATCGCCTCCTGTATCATAAGTACATCTCTAATTAATGCCTTCCTGACTTACTTTGACTTACATTTTTAAGTCAACACTAGTCAACCCTGGTCAATGCTGGTCAACGGTCAACCTTTGACCCGACTCGTCGAGTCTTGCATAGACTCGTCGAGTCCATACGTGAACTCGAGTCCTTTGAATCCCTTCTGACTCACCGAGTCACTTACCCAACTCGGCGAGTCATCCACTGATATGAGTCACGGGACAACCCGCTCCGACTCATCGAGTCTACTCATGGACTCGGCGAGTTCGTTTCATGCACAACCTCAAACGACCTTCTGAGGTCAGATCTATCCATCTAATCCTTAGATCTAACCGTTCCAAGCTCAATAATCACGTAAGTCTCTATCTTCATGTACATGCAACATCTATATGACCATATATGATGATTTAGCCCCAAATACCACAACCCAAGGTCATAACCTCCACTTCTCTCCATAAAGCTTGATGAGTGAGGCTCTCTGGACCTCTATGGATCTAGATCCAAAGCCTCATCACCAGAAAGGGCTATTTAGACATCAAATCAACCTAACAAAGGCCACAAGAACCCTAAATCCAAATATATTTCATAAAACAGGAGATGAGTTGAGTTAATACATCAAATGCGATGATCTTAGCTTCAAATCCGCAGAATAGCAACCTCCTTTGCTTCCTCTTGGTTAGGACCTCCTTCTTCTTGCTAAACAACACCACAAAGGTCAAGAATGGTTTCCTTTCTCTCTCAAAATGCTCAAGCACTCAAGGGTTTCTCTCTATGGACTAGTAGCTGCAAATGAAGGCCATAATGGCCTTTAAATAGGTCCCAAACCCGAGAAATTAGGGTTTCTTTCGTCAGCTCTGACTCGTCGAGTCTCCTCATTAACCACGTCATCCAGTCGCGACCAGACTCGACGAGTCTGAGCACCAACTTGTCGAGTCACCCTACATAAATAAAGAATTGCAACATAGATCAATAAACCTGGGAAACTGGGTGTTACACAAGGGTCACAGATTCTATGTCTATGACACCTTAGTTACATATAACCTTAGTGTATCCACTCAGCAACTATTGACCTACTACTAAAGACCTTTAGTTCTCAAATAATTAATTATAGAAACACAAAATACTCCTATAGCATTTTAAGTTTATGTTATGTTCTAAAGTTTTCATTATTGTAGTGTTGGTAAGTTTTTAGACTTGCTGCAACACCACAACCATTCCTAGGCACATGCTAATCACTTCTCCGAAAGATATAGTTGATCAGGCTATATCACTCCCAGATATGATTATATGTCCCCAATCCTACTTCTGTTGTTCAACGACCGAAATACTTTTTTTGTGTCCTAGTGTGCCACTGATCCTAGAATGAATGTTGGTATGTATACTTGAGTTAAATATTTTATTATTTAAAAGTACAAACTCTTGGTCAGATTATTTTAATCCCGATGTGTTTATAGTTGCATATCTTTAATGGGTTGATATACTCAATTCGTTATAAACAAAGCACTGATACCAATCTGTCACACCCCCAAACCAGAACGGCTGAAACATTCGGGGGTGGAGGACGTCATGTACAGTATCACAACAAACGTAAAATAGTAAAACAAGAAACAACATCCATTATATTCAAATTACACATGATAGACTCCAAAAGTAAATAACAAAACAAAGACTTAACGCTACTATGCTCCATCTTCACAGAATCTGCGCATGTACCTGTCTATTGTTTATCCTGAGAATACAAGCGATTTTGAAAGTGTATCCACATTTAAGGTTGTGAGGTCATAATCATTTTTGTGTTAAAAAGGGTACATTCTTTATTCTTTGAAAGTGTTACGGTGTTTGTCCAGAAAATACTATATTTTCTTATTAGTTGAATGGAATGTAGTCTTAGAACCTTAAGACAAAAAGTGTATAAGTTCTTTTACTTAAAGAATGAAGCTTGGAATAGATAACCTTATTTATTTCCAGCAAGTGAATTTTTAAATCACTCACTAGTAAAATGATGATTTTTGTCCTGTGAAATCCTATATTTTCCATGAGTTGAGTTGTACTCTAATATGAACCGAAACCGAAAAGTGTAAGTAAATATGTCATACTTAGCTTGAACAACTTATAGTTTTATTATCAAATAAAACTACTTGAACATGTGCTCACTCTAGATTGTTAACGTGATAATAAGGAATACAAGTAACACACAAGAAAATTTACGTTAAAACACAAACATTTAAATACGTTACTTTACCATTTTTATGGAAAGTGTTAAATACGCGAAACAGTCTTACGACCAACCTACTATATTTTTACATACAACATTTTGATAAAAACATAAAGATATGAAAAACGGTTAAAAAATACATTACATTATTCTTATAAATATATACAACTATATATATTTTGAGTACAAACGTTCATTTCATTACAACTTTATGAATATAGTTTACGAAACCTTACCCCTTTGTAACCCGTTGAGCAAAGGGTAAAATTATATAAGGTGCATATATAATTGTTTTACAACATTTTCGAGATTATCCTGGAAAAAGGGGATGATTTCATATACAAACATTTTCATTTCAAAAACACGTACACTCGTTGAAGGGTCCAACTTTGATGGAATCTTCAATTGGAGAGGGTGGTGCCAGTGGTGAGGTATGAAAGAAGAGGGCGTCGTAGGTGGGGAAGGAAGTTGTAGATGATGATAAAGGAGTCGATGGGTGATTTTGTAGAGATCAAAAACTAATTTTCCTCATTTTAATGATATTAAATGTTTTAAATATTTACCATAATTAAATGTAGTCAAGATTAATATTATATCGTTTTTATTATTTATTAGTGAAATTATTTTTGCTTAATTCTGATTGGTTGTTAGAGGCACAAAATACTTATTGGAAACATATATATATATATATATATATATATATATATATATATATATATATATATATATATATATATATATATATATATATATATATAGAGAGAGAGAGAGAGAGAGAAATGAGGCTTTCAATTGAGAAAAAAAAAAGTTGAGAATGAGGGAATCATTCTCAACCACACATTCGTTTAGCCGCAAAACACTTACGCGTACCAACATAAATGGATAACGGATACACAAGTGTTTTCCAACCAGACATGAATATTTCAACTATGTTAATCATTACCTTAATATACACAAAAACTTTTTTTTGTTTTGTTTTTTATTTTTATTTTTAGAAAGCTATTTTTATCAAAATATTATTTTAAATATATAAAAATTATGATAATTTTTTTTATTCTATATAAATAGACATCATTATTGATATAGTTTTAAGATAAAATAAAATTTTATTTTTTTTAGAGTTTCAACTTTCGTTATTCATAAGTGAAAAAAAAAATTCAATCAAATTTTTATTACAATACATTCGTTATTTATTTATAAATAAAATGTATGTTTAACTTTTTTATAGTTTAAGTATCATTCATATATAAATATAACATGTAATAAAACCTTTTTATCTAAAATATATTTTTTTTACATCATTTTTCGTCACATCTTATATTGATAAAGTGATTACAAAGAATTTGATACAAACCGACTAAGTTTTATTACATTTCATGTCTGCCCAGGAATCTACTATTCAAATACATACATGAACATTAAAAATACAGAGAAATACTATTAACTATTCTAAATCTTTCAGCAGTATAAAGCTATATTGGAATACTCATCACCTGCAATTGTTAAATATTGGGAGGAATAAGCGATAACGCTTAGTGAATTCAATAGATAGATACAATATAATCTTATGCCTTACATATACCAATATGACAGAAGCAGAAGGGAACAAGAAGATATGTGAAATCATGTGACAAGCGTCCGTATCAATCAAATACTGTATTCAAAGATATACTTTTCAATGAGACATAACGATTTCAATACTTGCTATGCATCAATAAAGCTTTGGCCCAATTAGCACAGAAGACCTACAATTTCTGATTAACATTTAGGTAGATTTCAGGCTTATAGCCCTGTCTAACCATTTGCCAATACCATAGAATAGAGTTCATTCTCTTACGGAGTCATGCTCTACATGGTCAGAGGCTACATACCATTTCTATCAAACGTTATTCCAATGCCATAGAATAGAAGTCATTCTCTTACGGAGACATGCTCTACATGGCCAGAGGTTACGTACCAGTACCAATGTGAATCTAAGTCATTTCACTGATCACATGGTCAAAGATATTATAATTGCTATAAACATAGCAAATAAAATAACATGGGAGAATAACTCGGAATAATAACACTGAGAAGCACATAGCACATATAACACATAACATACAATTGTTCCTATATATTGAACTCACCTTAAGTTAACCGGGGGTTAAAATAGTAATTTGGACAGCATTTCGGCTTTAAATATGTCTTTCTATGTTGAAAACCGGGAGCTTAATTGAAAACCGGGCTCTGCGAAGGTAGGGCTTCAAAACCGAAAAGATAAAATTTTCGGGCTTCTCGAGGGTCTCGGGACGTGTTTCGGGTGCTAAAATTGATACCGGGGCTTCGGGAAAAGTCAAAATAGTGAAAATATGGAAAAAGGGGCTAAAAATGGCAATTTCTCAAAATTACCCGGAAGATCTCGCAGGCTTCTATTTATAGGGCGAGGTTCGGATTCGGAGCAGCAGGTGGCAGCAGCAGCGAAGTTCGGTGGCCAGGTGCGAGGCTCGGAGTGGTGACACGAAGCAAGGCACGTCGGAATACCATTGGGTCGCGGCTTCGGACCAATCAGGCGAGGCCACGTCTCGGTGACGCGGCTTCCTCGTGCGAAGGACGTGGCAGCTACGAGGGTCCCCGGTGGCTTCTCATGTTTCGGACACCTGTGCGACAAGCGGCACTGCGAGGCGAGGCCACGTCTCCGGTGACGCACCTGCTTCGTGCGAGGTGACGTGGCCGGTTACTATTCATGCGAGATTTCTCGATTTTTGAGCCCCGAACTTCTAAAATCCATAACTTTCGCATACGAGCTCCGTTTTTGGCGTTCTTTATATGCACGCGTAGCTAAAATTACGCTCTACAACTTTCGTTTAGATTTCGTTGGCTAATTTTGAATTTATTTTTAATATTATTATTTTTAACAGACTGGGACAGGAAAATCCGTTAAAAATTCATAACTTCTTCATCCGACATCCGTTTTCGTCAGACTTTTTACCGTTGTACTACATATGAAGAGACCTTCGATTCTCGTTTAGTATGTATCGGTAAAATATTGCTCGATCTAAAATTCGACTTTTTAGTTGTCTACTGCTAAGTTGAAACTTCGAAAAATCATAACTTCCTCATACGAAGTCAGATTTTGGCATTCTTTTTATCGAATTTCTCGGTTTAACGAATACTAAGAATTTCATTTAGATTAATAAAGTTAAAAAGTAGTTTATCTAAAACTCACTTTTTACGTCATTCGGCACCGTGCCGGTTTTGTCGCGGATCTTCAGTTGGTCATAACTTCTTCGTTATAACTCAGATTTTGACGAGGTTTTTGCCTACAAGTTTCTAACGAAATGATTTACAACATCAAATAATAAAATTTTACTTATTTAAAATTTTATATTTTTGCTAAATTTCACTATTGGGCTATTAATTGGAATTTCATAAGACTTCCATTATTTTATGAATGATTCTAAACATAGTTTTACTTCATTTCTAGTAAAAACTAGCTGTTAGAACTCAACACTCAATTTTATTCACTTTTAATAATAACAATACACAATTTCAGAATGTGTATGTTACAATATATGTATGTAAAAATAATTTTAAAATGCAAAATAAAAGGAAAAATCCGAAAATTATTTTTTTAATTATTCTTTTCATCAATTTGTTTACCTAAAGAAATAAATACAAAATAAATTAATTAATAAGGTAATAAATAAATAAACAAAAAAATTACTGTTTTCATGATAAATACTTAAAATATTTTAATAGAATATTATACTGTAAATATTCTAATATGATTTTTATAATGTTAGAATATTCTAGTATTCTAGTATATTTGTCAGATACGTAAAATATTCTAATATTCTACTAAAATATTCTAATATTCAACTAGAATATTAAAAAAAAAAAAAAACAGTAATTTTCTTTATTATTTTTTTGTAAAATATAAATGACGCAAATAATATTTAAAAAAAAAATCAAAAATTTTCATTTATTGTGCATTTTAAAAATATTTTTTTTATCTATAAAATGAGTAGCTAGGATTGCGTCTTACGGTCTCATAAAATTAGGTTGTCTCACAAAAACCTAACTCCTTTATATATATATATATATATATATATATATATATATATATATATATATATATATATATATATATATATATATATATATATATATATATATATATAGACACACACACACACATTACACCCCCATCTAAGCTTAGGTACTAACCCTCTAAAATGCCATTTTAACTTAGTAAAAATACCTGCTTTGGTTTTCACATAGTAATATATTATCCACGATAACATTTCTTTCCTCTATTTACTATACATGTTTTCTTTCCTCCATTGTCATTTATTACTTCATCCCAACGATCATTACTGTTTTTCACTATCACGAAGGTCGAAGATAATTAATATTTTTGTTTTCTTATCAAAACTATTGCGTTGATCCTAAATCTACATCTTCAAGTGTTAATTGTGGATCCCTTAATCACCATCTTTATATAGTAAAACAATGGATTTTCATGAGGTTTAGTACCTAAACTTAGGTAGAACTATAATGTATATTCACTTTTCCCTTATATATATATATATATATATATATATATATATATATATATATATATATATATATATATATATATATATATATATATATATATATATATATATATATATAGGGAAGAGTTATATAGAAAATGAATGATTAGGACAACACATATTTGAACCAATGAAAACATGACAACACATCACTTCCACAATACATTACTTGTGAAGAAAGAAATGGACACGTATCATTTGATTATTGGTTCCGGTAGATGTTGTCCTAGTTATTTGTATTCCATAGAACTCATTATATATATATATATATATATATATATATATATATATATATATATATATATATATATATATATATATATATATATAAACACTATCATATGTAATAGTAACACATGCACACCACTTCAAAAACAAGTTAAACAAGTTACGATAGAATCTTATTTATGATATATAATATATATTGGCCAAACACTTGGTTATATGTAATAGTAACACTTGGCAAACACTTGGTATGTAATATAATGTTATTTATGATACATATTGGCCAATTGATATAGATGTAATTATATAATATTATTTATGATATTTGTTGGCCAAAAACTTGGTCATATGTAATAGTAACACGTGCACACGACTACAAAGACAAGCTACGACAGAATCTTTGAAATTTGCAAGCCAATCAATTTGTCATATGTAATAATAACACGTGCACACAACTACAAAAAATACACATTTTAAGTAGTTTGGAATTGTGCTGGACGCATTCCCGAAAGAGAAAACAGTATGTTCTGAGGAATATAACATATTTTAATACATTCATAAGAGAATATTTGAACGTGACTTCGACAGATTGTTGATACAAATTGTTGTGTATAAATTTCACATAAGATTCATTTCCATATAAGCTTTTGTGTTTTAGGGGAAAATCATCTATTAAGAAATTTCACATAAAATTCATTACGTGGACTTTACTTTAGGCAATGTATAGTTATTTGTGATATTGATGTAATGGTAATTTTGGAGCATTTTTAATTGTTTAATTTTTATAGCCTATTATTATTAATTTTTAATATTTATAGCTTATTATTATTAGATTTTAATATTGATTAATTATTATTATTAAATCATATAGTTTATTTCTTCTTTTATTTATCATTTAGTTTAAATTGGATAGTTAATATATTTTAATGTTTTTATACATTTAATCTCTTATCTTTTAATAATATTTTATTTTACTTTTAATTATAATTTTTTTATTATTTACCAATTAAATATTTAATTACATTTCATTGATAAAATATAAATTTATTACAGTTATATAATATTTTCAAACATTTTTATAATTACGAAGTGTTAAATTTTTTCGTATTAAATTATCTAAACAATATATTATAATATATTTCTTTTGAAACAACATGTTGTAATGTTTTTAATTATTTAAAATATAACATATGTTTAAAATGAATAATTTTATGATTGGGTGTTATAGAACAATTTAGATAAATAAAAATAAATTAGTAAATTAAATAAATAAATAAAAAGTAAAAGAGAATAACTTTTGGCCATACCATTTAAATAGATGTTCTTTGAGTCATAGTATAAATTTAACATTGGAGATATTTTTTATATGGATGGGTCATACCTACATGCTACATATTATTTTATTATCATATCAGCTTTTATTTTCTCTTATTTATATATTTTTATCTTACAATTCATGAAAATTCATACATCCTGTAACATACACGTTCTGAAATTGTGTATTGTTATTATTAAAAGTGAATAAAATTGACTGTTAAGTTTTAACAGCTAGTTTTTACTAGAAATTAAGTAAAATTATGTTTACAATCATAAAATATTGGAAGTCTTATGAGATTCAAATTAATAACCAAATAATAAAATTTAGCGAAAATATAAAATTTTCAAATAAGTATTATTTTAATATTTGATGTTGTAAATCATTTCGTCAGAAACTTGTAGGCGAAAACCTCGTCGAAATCCGAGTTATAACGAATAAGTTATGACCAACCGAAGATCCGCAATAAAACCGACATGATGCCGAATGACGTAAAAAGTGAGTTTTTGATAAACTACTTTTTAACCTCAGTAATCTAAATGAAACTCGTAGTATTCGTTAAACTGAGAAATTCGATAAAAAGAACGCCAAAATCTGACTTCGTGTGAGGAAGTTATGATTTTTCGAAGTTTCAACTTAGTAGTAGACGGCTAAAAAACTCGAATTTTAGATCGAGCGCTATTTGACCGATACATCCTAAACGAGAATCGAAGGTCTCATCATTTATAGTACAACGGTAAAAAGTCTGACGAAAACGGATGTCAGATGAAGAAGTTATGAATTTTTAACGGATTTTCCTGTCCCGATCTGTTAAAAATAATAATATTAAAAATAAATTCAAAATTAGCCGACGAAGTCTAAACGAAAGTTGTATAGCGTAATTTTAGCTACGCGTGCATATAAAGAACGTCAAAAATAGAGCTCGTATGCGAAAGTTATGGGTTTTAGAAGATTTTGGCTCAAAAACCGAGAAATAAGTGGATAATATCGGAAATTTTCGCATGGTCAGCACTCAGCCACGTCACCTCGCATGCGAAGCTAACCCGTGTCCTCCCCGTGTCCGTCGCTGATTGCTTCGAAGCCGCGGCCCAATGGCCTTCCGACGCGCCTCGCTTCGTGTCACCGTTCCGAGCCTCGCACATGGGCAACTCGCATGCACGACGTCTGGCGCCTGACCATCGCATCCGAGCCAGCTGCCGCGTCCGAGCCTCGCTGTTGTGCCCTCTGCCTTCGCCTCCTGATGTCGCGTGTTCTTTCTGCCAGCGCACCATCCGAACCTCGGCCCTATAAAAGGGAGGGTTGCGAGATTTCCCTGGTAATTTTACAAAGTTGCCATTTTTGGCCCCTCTTTCCATTTTTTCTTCATTTTGACTTTTCCCGAAGCCCCGATATCAATTTTAGCACCCGAAACACGCCCCGAGACCCCCGAGAAGCCCGAAAATTTTATCTTTTTGGTTTTGAAGCCCTACCTTCGCAGAGCCCGATTTTCAATTAAGCTCCCGGTTTTCATCATAGAAAATCATATTTAAAGCCGAAGTGTTGTCCAAATTACTATTTTAACCCCCGGTTAACTTAAGTTGAGTTCAATATATAGGAACAATTGTATGTTATGTGTTATATGTGCTATGTGCTTCTCAGTGTTATTATTCCGAGTCATTTTCCCGTGTTATTTATTTTATTCGCTATGTTTATAGCAAAAGTAATACCTTTGACCATGTCATCAGTGAAAAGACTTAGATTCACATTGGTAATGGTACGAAGCCTCTGACCATGTAGAGCATGTTCCGTAAGTGAATGACTTATATTTAAATGGCATTGACAGAAGATTAAACAGGGCGTGAAAACCTGAAATCTACTGAAATGTTAAACAGGGCGTGAAAACCTGAAATCTGCTGAAATGTTAAACAAGGCGTGAAAACCTGAAATCTACCGAAATGCTAAACAGGGTGTGAAAACCTGAAATACTTTATATTGATAATCAGAAAGTATATGTCTTATGTGCCATTTAGGCCAAAACTTTATTGATACATATCAAGTATTGAAATCGTTATGTCTCATTGATCGTAAATCTTTGATTCAAATCTTAAGTTGATATTGAAAGCCTGACATATGATACGCATATGCTATTGTTGTTCTTGTTCCCTTTTTCTTCTGTCATATTGGTATATATAAGGCATAAGATTATATTGTATCTATTTATTGAATTCACTAAGCGTTATCGCTTATCCCTCTCAATGTTTAACAATTGCAGGTGATGAGTATCCAATATAGTTTTATACCGCTAAAAGATTTAGAATAGTTAATACTATTTCTTTGTACTTTAATGTTCATGTATGTATATGAATAGTAGATTCCTGGGTAGACATGAAATGTAATAAAACTTAGTTGGTTTGTATCCAATCTTTTGTAATCACTTTATCAATATAAAATATTGTTTTATAAATATGCATGTAGCATGTTTTGAGGAAGTAACTTAAGAAAAATTTTCTGAAATACTATTAAAGTTTGCGTCTTTCATAAATACGAAAGTTGGGATCTTTCAATCATGGTATCAGAGCAATGGTTTAAGTGAACTAAATATCACGGATTGGTATTTAGACTTAAACTATTGGAAGCTCAATATATGAGCTGATTCATAATAAGTATATGGATACAAACCATAGGAAATATTTAAGTGGGGGATTGGGTAGTGATAAACCCTAGTATTCTAAGATATTAGGTTACTTCAGAATTTTAAGAAATTTAGTTTAAGTGAATTAGAAATTTTGAGAATTTCTAAGTTTAAACAAGAATTGTTAAGTAAAAATGATACGATATGTATCTGGTATATTTTAGGTTGAATACCTAATGTAGTCAAGCACTAGAATATTAAAAGGAGATATGCCTTATATTCTAATATGTGCTAAATGATAAATGAATATAGCATGCCTTAAGGTGCTTATCTATAATTGCTATTATTTGAGAAAGCTTAAGGTTTGTTGCCGACCTTGGTTTAGAAAATTTTAAGAATTTTCATAATAGAATTTTTCGAAGTGATAAATAGACTTATGATAGTTGACATCGATAAGTTTATAAATAAACGATCGCGAGATATCGTAAAATAATAAATATGAATTGTTATCGTAATAAGTGTATAAATACCAATAGAGTGGTAATATACATTTAAAGTATGTTTGATATATAATAACATCTTTGGAAGAAAGATGTGCGTTTGAAACACGTTTGGGCAAGATAAATGTGTTGGTACAAATCCACGAAGTTGTTCTACCACTGTTCAGATTGAAGAAGTGATTGTTTAATAGAGTCAAAAGAATCGAAGATGGTGATCAGTACTTCGGTAGTATCACAATGAATGTTGTGCAAGATTGAGAAGAAATAAATGAAGATCAAAAGAAAGGCTAATGAAGTTTTCAGACTCAATAGGCCAAGACTTTGTGATGTAGTATGTAGTTCGAGTAGTAACCCTATAAAATATGTTCAGACTTAGTATTTAATAATACTATGTGATGATTGACTTCTATCCCATCCTTATAGAAGTTCCATTATATGTTAAGCCGACTTTAACATACAACATTAGGATGGTGAATTGAGTCCTTTATTGGTAAATGGTTAAGCAACTTACTTGTTTAAGTAAGATAGAATGCTTAATTGAAGAAGAAATACACCTATAGTATCGCATGAGAACAGATGTTGTAGACAGGAATGACAGAAAACCAAGTTGAAGCTAGTAGAGCTTGCTGAGATGCAACTAAGATGCAGACTTCTTAGGATAGACTCCTATGAAGTAGACTTATACTTACTCAGATACAAGAATAACGATGTCAAGGAAGAATAATGAAATGAACAAATGTGCATGATGGATTGCATGAGTTAAAAGATGATGCAGGTAGTAGAAGACCGTTTGTCTCCATGCTGCTAGAGTAAATTTTGGAATATTGTGTCTTGTAGAGTAAACACTACTCAAGAAAGAATTAATATGAAGAAATGGAAGTAAAATTTCTATCGATCTATGGAAAAGTATTAGGATATATTAAATCGAGCATATGCATGAGAAAAATCCTAAAAAGAGAGTATAAGTAATCCAATATATGTTTGATAGAAACGTAAAAACCCTAGTTGAGTCTAGGAGAAACTGTTGTATGTATTTGTTCAAACACATTCATGTGTGATAAGTTGCTTTGTGAAAACTTTTGAATGGTGACTTGGAAACTGCGAGACAATACTTGGGACGAGTATGAGTAGGTGTGAATAGTAGTAGAGGCCTATACTACTGGAAGCACAGGACTCACACTTCGATCAAGAAAAGTCACAAGGTTACCAAGAAGCTAGTAAATGATTTTGTTTTATTCATGTGTGTCGTTACCTTCGTTTCGGTAATGACTAAGAAGATAATTATCGTTCAACTCTTAATATCATAAAGAATCGAGCCCGATTAGTATAAATCCGCAAAAGGAGTTGATTGGTTCAGAGAACCATGTCTTATATAGTGACAAAACTTCAGTAGGAATACTGAAGAAGTAAATGGTCGAGGTAGTCGATAGAAATATAACAATCATCATTAAATAATTGAGAAATCATTAGCAGAAGATGTGACTTGCTATGTGGTGTTACTAGACACAAGAAATGTATCCGCCCTACTTTTACTAGTCAAATGGCGGGGAGTCAAGTTTCCGTTCAACAATCAAAGAGTACTCCAACTAAAAAGGAGGAGGTGTCAAAAGCTAAAAGATGTGTATATCCGAAATCATGAATTAGAGATACATGATGATATTCTTTCTATTCTTAAGGATCCACGTGTTGGTCAAACTCTTTTTGTTTTCACTATTCTATCAGCTCGATTTATTCGATCTGATTCTAATACAAGAGTTTGGATCGTTATGTGTCTTGGGCGAGATAAAATCAAACGTCATTAGAATATGACCATTCGACTTGCTGTTATAGCAAAAGTAAAGACCTCATCTTGGGTTTAGTCTATAAACCAAGAAGGAGCAGGAGTCTTCAATGAGAATTGAGTTTTAACTCAAAGATTAGGATCGAATGTTCAATAGAGAATGAAGAGCGGGTGCAAATTTTAACACCGCTAGTAACTAGGAAGTTTGAAGAATTTGACAATCGTTTGGCAAACTAAAAGTTAAATATCGTACATTTTAGATTACCACAAAGGAAGTAAGTTAAAACTCGAATGTTGTGACTAGTAATTTTCTCGTAAACTCTAGATCTACTCACATCTTATTTGATTTCAATGCCTCAGATTCTTTTGTGCCTTATAAATTCGCATATTCTTTTCAAATTGCTTGTTACACAATTGTCCAATAATTTCATAACATAGGATATATATCATTACTTGCTGATAAAACCTATAGAGTTATTGTTATATGAATTGAAAGTTATAATCTTCCTGCTAACCTAATTCCTATCTTTGATATTATTCTCGACATGGATTGGTTGTTAAAGAACCACGCAGAGCTCTTGTGCTACAAAGAGATGATATGCATCCCTATCGAAAGGGAAGATCCTATTTATGTCTATGGTGAAAATAATAAATTTCTCTATTAAAAACTCGTAAATTATGTCGAAGGGATATTCTACTTATCTGACTTATACATTTAATACCTTGAAAGAGGAGAAGAAAACTGTGAATGATAACCTTTGGATAATTATCGACCGACTGATGAATAGCGCATATATTCTCGCCACACGTGAAACAAATCCATTGGAGAAATACACGTAAGTTACTAGTTAAAAATTAATAATTTTATTGTGATTTTGGGATGTTACATGAACCTTTATAATTGATGTGTGTAAAACTCACTTAGTTTTAATCCTACTTTAATTATCAAATAACACACAAAAGGCAGTGAACCTATCAATTGTGGTATAGCTAAATAAGCAGGGTATCGAACACAGGGAACGGCAATTAAATTAAAAACTAATTCTACCTAATTTAATTAAGCAAATAAGGGTTTTTCTCTAGTTTTACAAGACTAGAAACTTACTAACTAAAACTAATGCAAAACTAGAAAAGAACAAATTAACTAGATTCAATAATGGGAAAGAAACTTCTGTTTAGTTCAACTCGGTTAACTTTATGGTTGATTTTAGGGTAATAGTGCAATGGATTAATTCTTTCGTTGGTTACCGATTCAAGTGATTAGGTTTGTGTTCACTACCCTAATCCTTAGCAAATTAACTAATTCAAACAGTGGCCAATTGCTTAATTTAATTATATTTACTAGATTAATTATTCGGGTTAAGTTAGACTTGCAATAGCTAATTAATTCGTTATTCTTAATTAACCTCTTGTTTGATGGTCATCTTACAAGCTTGCACATGAGTTTACTCAATTTCCTTATTAATCCTAGTTTCATGTTCATTAATCCTAGACATATGGTATAGTAGTCACATATCATATGAGGTTGATAATCAATAGATGTTCATGCTAATCAATTATCTTCCTATTAACAGAAAATTAATTATCATTCATACACAAGGTTCTTTAGCAAGCTAAAATAACAATTAATCACCAATTTGGAATTAATCCTACCAATTAATCAAACCATATTGTCAACTTTGTATTCCCAAACAGAAGTCTAAAGAATTTAGTTCATAACTAAGGTAAATAACAGCAAACAAATAAGTTCAAGTTGCTTAATCATGTTGACAAAACAAAAGAATTAAGTAGAATGGTGAAATTATGCCTTAATTACTCCCGGGATTGGATTCTAGCTTCTTTGGTCGGCTTCTAGGGTTCTTCCGGCTTCTTATTCGCAGCTAAGCACTTCTGAAACTTCCCAGAATTCCCTCTTCTCGAATTGTAGAGTTATCTTTATATATGCGTTCCGACTCGTCGAGTCATATGGTGACTCGTCGAGTCCCTCTCACATTAGTCGTAATCCGATAACTATCTTGACTTTCGAATGCTTATCTTTCTGAATCCGCGACCGGACTCGTCGAGTCAAGGGGAAACTCGACGAGTAGAAGCCTTTTTATGGGTGTTTTCTTTCTTCTTTCCACTCTTGAGCTCCTAACCGCTTCTCTTGCTTCCTTTCGCTTCCGAGCGTCATCTTTGGACTGAAAAACATAATTTAACACTTTTAAGTATCTTTTGTCCATAATATGCAACAATTTAGCTAATATATGAATAATAAACTACACTTAATACACACTAAATATGCACATATCAATAATCTTGTAGTTACAAACAAAATGCATATGGTTATTGTTATTTAGAGCTAATTTTGTGATCGTTAAATGTGTTTAAAATGTTTTTGGGAAATTAAGTAATCTAACCATAATGTAATGTGTATTTTGCAACGACTAGGAATTTTGTAAAGAATGACATAGTGATACATATTATCTGTAAAGGTAAAATTGTTATTTTTGACAATTTTAATGATATGGTAACATTTAAGAGTATAAATGACAATATATGTTTTATATGTGTGTTTAGGATGTGTTGTGAATATTTGGAGGTGATATTAACATATAAGAATGTATGTGTATGTAATTTGGTACCAAAGGGGTATTTTGGTCTAAGAGTTATATGAATTGATAATATATTTTGGTTATTACATCTTATGTACCATATGATAGAAGTAGTTATTATGTACAAAATTTGATATGAATGAATGGAAAGGCCTGCAAATCTATAGGTAAAAATATAGGAAAAAGAGTATTCTTAAGTGAACATGAAATATAAGAAGTGGAAACTCATAATATGACCATAGAGGGTCATGATGCAATGTCAAAGAGAGATTTTAACGTAGAAAAGTGAGGATATTTGATGTAAGATGAGGAAACCTACTTTGGGCACGACATGGTATAGGGGTTAGTCGCGATCCAATTTGGATTATACGAGACTATCATAAAAAATGTAGATCACGATATGATTCAAGGAGACGCTGCACGATTGGAACATGACTCGACCTTAAGAAGACCGCAACGAGATAACGTTATCCACAGAACATATATTTAATCTGTGAACATTCCATTTGATGAACATAAACTCCATTCTAAACGTTCCAGAGCTATCCCCGAGACAATTTTGAAGGCAAACAAGTGTCTTGATGTTATTGGAATAGAGGATTACAATGAGTAACTTCTAATAACATCAAAATGTGTCAATTAAGTAAAGAAGAAGGGAAGCTAAAGGGGTATTAGAATCTAGATACAACAACTTGAAAGGTGAGTTATACTTTAGAATACATGGTTAGTACTTAACGAGTTGAATGCTTAATTATTAGATTGGAAATACATACTCTTGATTGATATGTTATTTCATGAGTATGAAATTACATTATATGCCATGTATGTGGTTTTGTAAGAAAGGTTACTTCTTATAATGAATATTATTAGGGAGGGATACTCTCTAATAAGGTACTTGACAAGAAGGGACACTTCTTGTAAATTAATTATGACATGTTTATGAGACTTGTTAGAGAGTGTTACTTTCTCATAAGGTGATAAGTCGGGAATGGGTACTGTCTAAAAAAGCTCTTGGATCTGGACGGAATACTTCACGATGAAAAAATATGTAAAATATTGATGTTTAATGATAATTGTTTTAAATTATGTATAACTTACCAAACAAATTGTGTGATATGTGTTTTGCGGTTGCCATATATTTCAGGTTTAAGTACTAAACCATAGTGGGAGTGGCATCATCAACAAGTTGGATATGAATCGGGTGTAGCCTTTTATATCATTGTTAATACTTGTTGCTATTATTATGGGTGTATTTTTGTTACACCCATTTGTATACTTTGGAAAATGAACTTGTGGTTTTTGTTAAACCAGTATTTTGATATCTTTGTATAATATTGCTATAAAATCCAAAAATTATTATTTAAAAATATTTCAAAAAGAAGTGGTTCTACATATTTGAAGAAAATAACCAAAAAATTTTGATTTCGGAAAATAACCGTAAGTCTAAAATGGAGGATTCCAGACTAAAAAATATATCTTTCTAAAAAAAAAAATTATTTTAGACTACATTATGGAATTCCAGGACCAATATTCTGGATTTTAGACTGAAATTTCGGAGTTTGAAAAAAAAGCTTCGAAATTTCAATTACAAGCCTGAAATCCAAGGAACAGTTATGGAATTTCAAGGAAACACCCGTTGTTTACAAAAATCTAACAACAATAGTTAAAGAAACATAGTAAATAAGAAATATATATGATACAATAACTTAATATCAACATTTGATTGAAAATTGAGATATTAAACACTTCAAAACGATATTTCGAATAGAAATAGAGATTTTTTTTGAAGTTACCAAAACAACTTTGTAATTGAAGAACATCCTAGAATAAATGCAAGAAAATGATTAGTTTTTAAAAACCAAATATATATATATATATATATATATATATATATATATATATATATATATATATATATATATATATATATATATATATATATATAAGGGAGGGTTCAACTGAGAAAAGAAAAAGGTTGAGAATGAGGGAATCATTCTCAGCCAATCATTTAATCAAATTGAGAAATCGATCAGAGATAGGATGTCGCATCTGAAGTCGAAATCGGAAGTATATGATGATTTGGAATTGATAACTTGATGTTTTTAACATTTTTAAAATAGTTAACTTGTTTGCACTCCAACTGTTTGATGAAATGCATAAACTAAATTATCACATTATATTCACATATGAATATGTTTATGCTTAGATTAAATGAGTGGCTGAGAATGATTCCTCCATTCTCAACCTTTTTTTTTCTCAATTGAACCGATATATATATATATATATATATATATATATATATATATATATATATATATATATATATATATATATATATATATATATATATATATATATATATATATATAGGGAAAAGTGAATATACCCTTAAAGATATATAAACTTAGGTACCCAAACTCACCATAATACATCGTTTTGTTTGATATATTTATTATAATGTTCTTCAACCTCAATCCTTAACTTAATTTACTTTCAAGATTTTCAAAATTTCATTATTATCTTCCTCTTACATCACATCTTTTTGACGAACATCAATTAGTCTATATATATTATAGTTGAAAATGAAAATTATGTAAGAGTTAAATAAATGTGAAATTTATAAATATCTTTGAATGAAATCAAGTTAGAAGTTGAATTATAAGAATATTAGACAATTACAATGTATATATGATACAAAACGACGTAGTATGGTGAGTTTGGGTACCTAAGCTTATATACCCTTAAGGGTATATTCACTTTTCACATATATATATATATATAATAAAAGGTTTACTAAATTTCCTTTTTTATTTTTAGGTTTTAATCTAAGTTTGAACATAAAATAATAAAATAAACATGTGTGTTGACTCGTCTGATTTTAATTTTTGTATTTTTAATCTAATTTGATCAAAGCTTACTTGATTCGATCAAAAAGATATCGGAAGTAATTAGAGGAAAAGTCAACGGATGGAAAAAGAAACGGAAGCTACTCTTTCAATATCAGAGCCAGGTTTCGATCCTGGGACCTGTGGGTTATGGGCCCACCACGCTTCCGCTGCGCCACTCTGATTTGTTGGCATAGCTTCTTCCTTTTAATATATAACTTAAAATCATTAGTTTCCCATTTTTGGACCTCACAGGATTATCCGAAACGTGTTCAACATCTATAAACAATAAAAGGTAACGCAAATTAATTGTTTTACTCATAAATAAGATGAAATTGAGATATCTAAATGAGATGCATGGATATAAATTATATAAAACAAAGGTATAATTTGTATCTATCGGTTTTTATCCACTAACTCATAAAATTATTTTACAAAAAAATAGTAATTTGTTAAATATTTGTCTCATTACTATAAAACGAGTTTAATGTGATCTTTTAGATATATCATTTTCACAGTAGTTGCATTTCATTATAAAAGAAAATCTCGCCGAACAACTAGATTGTACTAGAATATTTAATGCGACTTTGTTTAAAAAACTTGTTTGTTTTATTAAAAATGGCAACCTTGTTTTTAAAGGTTGCAAATTTTATTTGAAAAAAAAAAAATTAAAGGTTACAAATTTTAATGAAAGTTACAACTTTTAAAAAAAAATTGTAAATCGTATTAAAAATTGTAGTTTTTATTAAACGAGTTACATTGTTAAATTTAATTCCATGCAACTACAATTTTTTTTTTTTAATTTTTTTCAAATAAATTAGAAAATTTTATTTCTCTGTTTTTGTTATTAAAAATTTTATATGTTTAATTTTTTTAAATTAACCATTATTTGTTATGCCATTAAAGTTATAAAAATTACATTTTTATTTTTCATTTTCTCTTGTTTCCCCCGTGATTTTACATTTACATTTACAATTTTTTTGTTTTCCCTATCAATTTCATCAACCTAGGGCTGAGAGGTGAAATGCTCCAATAAATGTTAAACACTAATAGGGAAATACGCTCTAAACTCCATTGTCAGTTCTCTAAACCCAATCGCCACACCATCAAGTCATTGCCCTCGTTGCTGTTCGTTGTTCTTCATCGTCTTCGTCTACAACTACCACCACTACATTTTCTTTATTGGTTCTCCTTATTTTTGCTTTTCATTTAATTAGGTAATCTTGCACGTATATTCTTCATCCTTATTTGCATTCTCCTCAAATTGTTCCTTCGTATATATCATTTGAACTTCAATTTCTATTTCCCCCAATCTCAAAATCTTACAAGAGGGTGAGTTGCTTGTTGAATAATTTTCTTTATGGTGATGTTCCCTTAATCTCCAAATCATCTAATTTCTATTTCCCTTAATCTCCAAATCATACAAAAGGGTGAGTTGCTTGCAGGTTTCTTACAAGTTGTTCTTTATATGGTGGATCTTAGGTGCTTGGGTGATTTTTAGTGATGTCTATGCTCGTTTAGGTTGTGGTTTTGGTTGCAATTAGTAGTTTTTCTACGATGGTGATCATGTTAGAGTTCCTTTTTTGCTTTTTGACAATCTTACTTATATGATGGTGATTGCCTTTGTAGATCTCAACTATGTTCATGGTTTCTCGTATGCTCTGAATGGTTGTGAGCAAGGTGATATTTTCATGTTTCGTTTAGAGAGTTTGTACTGTGGTGGAAAATTTTGCTCATTTGTATGCTTTAACTTTCTCCTTGGTGCTGATGGATGTTATTATCCGACCCTGGTGAATTTGATTTAACTTACATATTGTTGGTTCCTCCCTATTATGGTCATATTGATGATTTTGTTGCTTACTTTGAAGTTTTTTCTTTCTGGACCATTTTACCCTCATTTTTTCATGCTTATGTTTTTTTATGTTCTTAGAGTAGATTGTGTGGAATTTCTTTAATATATTGCTTAGCTGCTAAAAAATGCTACTTATAAGTTATCTAATATCAATTATTAATGCAAATTACCAAGTCAACTTGAGTGTAGGGGCGAAGCTTTGTTACTAGTCCACCTTAACACAATTGTTGCATGATAACTTTGATGTGCAGGGGAAAATGTCCAATGGGTGGGAAATATATCTTTTTTCTTTTACTATAATGAGAACCACAACCCATAATGGCAAAAAACCTTCATTGCCCACTTCAAAATAAGAATGTACTTCTAAGTCAGAAGTACATTTCTAGTTTAGAGTGGGTCTTGAAAGTTTGTTGCCATTTTCTCAAGGGAAGTTGTAATGACTCAAATTTTCCTTTTGTCATTAGGGTTAGTGTTTCATGAAGATTACTCTTAAAAATAAAATTTCCTTTGGTTTAAAGTTAGTTTTTGAGGGCCAAAGTGTAATAGAATGAAGCTTGGTCATGTATAACAGCACATGAATCATTTTATGGTACTTTGAGGGCCTATATTGCAACTTATGAAGTATATATTGAAGCCTAACACTAAAATCTTGGATTCTTACCCTATTTGTATCCATCAAATTCTAAAGAGAGTGTGTACAACATTCTTGGATTTTTGTGATTGTTCAAGTGAAGGTGGTGGTGTTCTTAAAGGTTTGGAAGTATTCTTGGTGTAGTGTTTGGGTAGTTGCTTCCTCTCATCTCGCACGTATAGTTTTCTCATGAATTTTCAGAGGTATGTTTGTTTGCCTTTGTGTCATCTTCTATCCATTGTTGTATACTCAAGAGTTAGCCATAAATGGTGCGAAATCCATGGTGTAGAGTGTTTAATTGGTCCATAAGGTGTTTAAATCATCATGAACACTTAAACATAGTCTTGGTGATTGAAATCTTATTAAAAGAGGTTCTGATTGGACCTGAAGTGGACTAGAATGGACAGATGGTCAGAAATCAGTTTTGGAACTAACAATATTCCCACGGCTCGGTACACTACAAACCATGGCTCGGGGATGAGGTTCACGTTTTCTCGATCGCGACCAGGAGACCAAACTGTGTTGTGATCCTGCCCTAGCTGCAACGCGTTTTCTAGGTAGCACAAATTTTCTCATATTTTTTAGTATGTATTTGATAGAACTCTTATGTAATCTTTTAGGGTACTTAAACTTCTCCGTCAAGGGTGTTCTTTCTCTATTCATAAGCCTACATATCTTGGACTTGAGGTGAGTCTTCTTGTGCTCAATATAGTACATTGTTAGAGAAATTTCATGCCTTAGAATATGTGAGTCAAACCTAGGCTCTTAGAGGAAGTATATTCCATGTTTGTGATTGATTAATGTGCTAGAAATGTCAATCTCTTTCTATGATGTAATAGTTTAGGGTGTCTTGCATGCTAAACACTTGTTATGATGTTTTGGTGTGACATGTGTGGGTAGGTTCATGCTAGAAAGAAGGATATGTGTGGATTGTATAGTATGATGTGTGCATGTTGTGATTTTCTTGAAATTATATTGTCTATGATGTTAGGAAAAAACATGCTAGTGATATAAAATGACCAAATGATGTAATGATGATATGTGCATGACTATATATGTAATGTCCCGAAAATCCAAGGTAAAATTTTCATTTTTAAAACAATAAATCATACAAACGAGTTGTTCCAAAACCAATCAAAGTGAATATATTTTGTAAACATCATAGTAATATCATTAATTGCCAATGCGGAAAACTATGGGGGATGTCGTGCAATCACGTCGGGCCCTTCCCTTTCGAAATGAAAGTACCTAAAACCGTAAATATGAAACCATAAGCACAAAGCTTAGTGAGTTCCCCAAAATACCACATACCGAAACATACAAGTGTCATGAGCTACTCCCTAGTTTTTCCTTGCAATGTCGAGGGAAAAATCTCGGTCTTACATACAAATATCATGGGCTACCCCCAAGGTCTTTCTTTGCAATGCCGAGGGCCAAATTCCGGTCTTCCATATAAGGTCCAGGGGCCAGATCCTGGTCTTTCAAACAACTATCATGGGCCAAATCCTAGTCTTTCATGCAAGAATCACAGAGACAACTAGCATTCCACATAACAAGTCATGGTGCGACATTGGTGCCGTCAACCCATAGATATAGTGATAAAACTAACCTCACAGTCTGAAAGAATAGATGCATCAATAACTGTTCCAAAAGTATCTCTACCATTCACTTATACAATTAACAGGAACCCAAATCTCAAACTATAAATCAAATTACTCAAAATACCCTTAGGTAAAACTTGGTCAAAATCCTGGTCAAAGTCAAATGTCAACTGAGTCGACTAGGTTAACTCAGTTGAGTACGTTGGGCGTATTCAACACGTACGCGGGGGGTAGTACACCTTGACCAGAAGTAGAACGGTTGACCACATACGCACAACGTACCCTTTGGTACGCCCAATGTATGCAATTGTCATCCTCCCAACCATTAAGAACTTAATCATTTAAGCTCTTTAGTCCAAATTCCAGATCTAACCCTAAAATGATATCCTTAACCATAAAGTTTCCAACTTAAAGGTCTTGCATGGCTATTAAGTCTTCAACATCCAAAACCCTAACTTCTTAACCCATTAAGACATCTAAGACCAAGCGTGGAGGAAACCTAGGGACCATGGTCACATTTTTATGGTTCCTCATGACTCCATAATAGATAAAGTTTCCAACTTTATCCATTAGAATGGTGCCAACAAACAAGATCTAGTATTTAAGTCTCAAAGGGACCAAAAGTGCATATTTTTCAACTTAATCAATTAAGTCCAAGTCTCCAACCTTCAGATCTGAATTAGTATGATGTTTAGATGGATAAAGTTT
This sequence comes from Lactuca saligna, assembly GCF_052625555.1. Lineage (NCBI taxonomy): Eukaryota > Viridiplantae > Streptophyta > Magnoliopsida > Asterales > Asteraceae > Lactuca > Lactuca saligna. Next base: position 147,896,715 of record NC_136422.1, read on the forward strand.
GAAACTTTATCCAAAACAATATCAAAAACTTTCAAGATCAAAACTTTATGAACTTAAAGTGACCAAAAGTTCATAACACCCAAAACTAGTTAGATCTAACAATTTCATCATCAAGATTTCAAACTTTATACCTCCAGAAGAAAGATTAAGGTGAACAAGGTCTGGATCTACTAGCTCCAATGCAACCAACGGTTCTTCAATGAGTTCTTTCTTCTCCATGTTGCACCAAGAACGCTCCAAAGCACTTAAAACGCCTTCTTTTTGCTAAAATGGCTCAAACTAGGGTTAGGTTTTCAAGAGAGGGTGTTGGAGAGGTGGATGTTGAGAATAGAATGGGTTTGGGGAAGTTAAGGAGCTTAAATAGGGCTCAAACCACAAAAATAAGATTTGGGCACTAAAAACATACACCCAACGTACTCCTGGTATGCTCGGCGTACTAGGGATGCCTTAATATGCCCATCGTACTCCCCATACGCCCAACGTACGCGACTAACCAAAAATCATCATAACATCAAACGGTCATAACTTGTTCATTTCAGCTCCGATTTCGATGATCTTTATATCCACGAAAAGATATTGATGAGCTCTACAAACCTATATAGTTACTTTTAACTTCAAACACATCGAACTAAAATCCATAATTCATAAAAGAAGTCTAAAACACTACTTTCCTTTTTTCCTTTTGACTCCAAAGCATATCTGAACTCTTGGATTATATAATCTACATTACCCACATCCAAATGGTTCTAAACTTCTCTTTACCAAAGCCCGAAGCCTTATGATACTTGATCCGCGGGTCCCAGACTCGAATTATGAAACGACTCGAAACAGGGTGTTCCAACTCTCCCCCCACTTAAATTAGATTTCGTCCTCGACATCACTCATTTCTACTTTCTAGGCAATCAAACGATCCGACCATATATTCTACATCTTTGATAAAATTCGACCCTAGCATACGATCCGACCATATAGTAATTATAGAGTGAAGGTTAATATTAACATTTAATATACTGTGGCGATGAGTAATGATGTGAATGTATGATGAAACATCATGTATGGAATGATTACATGTTATGTGATGTTCGTTTGACCTATTTGGGGGAATGCATGCTTCCTTAAACATTATACTAATGATAGACTCACTTAGCATATGCTAACATTTGTTTCTTTGCTTGATGTTTACGGCCTTGTATTGGTACATGTAACGTGATTGATGTCTTGGTGAGGATGGGGTCTTTGAGTAGTCACGTTTTGATATTTCTTTAGGGGTTGATACCATTTTCGACATGTCGTTGAGTTTTCATTTAACGTTGGTTTTGTGAACTTTAATTTTGATGGATATTGTTTTGAGAATAATTGTTCATTGGTGATGTGTAACAGCCCGGATCCCCAGGTATCTTTGTTTTCATATTTTTTGATATTCTGTGAGGGGACTCAGCGAGTTGGAGGTCGAACTCGCCGAGTCGGGTCGCGGTTTTGGGCGGAGGTTCGCGTCCGGACTCGGTGAGTCCAAGGGATGGACTCGGCGAGTCCGTGCTGTTTAATGAAACCCTAATTTCCCGGTCCAAAGCCTTATTCAAAGGACCTTATGGCCTTCATTTGCGGCCACCTTGAACCCTAAGAGCCCCCATACGATTGTGAGCCCTTGTGAGTGTGTTTGGAGGCCATTTGTTCATCATTTTGTGTATTATTGCAAGAAAGGAGGGAGAAGATCAAGCTTGCAGACTTGGGGCGCTTGGATCTGCTTCTATTTCATCAAGGGAGCCTTCTTGAGGTAACTTTCAGAGCCAAACTTCGTATTTTGGGTTGATGTGTCAAATCTAGGGTTTCTTCTTGCATTTCTTGGCTTAAATTGGAAGTATGAAAGGTCCCATGGAGATATGGAACCTAGATCTGGACCTTAGCAGGTCCAGGAGACCCCATATGACAAGCTTTATGTCCATTCTTTTGAGTTAGAAGCTAGGGTTTCCATATTAGAGGTTGTTTCTCCAAAATGAGCCTTGTATGCGTTGCATGGCGACCAAGATGGAGACTTTACGTGACAAACAAGTTTGGGAAGACCAGATCTATGTATGTATGGAATGGATCTGACCGCAAAAGCTAGTTTTAGCTGGTGCATGGCATGGACTCGCCGAGTCTGAAGAACAGACTCGACGAGTCGCTTGAAGATTGTCCTTGAGACCACCCAATGTGTAATCCTGACCGAGTTGTGGGTAACTCAGTGAGTCGCAGAGAGTTAGAAAGCTTTTGACAGGTGGACCGAGTCAAGTTGGGACTCACCGAGTTGTCCTTGAGACTCGACGAGTTGAGTCGCAGTGGCCCTGTGATTCAGGCCCAAGTGGAACTCGTCGAGTCGGGGGAGTACTCGACGAGTCAAAGGGAAAATCCTTGCGAGTTGGTTAAAACGCGTAGACTCGCCGAGTCACTATAGTGCACTCGCCGAGTCCGGTCCAATTGACCAAGACTGTTGACCAAGTCAACCTGTGTTGACTTGATATGGATGGTCAACCTTAGTGGTACATGTAATAATTATAGATTCATGATATCATAGGAGGATTTCAGCTCGAGGGTTCGAGCACGAGTGATTCCAGGATTCACGATTAGCGACTTAGCGAGGCATTCGAGGTGATTCTTCTCACTATACTGTACCTGGAAGGGTTTTGACTGTGTGACCGGAAGGTCGATTATGATATGAGATATATTTATATGTGTGATAAGATATTCGTTATATGTGCAATGTATGATATGCTTGATTTGGGCCGGAAGGCAACATGTTATGGGCCGGAAGGCGTGGTCATATGGACTGTAAGGTTGACGTGGGTAGGACCGGAAGGTTTACCCAGTCGGGACGGAAGTCCCCTGAGACACATGGACCGGAAGGTCAAGGCCTGGAAAGGCGTACGTGCGTAGGTTGTATTTTGGGGAACTCACTAAGCATTTATGCTTATAGTTGTTGTGTTATGTGTTTCAGGTACTAGCGAGGATCGTGGGAAGGCGCCAGCGTGATCGTACACACACTCGGGGAAACCATTTTGTGATCTTTTGTTATGTAATCGGTTGTGACTAAATTGATACTTTGGAACCTAAACTTATTACTTATGTTTTGATGATTGTAAAAATGAAAAATTTTTGGTTTGAAATTTTATGACGTTACAAGTTGGTATCAGAGCCTTGGTTTGAGGGATTCGGGTACACCTTCGGGCGTAACTGAACTCAAACCGGGGATTTGAGAAAATTTTAATTAATAAATCAATAAAAATTTTGATAAGTGATTTTGAGACAACCAAAGAAGAAAGAGTGTGTACGGTCAGCCAGCGCCCGAACGGTAAAGATCCCCAAAATACTCTTACAATATGTGTTATGAGATATGATATGATATGATACGCATGCTAGTAGACTAGGTATACATATTAGGACTAGAGTGGCCTGATTTTGTGATGCCTTAGTCTAGGGAAACCTGCCTCCATGAGGTGCTTGAGAGCGAGTGGGTAACTAGTGTATGACAAGAATAGAGTACTCAGGATTCGGGGTTTGGGGAGGAGGACTTGGGGTGAATACCGACGCGGTGTAATTGGTAGTATTGGGCCCGTACTACCAAGACACCGAGTCAGTGGGAAGCCCAAGTAAGAATCCCTAAGTATCGGAGACTGAGTAGGACTGCATTATTGAGTGCGATTATGCCGGATAGAGTCTCTGATATTTTTATGTTGTATTTCAGAGACATCATGGTTGGACCACGACACAGACCTGGTACAAGTGGTGTGACTGACGAGGAGCTTCGTCAGATGATTCATGAGGAGGTAGCTGCAGCGATCCGGGCCGAGATTCCGGAGATGTTTGGGTCTATTAAGACCATGCTGATGGAGACATTTGATGAGCGGTACACCGCGTTGACTGAGGCTGCCGCCGTTGCAGCTACCGCAGCTGTGGCCGCAGCCAGACCACAGGGGGGTGACTCGTTGCTGTTCTGGGAGTTCAGCAACACGAAGCCACCAGAGTTTGACAGGATGCAGGATCCGATTTCTGCGATGAGATGGATTGCTGATATCGAGGGATGCTTCTATACTTGTTCATGTCCGGAGCATCTGGGGGTTCGGTTCGCCCTGAACCAACTCCGCCTGGGAGCAAAGGATTGGTGGAAGTTCGTAACGGCGAACTTCACTCTGGCAGAGGTCTCAGCTGTGACTTGGGAGAGGTTTACTGATATGTTCAGAGATGAGTATGTTCCCCCGGTGGAGAGGGAACGGTTGGTTCAGGAGTTCTTGACCCTCAAGTAGTGTAATGATTCGGTTACGGTGATCACGCGGAAGTTTCATGAGAGGGCGATGTTCTGCCCCGAGCAGGTGTCCACGAAGCAGGCTCGGATGAGCCGGTATTTGGGAGTGCTGAGGAGGGATATCCGGGAGTTCGTATCGAACTCGTCATATCAGACTTTTGCTGAGCTTCAGGCGAATGCCAGGAAGCGTGAGATCGAGTTGGAGACCCAGGCCAGGAAGGAGGCCGAGTCTCAATGGGTGGATCGGCGGCCGACTCAGTCTCAGCCGACAGCCAAGCGGACCAAGTCCGCTGATTTGAGATTCGGAGGTCAGAAGAGTCGCACTTGTGGGAAGTGAGGCAAGGGTCACGAGGGGGCATGTCGATCGGGTGCTTGCTACAAGTGTGGCAAGGAGGGGCACATTACTAGAGATTGCCCTAAGGGATTCATGGTTTGCTTCCATTGCAACCAGACTGGCCATCAGAAGGCCGGGTGCCCCCAGCTTCGCCAGGGATCTACGCCTGCTGCCAGGGTTCCCGAGGTTCGGCCAGTGAAGACCGAGGCTCCGAAGGCTCGTGGGAGAGCTTTCCAGTTGACTGCGGAGGAGGTCCGTGCGGCGCCTGATGTTGTGGCCAGTACGTATTCTTTCATGTATTTACATTTATACTGAGATATTGTGCTTATATTATTATATGCGTAGGTACATTTCTTGTGAATCATGTGCCTGCTTTGGTATTGTTCGACTCGGGTGCGAGTCGGTCTTTTGTTTTGTTGGCTTTTAGCCAGCACATCGGTATCGATCGGGAGGCGATGAGTCGTCCCCTGCGAGTTGCTATAGCAAATGAGAAAGCGGTATACGCCACCGAGGTGATTCGAGGATGCGTGCTCGAGATTTTTGGGGTCGAGTTTCCTGTAGACTTGGTCCCTATAGCTATGGGGGATGTTTGCGTTATCATGGGCATGGATTGGTTGAGCAAGTTTAGAGCATTCATTGATTGCGAGAGACAGCTGGTGATGATTCGAGACCCTAGTGGGGGAGTGCTCACGGTTTATGGCGAGGGGACCCGGTGTGGGTCGGCGTTTTGTTCAGCTGCCAGGGCAAGGCAGAGTTTGCAACAGGGCTGTGATGGATTCATAGCCTATGTGATGGATACTCGTGTGACCAAGGAGAGGCCCAATTCAATTGATGACGTTCCGGTTGTATGCGAGTTTTCGGATGTGTTCCCCGAAGAGTTACCAGGTGTGCCTCCGGAGAGGCAAGTGGAGTTTCGTATCGATTTGGTTCCGGGAGCGGCACCCATCGCCAAGGCACCTTATCGTCTCGCCCCTCCGGAAATGCAGGAATTATCCTCGCAGCTTCAGGAGCTGTTGGGAAAGGGATTCATTCGACCGAGTAGCTCGCCTTGGGGAGCGCCGATTTTGTTCGTCAAGAAAAAGGATGGTTCACATCGGATGTGTATCGATTATCAGGAGTTGAACAAGTTGACGGTTAAGAACCGATATCCGTTACCTAGGATCGTCGATCTGTTCGATCAGTTGCAGGGGGCATCTTGGTTTTCCAAGATTGACTTGAGGTCAGGATATCATCAGATGAGGGTTCGCGAGGAGGATATCCAAAAGACTGCTTTCAGGACTCGTTACGGACATTACGAGTTTGTGGTGATGCCTTTTGGGCTCACCAATGCCCTGGCCGCATTCATGGATTTCATGAACCGGGTGTGCCGACCGATGCTGGATCGGTCGGTGATCGTATTCATCGATGATATTTTGGTGTATTCAAGGACTAAGGATCAGCATGAGGAACATTTGAGGGAGATTCTTAGGGTTTTGCGATCGGAGAGACTGTATGCCAAGTTCTCCAAGTGTGATTTCTGGTTACGAGAGGTCCAGATCCTCGGGCATCTTGTGAACCAGAAAGGGATATTGGTCGACCTGGCCAAGATTGAGGCGGTGTTGAGGTGGGAGGTGCCGAGATCGCCCACCGAGATCAGGAGTTTTCTGGGTTTGGTTGGATATTATCGCAGGTTTATCAAGGATTTCTCCAAGATCGTTGTGCCACTTACTAGGATGACCCGGAAGGGTGTTACGTTTTCATGGGGACCGGAGCAGCAGTCCTCATTCGAGACGCTTCGTCAGAAATTGTGCGAGGCTCCAGTGCTTGCACTCCCGGAAGGGATGGAGGATTTTGTGGTATACTGTGATGCCTCTATATCGGGTTTGGGGGCGGTGCTTATGTAGAGGGGTCATGTGATAGCGTACGCTTCGAGGCAGTTAAAGCCTCATGAGTTGAGATACCCCACGCATGACCTGGAATTGGGGGCGGTGGTGTTTGACCTCAAGATCTGGCGAGACTATTTGTACGGGGTTCGGTGTACGATTTACACGGACCATAAGAGCTTGAAGTACTTGATGGATCAGCCAAACCTGAATATGCGACATAGAAGGTGGTTGGATGTGGTGAAGGATTACGATTGTGAGATCCTGTACCACCCGGGCAAGGCTAATGTGGTATCCGACGCGTTGAGCCGTAGGGCGGATAGCGCCCCGATCCGAGATATTTGTATGAGATTGACGATATTGACCCTGATTCTGGATATTATTCGAGGAGCTCAGGTGGAGGCTGCGAAGCCAGAACATCAGAAGAAAGAGCGGGTTGTAGGTCAGGTATCAGGATTTGTCACGGATGGTCGAGGGCTATGACTTTTCAGGGTCGGATTTGGGTGCCGTTTGTGGGCGGTGCGCGCACTATTTTGATGGAGGAAGCACATCGATCGAAATTCTCGATTCATCCTGGTGCTACGAAAATGTATTTAGATCTCAAGAAGGAGTACTGGTGGCCCTGTATGAAAAGGGATGTCGCTTGGTTTGTCGAGAGATGCTTGACTTGTCGGCAGGTCAAGGCCGAGCACCAGCGACCGCACGGTAAGCTGCAACCGCTAGAGATTCCCGAATGGAAGTGGGAACAAATCTCTATGGATTTCATCACCAAGTTACCGCGAACGGCGAGGGGATTCGATGCGATTTGGGTGATCGTGTATCGGTTGACGAAGAGCGCTCATTATCTAGCCATTAGCGAGAGCTCTTATGCAGAGAAGTTGGCCGAGTTATATGTGAGGGGAGTAGTATCTCGGCATGGGGTGCCGATCTCGATTATTTCAGACCGTGACGTGCGTTTCACTTCCAGGTTCTGGAAGAAGTTCCATGAGGAGTTGGGTACTAGGTTACATTTCAGTACTGCATACCATCCCCAGACAGACGGTCAGAGTGAGCGGACGATTCAGACACTCGAGGACATGCTTCGGGCATGTGTATTAGACTTCGGAGGGAGCTGGGACACCTATCTACCTTTAGCAGAGTTCTTGTATAACAACAACCATCATTTGAGCATTGGTATGCTGCCCTTTGAGCTGTTGTATGGGTGGAGGTGTCGCACCCCCATCTGTTGGGGTGAGGTGGGACAGCAGGTTATGGGTAGCACGGAGATCGTGCTTCAGACAACCGAGCAAATTCAGATGGTCAGGCAAAGGTTGTTGACCGCTCAGAGCCGACATAAGAGTTATGCAGAAAGACGACGGTCCGAGCTTGAGTTTCAAGTTGGCGATCTTGTACTCCTGAAGGTCTCTCCTTGGAAACGAGTGATTCGGTTCAGGAAGAGGGGCAAGTTGGGGCCCCGATATATTGGTCCTTTCCGTGTGATCGCGAGGGTGGGCCGGGTAGCCTACCGTTTAGACTTGCCAGCAGAGTTGGGACAGATTCACAACACTTTCCATGTGTCGCAGTTGAGAAAGTGTATAGCCGATGAATCGGCGGTGGTTCCATTAGGGGATATTCAGGTGGATGCAAGCCTGAATTATGCTGAAAGACCAGTAGCCATCAGAGATCGTAAGATCAAGGTTTTGAGGAACAAGGAGGTACCCCTGGTATTGGTTCAGTGGCAGCATCAGAAGGGATCAGAGATGACCTGGGAGCCGGAACGTGAGATGCGGGAGCAACATCCGGAGCTATTTGCCTAGCGGGACTTCGAGGGCGAAGTCTTATTCTAGTGGGGGAGAATTGTAACAGCCCGGATCCCCTGGTATCTTTGTTTTCATATTTTTTGATATTCTGTGAGGGGACTCGGCGAGTTGGAGGTCGAACTCGCCGAGTCGGGTCGCGGTTTTGGGCGGAGGTTCGCGTTCGGACTCGGCGAGTCCAAGGGATGGACTCGGCGAGTCCACGCTGTTTAATGAAACCCTAATTTCCCGGTCCAAATCCCTATTTAAAGGACCTTATGGCCTTCATTTGCGGCTACCTTGAACCCTAAGAGCCCCCATACGACTGTGAGCCCTTGTGAGTGTGTTTGGAGGCCATTTGTTCATCATTTTGTGTATTATTGCAAGAAAGGAGGGAGAAGATCAAGCTTGGAGAGTTGGGGAGCTTGGATCTGCTTCTATTTCATCAAGGGAGCCTTCTTGAGGTAACTTTCAGAGCCAAACTTCGTATTTTGGGTTGATGTGTCAAATCTAGGGTTTCTTCTTGCATTTCTTGGCTTAAATTGGAAGTATGAAAGGTCCCATGGAGATATGGAACCTAGATCTGGACCTTAGCAGGTCCAGGAGACCCCATATGACAAGCTTTATGTACATTCTTTTGAGTTAGAAGCTAGGGTTGCCATATTAGAGGTTGTTTCTCCAAAATGAGCCTTGTATGCGTTGCATGGCGACCAAGACGGAGACTTTACGTGACAACCAAGTTTGGGAAGGCCAGATCTATGTATGTATGGAACGGATCTGACCGCAAAATCCAGTTTTAGCTGGTGCATGGCATGGACTCGACGAGTCGCTTGAAGATTGTCCTTGAGACCACCCAGTGTGTAATCCTGACCGAGTTGTGGGTAACTCAGTGAGTCGCAGAGAGTTAGAAAGGTTTTGACAGGTGGACCGAGTCAAGTTGGGACTCACCGAGTTGTCCTTGCGACTCGGCGAGTTGAGTCGCAGTGGCCCTGTGATTCAGGCCCAGGTGGAATTCGTCGAGTCGGGGGAGTACTCAACGAGTCAAAGGGAAAATCCTTGCGAGTTGGTTAAAATATGTAGACTCGCCGAGTCACTATAGTGCTTCTCACCGAGTCCGATCCAATTGACCAAGACTGTTGAGCAAGTCAACCTGTGTTGACTTGATATGGATGGTCAACCTTAGTGGTACTTGTAATAATTATAGATTCATGATATCATAGGAGGATTTCAGCTCGAGGGTTCGAGCACGAGTGATTCCAGGATTCACAATTAGCGACTTAGTGAGGCATTCGAGGTGAGTCTTTTCACTATACTGTACCCGGAAGGGTTTTGACTGTGTGACCGGAAGGTCGATTATGATATGAGATATATGTATATGTGTGATAATATATTCGTTATATGTGCAATGTATGATATGCTTGATTTGGGCCGGAAGGCAACATGTTATGGGCCGGAAGGCGTGGTCATATGGACTGTAAGGTTGACGTGGGTAGGACCGGAAGGTTTACCCAGTCGGGACGGAAGTCCCCTGAGACACATGGACCGGAAGGTCAAGGCCTGGAAAGGCGTACGTGCGTAGGTTGTATTTTGGGGAATTCACTAATCATTTATGCTTATAGTTGTTGTGTTATGTGTTTCAGGTACTAGCGAGGACCGTGGGAAGGCGCCAGCGTGATCGTACACACACTCGGGGAAACCATTTTGTGATCTTTTGTTATGTAATCGGTTGTGACTAAATTGATACTTTGGAACCTAAAATTATTACTCATGTTTTGATGATTGTAAAAATGAAAAATTTTTGATTTGAAATTTTATGACGTTACATGATGTTTTTGTAATAACTGTTAAACAAGACTTCCTCTAACATATGTTGTTAAATGTGTTTTAAAAAATTTGAGGTAAAAGATCATGATGTTACAAAATCTCCATATTTAATTACTCACAATGAATTTTTTTACTTTTAAGGATGTTAACAGTGGTTATGTAGCCCGTATATGTGGCAAAACACATAAGAAGTTATAAGGGTAAAATCCATCCAATATAATTTTTAAGGGAAAAAAATAAGAGGCTGGGATTCAAATGCTTTTCTTGCCACTATTGTATCTGAAAGTTAAGATGAATGATTTCATGATTTTATCTTCAAGGCCATGAAAAATAATTATACTTTATCAGTATGATCATTAATTGTTGCATGTAACAAAAAGATTGAGATGGATGTGTAACGCCCGTGTTTCTAGGATTGCCATTTTTAGCAATGTAATAGTCTAGGTTAACCTTGTAACTCAACTTGAAATAATAAGAATGTATTATTTGTGAATTATTTGAATTATGTGAATTATGTGTGTATTTTCTTAATTTTTATAATTTAATGAATTAAGAATAAAATAAGCGTCAAAATTAAAATGTGAGATAAGCCCGACATCTTTGCATAAAGTTGTAGTGGTCGAAACAAGGATTCCGGAGATATAAGGAATGCCAAAATCCGAGTTATAACGAAGAAGTTATGACCTGTCGAAGTTTCGCGACAGAACCGGTGCGACGCTGAGTGACGTAAAATATGAATTTAAGATAGAGCGATATTTAGCCTTAGAGATCTAAACGAAAGTCGTAGATTTCGTTAAACCGAGAGCATGCATAAAAGGAACGCCCAAATCTGACTTCGTATGAGGAAGTTATGATTTTCTGAAGTTTCGACTTAGCAGTATACAGCCCGAATACTCGATTTGAGATTGAGCGGTTTTTAGCCGAAACAATCTAAATGAGAATCGAAGATCTTGTTGTTAGTAGCGAAACGATGAAAAGTTAGGCGAGAACGGACGTCAGACGAAGAAGTTATGAATTTATAACGAAGTTTTTCTGTCCCGGCCTTCTAAAAATAAATAATAAAAATAAAATTCAAAATTAGCCGACGGAGTCTAAATGAAAGTTGTAGAGTATGGTCTGACCTTCGCGTGGATATAAAGAACGTCGAAAACGGAGCTCGTATGCGAAAGTTACGCAATTTAGAAGTTTGACAAGTCAATTACGCCCCGCGTAATTTGAGTACGCCCCGCGTACTCAGTCGGATGCAACTTGTCTGACCAATACTCGAGTGCCACCAGTTGACGCACGCAGTGACGTCAAAGTACGCCCCGCGTAACCCGAGTACGCCCCGCGTACTGAGTACGCCCCGCGTAATTTGAGTACGCCCCGCGTAATCCCAGACCCAGCAGCCTATAAATAGAACTCGAATTCAGCCATTTTCTCTTGTTCAAACTCTTCCCTCTCTCTAAGTTTTGCCTCGTTTTGCGTGCCGTTTATACCCCAAAGCCCCGGTAATATTCCCGAGCCCCGAAGTAAGATCCGAAGCCCCGAGGATCCCGAAGAGCGTTATTCCCGAGCCGAAACGCTGCCCGCGAGGAGCCCGGTTTTGTGAAGATCTTCCAGATCTACGGAGAAACACCTCTTCTACAAGCCATAGTGCTGCCCGATCATCTTTTGATCAGGTGAGTGTGTAGTTATTTTCATTCCAACGCAATATTATGAAGTATTTTCTATAAAATACGTGTTATGTGTATATATTTGGTTGTTATACGTGTGAGTGTATATTCACTCTCTTCTATCTTACAGATCTGATGTATTCTCTATGAAATACGTGTTATGTGTGTAAGCCTCATCTGTTATGTGGAATATAAAACATGTTATACAGGTTTTTAAACTATGTATAAAAACGTATATTTTTATCTACTAATATGTTGGGTAGAACATGGGTAGGTAATTGGTGTGTAATAAACAGATGAGAGGCCTCGGTGTTATTGGTGTTATTCTAGTCATTCAGCAGAGTATGGATGACGACCACGGACTATTCTAGACTGTCCTGTGGAACACTAGCAGGCTCATTACCTGTAGGTGTTGTGAACGACGTGTTCACCGGTGTACTCTATCCCCCACATGGTTGCCTTTAGGATACTTATTGTTGAGGAAGCCCCTCTGCAGTAATATCCGTCCCGATGAAAAATCCTAAAATAAGTTCCTTATAATAGACGTTATTTTTAGGAACGTAAGGTGAGGATAACGGGAATGGGTAATCGGGTTTATTGTTGATGGTTGAAATTAAATATAATTATTGTGGGTTTGAAAACCCTATATGCTCACCAGGCTCCCAAGCCTGACCCACTCAGTTGATTTACTTTACAGGAAGTGGCGCAAGAGCTTAAGATGGGCGAACATCAAGTTGTTTTTGTTTACAAGTCTGTATATGTATATATTTGTTGAACAACTTGTAATGTTATCGTTTATGCTTTATGACCTGTATCGGAACATGACATCCCGACTTTTGATTTTGAAATGAAATCATATTTCTTTATGAAATGTTTTGATAAATATCTATTTTATCATGTTTTGTCTTTGGGAACAAATTCCGCATCTCTTTTAAAATTAAAAGGATTTACTCTGAAAATTATTTTAAAAAGCATAAATGAAATCGGTCTTTTCTGGCCGAGATTTTGGGGATGTCACAGGATGGATTATATGAGCCAACTACAAATACCCCATAAGTAGAAAGTTAGTTGCTATAATCAACTCTTTTTTTTAATTATATTATTTCTGAGATGGAATGGGTCTTGAAAGTTTGTTTTGCAGCTGTTATTACAATGTTAGTGGTTTGATTGTATACTCGTACAGACTAAGCTTAAATGGAATGGATTGAATTCTAATTCCTTCAAACAAAAGATTATTTCTTTAATGTTCTTTTATATATATATATATATATATATATATATATATATATATATATATATATATATATATATATATATATATATATATATATATATGTTATTCAAATGAGGGTTATAAGGTAAGCTTTTAGTTTATCTTCAACCCCCGTTTATAAGATTTAAAATTTATATTACCTTTTTGTTTTAGTTATATTGTAAAGACTCTTGGTGTATGCGACGGAAAAGTGAAGGATCTTCGAGTTTATATAGTTTTTGTTCAAGGTGAAGATGAACACAAGTTTTAGAGTCCCTTGTTAGGCTATTTCCAGAAAATGATTGTATGACTAGCGAGAATGATCCCATTTTCTTGGTAATATTCATTGTATTATTAGAGATATTCAAAGAAAATTAAGTTGAAAGAAACCAATTGATTGAAATGTAAAATGAGATTCAAGAGGACAATGAAAAACAAGTCAAATTAGAAGCTGTGCGAATAGATATTAACAACCAAGGAGAAAAGTTTATACCATAACTGCATTTCAATATACCATAGTTAAAAAAGAAAAATAACCCTAATGTGTAGGGCACCTAAGGGTTACGTGACTTTTAAAAGAGGGACAAAATACATCATAAGTTTTGAAATTAGGCACCACATTTGAAAGATTAAAAGCTTGTTTGACAAAACTAGCTAAAAGTTAGTAGCTGATAGATAATAGCTAGAAGCTGGTAGTTGATAGTTAATAATTAAATGTTGTAACTTTTATTTATACAAAAATGTTTGACATTAAATGTATAAAACTAGTTTAAAACTAAAAGTTAAGGCCCCAAAACCTATTTAAAGTAATTTTTAGATTCAAAACATTTTCTTTAAAGTAAAAATTAAAAAGTTACTACAAGCAAATATTCTTTTTTAGAGTTTTTTTTTTCAAAGTTAAAAGCTCCATAACAAAACACTTATTTTATTTATTTATTTATTTATTTTTCGACAAAAACCATTTCCATATCACCATTTTTGTGATTTTTCCTAACAATTGATAATGAGGAAAAAAATAGGGATGATGACTTGTAAGGGTATCGAACTTTCGATTTTGTTCACATATAGTCACTAAACTTTTTTTCGTTATCTGTTTACCACTAAACTATTGAAACTGTTCATATTTTACCCTTATGATCGGTTTTTACCGGTCATAAGGGTAAAATGTGAACAATTTCAATAGTTCAGTGGCAAATAGATAATGAAAAAAAGTTTAATGACTATATGTGAACAAAATCGAAAGCTCGTTTCCCTCTAAAAAATTTCAATGACTAAATGTGAACAAATTTCCTCTTGTATTATGTTTTAGTAAATTATTTATTTTTGTTAAATTCTACCAACATTTGTTGATGAAGAAATCTATGAAATAAAAAAAAAACAAAACCCCGAAAAATATATTAAAAAAACTGAAAAACCGAAACCGAAATAAAAAACCAATGGTTTGGTATTTTCCAAAATCAAAAATCAAAAATTCCAATCGGATTTTGGTTTTACAAAAATTTAACTTTCGAATTTCCATATCTAAATCTCTCACATTTTTTATAATTGAAAAATGATTATAAACCAGAAAGGGAATGAGAAAACGCTCAATTCAGATTTTTTCTATCCAAAACTCCCCCTTAGCATATGACATAAACATTTTGCTTTAATCCGGAAAATCCAAAAAATCTTCAATTTTTAGCTTCGTTCACGGACCGCCTTTGACAGAATTTTGAAATTGACATTTTCTACCCAATTTTTTGTCAAACGCGGTCTGTGAACGAAGCTAAAAATTGAAGATTTTTTTGGATTTTCTGGATTGAAGCAAAATGTTTATTTCATGTGTTAAGGGAGAGTGTTGGATAGAAAAATTCTGAATTGAGTGCTTTCTCATTCCTTTTTTGGTTTTATAATCATTTTTTGATTATAAAAAGGGGGAAAGATTTAGATATGAAAATTCGAAAGTTGAATTTTTCATATTATGCGAACTTGAAGACCGAAGTGACATCGAGTATTTGAAGTTTATGAAATGATTCGATTGGAAATTTAGAAGTGATTTCGGTTCATGATGGGTTTAGACTTATTAAAGATTTTTGGAGTGTGCATAAATGCATAAATTTTGGGTAATTTTTTAGAGAATGAGAAACTCCTAATTACCTTTCGATGCTCGGTTTGTATGGTCTCACATTCTAGAACCCATATTGAAAAGTCATGGAAAAATTGAAGATTTGATGTTCATTTCTACATGCGTTACGTTTTAGGCTCGGTTCGTGAAGTTGCTCGAATTTGGAAGATTTGAAGCAGGTCATCCATTCCTAACTTTGAGGGGGAGAATGTTGGGTACAAATTATCCATGTATGATTTTGTAAATGGTTTGATTTTTGTAGATCCACTTGCATGTGGTAAATTAGCCTTTTGACATGAGAGAGAGAGAGAGTGTGTGTGTGTTAGTGTGTGTTAATTATGTAGATTTAGATCTAGATCATTTTTTGTAAACACCTTTCATAATCGAATGCATCTCTTAAACACCCAAATCATTGTGTTCTTTATGTGTTCTTTAATTTCGTATTGTTATAATTCACATCAGTGAGAATTGTTCATTTTTTTGTAAAACCAAAATCTAATTGAAATTTTTATTTTTTATTTTGGAAAATACCAAACCACTGGTTATTTATTTCAGGTTTCGGTTTTTCATTTTTTTTAATATATTTTTCAGGGTTTTGTTTTTGTTTTGTTTTTTATTTTATTTTATAGATTTCTTCTTCAAAAAATATTACTATAATTTAATAAAAATAAATAATTTGCTAAAACATAATACAAGATGAAGTTTGTTGACATTTAGTCATTGAACTTTTTTTAGAAGGAAACGAACTTTCGATTTTGTTTACATTTAGTCACTAAACTTTTTTTTTCATTATTATCTATTTGTCATTGAACTATTGAAATGTTCCCATTTTACCCTTATTACCAGTAACAACCGGTCATAAAGGTAAAATATGAACAGTTTCAATAGTTTAATGACAAATAGATAAAAAAAAATTAATGACTAATTATGAACAAAATCCAAAATTATTAACACTTTCAAGAAAAAAAAAAAAAAAAAAAAAAGTTATATGTTTTTTAGCCTTCAAATTTTAACCTAAAGAATCGAGCAAACGGATTATCGAAACAAAAATGTCGGAGTTAGCGGAGCTGGAGAGACTACAGACCCAAATCCTCCATCGAATTGCAAAACTCGAGCTCTCAATCCTTCCATCCAACAATTCTCCCAATAAAGATCTCCCCACGACCACCGAAGCACGCCTCTCCGCCCTCCTTTTCGACGCCGGCGTCAAAGACTTCTCATTCAAGCGCGTTCCTTCCGACTACTACGATTGGTCCTTCGAAGCTCGAAGAGACATTCTTGGCGCCGCCTCTATTCATCATCTCTGCAAAAGCATTGTCCTGGTACTACTAATTCAATCGATTCCGTTTGTTTTAACCGTATTGTGTTTTTGGTGTTTTCGGAAGGTAGAATGCGTTTTCTTTTGTGAATTTAACTGATTCATGCTAGAATTTCTGATTGGTTATGTAATAAACCGTATGTTTTTAAATCAAATACTCCATAGGTTTCCAATTTTCACTTTCAATGCCATACAATTTGCAGAAAAAAGTTTACTTGATATTGGTATTTGAACATACAGTTTGTAATCAAGAATCACTAACATAAGGGCAGTTTGTATGCGCCTCTAAGATGATTATTGTGACCTCAAATGGTAATTATCCGTGTTTACTGTTTTGATCATTTAGGGTGAAATTGATCTTAATATCCCAAACTCTGAACAACAGATTATATGATTATATGCTGATTTGATTCTGCTTTTGATTCCTTAACTTCTTAAAGTATGCATGATCTTGAATTAGAGCTCTAATCAATAATACTTGAATATAACTCATTTCACTAATTTCACTTCTTAAAGTGTTACAATTTTTATTTTTAAAAAAAAATCTTGTTTCTCCCTGCAGGTAAATACTCAAGCTGCATCCAATATCACTGATTGCAGTGACCCCCAAAATTCAAAATACTATGTTGTTGTTGTTCAGGTGCTGTTTTTTTTATTATTTTTTTAATAATTTTTTATAATATTTTTTGTTGGCAATAATACAAACTACTATTCTCTCTATCTATCTTTATCTTTTATTTGTTTATTGTAGTACACTGCTCGATTTAGTGCTGAAAATGTAAAAAATTTCCTTTATTCCCTCAACAATGGCAAGATACCCAAAAAGAGATTTAACTGTAAGTAACAGCTATGTTAAAAATGACAATTTTACCCTTCTGTCTACAAGGGATGTTGGATAACAAATGACTGTTTATTGGAGAGCTGCTATAGAGTGACACTGTAAATGACAAAAATGAAAAGCTATTGAATACTCAAATACACAGCACATGTAAGTAAATGACCATTTTACCCTTGCAGTGAGACTTGCTCCTGAAGAGATATCACACAATCTGACTGGTTTTGAACACAATGGAGTAACATGTGTTGGCATGAAAACAGACATTCCGGTAAGCAGAAATTTTATAAAACTTCATATTTTTTGTGTATAATTATTTAACAAAGGTTTCAACTTGCAAATTTTATAAGAAATCAAATATTTTTTTTTTTGTTATGATTATATAATTCTTTAAGTAATCTGCAAGAATGGTCCTGTGTTTAACAAAAAGTTGTGGATTTAGTTCCTTGACAAATTGACGTTTCTTATAACTTTTTCTTGTCAAGGGACTGAATTGACAAATTTTTGCTAAACACAGGGACCATTCTTGCAGTTTATTCTAATATTTTTGTGGGAAATAATGTCAGGTTATTTTAGATGAAGCTATTGCGAAGCTTAATCCGGACTTTTTTTGGTTGGGTGGGGGAGAGATTGATCTAAAACTTGGAATTAGAACATCGGAGTTCATCAACTTTGCAAAACCTTTTATTGTGAATTGTAGTGGTTCTTGAACTTTTTGAAGCAAAAGATGTTTTGTTGGTTTTTATATTTTTATTATTTTTTATACCCATTAGTCATTTGTGATCAACTAATTTGAAGAAATGATGTATGAATTATTATTTGATCTTCTATGTGATATGGTGAATGAAACGAATTACATGATCTTGTTTGCTATTATCATGCAAAAAGAAAGATATATTTAGAGGTGTCAAGTCACGACCCAACCCGTAACCCAATATTGATCAAATTCCAACCCGAAGTAACATGCTTACTCTACTACCCACCTTTTCTTTAAAAGGTAGAGTGAGGAAGTGCCTGTCTTAATATTTCCAACTTTTTCGTCAGGACACTATATACTTTGACCCCTTTATATAAATGCTCAAAACCACTCAATTTGCAATCTATAGTTTTAACCACATAACCTACACAATACTAGGGTTATGTAAAAGTCTCCATTTCCATTTTTACAGCAACACATCGTTCAATGCTTGCATCATGGAAAATATTTTTGTATAATCTGCTCATTTTTCTTCGAAACTAGCTCGAGAGTCGGTTCTGAAATGTGATCAGTATTTTCCATCAAAAACCTCATATCCTGCATTTCTTGTTTGTCCACGCACTCCTTTTTTTGGGTTCTTTTTCTTTGTGGAACGCCAAACATTCAACGAAATTAAGATTATATCAATCAAATGTCGCCGTCATTTTCTACATTTTGTCTGCGTCCATAATGAAATCCTATGCGCCCGAAGAAGTCCCATTTCCCTTCCTTTTTGCTTAGTCCTTACCCATCGGTCGGATAATTTCTTCGAACTTGAATTCGTCTTACTCATTTAAATCTAGATTGATCCGAGCATCGGAGGAAGTTGTGTAATCACTAAAGCTCGTTTTTGTTCGCTTTGATTGTTGTACTTCAAGTATAAAGTCTTTTTCGTATTTTTCCACATAGGACTTTTAATTAATAGTTTCCAACAATCGTGCAACTTGAATGATTTTCCCACTTCCTCTAGAAAAAAATGCAAAGCTTCCTGAAGTATTTCTTTATCTTCTTGACCGCTTTTCCGTTGGGATTTAGGTTGTTGTACAACCCATTCATTTTTTAAACGACCTTCGATATTTCTCAAAACTTTGAATTCAATTGATGATTGGTATGGTACTCGTCACCTTTTCCCATCTCCTTGCGCAACCTCTCAAGAATTCGAAGCCAAAAATGTTCCCCTTGGTTGTGCATTTCCAGTCGCCAAATCCTCTGAAATGTCAACCAAAGCTTTTACCATAATTATCTCTTCTTAATGAGTCCATGCTTTCTGCTTCTGTCTTCCCGGTTTTGCGACACCCTCCTTCACTTGTTGTTTTCTTTTGTGTCGTTAGGGGGGGGGGGGTGCTGTGGGTTGAGTTTCCCGTACAATCTTTTCATCCGATTCATCGATGCTTTGGTATTGTGGTTGAGATCGAGAGGGCTGTGTTTGGGTTTGGTTTTGCGATTGAAAGAGTGAGATTTTAGTTTGTGGTTGATTTAGCAAAAGTTGATCAAGAGAAGCAACGAAGTTTGATAACATATTTGGATTAACATTTGAAACTTGCATTGAGTAAAATTGTGTAACATTTTTGTACTGAAATTGTAGTGAAAATTGAATGAGAGCATCGAGTTGTTAACGATAAACCCCTTGAGATGAATCGATAGCGAAAATGTTTCGAGTTGGGGTGCTTGAACTCGAAACATTGGGTAGTTTTTTTTCTTCTATCGAAGTTTGAGTTTTGATTGTCGGGATTCGTTTTTTTTTTTTTTTTGAAGAAAGTAGAGAGAAATTGATAGAAGGAGGTGTGAGTTTGAAGGTTAAAGTGTGCGCATATATATAGATGTTGTAAAGGGTTAAAAAAAAAGTAAAAATTCATTCTCCTATATCTAGCCCTTGAGTAAAAAAAAGTTAATTTTTTTATATATTACCGTTTTTAATGGTTAGAATGAAAAAAAAAACAAACAAACAAAAATCGCCGGCCGATATCACCATTCCCGCAGTCCTGGTGCAGTGTTCCAGTGAGCGGGAAAGAGTACCGTAGGCCTTCCCTCGAGCACTCCGTCGGATCTGAATGGCCCGTCCCTACCCCCAGAACTTTAGTTTTTGAAAATTTATTTTCAACCAGACACAAGTTGAAAACAATGAAAAACTCGCACTAGATTTCAAAATTTTCACTCGAACAGTTTCTTCGGAAAACCACCATACAATCTCAAACCTCTCTTAAACACAACATTTCATTTATAAATTATCGTAAACGACAAATTCTTTTAACTTGAAATTTATGTCTCCTTAAATCTCATGTTTTAAGTTTTCTTATTGCAATAAAAAGTGTTGATTTAATAGCATGATTATTCATTATAAATAGTGAGGATATTTATTAGAATGTATAAAGTAATTGTATATTTGTCGGTTAGTACTTAGTACCACTTTTGAAAGAATATGATAATTTCAGAGGCCGAGACAATAGAGGGCCACAAGATGTTCTCCCTCATAATCTCTAATCAAATTTTTGCAAAGTTAAAAATAAAATGAGCCCATGAGTGCCATTAAGCCCATAACAAATAATTAATAATCTCAGTCCCTCCCAATAATTATAAAAAACAATTATTATATATAGAAAACAATGAAGATTTGATTATTATTATCAAAGTTTTAAATAGTCTAAGGCCCGGTATGACGGTAATATTAAGCTTTAAGCTTTATTTAGTTGTGGCAAGCCACATTGTTTGTAAAAAGTGATTTAAAATGATATATATATATATATATATATATATATATATATATATATATATATATATATATATATATATATATATATATATATATATATATATATATATATATATATATATATATATATATATATATATATATGGGAAAAGTAAATATACCCTTAAGGGTATATAAGCTTAGGTACCTAAACTCACCATAATACGTCGTTTTGTTTGATATATTCATTATAATATTGTTAAACTACAACCCTAACTTGAATTTCTTTCAAGATATTCGACATTTCACTATTACCATTCTCTTACATCACATCTTTTTGCCGAACACCTACTAGGTTATATATATTGTAGTTGAAAATGGAAATTATGTAAGAGGAAGATAAATGTGTAAATTATAAAAAAATTGGAAGTAAATCAAGTTAGAAATTAAATTATAAAAACATTGGATAATTAGAACGTATTATATGATACAAAACAACGTAGTATAGTGAGTTTGGGTACCTCAGCTTATATACCGTTAAGGGTATATTCACTTTTCCATATATATATATATATATATATATATATATATATATATATATATATATATATATATATATATATATATATATATATATATATATATATATATATATATATATATGTATATTTGAGTTAAGACGTCACTTTATCAAAACATGATAGGAAGTACAAACCTTGATCCATGACAGAATTATGACGGGCTTTTTAAAACATTGATTATTACCATTAAAATTAAGTGTCCCGTCTAAATTAGATTCTACCACCTCCATTCTATTTAGTTTATTTTAACTAGATATTGATTATATATTCATTTGTTTATATATAGCTTTTAATGTAAATCACTCCGCCTCCATCTTATTTATCTTATTTTAGAGGGTGTTTGGCTAAGCAAATAAGTGTTTTTTTTTTTTTTTTTTTTTTTTTTTTTTTTTTTTTTATATATATTTTTTATTTTATTTTATTTATTTAATATTGATTCCACATCAGTATAAGTTAAAATTAGTTTTTGAATAGACTGTTTTTTTAAAAAAACTTATGGCGATGTGAAACTCAAGATAACCCGTTTTTGATAAGTTAGTAACCCATAACTTATCAAAACTCTTTATAACTTATAGTTGTCCACATCTCTAGGAAGTATTTTTTGGTCATTTTGCCAAATAGTGAAAATGATGTATCAACTTATAACGTTTTGACATCGAATAAGCTAATCCAAACACTTTTTTTTTAAAAACTTTGTTCTGAAACCGCTATAAACTAATAAGATATAAAATAAAAAGTAAAAAAAAAAAAATAATAATAAGCTTAGCCAAACACCCTCTTAATTAGCTACTAATCATATATTCATTTGTTCAATTTTGTTGATTACATATTTATTTATTATTTTTGTTTGTTGAGTGTTTCTCCTCGTTTAATAATTTCTCTCATTCCCTTACAAGCTTACGAGTAATAAACCATAATCCATAATAATCGTCTATCTCAAGCCTCAGTGATTTCTCTACTTCCTTCACCAGTCACCCTCTAGCCACCAATTTTTAAATTGAATCACAGTTAGCACCTTCGGGGCCACCAATATCCCGAGCCTCTAAGTTTCTCAACTAACAAGGAAAGCTGCATTAATTTGTAGTCGCAATTATGACAAATTCGTCAACTTCCTAATCTTGTAGAAGATGCATGTTTGGGATTTGGACTGCATTTAGGGATGGATGTATTGATTTTTTATATTGGGATTTAGGTATTTAAAAATTATCTCCCGACAATAAGGTCAAGGGGCATTGTGCATTGTTGTACATATGAATAATCATAATGAAGGATCGAGTTTTTTGCACCCTACCAACAGTTACCTAATTAAAAATTAAAATAATCGAAATAGAAAAGAGAAACAATCTGAAGATATTTTGCAAATTATCTTAGTAAGGCTACCCATTTTAAGACGTTCACAGCTAAAAATCTGCCAATTTACCTACAACAAATCATAGTTATAACTTATAATTTGTATCACTTGACTGATTATTTAATAAACATTTGCAATATTTTGCGTTATGTTCATATAATAAGGAGTCAACACATAGGCATATTAAGATGAAGTTTATGTATTGATATATCACAATGGAACTAGAAAACATATTACACAACCGAAGTTATTAATCAAATATGAATCATGTGTCCTTTTTGCATCCATTGGTTTGGAAACATTTTTCAAGAATATCAACAAGGCAGTGCACATGCAAATGTTCCACATGACGTATAATTATAAGACAAAAAGAACACACAAGGGTCCTGGAATTTTGGTTACCTGGGACATGTCTCATCACTATACTCACATCAATGTCTCTTTTTTGTCATCTAATTTGCTTAAATTGAGGCTACACTTGATATGGATCACCCTCTACTTTGAAATGTGTTAGCATCTCACTTCAATTTTTTAGGGAGACCAACTAAAACCATGACAAGCTTTTAATTTGTCATGTGTCGTAAATGTAGTCATAATCCAAATACCTAGAACAAATAGTTTTGTCTAAGTTTTGAGATCCTAAAACTCTGGTCCCCTTCAAGCTATCTTCTATGCACGTTTCTATGCCTTTAACTATACATTTGTAAAGTTGTTTTCACAATCTTAATTAATAAAGTTCTTCATAATGAGCATGTAGTGATGATCTATTAACCAAAAGGGAGTTCCTTATTTCAGAAGAACAACGATCGAACAGTAGTACATTGGTGATTAAACAACTTGAGGACTTATTGTCAACTTGATTTCCTCTTTGTTGCCTATGAACTTTTTGGCATGTTTTTAGTTTTAGATGACAATTTTGCATTACCCCTGATTGGCGTTTTAGGATATATAGTAGTAATGATAAATTATGCGTTAACTTTTCAATTATCATTTATCGAGCAACTATGGTTCTTGAAATCGGTCATTCAGGGAGGAAAAAAAAAACTAAAAGTAAATTGTGTAATTTAGATCATAGTAGCAACCTCATTTTGAGTTCCTGTAGTTGATTGGGGAAGAACATATTAATAAATTTTGTTGTGATAACTAACTCACATCTCTATTATGCAGACATATAGTCCCTACATGTACGTTAAGCACTATTAATGGTATATCTCATAAGCAAACTATTTAGCAAATTATAGAGTTTTGTATCAATCAATTGTGTTTCTACAATATATTTACCAACTATGTGTGTGAGACCCGTATATTATACGGATTGATTTAAAAAATGATTAAACTTAAAGTATAACAATAAAATATTTTTTAATATACAACTTTAAAATAAAAAGGAAAGAAACGTATTTATTACAATTTAATATCATATATATGATTTTTAATACTTTACATATATAAGTATATGACTTTAATTAAAAATTAAAACAAATAAAAAATTGACAAGTGGATAATATTTATTTCAAAATTATCACAAAATAACAAGTGTCAAAATTCATGAGAGATTGATAAATGGTAAAAAAACCTTCATTTATTAAGGAGAATTGATTGATGACATATCTAAACTTAATTACCAAAAACATGGTAAACTATATATTTTAATAGGGATTTTTTAATATGTGCTATAAGGGCACATATAAGAAGTATTAATTAATCACAATTATTATTATAATTAAAATGTGAAATACATTAATTATATAGATTATTAATGAATTTTATATTTAATTATAGTAATATTTCTTATAATTAATGTGTTTAACATTTAATTATAGTAATAATTGTGATTAATTAATAATTCTTATATATGCCCTTAGGACACATATTAGAAAATCTCATTTTAATATATTCTTTTATTCTTTTACTAGTTTATTAATAGAAAATTACAATTTTTATATAAATCATGACTAAATCTTAGATTCCAAACAAAAATTATACCAAAAGCAAATTGCTGGATTATGAGAGATATAACCGATTCTTGTTGTACGTCTCGCAATTCATATCTCATACCCATTGATACAATAAAATATTGAGGAAAGGAGAGGAAAAAACCTTAAAAATCCATAATGTTAATGCTGCAAAAAGTCTTGTCAAATATAACACAGGTTTGTTTCACCTGTATATGGTGGAAAGGATTTGAAAACATCCGCTATCGCTCATTTTGTTGAAGACTAATCCAAGTTCCTTGTTGACACTAATGACACAAAAAAAAACACGAGGATGATGGTGCGAAAAATAATGGTGAGGCGAGAAAAAAGGCGTAAGCTCGTCGTCCTCTGCACATTCACAAGATCATAGTCTTCGACCAAAGTACGATCGTTAGTGATGGAATTCTGTAGGATGAAACACGTTAATAGTGTTTCGATACATCGGATTGTAGAGTTAAAAAGGTTTTCAAATGTCTTCCCTTAGAGGAATTCGATTAAACTTATCTGTGATTGAATTGAATAGAACTCAACAAGAATTTGGATGAGTATAACAATGAATAAATCTTTCTTAATGCAAGTTATGTGACAAATGTGTTAGCTCCATTCCCTTTTCTTTTGAATCGAAAGTTATGCAAACTATGTTTTGACACTTAAAAGTCGATCAAAGACTTGGTTTAATTAAATGAATTGAGTAATATTTCCGGGTTGCTAACATATGCTCAAATAATGATCTGATGCGAATCAATTCATACGGTTTCTTCTCCAAATGACATGTTCCAGAGTACATTGGAAGAACGGAACGAACAATCAAGAACCATGGTGCTGATTTTCTTGAACTGTCGTGGTACCATAAATGGCTCCAATGGAGAGGAAATGTAAGGACTAAGGAAGAGAGAGAACACAAAAGAACCCGTGTGAGGGAGACTCAAGTGGGGTCTATTTGTTTTATTAATTTTAAATTTAAAATAATTTAGATCTATTATCTTTTAGTAAATAAATTGGAAACCATTGGTAAATATTTCTTTTAACAAATTAATGAAATCGTTTTGCTAAAATATATATGGTTGATCCTTATTCTTATTATTCTTATTATTCTTATTATTATTTATTATTATTATTATTATATTTTTTCACTTAGACCGTCCGGAGGTTTTGATTTGGTTACCGTGTAAGTCAATGCTTAATACGAAATGAGTAAAATGCCCTTAATATTTAATTTCATTTTCATTTTCATTTTTTATTATTTTATTAATTAAAAAAAATTAATTATTATACATATGTCTCACCTCACTCCCAACCAATGTTTTAAAACCCGGGTTTTTGGTTGACCCGGTATGATGATCGGTTCACGGGTCAACCGGTTCAACTGGTTGAACCGCCGGGTCAACCCAGTTTATGGTCTTTTTCTATTTTTATATATTTTTACTTTCATGCATAATGCATAAACATATAAAACCAATAATTTAATATCCACAAAGTTTAAATATTTAAAAACATTGAAAAACATTGAAGAAACCTTAAACGGCTCATTGTTTTGGTGTTCGCTACTTGTTTCCAACTATCCAAATCCTATTAAAACGGGTCAATCCGGTTTTAACCGGTTCGACATAAGCGGTTGAACCGCGGTTTAGAGGAAACCCGACCGGTTCGATCCGGTTCGTATTTTTACAAAAAACCGATCTCAATTGACCCGCCTTCTACCCCGGGTCACGGTCCAACCGGTTGAACCGGCCAGGTCAACCCGGGTTTTAAAACATTGCTCCCAACAATCCCACCTTCTCTCCTTAGGTCACTCTCTCATTCTCTCATATCTAATAAAGAAGTACCGTAGCCTTTACCACCGATGACACCAAATCATGGCCACCAGAACCATCAGATCGTTTTGGAACCAACAGATCGTCGGCGATGGACCCACTAAAAACCATTAGACCGCCATCTACTCCGTATTCCCCGACTCTTTCTTCTTATTGCGTCTATCTCTCTCGCTGGAAACCTTTTCCGCCGCTATCATCGATTATGTAAATGTTTTCCCAACATCGATTTCTCTCTACCCCATCTTCCTCCCATTTTGTCTGATCTACTTCTTGATCGCTTCCTAAAGTAGATCTATTTGGCGGTGGTAGATGTAAGTCATGGTAGCAACAGATCCAGTGGTTGTGGCTTTAGGGCATGGTAGCGGTGTTGGCTTTAGGGTGTCAGTGGAATCAGATTTGGATCCAATGGTGATGGCTTCAGGACATTGTACTGGTGGTGGCTTCAGTGCATAGATGGTAGTGATGTGTGGTGTACATCGATGCGCTCGTCGTCAAAGGTCCGGTCTCCCTAGATTTGAGTTCTGGCGGTAGGGTAGCTTATGTTTACTTTAGATTTGTTCATATTTGCATTAACTTTGATTTTCTTATTTCATCAATTGTTTAGGTTATATAATAGATTTTGATGATGGTACGTTTCCGATGATGGTTAGTGACATGTTATTGTTTGATTTCTGATTTAAAATTTAGTTTTTCCAGGTAGATTATGGTTTGATAATTGTTTCAGGTTCGATTGTGGTGGTGTTTTAGGTTCTAGATTTATTTTCCGGTGGTTGGTGGTGGTTGATAGTGGCTGATCACTAGTTATGGGAGTGGGAGTGGGAGTGGTAGGAGTAGAGCCGGAATGGGGGTGCAAATGGGTTCCATTTATCAATAAATCACTTAAGTTATTTCTTTTAATTTAAAAAATAATAAAAATTAGAAAAAGAAAATATCAAAGGCATTATAGTCATATCCTATTAGGCAGGGACTTACACCGTAACAAAATCAAAACCTAGATACGATCCAAGTACAAAAAAAAAGTTAGGGATTAAAAAAATGGAATTTTGACAAACTATATGGATGATTTCTGTAATTTGTTCTAATTTTTTAAACTACCATTGTTCACCTAAATAGTATTGTATTTATTCTAATGATCTTTTTCCTTATTTTTTTAATCTTATTGTATTACAAGTCGTCAATGACGATGAATTTATCAAACCCTACATGGTATTAGCCTAAACATTAGTCTTTACTTATTCTAGTTGTCGTCGTTGCCTCTTTCCTTCCTATGGTTACCGACGTTCATGTTGATTCCTCTTTCACCTTATCATCCCTCTTCTTCACATGCTTATAATTAAGATTTTTTCCACCAATTATCCTTTGGCGGAACCAAATCTTACCTCTTCTTACTTATCAAGAAATTATTGGATACATCGACGACATCGATCCTCTACCCCATCAATCATCGACACTCATGGTGTCAAACGCATAATTTGACATTCTCTACTTGTCAAGATGGTGATCAATGTGTATTTTTATTCTCATTTAGAAGAATCCATGACCGAAGCCTTAGGTCTTAAGGATGCTCAATCCATATAAGCTGTCTATAGCTACATCTCTATTGAGCAAATGCAAAATACCTGTGATTCTTTCTATCAACTAAAAAAAGGTAATTCCACTTTAAATCCCATTATAATCAATTATTACCATCAGACATCTCGTTAATGATGTTGATAAGTATCTGTGGTTTCTTTGTGCTCTTGATCCTTCTTTTGAGATTTTATCCACTGCTTAGTGTGTTGTTAAACCATTAACTATCTTTCATGACCACCTTTCTTAAAATGAGGTTCATTGTCTTTTTATCCGGTCAATTCATGGCTCCACCATGCTTCAAGCATCCTTTGTCGCTAACCATGCTCGTTCCCTCAGGTTAATCAGCTAATAGTTGTTCTCATGTAGGCAACCATGGCCAGAGCTCCGATAGTCACAACTCCTACTCTGATGGTCAAAATAATGGTTTCCTACCTCCTCACTATTAACTATGTTGCAAAGATAGTCATTATGCAACCCAATGTCCAAATGTTGCCTATGTTTCATCTCATACTCTAGTGTTGGATGAAAATCTTGCTACCTCTTTTGAATCCTAATGCCATGTTACTAACAACTTTCCCGATTGGTATGTTGACCCTGGAGAAATCACCTACATGACCATTTCCACCTCTAATCTTTATGCCGCAAACACCTACACAAGAAATATCACGTCGTCTTTGGTGATGTTAATACTATTCT
The DNA here is from genome assembly GCF_052625555.1 of Lactuca saligna. Classification (NCBI taxonomy): domain Eukaryota; kingdom Viridiplantae; phylum Streptophyta; class Magnoliopsida; order Asterales; family Asteraceae; genus Lactuca; species Lactuca saligna. The sequence goes on from NC_136422.1 coordinate 147,925,365, forward strand.
TGTTTCTCACATTTGTCATACGCTGCTTTTAGAAAAGATTTAACTTCTAGATGTCATTGTAGTCCTTCATCTTACAAAAAAACTCTTTCCATTAGAAAACTTACGAAAGATGAACCAATTGATATCTTGTTTATTAAAAAACATTTTTCCACTCTGAACCGCCTTAGTCATTCTAACTCGAGATTAATTGTGGTCTTTACATTCTTGAGCAAGGTAAAAAAATCATCCTTGGCAAGTTTATCTTAAAATTTCCTTTCCATTAGAAAACTTACAAAAGATCAACCAACTAATATATGTTACTTCTTTTTTATTAAAACCGCATGTTTTCACTTCTTGCCAACTTTCAAAAAGCAAACATTTACATTTTGAACTAAATAAAAAATGTTCATTACATGTCATAGACATTGTTCATTATGATTTGCGGGGTTTAACTTTTACTATTTGTAATATTACATCATCTTTGTGAATGATTTTTACCGGCTCACTTGATTTTACCCATTGAAATCTAAATCACTTGTATTTCCATGATTTTCAAGCTCATAATAGTTTGTTTTAGATGGAGTGACGAAGGATATCAATCATGCTCTACTTGTAATGAATGCACATTTGCATGTTGTATAATAAAGAATATGTCTTATATTGGTCACATATAATTCTTAAAAACTACATGATTAAGAAGAGCATGTTGTTCAAGGGTTCAACATAAACATGTCTTCTTAGTGTAACGTCCCAATTTTCATAATAATTTTCTCATTTATAAATAAGATAAATTCCAATTTTCATGAAATCATAATAGATATAAAACTACTTGTCCATAAACCATAATCCAAAATTCCAGATTAGAGTAAAAATAAAAATCATCATGGAAATCTCAAAACATAAAAGTTGCTAATGTTTGTGTACAATCATGCCTTTGCCTCCCCCATCAGATGAAGTACCTAAAAAGCATTTAATCCACATTTGAAAGCATAAATCTTAGTGAATTTCACAATCTATCACATACACTACATTAATAACTCTTCATGAAAATAACGTTCTATTTGAATCAATGTGCTACAACACCAGTGTTGTCATCAACTAACGACCTATTTGAATCACGGTACTGTAATACCAATATTGTCATCAACCTAACGACCTATTTCTCTCCAATAACCTATTTCAGCCTAACAACATATTTCAACTCCACAAAGCATGTAAACATACAAGTAGAGAAGCAGGACCCTACTACTCTAGTAAGGAATGCAATCATGTCATAGTATTACATATACATACAACACACATAGGATCCAATCATTACATAAGTAATAAACTGAGAAGACTCACCTGAATCAAATACTGAAGAAAACACAACTACAGGCACCAATTTTGCAAGAAACCATATCAAGAACTTCTTAACACCAAATAGAGACCAAAACTCAATCTACAACACAAAACATTTATGTTTGACTAAAAGTGAAACTGGTCAAAAGTCAAAGATCACAGTTAATGGTCAATGATTGAACACACCATAACCAAGGACCATGTCGCTTCGAGAATCACAAACTGACAAAATAGTTGAGATGACCCCAAAACTAGCATTGTAACCTAAGGTCAGTCGTGTTGGAACTTTACACTTACAAAGGTCCAAAAATATGATAGAAACATTGGATCTAAGTTATAACCAAGCTTCCTTGCACAAAGAGTGACTCCCTTCTTCTTCAAGCATCACAAAAGTAAGACAAAAGCTCAAAACTTGCAATAGAGGCTAGGGATATGGGTAAGAGAGAGAGTTTATAGGGATAGAGGATACCAAATCTGGCATACCCTAGAGGTTAATGCCTTTAAATAGGGCCCAATAGCCGAGAATTAGGGTTTCTTATTTTAGCAGGGTCAAGTCGTTCATAAGGCCATGCCATGTCGTGATATTCATTAAAGAGCAGCGCCACGACCAGCACCAAGCTCACACCGCGAGTTTGACCAATACATAAACTTAATTATTAATTGAATTACATACTGAGACTCGGGAAATGTGTATTACAATTCTCCCCCATTTAAATCAGATTTCTTCCTTGAAAGTTACTATAGTAAATAACTCAGGATAATGTGTGTGCATTTCCTCCTTAGGATCCCACATCTCGGAACCCTTTCAGTGTTGCCATTGTACCTTAACCAAACCAAAAAACTTTTTGCACAAGGTATTCATCTTCTTATCAAGTATCACAATCAGTCTCTCCATATAATTCAAACATTCGTTGACCTGCATATCATCATCAGGTACCACAGAACTCATGTCCCTAATGCACTTTATCAACCGTGACAGTGGATCTATCTAAGATCCTCGGGTAGATCCAAGCGCTTGGCAACCTTATGCCCCGAGCCACCACCCTAAAGGGTCTAATGAGCTTGGGACCCTAAAATATCGATACATCTTTATCTTTTTTGTGGCTGCATACTCTAGGCAAAACAATGCCCTCTTGGTGAACTTATTGGTGATCTTAGTCACCGAATCCATTGTGTGCTTGAGGGACAAATATTCTTGAGCCAGGAACTCCTTCTCGACTTATAGAACATACTCCGCTCTAAACATAAACATAAAAGGTTCAAGGAAAAGAAGGTTCAATGCAAACTTGATCTTCAATTCCTCCATAAAAAAGCACGTGCTAAAAGCATTCTCCATATCGGTGATACATATCATTCCGACGATCATATGCAGACCACCATCAAAATTAGGAGGATGGGTAGATACAAGTCATGGTAGGTCACTGTCTAGTGGCAGTGGTCTTCATATACCCAAACATCTGGTGGCAGCGGTAATAGAAAGAAAGACATTAACATCAATGACAACGACACATCTCTCATTAAACATCGCAATCAGTTTGGTATTGGTAGACCCAAACATCTTTGGAATTATCTGTCTCACCTTCGCAGATACCTTAACGCCAACCAAATCATGAATCTCAACATCACCCGGAATTGATCTCTCCGGATCGCTCATGCCATCACAGAAACCACCACTCAACCTAGTAATTACCATGATGAAATATATAAATGAAACATGTCAAAACCAGATCATAGTGCTAGCCTACACTACTCAATCATCTACCAATTTATTAGTAAGTTTGTGACTCTTCTCGATGCCCGTACGGATCCTATGCTTTTTGTAGTATAAGCTCATACTACCTTCCACACCTATCAATACTCGTCTTAATAATTTCTCCAAAGTTCCTATGTTACATATCACTAGATGTTCTAGTGTACACGTATATGTTCAATAGAGCCCAAAAGTTACGCTCCTTAGACGTTCCTTCTAGGATTCCAACAACCATCACTTTCGTATCATAAAAGTCTTTTCCAACATCTATTGTCGCCTCGTGAATGTAGGTTGTACGTAAACAAGGTTCAAATGGACGATCGAATAAGTGATTCTACCCTAAGCCTACAACCATACAAGGAACATGAAGTAAGGATAAATCAAGCATTATAAGGCTATAAAATCCTAATCATGTATATCTCTTCTTAATAGCAATTAATATCAGTATAAACTTCAAGTAGCACATAGCAAGCAATTCTTAGGCTACAAAGCATCTCAACATCAAAAAATTATATCATGTAATTCATGAAACAAATCCTTAGCATGCATTCTAGAATACATTTCTAACATTTCATATATCAACATATATAACTTAGTATGGATATATTGGGAACCACTTTCATTTTGAAGCTCCAAATGATTGTACACATTGCATCTCTTTTCCCTTTTCATAAATTGTTCTTCAAAAAGGATTGTAAAGATTGTCAGATCTTAGTTTGAGTTTGTAATCACACAAACTTTCATCCAAAATTCCTCAAATTAGGGCTCTGATACCAACTTGTAAGATCCTAATTTCACAATATTTTTTTTTAATTTATAAATAAGATAAATGCCCATTTTCATAAAATCATAATCAAAATAAAATACTTGTCCATAAAACATAATCCAAAATTCTATATTAGTTATAAATGAAAATTATCACGGAAGTCTCAAAACTTAAAAACTGTTGATGTGTGTGTACAGTCACACCTTCACCTTTCCCTATCAGAAGAAGTACATGAAAAACATTTAATCCACATCTGTAAGCGTAAAACTTAGTGAGCTTCTCAAGATATCATATACACCCCGGTAATAACTATTCATGCAAATAATAGTCTATTTGACTCATGATGTTGTAACACTAGTGTTGTCAACAACCTAATGGCCTATTTTACACACGATATCGTATTACTGATATTGTCATCAGCTTAATGGCCTATTTCATCCCAATGACATTTTCATCCCCACAAAGCATGTAAACATACAAACAGACAAGCAAGACCCTACTAGTCTAACTTGGCATACAATCATGCCATATTATTACACAAGAAACCTATCATAGAGGATTAAATAATCACGTAAGTAATATCGTAATAAGACTCACTTGAATCAAATACTAAAGAAAACACAACAACATACCTGAATTCCACAAGAAACAGTATCAGGAACCGTCTAACACCCAATAGAGACCAAAACTCAGTTTATAACACAAAACGTTTAAGTTTGACTAAAAGTCAAACTATTTAAAAGTTAACACCTAATAATTAATCGTCAATGACTGAGTGTGCTGGGACTGAGGAATACGTCGTGCTGAGAATCAAAAACCGGAAAAATAGTTGGGATGACCCCAAAAATCGCATCATGACCTTAGGTCAGTCACACTGTGAATTTCGGCTTAACAACCATTCATATTAAGTCGTTAATCCTTAGGGTTAAAAGTTGTAATTCTTAGATTTGGATCTCCTCAGTGACTTAATGAATCAATTTTCCAACATTATTCATTCTATAGGCTTAACCTTCTCATAAATCTAAATCTAATCATAAAATGGACCAAGACTCAAGCATGGCACCAAGGAGATGCATAAAAACACACTTTCCAACATCCAACAAGTCCATAATCCATAATAATCATTCCTAATGTTCTGGAGTTCTCTAAACTCCAAGAACACCAAGACAAGGACCAAAAACACCAAAAAGTGACATAGAGTTAGATCTAAAGATTTAGCTATTAAGGTTGGAACTTTATACATACATTGGTCCATATATTTAATGGAAACACTGGATCTAAGCTATAACCAAGCTTCATTACACCAAGAGTGACTTCTTTCTTCTTCAAACTTAACAAAAGTAATACAAAAGCTCAAAACTTGTAATAGAGGCTAGGGTTTTGGGTGAGGGAGAGTTTCTAGGGATGGAGGCTACCAAATGAGGCAAACCCTAGCTGCTAGTCCCTTTAAATACATCCTAAAGGTTGAGATATAGGGTTTCTTAGTTCGGCAGGGATGTGTCATGCATAAGGTCATGTCATGCCATGACATACATCAAACAGTAGCACCGTGACCATGCTAAAGGTCGAGTCGCGAGTCTGACCTATACATATACTTAAGTATTAGTTAATTTAGATACCAAAAATCAGGAAATGAGTACTATTGTAACACCTGTTTCACAATATTTTTTTCATTTTGACCCTTGGTGTGTAATGAGTTTGAAAATATGGTCTCTAGGGGCATTATTTTAATTTTTAGGAGAGGGGAGCATACACTATGTATACCTATTATACACGAGTGTACGTAATCAATGGACAAACCCTAATTTTAGGATTTCGACCCAATTTCCACAACCTTATGCCCAAGGTATCCTCCCTAACAACCTCATTCGCCTCTTTTGAGTCCAATTTCGAAACCCTTGCCTATTAGAAGAGAAATTTGTCATTTGTGTGTATTTTGGTGTGTGTGTTTGGTGTATCTCCAAGAAGAGGAAGCTTGGTTGAGGAGTATTAGTCAAAGAGGAGCTTGTAGATCCAAATTACATTCATAATTTTCACCTTCTTAAAGGTATAAAGCATTGAACTTGCTCATTCTATGATTAGATCTAGATCTAGTAGATTTTTGGTCACTCTTTGGTCCCATGAATGAGATATAATGGGAATTTACCACTTCAGAAGTTATGAGTTGCTCCTCTTGATGTTTCTAAGATACCTAGTTCATAAAGTCAGAATGCTGATGGTTGAGGATCAACTATGCATGTGTAACAGCTCAAATTTTCAAATAAATTTTTCATTTAAAACAAAACATCATTATTCGACAAAAGGGTTTATTCCAAGTTTATTTCAAAAATATAACAAATAAATCTCCAGGATCTTCAACAGTGGCAGTGTGTACGTGTCACGCCGGCGCCTTTCCACGGTCATCACTAGTACCTGAAAAAAAAACATAAACACAACTATTAAGCATAAATGCTTAGTGAGTTCCCCAGTATACGACTTACCCACATACGCCTTCCGGCCCGGACCTTTCGGTCCACATAACATTGCCTTCCGGCCCGTAACATAATCGCCTTCCGGCCCATAATATATATCGCCTTCCGGCCCATATTAAATTGCCTTCCGGCCCATAGTATTTTGCCTTCCGGCCCATGATAGTATAAAACATAACACATGTAACATAATACACATAGCACATAAGTCATACATCATACTGTCCTTTCTATCACATAAAGTCTCGCCTTCCGGCCCGTATAAGCATACATCACATATAAGCATACATCACATATAAAGCATCTACCTCTCTAGACATAGCATGAATATAACACATACGACCTTCCGGTCTCACAGTCAAACCCTTCCGGGTGAAGTATAGTGAGAAGACTCACCTCGTAGTATGCAAGCTACAAACCCTTCGAGCTACTCGCACACAATCCGCTAATCCGCAGGTTCCCTATAATACCACATCCTTTGTTAATGATCTTATCAAACAAGACAACTGACCCTACTAAGTTATATACAGGTCAACGGTCAATCTTGACCGGACTCGTCGAGTGCAAAGGGTAACTCGACGAGTATAGACACCCTGACACCACTCGCCGAGTCTGAAGAACGACTCGACGAGTTCCAGTAGATCTTCAAGCTACTCGCCGAGTCTGAAGAACAACTCGGCGATCCCTAGTGAACCTTCAAGCTACTCGCCGAGTCTGAAGAACAACTCGGCGAGTTCTAGTGAATCTTCAAGCTACTCGCCGAGTCTGATCATTGGACTCGGCGAGTCCTCGCCATGCAGTCAATCCGCTGCCTCCTGTATTTCGCATGATTTCGAAGTATATAGATATGGGGCTTCCTGAACTTTTACATATACTATTACAGGGATTTTTAAACACTTATAACAACAATATAATCTAACAAATCCTTAAATGGGTTTCCTAAACCCTAAACTCGCATACAACGTAAAAGTTACAGATTTCGATCCGAAGATTACCTGGAAACGTGTTCCCTGTGTCTCCAAACCTCCAGTACTCGATTCCTTTGATCACCACCTTGCTCCTCCTTGTCTAACAATCTCTTCAAGCCTCCTCAAGTCCTCTCTCTTGCTTCAGATGCTCACACACTCCCAGGGTATCTTCAATCGGCCAAAAGACGCGACATGACGGCCATAAGATCGTTATATACGATCAGAAATGAAACGGCTAGGGTTCAGCTGAAACAGCGTCGACTCGCCGAGTCCCTATTTGGACTCGTCGAGTCCAGTCGCGTATCTGCGACTGCGACCAAGACCATGGCCCTACTCGGCGAGTCATGCACCTACTCGCCGAGTCCCCTCTTAAATGTGCCCAAAAATAATTTAAAGAATTACCTGAAATTCCGGGCTGTTACAACTCTCCCCTACTAGAACTAGACTTCGCCCTCGAAGTCTCTCATTCTGCGAATAACTCCGGATGTTGCTCCCGCATTTCTCTTTCCGGCTCCCAAGTCATCTCCGATCCTTTCCGATGTTGCCACTGAACCAACACCAGAGGTATCTCCTTGTTCCGTAGAACCTTGATCTTCCGATCCCTGATAGCTACTGGTCTCTCGGCGTAATTCAGGCTCGCATCCACCTGAATATCTTCTAACTGAACCACTGCTGCCTCATCGGCTATACACTTCCTCAACTGCGACACGTGGAAGGTATTGTGAATCTGACTCAGCTCTGCTGGCAACTCCAACCGATAAGCTACCCGACCTACCCTTGCAATTACCCGAAATGGACCTATGAACCGGGGCCCCAATTTGCCCCTCTTCCTGAACCGAATTACCCCTTTCCAAGGAGAAACCTTTAGGAGAACGAAGTCGCCAACCTGGAATTCGAGCTCGGATCGGCGTCTGTCCGCATAACTCTTCTGTCGGCTCTGGGCGGTCAATAACCTCTGCCTCACACGCTGAATCTGCTCGGTCGTCTGAAGTACAATTTCTGTACTGCCCATCACTCTCTGTCCCACTTCTCCCCAGCAAATGGGAGTCCGACACCTCCTACCATACAACAACTCAAAAGGTGGCATACCAATGCTCGAATGATGGCTGTTGTTGTAGGAAAACTCAGCCAACGGCAGATGCGCATCCCAGCTACCCCCGAAGTCTAACACACACGCTCTAAGCATGTCTTCCAATGTCTGAATCGTCCGCTCACTCTGACCGTCGGTCTGGGGATGGTATGCGGTACTAAAATGCAGCTTAGTACCCAACTCCTCATGGAATTTCTTCCAGAACCTGGAAGTGAAACGTACATCGCGATCCGAAACAATCGAGGTCGGCACTCCATGCCGAGATACTATCTCTCTCACGTACAACTCTGCCAACTTCTCTGCTGATGAACTTTCACTAATGGCAAGGAAGTGTGCACTCTTTGTTAGCCTATCCACAATCACCCAAATCGCATCGACTCCCCTGGCAGTTTTCGGCAATTTGGTGATGAAATCCATCGTGATCTGATCCCACTTCCACTCAGGGATCTCCAAGGGTTGCAACTTACCGTGCGGTCTCTGGTGCTCGGCCTTAACTTTACGGCAGGTCAAACACCTCTCAACGAACCAGGCAACGTCTCTCTTCATGCAAGGCCACCAGTACTCCTTTTTCAAATCCAGATACATTTTCGTAGCACCGGGATGGATCGAGAATTTCGATCTATGTGCCTCCTCCATCAAAGTAACACGCGTACCGCCCACGAATGGCACCCAGATCCGACCCTGAAATGTCAGAAGTCCCCACCCATCCGTAACGAACTCTGAAATCAACCCGACGACCCTCTCCTGTTTCTGCATCCCAGACTTCACAACCTCGGCCTGTGCCCCACGAATAGTATCTAATACCGGAGTCATCACCGTCAATCTCAAACATACGTCCCGCAATGGAGTACTCTCCGCCCTACGACTCAATGCATCAGCTACCACATTAGCCTTGCCTGGGTGGTATAGGATCTCACAGTCATAATCCTTAACCACATCTAACCATCTCCTCTGACGCATGTTTAGGTTGGGTTGATCCATCAAATACTTCAAACTCTTATGGTCCGTGTATATGGTACTACGAACCCCGTACAGGTAGTGACGCCAAATTTTGAGGGCGAACACTACTGCCCCCAACTCTAAGTCATGTGTGGGATATCTCGCTTCGTGAGGCTTCAACTGCCTCGATGCATAGGCTATCACATGGCCCCTCTGCATCAACACTGCACCCAGTCCTAAAATCGATGCGTCGCAATATACGACAAAGTCCTCCATTCCTTCCGGAAGAGCCAGTACTGGTGCTTCGCACAGTCTCTGACGAAGTGTCTCGAAGGAAGTCTGCTGCTCGGGTCCCCATGAGAATGTAACACCCTTTTGGGTCAATTTGGTAAGTGGCACCGCAATCTTGGAGAAGTCCCTAATGAACCTTCGATAGTACCCCGCCAACCCAAGGAAACTCCTGATCTCCGAAGGTGACTTCGGTGCCTCCCAACTCATCACCGCTTCCACCTTGGCCGGATCGACCAATATCCCTGCCTGATTTACAACGTGCCCCAGAAATTGAACTTCCCGTAACCAGAAGTCACATTTGGAGAATTTTGCATATAGCTTCTCCGACCTCAGTACCTCAAGGACCTCCCTCAAATGTCCCTCATGCTGCTCCCTAGATCGCGAATACACCAGAATGTCGTCGATGAACACAATCACAGACCGATCCAGCATCGGCCTGCATACCCTGTTCATGAGATCCATGAACACTGCTGGGGCATTGGTGAGCCCAAAAGGCATCACCACGAACTCGTAATGCCCATACCGCGTCCTAAAGGCTGTCTTCTGGACGTCCTCATCCCGCACTCTTACCTGATGGTACCCTGATCTCAAGTCAATCTTGGAAAACCAAGATGCCCCTTGCAACTGATCAAATAGATCATCGATCCTCGGTAACGGATAGCGGTTCTTAACTGTCACCTTGTTCAACTCCCGGTAATCGATACACATCCGGTGTGAACCATCCTTCTTCTTGAGGAACAGAATCGGTGCTCCCCACGGCGAGCTACTCGGCCGAATAAATCCCTTCCCCAACAACTCTTGAAGTTGCGAGGACAATTCTTGCATCTCTGGAGGTGCAAGACGATAAGGCACCTTCGCAATAGGCGCAGCCCCTGGAACTAGATCGATACCAAACTCCACTTGTCTCGCAGGAGGTATTCCCGGCAAATCCTCGGGAAAAACATCTGGAAACTCGCGCACCACTGGAACCTCCTTCAATGTCTTCGGTCTCTCGGAACTCTCCCGCGTATCCATCACATACGCCACAAAACCGTTACATCCCCGCTGTAGGCATTGCCTCGCCCTAGCGGCCGAACAAAAAGCTGATCTCGAACGGGTACCCTCGCCGTATACCGTAAGAACTCCCCCACTAGGGTCTCGTATAGTCACCAGCTGACGCTCGCAGTCGATGACAGCGCTGAATCGGCTCAACCAGTCCATGCCTACGATGACACAGACATCACCCATCGCAATAGGAATGAGGTCAATCGGAAACGCGACCCCGAAGATCTCTAGCACACATCCCCTAAGAACCTCCGTAGCACAAATCACCCTCTCAGCCGCGATAGAAACGCTCAAAGGCCGACTTAACGGCTCACGGCTAATGCCGATGTGCTGACTAAAAGCTGACGATACAAACGATCTACTCGCACCCGAATCAAATAATACTAGAGCAGGCATAGAGTTCACAAGGAAAGTACCTACACATACATTAACATAAGCATAACATTTCGTCCTTTAATTAAATACGTGAATGATAACATACCTGCCACAACATCGGGCGCAGCGCGGACCTCCTCCGCAGTCAGCTGAAAGGCTCTCCCGCGAGCCCTCGGGGCCTCGACCTTCGCCGGTCGGGTCTCAGTAGTCCGGGTAGTAGGTGTAGCTCCCTGACGAAGTTGCGGGCACTCGGCCTTCCGATGGCCTGTCTGGTTGCAGTGAAAGCAAACCATAAACCCCTTAGGGCAATCCCTGGCAATATGTCCCTCCTTGCCACACTTGTAGCAACCACCAGCTCGACACGCCCCCTCGTGACTCTTGCCGCACTTCGCGCAAGTGCGACCCTTCGAACCTCCCATCCTCGAATCAGCGAACTTAGTCCGCTTGGCTGCCGGCTGAGACTGGGCCGGCCGTCGATCCACCTGCCGAGACTCAGCCTCCTCCCTCGCTTGAGTCTCCAACTCAATCTCGCGCTTCCTGGCGTTCGCCTGAAGCTCAGTGAAAGTACGATAGGTGGAGTTTGACACAAACTCCCGAATCTCCCTCTTCAAAACACCCAAATAGCGGCTCATCCGCGACTGCTCCGTAGATACCAGCTCGGGGCAGAACATTGCCCTCTCATGAAACTTCCGTGTGATCACTGCCACGGAATCAGTACCCTGCTTAAGGGTCAAGAACTCCTGAATCAATCGCTCCCTCTCTACCGGGGGAACGTACTCATCCCTGAACATCTCCGTAAACCTCTCCCATGTCACCGCCGAAATCTCTGCCTGAGTGAAGTTCGCTGTCACGAACTTCCACCAATCCTTCGCTCCCAGACGGAGCTGATTCAAGGCGAACCGTACCCTCAAGTGCTCCGGTCATGAGCAAGTATAGAAACACCCCTCGATGTCGGCGATCCACCTCATAGCTGCAATCGGATCCTGCGTCCCATCAAATTCAGGGGGTTTCGTGTTGCTGAATTCCCTGAATAGTAATGAATCACCCCCTTGCGGCCTGGCAGCAGCCACCGCTGCGGTAGCGGCAGCAACTGCAGCTTCAGTAAGTGCGGCGTACCGCTCCTCAAACTCCTCCATCAACGTGGTCTTAATAGACCCAAACATCTCCGGGATCTCAGACCGGACCGCCGCAGCTACCTCTTCCTGAATAATCTGACGAATCTCCTCGTCACTCGCACCGCTCGAACTCGCCCCATTGCGTGTGATAACCATGATGTCTCTGAAATACAACATAAAATCATCAGAGACTCCACCAAGTACAATTGTACTCGATACGCGCCCTACCCAGTCTCCGATTTCCAGGGATTCTTATTTGAGTCTTCCACTGATCCGGTGCCTTCGATAGTACGGGCCCAATACTACCGACCACACCGTATCAGTATTCGTCCCAAATCTTCCTCCCCAAATCCCGAATAATGAGTACTCTACCTCTAGTATGCACTATCTACTTGCACGCTACCAAATATCTCATATAAGCAATCTCCCTAGACTAAGGCATCACAAAACAGGCAATTCTAGTCCTATCATGTATACCTAGTCTTCTAGCATGCATAACAATTCATAATTCAGTGCATAACATAACATCGTAAGGTATTCTGGGGATCTTTACCGTTCGGACGCTGGCTGCTCGTACACACTGTTCCACCCTTGTTTTTACCGCCTTACCCTCTATAAAATGTTATGTCCTTATTATTTTTAAGAAAAAGTTTTTCCTCAAATCCCCGGTCTGAGTTCAGTTGTACCCAAAGGTACACCCGAATCCCTCAAACCAAGGCTCTGATACCAATTGTAACAGCTCAAATTTTCAAATAAAATTTTCATTTAAAACAAAACATCATTATTCGACAAAAGGGTTTATTCCAAGTTTATTTCAAAAATATAACAAATAAATCTCCAGGATCTTCAACAGTGGCAGTGTGTACGTGTCACGCCGGCGCCTTTCCACGGTCATCACTAGTACCTGAAAAAAAAACATAAACACAACTATTAAGCATAAATGCTTAGTGAGTTCCCCAGTATACGACTTACCCACATACGCCTTCCGGCCCGGACCTTTCGGTCCACATAACATTGCCTTCCGGCCCGTAACATAATCGCCTTCCGGCCCATAATATATATCGCCTTCCGGCCCATATTAAATTGCCTTCCGGCCCATAGTATTTTGCCTTCCGGCCCATGATAGTATAAAACATAACACATGTAACATAATACACATAGCACATAAGTCATACATCATACTGTCCTTTCTATCACATAAAGTCTCGCCTTCCGGCCCGTATAAGCATACATCACATATAAGCATACATCACATATAAAGCATCTACCTCTCTAGACATAGCATGAATATAACACATACGACCTTCCGGTCTCACAGTCAAACCCTTCCGGGTGAAGTATAGTGAGAAGACTCACCTCGTAGTATGCAAGCTACAAACCCTTCGAGCTACTCGCACACAATCCGCTAATCCGCAGGTTCCCTATAATACCACATCCTTTGTTAATGATCTTATCAAACAAGACAACTGACCCTACTAAGTTATATACAGGTCAACGGTCAATCTTGACCGGACTCGTCGAGTGCAAAGGGTAACTTGACGAGTATAGACACCCTGACACCACTCGCCGAGTCTGAAGAACGACTCGACGAGTTCCAGTAGATCTTCAAGCTACTCGCCGAGTCTGAAGAACAACTCGGCGAGCCCTAGTGAACCTTCAAGCTACTCGCCGAGTCTGAAGAACAACTCGGCGAGTTCTAGTGAATCTTCAAGCTACTCGCCGAGTCTGATCATTGGACTCGGCGAGTCCTCGCCATGCAGTCAATCCGCTGCCTCCTGTATTTCGCATGATTTCGATGTATATAGATATGGGGCTTCCTGAACTTTCACATATACTATTACAGGGATTTTTAAACACTTATAACAACAATATAATCTAACAAATCCTTAAATGGGTTTCCTAAACCCTAAACTCGCATACAACGTAAAAGTTACAGATTTCGATCCGAAGATTACCTGGAAACGTGTTCCCTGTGTCTCCAAACCTCCAGTACTCGATTCCTTTGATCACCACCTTGCTCCTCCTTGTCTAACAATCTCTTCAAGCCTCCTCAAGTCCTCTCTCTTGCTTCAGATGCTCACACACTCACAGGGTATCTTCAATCGGCCAAAAGACGCGACATGACGGCCATAAGATCATTATATACGATCAGAAATGAAACGGCTAGGGTTCAGCTGAAACAGCGTCGACTCGCCGAGTCCCTATTTGGACTCGTCGAGTCCAGTCGCGTATCTGCGACTGCGACCAAGACCATGGCCCTACTCGGCGAGTCATGCACCTACTCGCCGAGTCCCCTCTTAAATGTGCCCAAAAATAATTTAAAGAATTACCTGAAATTCCGGGCTGTTACAGCATGAGTATATGTCATTTTGGTGAATGTTGGATGCTAAATCTAAGGTTTGAGTCCATTTGAGCCATGCTAAGGCATCAAGCTTGTGACTTTATGGATTAAGACGTTCTGCAAGGCCGGGAAATGAAATATGGAAATTTAGTCGTAAGCATTAAGTTCTTAGAAGTCAAAATGGATTAATGGGGGTGTACGTCAGCCGTATGTAAGCATACGCCACACGTTCACGTCTAAACCCTGGATTTGGTATAGTAACCTAGCATATCGGGCGTACTAGTGGTATGCTTAACATACTTTACCTGGACTTTGACTTTTGATGTATGGACCGCCATTGGAATTTAGGGTTTTGGGATCTTGTTGGGCACCAGGTTTTTTGAGTTGGGCCATTGTAAGGCCTTGGGCCTTCATGGATTTGGGCTCTTATTGGTCCTTGAGTGAATTTTAGTATTTGGGTCATGGCTATTGGGCCAATTGAGGAAAGGGTAAAATGGTTTTTTATCTTGTGAATCGTGATTAGTTAATTAAAGTACCAATTATGGTTTATGTCCTAGTTATTAATTAGGGTTTTATTTGATTGGTTAGTTTTGGGATTCTCCAGTTCAGCAGCCCGACCATCTATTTGATTGTCAGGAGACTGAGGTGAGTTTTCTCACTATATAATAGGACACTAGGGATTGTATGTGCTTGTAGTCTTTGTGTCTCCTGTTGTATGTGTTATATGCATGTGTGCCTATTTGCTATATGTATGTGGGGTGAAATAGACCCGGTACAACCTTGGGCTGTCATATAAGTTGAAATAGACTCGGGGGTGAAATAGACCCATTACAACCTTAAGCTGACATATATGTATGGTATGTGGTATTTTGAGGAACTCACTAAGGTTTGTGCTTACAGTTTTTAGTTTATATTTTAGGTACTTATGGTTTAAGGGGGAAGAGCTCGAGATGATCGCATTAAATACACCATGATTTTTTGCTTATTTGAATCTAATGTACTTTTGGGATGTTTATGGATATTATCTAAATACTTTATGGTTTTGACAGAAAAGTTTGGTTGATGGTTTATTTACTATAAAAACAAAAAAAAATTGTTCTGAGTTTTGGGACGTTACAAGTTGGTATCAGAGCCTTGGTTTGAGGGACTCGGGGATACTCTCGAGTGTGCCTAAACTCAAACTGAGGATTTGGTAGAGTTTTCTTAAGAAGAAATGTTCTATAAAATAATTTTCTAATAAAAGAAAGAAAGGGGTGTGATGCATGCAATCGACCAAGCTCAAGTAACTTTTCCCAAAATACCCATACATGTTCTTGTAATACTTTTTGAATTGTGAATCTATGAATCACATGCTAGACTAGGGCTAAGGATATGCTCAGGATTTAACATGATAGAAAGCAAGGAGAGATGCCTTTATACGCCTATTGTATGAGATTGTATCTTTCATGCTAGTATTGGTTTAGTCATTGATAGGATGAACTATTTAGGTTATGACTTGATTCTGATTACTTAAGCTCGAATGTTGTTTGATTTGTGATTTTAGGAGTTCCCATTAACATTAGCTAACTAGTAAGCAAATACACTATGTTACATATCACCGAGATCAGATAATTTTAGAAGGTTAGGTTTATCCTTATTGTGCCACTCTTGTCTGAGTCCAACCATTTTAGGGTGAAACCTTTTATTCAAAGAATTATCTAGTGTCAGTGATATGTAGTTGTGTTCTTACACTGAGTTAGAGGGAGTTCTTTCTGCCGCTGATCACGGAGAGTGGTGTGGCGGTAGCCCTAGGAAAACCTAGGAGATGATTCAGTGTCGAGAGCTTTTCTTTACTAGAGGTTGTTTGGATTGATAGGGAAGTAACTTGGGGTATTGGGGGCTATCCTTGAGGAAAGTACATACAGATGTGGAAAGTAGTATGGGCTCGTACTACTTGAAGTAGAGGATCCTTACTCGAGGCAAGGAAAGTTACGAAGAGACAAGGGAGCTTGTAGAATGTAGGATTCTTCGAGAATATTCTGATGGTTTGCATGATTATTTTAGTATGGTGGTCACTCGAGGAAGTTTTGGTGGAGATATAGGTGTCTGTACTAGTTATGGTGTCGCTGATGGTTCGGGTTCGGTCTTTGCGGTTGGGTTTATGGATGATCAGATGTGGGAGTTCATTTCATCAGAGACTACCCGCGATATTCTTAAGCAAACTGCTATGATATTTGGTATGATCAAGGAGGGTATTATGGAGATTTTGGATGAGTGCTTGGGCACTTTTTTTATGTGATGGATGCGAAGGCGGGATCCCGCTGTTTGAGTTTCCGAGAGTTTCAGGCATTTGGAGCTCCATAGTTCTTCGGGAAGAAGGACACAATTATGAGCAGGCATTGATTAACATATGTCATGAACGCCATATATACTAGTTTTTGTCCCAAATAGGAAAATGTTAGACTTACGTGTGGTCTTCTAAAATACAGAGCCCGATATTGGTGGGAGGAGGTTGGTCATGCCTTGGGAGGCGAGGCGGTTGAGTCGATGACTTGGGAGGATTTTTTGATGAGGTTTTGGGTTGATTTTTCCCTTGTGATTGAGGTCCAATAGTTGACAAGGGACTTTCAGGACATTCTCTAGACTATTGAGATGGTGGCGGAGATCACTGCTATGTTCCATGAGATGGCGTTATTGGTGCTGCAGTATGTGGTGGATGAGGAGATGAAGAAGGTGAGATATCACGACATGCTGAGGAGCGATATCAGGTAGTTTGTGACTATATTCATTCGTAATACATTGGATGATATGGTGGAGAGAGAGAGAGAGAGAGAGAGACTTGCAAATGGAGAAGAAGAGGAAGACATATTAGGTTAAGGGTTCTGAGGGTTCATGCAAGAGGCCCAAAGTTTCTGATTTGATATCGAGGGGCCAGCAGGGATGAGGCTATTTTGGAAAGTGTTACAAGATGCACGATGAAGCTTGCAGGGGTGGTTCAGGCTGCTACAAGTGCGATGATACTGGGCACTTTAGTCGGGATTACACAACCACCACCCATGGATTGAGTCTGATTTTCTTTCATTGTAATCAGAGGGGTTGTAAAAAGGCCGATTATCCGAGCTTAGCACCGGCAAGATTAGTTGTAGCACCCGCTCCGATGACCTTGCGGATTATAGATGGCTGTCAAGGCAAGGCGAAGGCACCTATTGCGAGGAGTAGGGCATTTAAGCTAACAACTGAGAAAGCTCGTGTAGCACCTGATGTGGTGATGGGTATGTATCTTCTCCTTATCTCTTTATTTATGTCGAGTTTCCTACTTATATATGTGCTTTACTTTTAGGTTCATTCCTTATGAAAGGTATCTCCGCTTTGGTTTTGTTCGATTCGGCGGCTATCTGATCCTTTGTATCTCTCACGCTCAGCAAGAGGTTTTTCGATGCTCTGGGGGAAATAAAGTATCCATTAAAGGTTAAGATTGCTGATGATCGACCTATACGAGTATCAAGGGTTCATCGAGGCTATATATTGGAGTTGTTTAGTGAGTAGTACCCGATTAATTTGGTTCCTATTCCTTTGTCTGAGAGCAAGGTTATTGTGGGGATGAATTGG
Source organism: Lactuca saligna (assembly GCF_052625555.1). Classification (NCBI taxonomy): domain Eukaryota; kingdom Viridiplantae; phylum Streptophyta; class Magnoliopsida; order Asterales; family Asteraceae; genus Lactuca; species Lactuca saligna. The sequence goes on from NC_136422.1 coordinate 147,943,420, forward strand.
TTGAGCCTGAATGGGGAAATGATTGATTGCGAGCATCAGTTGGTATGTATTCGGACCCCAAGTGGGGGAGAGTTAGTGATTCAGGGACAAGGTGTTCAGCATGGGCCGATTTTCTAGTTCAGCAGCTAGGGCCAGACTATATGTTTGGTAGGGTTGTTTTGGGTTTGTGGCTTCTATGATGGATACCTGATAAAAGGGTAAGAAGACAGTGGGTGATGTATCGATTGTTCAAGAGTACCCAAATGTATTCCCAAAGGATTTTCCTGGAGCTCCTTCGGAGAGGCACGCGGAGTTTCAGATTGACTTGGTTCTGTGTGCGGCTCCGATAGCCAAAACACCTTATTGGCTAGAACCTTCAGAGATGCAGGAGTTGTCTACAAAACTGAAGGATCTATTAGAAAAGGGATTTATTTGGATGAGTAATTCACCTTGGCGAGTTTCGATCTTGTTCGTGAAGAAGAAGGATGGGCCGCATCGGATGTGCATCGACTATCGGGAGCTAAATAAGCTAACGGTGAAGAACCATTATACACTCCCGAGGATTGACAATTTATTCGACCAACTCCAGGGTGCATCTTGGTTTTCCAAGACTAATATGCATTTAGGTTATAATCAGTTGAGGGTCAAAGAGGAGGATACCCATAAGATATCCTTCCAAACTCATTATGGTCATTATGAGTTTGTGGTGATGCCCTTCGGGCTCACCAATGCTCCAACCACATTCATGGATCTCATGAATTGTGTATGCAGGCCCATGTTGGATCTGTATATGATTGTGTTTATTGATGAAATCCTAGTCTATTCTAAGACCTAGGAGAAACATGAAAATCATCCGAGGGAGGTATTGGAGACTATGAGGAAGGTGAGGTTGTATGTGAAGTTCTCCAAGTGTAAGTTCTGGCTACATGAGGTTTAGTCTCTTGGGTACCTTGTAATCGAGAATGGTATTATGGTCGATTCGACCAAGGTTGAGGCGGTGATGAGGTGGGAGGTTCTGAGGTCTCGATCTGAGATTTAAAATTTCCTTGGATTTGCGGGTTACTATTTGAAATTCATTCAGAATTTCTCCAAGATAACGGTTCCTTTGACCCACTTAATAAAGAAGACCGTCACGTTTTGTTTGGGTCCTGAGCAACAAGCATATTTTGAGACTCTAAGGCGGAGATTGTGTAAGGTGTTGATTCTGACCCTTTTAGAGGGTGTTGAGGATTTTGTTATGTACTATGATGCATCAATCATAGGTTTGGGTGTAGTGCTAATACAGAGGGGTCATGTGATAGCTTAGGATTCAAGGCAGTTGAAGTCTCATGAGGCGAATTATACTATGCATGATTTGGAGTTGGGGGCTGTGGTGTTCGCCCTCAAGATTTGTCAACATTAGCTCTATGGTTTCCATTGTACTATCTACACGGATCACAAGAGTCTGAGGTATCTGATGGATTAGCCGAATCTAGATATAAGGCAATCTAGATGGTTTGGTGTGGTGAAGGATTATGATTGTGAGATCCTTTATCACCCGGAAAGGCCAGTGTAGTGGCTGATGCTCTCAGTAGCAAGGCAGTTGCTGCCCCGATCAAGGATGTGTGTGTGTGTGAGGATGGCTGTGGTTACCCCACTGTTAGAGCAGATTCGAGAGGCTTAGGTTGATGCAATGAAGGAAGAGCATCAAAAGAGTGAGTTCATAGTGGGTCAGGTGGCATCCTTTGGTTATGAGAGATAGGGATTATTGACCCTTCATCGGAGGCTGTGGGTTCCATATTATGGTTGTGCACATCAGGTTTTGATGGAGGAGGCCCACAAGTCGAGATTCTCTATTCATCACGGAGCATCAAAGATGTAAAGAGATCTCCACCTTAACTATTGGTGGCCATGTATGGAGTGAGACATGGCCTAGTATGTGGAGAGGTGTTTGACTTGCAGGAAAGTCAAGGATAAGCATCATCGACTTCACGACAAGATGGAGGATTTGGAAGTTTCCGTTTGGAAATAGGAAGATATTATGATGGATTTTATCACATAATTGCCTCGGTCGACGCACAGAATGGATTCAATATGGGTCATCATGGAGAGATGGACCAAGAACATTCATTTTATTCCTATCTAGGACATTATTTCGGGTGAGAAGTTGGCCGATATCTACATTCAGGAGGTGGTGGCATGACATCGGGTGCCGGTTTCTATGTTCTCTGATAGGGATGTTCGGTTTACTTCCAGATTCTGGAAGAGATTCTAGGAGGATTTAGGTTCTCATCTGCACTTCAACATGACTTTCAACCCTCTAACTGATGGTCAGAGCGAGCGGAATATTCAAACATTGGAGGACATGCTGCAAGCACGTGTACTAGATTTTGGCGGTAGTTAGGATACATATCTTCCTTTGGCAGAATTGTTGTATGACAACAGTTATCACACTAGCATTAATCAACCTCCTTTTGAGATGCTTTATGGGCGGAAGTGTAGGATCCTAATATGTTGGGGTGAGGTCGGTCAATGGGTCATGGGGAGTATGGAGGTGGTACTCAAAATGACGAAATTAATTCAACAGGTTTATGTCAGACTTCAGACAAGACAAATCCGGTAGAAGAGCTACGCAGATAGACGCTAGTCAAACTTGGAATTTCAAGTTGGGGATATGGTACTTCTCAAGTTGTCACCTTGGAAAGGTGTTATTCAATTTAGGAAGTAAGGTAAGCTAGACCCCATGTATATTGGTCCTATCAGGGTGTTAACCCGGGTGGTCAGGTTTGCATATCGTTTGGATCTGCCGGAGGAGCTCAGTCAGATCCATAGCACTTTTCACGTCTCTTTGCTGCAGAAATGTTTGGTTGATAATTTTGTAGTTCTTCCATTGGAGGATATTCAGGTAAATGATTGCTTGATTATATCTAGAGACTAGTGATGATTCTTAACTAGAGGACAAAGACTTATGAAACAAGGTGGTGGATCTCGGGAAGGTGCAGTAGCAGCACCAAAAGTGTTGTGAATGGACGTGGGAACCTTAGGACGAGATGAACGAGCATAACCTAGAGTTATTTTCGGTAGTAGACTTCGAGGATGAAGTCTAATTCAAGTTGGGGAGAATTGTAACACCCGATTCAAGGTATTTTTTCATTTCGACTCTTTGTGTGTAATTAGATTGCAAATTTGGTACCTAGGGGCATTATTATAATTTTTGGGAATAGGAGCGTCACGAGGCGTATTTTTGTATGCGGTACGTAGTTAGGGGACAAACCGTAATTTTAGGGTTTGGACTATATTTAAGTGACCTTATACCAAAGGTTTCCTCCTTACGAACCTCCTTAGCCTCTTTTGAGTCCCATTTCGAAGCCCTAGCCCATTTCAAGAGTGATTTGTCATTTGTGCTTGTTTTGGTGTGTGTTTGGTTTATCTCCAAGAAGAGGAACCTTGGTTGAGGAGCATTGATCAAGGAGGAGCTTGTAGATCCAGATTGCATTCATTATTTCCAGCTTCTTAAAGATATGAAGCTTTGATCTTGCTTATTTTATGCTTAGATCTAGATCTAGTAGAGTTTTGGTCACTTTTTGGTCCCATGAATGAGATCTATTAGGAATTTACCACTCTAGAAGTTATGAGTTGCTCATCTTGATGTTTCTGAGATCCCTAGTTCATAAAGTTATCATCTTGATAGTTGAGGATCAACCATGCATGAGTATATATCCTTTTGGTGAAAGTAGGATGCTAAATCTGAGGTTTGAGTTCATTTGATCCATGCTAAGACATCAAGCTTGTGAATTTGTGGATTAAGACGTTCTCTAAGGCTTGGATCTGAAATACATATGTTTGGTGTTAAGCATTAAGTGTTTAATGGAAAAAATGGCTTAATGTGGGCGTACGCAAGCGTATGCGTCTGAACCCTCGATCTGGCGTAGCGACCTAGTATGTGTGGCGTACTAGTGGTACACTTAGCGTACTCGACCAGGACTTGGACTTCCGTTGTTTGGGCTGCCATTGGACTTTAGGGTTTCCAGCTCTTGTTAGGCCACCAATTTTTTTGAGTTGGGCCATTAGTAGGCCTTGGGCCTTCATGGATTTGGGCTCATATTGGGCCTTGAGTGTCTTTTAGGATTTTGGCCATTATTGGGCTTTTTGTGCCATTGATTTTGGGCCACGACTATTGGGCGAATTAAGGGAAGGGTAAAGTGGTCTTTTATCCTGGGAGTCGGTATTTGTTGATTAAAGTACCAATTATGGTTTATGAATCAATTATTAATTTGGTTTTTATTTGATTGGTTAGTGTGGGGATTCTTCGGTTCAGCAACCCGAGCATCTATTTGATTGTTATCAAAATGAGGTGAGTTTGTTCACTATACTATATGAAACTAAGGATTATATGTGCTTGTAGTTTTTGTGACTCTTTTTGTATGTGTTATATGTCTGTGTGCCTTTTTGCTATATGTATGTGGGGTGAAATAGAGCCGGTACAGCCTGGTGCTGACATATAAGTTGAAGTAGACTTGGGAGTGAAATAGATCCAGGGGTGAAATAGACCCGATACAACCTTGGGATGACATATGAGTTGAAATAAACTCTAGGTGAAATAGACCCGGGGGTGAAATAGACTGTGTACAGTCTTTAGCTGATGTATATGTATGGTATGCAGTATTTTGGGGAACTCGCTAAGCTTTGTGCTTATGGTTTTCAGTTTATGTTTCAGGTACTTTCGATTTGAAGGGGAAGAGTTTGGGATGATTGCATTTCACGTACCATGGTTTTCTGCTTATTTTATTTTGTTGTACTTTTGGGATGTTTATGGATACTCTCTGAATTTTTTATGTATTTTTACAAACATATTTGGTTGATGGTTTACTTACTATAAAAACAAAAAAAATTGTTTCTAAGTTTAAGGACATTACAATTACACTTAGTCTATTCAATAATTCATATATATTAGACAAACTTTCTCGTCTCTTAGCTCGTGTTTGAGGGAAACATTTGAACAATAATGACATGAAAAGAAAATGTGATCTCATAGAGATGAACTAGAGTAGGCTTAATAAGACCAAGTTGAGTACTTTCTTGAGCTTGAGTATTTGTCTTCTTCTAAAATAAAATATAATTTTGATGTATTTCATATGGAAATAAAATATATACAACGCGTTGTTGGAAACTTAATCCATGAGTGATAAAACAAAAGTCATAAACAATGCAAGAGTTGACTTAAAAGATTATATTATTTGAGAAGAGATATGACTTCAAAAGAAAAACAACTAGACCATAAACCATATCCAATTTACTCTAAGAAGTGATTGGCAACATTATGGCAGTTCTTAAAACAAGTGAGACTTGCTACCCCCATCATTTTGGATTGACCTCTCTTAAAGATGTGTTTGATAATGATACAAAACTCAGAAAAAAGTCGCAAGATTATCATAACCTTATGCAATCATTGCTAAAATAGGTGTCTAAGCATACCTAGATTCATATTTTGCAACAATAATATTTGGCTTATGTTCTTTTTAGAAAAGTGGGAATCTAAGAATTACACTATTTAACTAGTAACTCTGTTGTTATGTTCTGTTTTAAATTGTTTAATATGACTGTGCGACAATATACTATGAAAAAACTATCATTACTATCATCACTAATTTTAAATAGTATAAAAATTCTGAATGGTACAAGGAACAATAATACACTTTATCTACAAGTATCATGCATCAAAAATCATAATTATAATTAGATGGAAGTGGAAGATGTTAACCAATGAAGACTTTGTGATTATATGAAACACTCATTTTCCAGGGTATTCTAAATAAAAATTTAAAATAGTTTTTTTCAAGTATTTTGGAAAACAATAATATTTTTAGGTAAACATTTTACAAAATTAGTCTCCACAACTAAACATAGAACATGGACAACTTCAACCATGTTTCTTATCCACAGTTTCATCCTCCATAATTTACCGTTGCTGTTGCACCTTCTCTAGGGACGATCATGCAACCATCTAATTTAGATCCTCATGTTCTTGAGAATTTCAGAAAGTTCCTTGCCTCTCATACAGTTGTGATGTCAACCTCGATGTATCATTCCATTTTTTCTTCATCCAGTACTTCAAGTATTCTTTCATTTTAATGGATATTGGATTCTGGTGCATCTCATATTATGTCACCATATTTTTCATCTGTAACACCCCAAATTTCAACCGAAAATTTTCTATTAAAACTTTAAGTATTTGTTTAATTCACAACTACAAGATCTTAAAACATTTATTAGAGTATCATTAAAAGTTATCAAGTACACAAGTCCCTCATTCATGAGATGCAATCGACCCATGCCCCTCATTTAATAAAGAAAAACTGTAACATCCATAAAAATTCATAAAATTTAAAATTTTCAAAACAACCCTTTTTCTAAAGTAGTGTTTACAAAAACCATTGTTCCTAAACCATTATTTAAAAATCAAAATCGCTTTCAATATAGTTTTCAAAACATTCACATTATTAGAGATTCCCAGAAATAGTAAGTCCAAAATGCGAGGATGTGTACAGTCACACCTTCACCTTGACACGATCCACTGAAGTACCTAAAACCATAAACCAAAAACCAAAACTTTAAGCACGAAGCTTAGTGAGTTCCCCCAAAATACCAATCACACAATCGATTACATATATAAAATAACAGCATGCAATGGGTCCACAACTAGAAAACTAGATTGCATCGTGAGCCTACAGTATGAGTCTAGCTTTCCTATCGGGCATACAGTTCACATCTGGCTTGCTCCTGAGCCTACAATATAAGTCTGGTTTTCCCACAGGGCCCACAGCTTACGTATGGCTTGCTCCATATACCGATCAGTCTTCGAACTGAAATATCAATTTTCAGCCCTTAATATGAGTCTAGCATAACAACCGGTCCTCAACTCATATCTTGAATGCTACTGAGCCCTCAGTATGAGTCTGGAATGCCCACCCGGCCCTCAGATCATATTTGGACTGCTCCAATACCCTCAATCCCTTAGTACGAATCTGGCATACCAACCAGGTCCTTAGCTTGTATCTGGAATGCTATTGAGCCTTCAGTATGAGTCTGGCATGCCCTACCCGACCCTCAGCTCATATCTGGAATGCCCCAGGGTTTTTTGGTTACAACACGAAGCAGTACAACCTCAACCCAACACAATATGCTAACAGATAACCAACATACGCAAATAATCATGCAGACAAAATCATAGTTAGTCCTACAGATCTACCAGACTAGCATATCAATAACTAGCATACTCATGCATATCTATTCCATGCTCAGAATTTCTATAAATAGAAGGTTATCAAACCAAAAGGGTTGGCCTTGCTGCCTTCCACCTGAAAGTACAATGAGGAAAACTCAGCTCGCAATGCCAAACCATATTGAAAACCTCCGATTGCTGGCTCACGAAAATCCTGAAATAACACAGAAAAACAAACATCAAGTTAACAATTGGATTACCATCCTTGACTAATGATCCTTACTTAGGGTAAATGTCCATTTTACCCTTTCCGTAATTGGTCCAAGACCCAAGCCTCATTCTTGATCCATAAGGCCCAAGTTACCTCAAGGCCTATAATTAGCCTAATTTTCCAAATTGGGTCCAAATCCTTATTAGGCCTTATCCTAATGTCCAATTCTCTAATTAGCCCAAAACATACCTACTCAGAAGTCCAAATAGGGCCCAAGAATTCAAGCCTAAAAGATGGCCTAACACCCGAAGCCCAAGTCCGAAGTCCAAACAGAATTTGTATGTGGGGCGTAACCCTTCGGTACGTTGGGCGTACTCCGTCTCGCGTTGACCACCATTGGGGTGGTTGACTCAGTACGCGGGGCATACATCAACTTACATGGGGCGTACCCTCACAAGGGTTAAAACTCCCATAAGTTCTTAATGGATTAAGCACTTAAGCTCAAACTTCAGATCGATGACCCAAAAGCACTCTAGAACCATAAAGTCTCAAACTTTAAGACTTTGGTCGTCCAAAAAGGGCTTAATACATGGTCTTAATCGATGAAGACCTTTTACAAAGAACAAGGGTCAAAACTAGCTCAAGGGACCTCATTTTTATGCCTTAGGACCCATCCTAGGGTCTAAAAGGACAGCCCAACACGATCAAAACAAAGCATGCACAATATTAAGACTCTTGGGACAAAAAGAATACAAAAAATAACCAAAACAATATCTAAACAATCCAAGCATAAAGGTAGAAACTTCATACCTTCTGGAGCTTCCCAAGAAGATCATAATCCTGGATCTACAAACTTTCTTCCTTCCTTGACTCCTTTGATGCACCAACTTCTCCTTTTGGCACACAAAAATCACACTATAAGCATAAGATGCTCACTATAGGGGTTAGAGTTCACTCAAAATGGCTAAAGGGCTTGGAGGCTGAAAGAGTGAGCCAAAATGACCCATAATGGTGCTTAAATACTCCACAAACTCTAAAAATTAGGGTTTTCATCTGGAAACACATACGCCCAACGTACATATGTGTACGCCCATCATACTCACATGTACACCCTGCATACTACTCATGCTCCAAAATTAGCATCTTGCCACTAGGGCTTCCCATGGCCACTTCTTTCCAATCCAAGGACTAAAAATGACATAATTAAAACCTAAGGGATGAATTTGAAGTTACTTGGAAGATAAGGTGTTACAAAACCTAAAACATGTAAACCACAAATGTAAGCACAAAGCTTAGTGAGTTCCCCAAAATACCACACATATCACAACACAAACAAACAACTATGGGTTATCAGCAACCCTGGGGACTAGCAACAGTCTCAGTCATATATAACCAACGTAACACAATAATAATAGTTAGACTCAGGTGGTCATCATAAATACAACTATTCAACTACACAAGCTCATACAAACATGTGAGAGTCACACATATAGCTAGCATCCTACATACATAATTTAGTAAGCTGACATTGGTGCATTTGAATAACGAGCACTAGGAGAAGACTCACCTGAGTCGAAGAACCCTGATCACTACGACACGATCCCTTTTCTACATTGGTCGCACCCGCGAATCCACTAATACCAGAACAAGATAAAATCATGATTAATAACCCAAAACCCTTAAATTTGACCCAAGGTCAAACTTTATCAAAAAGTAAACGTTCAACGGAAGTCAAAGTCAACAAGTGAACTTCAGGTTGAGTATGACCAACCTACTCAGCTCATACGCATAGTGCACTCACCATCCAAAATTGGGACCGCATACGAGTATGCGCAACGTACTCAAAGGTACGCCGACGTACTCGGCCACAAGGCACTTTTCCATTAAGTGCTTAATCTCTTATGTCCTTTAATCCAAAACTTCGATCTGGTCCTACAACATCATTCTAAGTCATAAAGTTTCAACGTTTATGACTTTCCATGTCTAGAAATGGTCCAAAAGCTAAAACCTTAACTTATTAATCCATTAAGACATCATGACACTTTCAGGGAAGGTATAGAAGGATCAAGATCACATTTTATGGATCCTAAAAGCTCCATAATGGATATAGTTTCCAACTTTATCCATTAGAATGGTCCAAACGACCAAGTTCTAGCATTTAAGCATCAAAGGGACCCAAAAGTGCATCTTTTTCAACTTAATCCATTAAGTCCAAGTCTCCAACCTTCAGATCTGAATCATAATGATGTTTAGATAGATAAAGTTTCCAACTTTATCAATAACAAGGTCACATATTTTCAAGATCTAAACTTTATGCACTAAAATGACCAAAAGCTCATAACGTCCAAAACTAGCTAGATCGGAAAAATGAATCATCAAGATTCAAACTTTATACCTCTAGAAGATAGATGAAGGTCAACACAGTCCAGATCTACAAGCTCCAATGCAACCAACACTTCTCCAAGAAGTTCCTTCTTCTCCAAGGTGCACCATGCATACTCCAAAGCACTCAAAAACACCTTCTTTTAGCTCACAAGGCTCTACTAGGGTTAGAGTTTCATGGATGGGGTGTTGGAGAGGTGGAGGCAAAGAATGGAATGGTTTCGGGGGATTTAAGGACCTTAAATATGGCTCAAACCATGAAATTAGGGTTTAGGAACTGATCGAGTATGTCCTACGTACTCCTGGTATGCCCAACATACTCAGAATGCGTTAGTACACCCACTCATCGTACCCCCTCTGTACACCTAACGTACTTTGCATAACCCAATACCATCTAAAGTTCAAACTGTCATAACTTCTTCGTTTCAACTTCGATTTTGATGATTTTTATCTCTACGGAAAGGTATTGAGGAGATCTACAACCCTATCTAATTAGTTCTGACTTAAAACACATCAAACTAAAGTCCATAATTCGTAAAATAAGTCTGAAACACTTCTTTCCCATTTACCCTTTGACTCTAAAGCACAAACTAAACTCTTGGATCTCACAATCTATAATACCCACATCCAAAAGGGTATAAACTACTAGGTACCAAATCCCAAGGCCTTATGATACTTGATCTTCGGATCATGACCCCGAATTATGAAATGAACCAAAACAGGGTGTTACAACTCTCCCCCACTGAAATTAGATTTAGTCCTCGAAATCATTCCTTACTATCTCTCCTAACGAACCTACGATCCTGAATGTACTCCTTGAATCACGAATATGACTAGGAAAGTCACCTCACTCTGATAACCATCCACGCTTATTACCGTCGAACCCAAAATAGAGGAAATCACAAGCCCTAACAATAAGTGAACCTCAACTTTGCTCTAAGCCCACAAGTTTCCAACTGATATGCCTGCAACTGAAAACCCTGCTCGATGTATAACTCCTAGGAAGGAAAAACCACTCCAATCCATTTCCACAATTACTCAACTTCATATCCCCAACTGCACAAACCTACCCGTTTTGAACAAATTTATGGACACCTAAAACATATACACCCCTACCATTTACCGATACTGAAAAATCCTCAATAAAAACAAAATCAACTCCATACTAAAAAACCAAGCACGTATAGGTAGTCTTGGTCTATCAACAAACACGAATCCATCAGTCATTCACTCCCAATTAACGAAAGCTCAACCAATGCTCGAACGATCACCAAGTCTGCTTAACCCCAATGACGGCTACAAATCGAACTGAGTTCTCACATCACATTTAGCCCCAACCTAGCCTACGATTTCCCAAGTATTAAAGATGTTGATGCCTACTCACATCCCTTCACTCAACCATGTGATGATCTAAATCATCCTTGAGAATGAAACGAGCCAAGTCATAGACTTCCATCACTTTTACTACCGACTACCAACCGAGTGAATGATACGGCTGCTCCTTAATCTTATAACACTTCCACAACCACATCCTATCCTAGTGAATGCTACATTTGCTCCGCAGTCTTACATCACGTTCACAACTACACACTAACCTGGTGAATTTTATACTTGTTCCACAGTCTTACATCACTTCCACAACCACACACTATCCTGGTGAATGCTATGGCTACTCCGTGGTCTTACATCACACCCATAACTGCACACTAACCAAAAACACTATGAGTCAATACCCCGTTCTACCAGACTCTGTTAGGCGTTCGGATCATGCTTCAGACCCCAAAGCCTTTATCAGAAAATAATAGGAAAAGAGGTCCTAACACCACCCTTGACCTGTACCTAGTAATGAATCCATATCATTTGCTCTGATGCTCATCCCTGAACCAAGAACACTATTTCTTCCTTAACTCTAAACCCTTTCACAACTATGAACTAGCTCTTTAGTTTACTGGCCTTCCCAATTAATCCTTAATCCAACAATATCTTACCCGTACCACCTGATTATCCGTTCAAGACCCCATCAGCCAAACGGTAGTCTGCTCCATGCTGACAATCCGACCTATCTTGGATTCTTCCCAACCTCAAGGAATGCTGGCGCTCCCTCCAGATATACCAACCCAAAACTATAACATGGGAAAAAATCTAAAGTGGATCACACTTGGAACTATTCCCGGTAGCCCCAAGTGACTATCCCTCACTTGGGTTCATCTACATTCTGTTAACTTCATAATCACTGGATTACCTAGCCATCCCACAAAGTTGCTACCTAATCACCACTACATTGAACTTACCGGACTAAGATCCCATCATCAAACGATATCGGGTTCTCACACCCCAAACTAGATGAAGCACTTTACTACTCTCGACCAAGATTGTCGTATCCCAGATTACCTTCCCTTGATACAATTCCACATCCTTCTACAATCCCAACTGATGAAAATGAACCCAAAAGACCCACAATTGGAACAGATGGATAATCACTTCAATGTTCGTCCTACTACCAAAACATACCTGAGTCTACTATAAACCATAATTCCACAATCCAACAATTCATGGCAACATACCTAGAATCCATGATATACCATAACAGAACCTGACGATTGATTGTCACGATCATTGACCTTCAATCATACAGCTCAAAACCTTCGAAGTGTCCCACCCATTGACGATGACTGAGAACAACCAACGATTAAGAATACACTGACAACAAACCGATATTTCTAAGTTTTCCACTGAACTAAAATCATGCAGAACTACATATACCCAACCCTGAAGTTGATTGACAAATCAACCACTGATTATCTTAGACTATAGGTAGCAATATATATCTTGCTGACGAATCCTTCAAACATCAATATTCAACCCGAGCGACCCAAATGACTCATGACCTAAACATTTGCGAACCCAAAAGAACCACTAACTACAACGAGCTCCCTGAACAACAACTTCATGTTGTGAAAATGACTCGTGCACTCCTGAGCTCATACAACAAAGGTTAACTTGCTTTACACCCCGTCTTGACCACATCTTGAACCAAAGCCTCGCATATCCGGACTATAAATCCCTATAATCCGTTCTTTTGAAATCACAAACTCAAACAGATCAATGATCTTTCAAATAGCATGCCTAGTTCTCCCCTACTTGGGTTCAAACTATCACCAACTAACATTGCAAACAAAGCCCACTCAAACCAACTTAGCCGGATATATACCATCCCTGAATCTTGGAATGTATAACATAATGCAAGATAATCTCCTAGATAAAGACCCAACAACTCAAAGACATTCCGAATCTCAGACGGAGACCTTGGAAACTTCCCAGACCTAACTGCCTCTATCACCAAGAATCCCATACAAATGTATAAGAAATAATTCTAATAGCCCATTCATAAAATCAATTCTCTATCTAAGAACAATTCGATTACCACAAACTTCATCTCTGATTCCCTGACATTCACTCCATTGTGAGATGTAATCATGCAACATGAGGCATCATCCTTACAGTCGAGACACGACAAAAGTTTTTGTTCCTAATTCACTTTTCCTGGTCATCTGGAACAACCTGCCAAAACATGCTGTAACTGAAATCAAGGAAAGCATATCTTGGTCCTCATCATGTACAATATCCACGAAAATGAATCTCTTTCCACACATGAAAATTTTGAAGAACAGAATCCTCGCCAAAGAAAATGACATCATAATTCATCGGCCGAGCACTCAATCTTAAGAGTGCAATCCTCAAGCTGCTCATCCTAACCGCTCCCTAATTGAATTCCACAACTCAGACTGGCACTACCTCAAGTAGGGCCCTAAGACCTCGAAATCAACTACTCATCTAGATCTGCACCATTCAATCCCAAATGACATGGCCACTATGGCCCAAACACTCACCCGGCCAGTCTTCTTCCCGGACAGCCATAACCGGAAGGCTAATAATACCCAAAATGTTGCAACATATTGATGGTTCCAAACCATGTTCCTACCATTAAATAGATCCTTAGAATTTTTAGGACTTTCCTTGATTCGAGTATGGAGCCTGTGATTCCAGTAGTACGAGCCCGATACTACCTTCCACACCTATCCGTACTTTCCTCATAATCATCCTGAATCCTCTAAGTCACTTCCTCATAATTAAATCCTCCCAAAATGTGCTAAACAATGCATCATTCGTACTGAATCACTTTTAGGATCTCCTAGGATTACTACCTCAACCTGCCATCAACTGCTGAATAACCTCTACTAATGCCAGTTAACTACTCCACGGATACAATTACATGCAACAAAGCTTAGATAATCCTTCGACGAAAATACTCAACCCTATAATGGTTAGACTCAACAAGAGTCTTACAATAAGCCCAAGTCAACAACTCTAAGATTATTTAACCCTTACTGCATGTAACTTAACATATTCATGCGATAGATAACTTACATCAATATGAGTCCTACAAAGCACAAAGAAAGCAATATTCGAGCATCTAACACTAAAAGCATCACAAAAACAGGCATTCCAACCTCAGAAGCTCCTAAAGATCTCTAATCACTACCAGCGCACACAACATGCGTAAGGCATCTCTCCTAATAATGCATCCTACCATGCAACACTGAGCAGATTCTTAGCCCTAATCTAGTATGCAATTGTCATATACTCACATCAATCATCAATTGTATAACATGCATGGGTATTTTGGGAAATACTTACTTGAGCTTGGCTGATTACACATATCACACCCTTTTTATTTTAAAATTTTCTTAGAAATCAATTTATATAGAAAATTTTACCAAATCCTCAATTTGAGTTCAAAACCAAGGCTCTAATACCAACTAGTAACGCCCCAAATTTGAACCCAAATTTTTTGATGAAAACTTTAAGTATTTATTTAATTCACAACTACAAGATATTAAAACATTTGTCAGAGTATCATTAAAAGTTATCAAGTACACAAGTCCGTCATTGATGCAATGCAATCAAGTCGCGCCCCTCCTTTAATATAAGAAAACCTAAAACATGTAAATTACAAATTGTAAGTACAAATATTAGTAAGTTCCCCAAAATACACACACAACACAACACAAATAAACAATTATGGGTTATCAGCAACCCTAAGGACTATCAGAAGTACCAGTGGGCAAACAGCACGCCCGGTGGGTTATCAGCAACCTTGGAGATTATCAACAATATCAGTCACATACAAACCACATAAGAAAATAATAACAGCTAGACCCAGCTGGTCATTACAACTACAACTATTCTACCACACAAGCTCATACAAACATGCAAGAGTCACAAATACGACTAGCATCCTACATACATAATTTAGTGAGCTGACATTGGTACCTTCAGCTCACGAGCACAAGGAGAAGACTCACTTGAATCAAAGAACCCTGAAACAATACGACATGATCCCTTTTCTACACTGCTTGCACCCGTAAATCCACTAATTCCAGAACTAGATAAAATCTTAATTAATAACCCAAAACCCTCAAGTTTGACACAAGGTCAAACTTGGTAAAAAATTCAACGTTCAACGAAAGTCAAAGTCAACAAGTGAACTTCAGGTTGAGTACGACCAGCGTACTCGGCTCGTATGCATGGTACACTCACCATCCATAATTAGGACCGCATACAAGTACGTGCAACGTACTTGAAGGTACGCCCAATGTACTTGGCCAAAAGGCACTTTTCCCTTTAAGTGCATAATCTCTTAATTCCTTTTATCTAACACTTAAATCTAGTCCCACAACATCATTCTAAGTCATAAAGTTTCCACCTTTATGACTTTCCATGTGTAGAAATGGTCCAAAAATTAAAACCTTAACTTATTAATCTATTAAGACATCAGGACACTTTCAGGGAAGGTATAGAAGGATCAAGATCACATTTTTATGGATCCTAACAACTCCATAATAGATAAAGTTTCCAACTTTATCCATTAGAATGGTCCAAATAACCATGATCTATCCTTTAAGCATCAAAGGGACCAACCGTGCATCTTTTTCAACTTAAGCCATTAAGTCCAAGTCTAGAACTTTCAGATCTGAATCACAATGATGTTTAGATAGATAAAGTTTCCAACTTTATCCATAACAAGGTCACAAAATTTCAAGGTCTAAACTCTATGCACTAAAGTGATCAAAAGCTCATAACATCTAAAACTAGCAAGATCAAACAAATGCATCATCAAGATTCAAACTTTATATAGATAGATCAAATTGAACAAAGTCTAGATCTACAAGCTCTAATGTAACCAAGACTTCTCCAAGAAGTTCCTTCTTCCCCAAGGTGCACCATGCATACTCCAAAGCACTCAAAAACACCTTCTTTTAGCTCACACGACTCAATTAGGGTTAAGGTTTAATAGAAGGGGTGTTGGAGAGGTGGATGCTAAAAATGGAATGGTTTTGGGGGAGTTAAGGAGCTTAAATAGGGCTCAAACCACGAAAATAGGGTTTAAGCACTAATCTTGTACGCCTTGCATACTCCTGGTACACCTAAGGTACTTAGGATGCATTAGTATGCCCAACCTACTCCCCTTTGTACGCCCAACATATCCAACATAACCTAAAATCGTCCAAACTTCAAATGTTCATAACTTTTTCGTTTCAACTCCAATTTTGATGACCTTTAATCTACAGAAAGGTATTAAGGAGCTCTAAAACCCTATCTAATTACTTTTTCCTTAAAACACATCAAAGTAAAATCCATAATTCATAAAAGAAGTCTGAAACACTTCTTTCCCATTTAGCCTTTGACTCCAAAGCACAAACCCAACACTTGGATCATATAATCTACAATACCTATATCTAAATGGGTCTAAACCTCTCATTACCAAATCTCAAAGACTTATGATACTTTATCTTCGGTCATGGCCCCAAATTGTGAAATGTACCGAAACAGGGTGTTACATCATCCTTCTTTTCATTATCCCCTTGTTCACCAGTTTTTATTATGCATCCTTGTGCTACATCAATGCTAGTATAAGGCATTGGTTATCTTTTTACACCTCTTATTTCTCTCACTTATATCTATTATATTCCTCCTCTTGCGTTGAACCTTCCTTGGTCAGTAGCTTTGTAAATATACTTATTGGGTCTTCTTTTTTAATCTCTTCTTTTGTGTGTAGGAACAACGTTCTTAGAGGGTTATTAGGATCATACATAAATCTAGGAAACTTTATGTTTTGGAGCAGCTCCAAGTTTCTGATGTTGTTGCCTATAGTGTTGAGCTGTTATTATTTTTTTTTTTTGTTGTTTAAGTCATTTGTTGTCTAATCTTTATTTTCAGCACTCTCACTTAGGAAACATGTTAGCTTCTTCTATATAGATTTTAGCCTCTAAGTATCTTATGCATTATGATGTGTGAGGTCCATCCCAAGTATCTTCTTTTGGAGGCTCCAATTACTACGTTTTGTTTAAGGATGATTACATTCTATGTACATGGGTTTATCTTATGAAAGGTAGGCTTGATTTCTTCTCTATCTACAACAATTTTAAAGCTCTTGTTAAAACCTAACACTCTGATGGCAAAAAAATGCTCCCGATGCGATTTAGGATGACAATAACTCTAGTGATTTTACTAAGTTACTTGTATCTATTGGAGATGTGCATCAGTCACCATGTACTGATACCTCTTAATAGAATAGCATTACACTTACATTTTATTTATTCTATTTATATAAAAGTAGTAATGTGGAGTGGTTGTTATTTCCTAATGTTAGTAAGAATTTAGTGGAGATATGATGATGCTGAAATGGAATTGATTTGACAGTAATGACCTTATGGAGTGCTCTTTATAGCCTCATCTATTGTGATTGATATCGATATGGACATACAAGTCGTGGATTATATATATATATATATATATATATATATATATATATATATATATATATATATATATATATATATATATATATATATAAGTTCAAATAAAAACAGTAAATAGTGTGAGAATATAAAAACACTCTGTTTATGTTATTATTCTGTAATGAATATTATATATTTGTATTGTTGAACTAATTCTAATATGAATATTAACATTTGATTATTCATATATCAATTAGAATGTTATTATTCTATTATAAATTTATTTATGTGTATTTTTGTAGTAAATTCTAATTTTAGTTTTAATATGTGACTATTCATTTATTCATTATTGAATAATGACATAAAGTTGTGGATATTAAATTCATTGCAGAATAATAACATAAAAATGTGTTTTTACGTTCTCACACTATTTATTATTTTTATTTGAACTATCATATATATATATATATATATATATATATATATATATATATATATATATATATATATATATATATATAAGTAGGTTCAAATGTGGATAAACAAATATTGTGTGGATGTAAGGATTAATATGGATAAAATATTATTTAACTTTAATAAATATTTAATTAAATCATCTACCATTTAATTTAGGCAAATCACTCTATTTAAAACTCTATCAAACCTTCGACCGTATCCCTCCTTCTTCCATCGACCAACCCCATTAGAGCGTCGTCCATATTATTTGAAACCATCCATCCGATCGTCGCGATCTAAATCAGTTTTCACAAATATAGTAATATGTTCGTTGGGTTCACTATAGGAGGTAATCTAGTCAGTATGTTCTAGTAGACGTTTGGATTTTGGCTCCGATTCCGATGAGGAAGAGTACGATGTCGATGATGAGGATGACGTCACCCATAACAAGAACGGTTACGCCCCTATCCCTTTTGCCACCAAGCCTATGCCTCCATCTGCTGATGAAGTCAATGCGATGAAATAGATGAAACTCTGGTTTTGTAAGTATGTCCTTTGGATTTTTAAACCAAGTGTATGTCTCATGTATGTGGATCCTTCATTTCTGTTACCATATGTATCTATTAAAATGCGAAAACTTTTAAGTGCTACTATGGTTCGATTTGCTTATTCTTACACGATATATGTGAATTTAAGATTGTTATGCTTTATTATAATCAATGTTACATTTAGTGTCTCTAGGATTGTACAGCTAAATCCCAAATTTTTCTATGCTTCATTAGTTAGAGTTATTTGTTAAAGTTGTTCTAAATTGATATTGATCACTGGGATGTTTCTGATTACCCTCTATAGTTGATTTACTTTGATTTTGTTCAATCATTTAAGATTTATTAAATGTTAATAAGTAGGGGATCACACTTATGTTCTTCAAGATTTTCTTTTTCTTGTAGCTCTATTTACTGAATATAAGGAGATCACTGTGCTCCATACCACCTGTTTGTGTTTTTGTTTCAGGCTTTTTTTTTTTCATATGCGTTTTGATTGTAATATCTTTAAATAGTTTCTTATTGGCTTATTCATCATTATTAATGTAGGCTTTTGTAAAGAGAATTGGTCCACCTTACAAAAGCAGCATCATTCTTTCAAAATATCAATGTTCATTTTACAAAAGCAACATCATTCTTTCGGAATAGAATGGTCCATCTTACAAAAAACAGCAATATTCTTTCAGAATAAAAGGGTTCACCTTATAAATACAACACCATTATTTCTTCAATGAGAAATCTAGCAGAATGCATTCTTAAATTGTATATCAGTTTTTGTATTTTCGAGAATTGCATGTATCTTTTTCTTAAGAATGGGCGACATTAGTTAGACAATGAATTAAATTTAATTTTATTTTTTAAGAATATATTTATATTTTTCATGTTTGTTATAAGTCGTTAAAGAACGTGTATTGTTGTTTGTCAGAATGAATATTGTTATTCTTCAACTCATAGTTTAAAAATTTGTTATTCTTCAAAATATTCGTTCAATTAGAATATGTATTATGTGAGAATTTGTATTCAATTAAAATATTTATTTTAAACTCTTGGTCCACATTCATTCCTACATCCACACTAATTTATTCAAAATTGTTGAATATGTTTTTAATTTTTTATACTTTATTTTTGCAAATTGTTTGATTAGTCAAACCATATAACTCGGCTCAAATAGCACTTTATTGCTATAATTGAGGTTATGTCGATATGAAGATGTCAAGGAGAAATCTGCTATTTCGATTGAGTGGTGGGATTAAAGTGTTTATGTTGTGTTTCTAGACCCGAGGAACCCTTGTATAGTTTTATATATTTTCTTGAATGATAATAAAAAAGGAATTTCTTTTGATACACCAATCTAACCTATACCTATCACACAACAATCTATTTCTTTTAAACAATTAAATCTAGGAAATTGTGTTCATCATAATTACTTTCTAGTACTTTACAAATAACAACTACTTTTTTTTTCTTTGACAAACCACGTACATTGTTTCTTTGTTCTTTTTTTTTTTTTTTTTAATATATTTCTTATTTTTATTTGTTTGTTACATATCACTTTATATTTTATATTTTAAGATTTTAATTAGCAAAACACAAAGAATCAACTTATTTAATAATATTAAATTTTAATTTGCAAAAAATAAAAGATCAACTTATTTAATAATATTAAATTAATTATCTAAATTATTAAAAATCATTATTATTAATATTATGATTTATTATTTTATTTATATTTAATCATTTATATTTAATTTTCTTGCTGTTTTATTTGAATATGTAGATTTAATGTTTTGTTTGTCTATTTTTTTTTGAACTTTTTGATGATATTGTTCGTTTATATTATTTAGTTTTAACTTTTCGACATTTTTTTCCGTTTATTCGAAATTCGCTCCAAACAAAATCAAATCATCTTAATTTTAAACTTTTTTCTATAGCTCATGATTTTTTTTTTTTGAAAAAAACATTAAAAATATATGTTCAAACGTTGTAAAAAGTTTAAAGAAGAGTTGAAAAAGTAAGAAAAAATTATAAACAATACGACGGCGGTATCGATGTAACGCCTGATGGTCTGGGGATTCGGTGGTCCAACGGCGGCAACTTGGTGGTTTGGTGGTCCGACGAACCGACGATGAAATATAACTTCTAATATATATTTTTTATATGTATAATTATTTGATGTACCGAATGACTCCTATTTCAGCATTATCACCGACGAAATATTTAATCAACTTTTAAATTTTTATTTTTTATTAATATTGTTCATCAGTTTTTAATTATATATAAATTACAAAATCATAAATTAAACTCATAAATTTTTTAAGTATTTTTCAGTAGATATAAATTATTATTAGAGAAATATATATTATTATGAGATAAATAACTATTTTAAATATTACATAACGTGAACCACTATATTATTACTCGTGCAAGGTAAAATTTATATACATATCTATTACTACTAGTAAACGTTTATTTTTAAATAGTAAAAAAAGTTAAATACTAAAAGAAATCTATAAAAAAATATACATTGACATATCTTAAATAATTAGAAAAAAAAAGTTTTAAAGCAAGGTTGATAAGCAGCCAAAAACAAAAGTCGTGGCATTCTTTGAAAAAAAAAGTAAACATTGTTTTTGTCTTGTTTTATTAAAAACTAATAGATCTATAAAGAAATGATTAAAGTAATTATAAAGTCCTTTAAAAAGCAAGGTCAAATAATAATTACTATCATTAATCTAAAAAATAAACCTAGTAATATAGATTGATTTTGTAGAAAGAAAACATGCTGTCGGAGTTGAGTAATCTATGGTCACGAAGTCTATAGCAGCAGACCTTTAGCAATTTTTATGGCCTTCAGAGGTGACAATGTCTATAAAGAAGATATGGTGTCACTGAAAACTTAGCGACAGCATTGATATGTAAACATTATGACGTTTTTAGTGTTAATTACAAATATGTGAAACTATTCCATCATCTTGATAGATCCATCGTACTTATAGCTAGCTATAGGAGGCAAGGGGTTTATATAGATTGATGAATTTGGATCTTTTAGCAGCTTAAACTGGAAATCATTTTTCATGACCTAGCTAGTTGAAATTTTCAGAAATGGAAATATACAAATTAACACTTGAATGACCAAAAGAATAATATCTATGCCTGAATCGTATGGAAAAATTTGTAGGCAATTCCATTCTCATGCATATATATCTTGTTTGAAAATATTGTTTCCAGAAAATTGTTAGCAAATGTCCCGATGCTAATTAGTAGAGTTCTTGATGCATGCGGCTGCATATTAAATGTGACAAGCAAGTAAAAACTACCATATACCTGTCTACTTGCTTTAAGTACCAACCAGCATATTAAATACGTGGGCACATATATCAATGGACCACACATCATTTTATGATATTTTAATTGTTTATTCATACAACATTTTAACACTGCAACATGACATAATTGCAATTGATGACCAAACAATGATCCACCACAATTACTACTTTACGACAACTTATCATACATAATAGAAACAAAGCATTGCTAGAGTTGATATTATTCCCCTCAAAAGGGTTGTTTTACAACTCGGAATGCATAGTCTTAGAGTACAAGAGAGTGTATATATGTTGACTAACTATTTTAAATTACTTATGTATATCATAAATCTCCCTTAGATTCTCTTACTTGAATACCCACATTAGATATTTAAAGAAGAATTGACAACAGTAGTTCTAGCCTTTTAGGGCTGTAAATTGTGGATTGGTGGTTTGCGATGGGGCTGTGCATAGTCCATGACTCCGACATCTTCAGTAACACTGTTATCCTTGGAATTATTTATTTTTTCCTTCGAATCCTTTTGCTTGGACTCCATTGTCAAACGAGCACGATTCTTCCATCCCTACAAAAAAAAAAAACATATATATAAGATCGAAATACAGAAGATGTGTACATATATGTTTGAAAAAAAGCCTCGATCATCCATCAAGTACTTGATTATAGGTAATGGTTTGTAATCTAGAAACCCTATATATATTCGAGTATTTACAAATCAATAACTGAGTAGTATGCGTCGTTAAGTGTTAATTTTTATAAATTGATGAATCTTTCACGGGAGAGATGAAGTTCGATAGTTCTTTAGTTATGAAATATGATATCGAGATCGAGATCGAGATCACAAAGATATGTGTATTTGAAATTCAAATCTAGTAACGAAACATGGAATATCGATATGAAACTTTCTGCTTTGGAGTTATAGTAGTTTGAGAAGTAAATTTATGGATGGTATGCATGCGTGCAAAATTATATTTGTTTTTGTTTTTGAGACTCACAAATCTTACCCAAATGATACTGGGGGGTGGGGGGTAAGGGGTGTTAAACTACATGATCACAAAATGTGTCTTAATTACCTGTGGTTTGGTTCCATCTTGAGAAAGGTTTAACTCGATATCATTTCCTGCAAGCAACATACATACCATGTCAACATAAATAGCTACATTAACAGACGAATTATTTCACAAACACATAAAATGATAATAACCTTTACGCATTTTCAGTTCTTCTGAAGGAAACTCAAGCTTGGACTCCTTATCTTCCATATTAGTTTCCTTACAGTTTCTTCCTTCGTGTCCAACCCTTATTACTGGTGCCTGGATTAAAGTCATTAAACAAACAAACCAATCATATATCTCAGTCATATTATATTACTTTTGAACATGAAAATTAATTAGTTAGCTAGGGCACAAACCTTGCTAGTAATCAGATGAAGTTCTTTCCCGGGTTCCTTGTGGAAGACTCCAAGATGGCGAGAATCGCATGCATGCATGGAAACACAAAGGTGGATCACGAGATAGTAAACAAGGAAATACATTTTTTTTCTCAAGGGAATATGAATAGCAAATGGTTTATTTATATCGACGAGGTACGATTTCAAATGTTGAATGTTGGTTTACTCCGACTAGAGATGGCCGTTTCAATATGTGGTTGTGTTGGTTTCTGATCACACATTATATTGTTAATTTATATATACAAAGACTAGGGTAGGGGCCTGGGGGGAATTGGGGTAATTGAATGCAGATATTGTAAGAGGAATGGAAGGAAGGGATGTTTAAACTTTAAAGAGAGAACATGGAAGTGTTTGGTGATGAATCTTTAATTAAAGATATTGGCATCCTCTACTGTCCCCTTCTCCTTATCACTTTTTATTAATTACGTGGGACCTCTTTATCGGAGTTGCATAATAGAGTTACGTAGATGCATGCAGATGAATTCAAAGCACCGGAGATATACATAGAGTTCAAACTTTAAAATTTGTTCGAGTCCGGATTCCACACAAGTGATCTCTTGTGTGTAATACACATAGATGATAAATGCTCGATTCATTTACTGTTAGATGACGGAAAGAAGCATTTAATTAGTTTTTAATAATTATTTTTGTTTGTCTTGGATCATCTAATTGAGTTTGAGAAGAACCATGTGAAACTTGCATTTGAGGTTTGACAAGATTCATAAATTAGCAAATATAGGTGGGAACCACAAGGAGTGGGTTTCCAGAGACAAAGATGAATGGCTAAACCGCCACTTGCACCACCACTACACGACAGTGACGGGGCCGTGAAATGGTTACCCCACCGCCCAGATCCACCACTCCGTGCCACGTGGCATCTTCCCCATGTTACATTGCTCTCAATCACAAATATGGTAGTCAAGGACGAAGTAACCCTTGATCATCTTCCAAACCTAGCACCCCGTATCCCTGTCAGATCATCTTATGTTCAATCATTATATATATCGGTTTTTGTGGTAAACAAAATTGGGTTTTATGATCAGATAAAGTGTAACGTTATTATATTTTTTACATTATTTTATAATTAATCGTTCTACAAGTTATTGATTATCTTGCTATATACAAAAACAAATAACTTTCTTGAAAACCAAAATAAATTCGACTGATCAGTTGCTAAATATAATTTATTTTTCTACTTGAGATGAGAATTGACTTAAAACATTTTATGTTACATTGTCAACCATATTTTGTATTAGGATATACCAAGTAACATATAAAATATAAACGAATTATAAAATTCTTCAAACCATAATAAAATATAATTATATATGTATTCTTAACTAAATTGTTTATTTTAAATTGTATGCGATATTGTTTTACATCATTAAAATAATTTAAAATGGAGTCTAATCAACATAGACAACAATATATTCTCTTCTATTAATTTCAAGTTTTTGAATGTAATAGACCATCTCACAACTCCAATTAATTTATATATATATATATATATATATATATATATATATATATATATATATATATATATATATATATATATATATATATATATATATATATTACCTTAATTTTGTGTGAGTGGGCTAATGCCTACTTTTTCCCTATATTGGCTACGTCCCTACCAACCACTATAAGAAATGTGAGTATTAGCGGCGACAGACATCACTGCTAAAGGTCCGACATGTCGCCGTCGTTGGCTCACTGCAAATGCTCCATATGTCGCCGTTATTGCTCTTCGTCGCCGCTGATACCCTGTCACCGCTAATACTCATTGTCGCCGCTAAAGTCATCTCGCCAGTAATACACATCCGTCGTCACTAAAGGTATCGCCGCTAATTGTATTTTCCTTTTTCTTTAGTATGTAACATTAAAATTAGAAAAAAAAAACATAATAACAAATATAAAAACTCATACAAAACATTATCATGCAGATCATAGTTCGAAACATTATCCACTTAATAATATATACGAAATCCGGTCAAAATAATTAATCTAAACATCCGATCCAAATTACTCATCTAAACATAGTGCAATATATCCAAAATACTAATCTAAAATACTAACTCAAACAAAACATTTCACGAATCTTAAAAGTAGCTACATGTCCTCATCACTGCCCTTGTTTCCTTTGTTTTCATTTCATGGCGACAACGATCGAAACAACTCTTGCAGTGTCTTACTACATGCCGAGTCTTTTAGAATTGTCTTCAGCATGTCCAACTAGAGAAAAAAAAAATATATTACCATCATATCATAATTAATAACATTCTACTTTACAAATTAATGCAATAACGATTATATCATCCTATTTTTTCCATTATAACAATGTACTTTCCAAATATATTTAAACATACATCCTATACAATATTGCATATACATTATAGCATTGTATTTTTCTTTTATTTTTCCATTATAGCATTGTACTATACTAAAGTAATAATTGTCAAACTATAAAATACCAACATATCAAACTATAACCAAAGTACATCCTACACATATTGCATATACATTGTAGCATTGTACTCTTTTTCATTTGTCCATTATAGCATTTTACTATACTAAACTAGCAATTACCAAACTACAAAATATCAAAATATCAAACTATAACGAAACTACATCCTACATATATTACATATACATTATAACATTGTACTTTTTTCATTTTTTTATTATAGCATTATACTATAACTAAACTTATGAAAATATAAGTAAAAACAAAATATATTACCAACATATCATTAAGGCATTCTACTTTACAAAGTAAGTTAGTATTGTAAAAATTGGCCTAGGCGCTACGCGGCCTCTTACCGTCTATGATTAATGCTAGTTGGTCAAGTTAGGCGAAGTTCATCATGAACGGTTGTAGGTAGTCCTAGGTGGTCTAAGCCGGTAAAAAAAATTAAACAGTCAAAATTTCAAAAAAGAATCCCTGATTAGTCAAATTTATGATATTAGGTGACTAACTTATGATGATTGATGATTAAAATTTTAAAAAAAAATCATCAATTAGTCTAAAAATTATTATATACGATAATTTAAATAATTATATGATTGAATATGCAAAACGTTTATGATTATTTATCTATTTTATTTGGATATATGTAATATTTTATTTTTTAAAAATAAATTCTATTACAATTAAGGGTCTCCGCCTAGGCGCCGATTATTCTCTTAACCCAGTCGACTGTCCGACCACCGCCTAACGACTTTGACAACCTTGAATTAAGGTCATGATGATTATAGCATCCTACAGTTTTTTATTTTTCTATTATAGCATTGTACTTTTCAAATACAATTAAAGATAAATCCTACACATATTCCAAATACACTTAAGCTAAAAATTGCTTGTGATTGTGGTGGTGGCTTTATCAATGGTTGTTCGTGATCATACGTAGACACAACCGTAGAAGGTTTACGCAGGATGCGTTTGATATGTCACGTCGAATATCAAAAATTCTTTCAAAATAATTTTTTATATCTTGCATCAGAAGAAGCTTGAGTTTTTAGATTGATCTTTTGAAGTAAAACATTTTGTATTTTCAAAAAATGATTAACATCATAATATATATATATATATATATATATATATATATATATATAAACACTTATATTAAAATACAAATTAACCACTTACATATTGTTGCTTGACTATACGACTACTAAATACCCATTGATGATCAATATCAGCATTTTGAATACAGACACTGTTATATGAGCACGGCCCCCCTCTGTTTAAAACTTGTTGTTGTGCACGGACTCCTTTGTTTGTCATCAAATGTTTTACAAATTCAGACGTTTGAAAATGTTTGACTATGTGCGCCCAATTTTCATGTAACATACCCTCGGGTGGGGGTGGAGGGTGGATAATACCCTTGGAATATCTGCAAGCCCTCCGACATTTTGAAAATGAATATTTGCTTTACTTTTCCAGGCTCTGTAATTTTTTTTGTAAAGTCGCATTAATGTTCCGCAACAACTGAGCATGCAAGGGATCCAAGTTAAACTTATCCAAATCATCCCTTCCTTACAAATATGAAAAGTTAGTTAACTAAATGTAATCACAACTAAACTTAAAATATTATCATATAAATACTTTACCTTTAGATGCAAAACTATGACATTCCTTAAAGTGAGGGAGACATTGTCCCACCCAGATATGCTAAAAGGGATATTCTGACACATATACCTCTCAATCTCATGGGTAAACATATTGTCACATTTCCTGATAGGGGAAAATGTGAGGTCTCTATCGAAATCCAAATCCATGGGCTTTCCGTTGTTTGCTTGTATCAGCTTTGATAGTTGGATGCTTTTAGATAACCCTCCTTTTTTGTTAGCTCAGATGAAATTAGTGACGATAGTTTAAATTTATAATAAATGAATAAAAATAGCTAATAAATATATTGTAATAACATTTATCATCCTCTTCGTGTTGTTCGCAACCAAAGCCTACTGGAGGTGGTGGATCCCCGACTCCATCACCTCCATATCCTAAGCCCATCACATGGACCATCATGTAAAAAGAGTATCACCCGAATAAACCTATAACATCCCAAAATTAAAAATAAAAATTTCATTTTTATTAATCAAAACACAAATGCAACTTGATACAAACATTTAAAAGCATTTCTAAATAAAACAATTATCAGAATTAAATCCCAAAATAATATATTGCGGAAAACACGGGTGTATGCGTTGCGATCAAGCTGAGCCGTTCCCTTCGAACGGGATGTACCTAAAACCATAAACTACAGACTGTAAGCACAAAGCTTAGTGAGTTCCTAAAATACCATATACCACACATACCAATCGATCCATAAATAATATTCATATCATTGAGCCATATATATCATACATATATCACAATCAATAGAAGTGTTATGTGTCATCCATAGTGTTGCCATTATGCTATGAGTCGCCTCGTGGTCTTCCTTGCTAGTCCAGGGGCCAAAACCCTAGGTCTTATAGACAAGTGCCAAGATACACCTCATGGTCTTCTATGCAAGCATCACAAAGACAACTAACATACAATCTACTAATACTAATTCATTAACTGCCATAGTTCAGACTCTGGTCTTGCATACATTTTACCAGGAGCCGCCTCCTAGTCTTTCATACAACTACCAAGGGTTACCCCTAGGTCTTCCTACAATACATAAACCAAATAGGTTGGCATTGGTGACTTTGGCTTATAGAATAGTGAGGAGACTCACTTCGAATGCAGAAGCTCATTGAAATAAATCCCTAGTTGTTGTCCTGACGACTTCTCGAGATATCAATTCCAAAATAACACCCAATTAGCAGTTGGGTTCCAAACTATAATCCATAATCTAAACTTGGGGTAAAATGACCATTTTACCCTTAACCTAACTTGAACCAAAACTGAGGCCCAACTCCAAAAACCATAAAGGCCCAAAACCTAAAGATCGACAAAGGTCAACTAATAGCCCAATTTTTCCAAATTGGTCCCAACACCCATATGGGCCTTATCCTAAGCCCAAAAATTCCATTTCCAACAGTTGATCTCAAATGGCCCAATAGGCTCAAATCAGCAAAACCCACATCCAAAGTTAAGTCCAAGCCCAACAGCCAAAAACTCCACTGATCAAACGAACGCACGGTGTTCCAGGGTTGAATGCACATTGTTCGTCGCCAGACAAATTGACGGTGACTCAAGACGGAACGCACTATGTTCCCAGGGGCTACGCAAGGCGTTCACGGCTAAGATCCAAATTCTTATTCTAAGGAGTTAATCCATTAAGTCCAACGTCTATACCCCTAGAATAGTCCTAAAACAGTGACTTAACCTATAAAGTCGAAGGCTTTAAGTGTAACATCCTGATTCCCAGGTATGATAAATTTTATTAAAAAGGCAATTTTCCTTGGAACTTGTCGAGTTGATGGCTTCAACTACCCGTGTTGAAAGTCTTTGGGTCGCGGATCTTTTTGGAACAAATCGATGAGTTGGAGAGGAAAACTTGATGAGTTGGTGGCTAAACATGAAACCCTAGTTTTTATGGTGTTCCACCCTATTTAAAGGCCTTAAGTCCCATTGATGGCCTCCCTAATCGCCTCCTTTATCCAGAATCCCTAGAATGCGTGCATCTTATCCCAAGATTGAGTGTAGGAGCTTATAAGTTGATTCTTTTGGTCTCATTTTGAAACAGCATGAAGTTGGTGGTGCCAATCTTGAAGGGAAAGCTATAGATCCAGAACCTCCTTGAGTTTAGCTACTCTTTTGAGGTAAAAAGTAGAAAACTTGCTCATCTAGTTGTTAGATCTCTTCCTTGGAAGTTTACTTTCAATTTCGACTCGTTTTTGGATTGTTCATTAGGTAGAGTATTTCATGGAGTTATCACTTTAGATCTTGACGTTTGATGGCCTCTTTTAGCTTAAAGTTGCAAACTTTATTGAGTCTTAGGCCTCGTTCTTGCTTAAGATCCCTTATTAAGCTTTCCTTGAGAGTTAGAGCCTTTTTGGGGCATGCATTAACGTAAAGTTGGCAACTTTACGTGACTTTCCAGCTCTTGGGTGCTAGATCTACATCTTGAAACGTTGGACTTGTTGAAAAAGGATTGAATGTGAAAAAGGGTCAAACTCGACGAATTGGATGGGGTTTTTCCCGACTTTCTAAATGCTAAAGGAAATCGACTTGATAGGTGCACTCGACGAGTTGGGTCAGCATGGACTGTTGACCTTGACTATTGACTCTGACTTTGACCATGGTTGACCAAGTTTGACTTTTGAGGGCATTTTGGGTATTTCGGAGTTTTGATGGAAAAGGTCACATGGTGGTTGTAGGCATTTGAGTCAAGAGTTGAGATTTGAGAGTTGGATCTTATTAGTCAGTGCTGCTTGTGAGGTGAGTTTTCCTCACTATACTTATGGTTTGAAGGCACCAATGTCGGCACTTTTTGGATGGTTATCCTAGTAAATAGGATGTTGTTATGTTGTTATAATCTGTTAGATCTGTATCCTGGAAGATAGGATGATGCTTTGCTTATTAATCTGTATGTTTTGTGCTTTATTGTTAATTAACTATATAGTTATGAGTTTTGTATATGTCGACATGTGTGTGTATGGTTGGGTTGAGGCGGTCTTGCTTTGTGATGTAGGCCAACAAACCCAGGGCGGTTTGGTTAGACTGAAGGCCTGCAAGGCGATCCCGTCAGGCCGCAGGTCCGACAAGCGGTCCGGATAGGCTGTAGGCCTTGCAAGGCGGTCCAGTCATGCCAAAGGCTCGAGAGCAGTACAGATAGGCTGAAGTCCATGAGAGGCAGTCTAGTCAAGCTGAAGGCTCATTTATACATGATGTTTTCCGTTATGTTTATGTGGTGGTATTTTAGGGGAAGACTCACTATGCCCTGGTCTTACAGTTTTGGTTATGTTTCAAGTACCTCAGATGATCGCAGACATGCGAAGACTTGATCATGCACCTCGTTGTATTTTGTGTTATGATTTCTGGGAAAAACTCTGATGTGAAACCTATTTTGAAAGCAATATGTAATAAATGATGGTTTTTGGATTTATGTAAAAGTTTTAAGTTTTTTTAAATTTCATGGATGTTACATTAAGCCTTTGCATGGCTCAAAAAGGTCCAATCTTGATTTCAAGCACTAAAAGTTCACAAAATGACCAATAACTCAAACATGGGGGAACTTAATGCATTAAGACTCCAACTTTAGATTAAAACCAACTCAGAAAAAGGAAAATCCTAGGCTCTTGGAGTGACTCAAACTCACAAAGAGCCTCAAAAGACCATAATATGTATACTTCAAACACTAACTTAGATCTGATGATGTTGAAGCATCAAGTTGAGAACTTTATACCTTTAGATGCTAGATCTATCTGAATAAAGCTTAGATCCAAAAGCTCCAAACCAACCAATGACTCTTCAAGAAGCTCCTTCTTCATCCTTAAACACTAAAACACATTCAAACCACTATGAAGCTCATGAATCACTCAAATGGAGGCTAGGGTTTCGTTCTTAGGTTAGGCTAAAGGAAATGAGGGTTGGAGGTGAGTTAAGGTGTTTAAATAGGGTCCAGGACCCTAAATTAGGGTTTCCATCTGATCATACGAACGCTCTGCGTTCCTAAATCCTCCCGCATCCGCATTTCCCATGTATGCCATGTGTACATATCTGGTACACCCCACATACCTGGTTCGACCTAAACCCTTTTAACTTCATATGGTCGTAACTTCCTCATTATAATTGCGATTTCGACGTTCTTTATATCTACAGAAAGGTGGCGAGAAGACCTACACTTCTAACAACTCACCTTCACCTTAAAACCTCCTGAACAAAACCCAAAATCCATAAAAGATTGAATTATCAAATTACAAATATACCCTTGACCTATGAAGACTCAATCGAACACTTGGATCATTTAAACCATAACACCCACACCCGAGAATGGTCAAATTCTTCATTTCCCAAGGCCGCAAAAGCTCATGACCACTGAAGATTAGGCCACAACCCCAAATAAAAAAGAAAATCTGAAACCGAGTGTTACAACTCTCTCCCATTTAAATTAGATTTCATCCTCGAAATCGCTCCTTACCAACACTCGTATCAAAATGAACAACTTGAGGAACGCAATTGAAAATTCTACGTATAAAACGACCTTCCGAAGACAACCGAACCCTAACCAAAATTTCTAACCTTGATTATCTTGATGCTACCAACATAACAAATTCACTGACCATAACTAGATGCAGAATGCCCATACTTAACAGACGGCTCAGAGAATTCTTTAAGTAGAAAATCCATCCCTGCAACGGTTAGAGTCAAATGAGAGTTGCACAACATGGTTAAATCAATTACTCTGAGATTATCTAATCCCACTACAAGAGGCTTAGCATCTCCTGATCAACAAGCTACCCCACACACGATAATCCCAAATCATTATTACTGCTCGAAACATCACACTGCCTTCTAGATGCTTTCCAAATAAGCCAAGACTTCGATAGTTCCAACTTGTTGGCCAACTATCTGAAATATCAGACTCCTGCCCAGTTGCTAAGCCAAAATACACTCATACAGTCGCCCACACGAATTCCAATAGAAAAATTCGACTGACAATAATTACCTGAACCATCACGACACTACCCCAATGCTAAACTGAATGCTATAGGACCAACTGTAGTCTTATCTTATACACGGTCTCCCGCGACCTACCAATTCTTGATTCCAAACATGTTGTGGCCCTCCCATAGCCATGAGAATAGGCCCACCTTGGCCTAAACCATCTGAAGTAATCCGTGATCAAATTATACGTTTGCCACAATCTCACTTCCACCTTTCCACAACTGCCGCCTAAAGCCTTACCGCTAATCTTATTAATTCGAATGCATCCACAGTCAAGCACATACTCGACCCAACACCCGAGCCGAACTCGAGTCATGACTGGAACCCCAACCTAGGTCCCTACCCCCACAAAGCCTACTATCAAACACCAAGAAGACACGAACCCAATGTTGGGAAGTTTCTCGAACTCCCAATACACATGATCCTCAATCCAAACAACCACTTAGGCAACCTTCCTCCTCGAATGGGGATGTGAAACTCATCCTAGTTTCATACTAACTCCTATCCTGAATACCTAAACAATTCTACCTCATTTTGATTCTACTAAGTCCTCACAACACACAAGAACTGAAGGTTTCCCAATCCTTCTTACACTCTAATGATCGGTCTGCTGACAACCGGCACATACCAATGCTAGTGTTCGATCATTATCCAACCCAAAGACCACACAACTCGTAAAGACCAGTTGAACACTTCACAAATACCAACAACGTTGATAACCCTAGATGCTTCAAATGATATCACACTTGAATCTTGAAGTCCCAAGGACGAATGCTCCAACCTAAACCTCAGCAACGGACTACTTCCCTCAGCACCCCCAAAATCCAATCTACGAACCAATGCTAAAACCGTTGAATCCTGGAGATACTAGATAACTAACCAACTGAATCCTGACCATAAACCTTCCACACAATACAAACCCAGATAACACTGAACACTCCAAACCCGCTATAAGAGAAACAACCTTGACTAAACCACTAATGATTTATAGCATGCAAATGGAATATAAAATTTCTTCAAGATATAACCCAAACATAAGCAGAGAAATAAACCAAAGATACATATACCCAAACTAATGTAAGATTCCAAACAACCAAATTTAGATAAAACCGAAAAGAAAGAAAAAGATACATACTCGCAACATCGCCTGCTGTAGTCCTGAACTCCCTTGTCTGACACTGCAAAGCCCAGCTCCTCTGCGTTGGGGCTCCTAACCTACCCTCTCGCCCATTGTTAATCCTCAATGTAGATGAAGCAGGCGCACTCACTGCTCTTCCCCTCAATATCGGATTGTCGGCCTTCTTGTCGCCCACCTGATCGAAGTGATAACATAACGGGCTTACCCGCTATGGACAATCCATGGTGACGTGACCAATCCTTCCATACTTGTAGCAGCCCAAATCCCTAGAATGACAAAATACATCATTCCCACACGTCGTACACTGACCCCGACCCTGTTGGCCTCTGAAAAATTGATCAGAAGTCTTGGGTCTCTTCTCAGGATCCTCCACTACATGCACCTGATCTGATCCCCTCTTCCCGAGGTGCTCCAAATCGATCTCCCGCTCTCAGGCTCTAGAAACCATATCATTTAGGGTCTCGCACCCTGAAATACTCAAAAACTCCCTGATGTCATCCTGCAACATATCATGATACATCACCTTCTTCATTTACACATCTTTTGCATACTGCGGTACCAATAAAGCCATCTCCTAGAACTTGGCAGTGATCTCTGCCATAATCTCAGTAGTTTGGCAGAGAAGTCATCCAATGACATAGCATTGGCAACATCTCACCTAACTCACTACCAACCTCTTCCCACCAATCTCGTGCCCTGTCCTTTAATAGGGAGGAAGCATATATGACCTTTGCCTCCTCAGGGTAGAAACTCTTGCTTGATGCATTAGCGATATCCACTAACCACCTCTTACTGACAATTGGGTCCCTCTCCCCATGGAACGCAGGAGCTCCACAAGCACGGAACTCCCAAAAAGAAAGAGTGTGAGGTCCAGCAACAACCATAATCTTAACACAGAATGTACCCAAGCACTCATCCAAGATCTCAAAAATATTGCGAAAAGTTTCCGATGAGATGAACTCCCGTAACTTCTCGCTAATCAACTCAGTACCTGCACCTGAGCCGAAACCTGAACCAGAACTAGAACCTGATCCGCCTCCCTGAGTGCTCATCTCCAAATTAAAATACAACATGCCAATGATCAAAACATGCCCCAAGAATCCTCCTCCCATAGGTTTCTTAGATTATCCAAGACTCTCACCGATTCGAGTATGGATCCTATGCTTTCAATAATGTGGGACCAATACTACCTTCCACACCTATCCATACTTTCGTCATCAATCCTCCCAAATCTTCTAAGTCACTTCCTCAAACCAATGCACCAAAACTGACTAAACTGCACTACTAACCCATAGAAGCATATCCTAGGTTCTCCTAGGTTCTTGACCTCACTATACCCTCAGCTGCTGAAGGATTCCCATTAATGTCAACTAGCTACCTCATTAATATATTCACATGCAACAGAGATCCGATGATCCTTCGAGTAAAGGACTCATTCCTAGAATGGTTGGACTCAAACGAGAGTTACGAAATAGGGCCAAGTTCACCACTCTGACATTATGCAGCCTGTGCAACATGTGACTCGTCATATTTACTTAGTAGTTAACTCAAATTACTAAGAGGTCCACAAAGCATAAAGCAAGCAGCATTCAGGAAACAAAAAATCTGACCAACATATACTAATCAAGCCATTCTATTCGCTCATCAGGATTCCGTACTAGTATGAAATTCTAAATCTCATACAATCAGGCATAAAAAGTCATTTCACCTATCATATAATAAACATGTATTGGTATTCTAGGAACCACTTACTTGATCTTGGCCGATTACACGCATCACCTCCGTTTCTTGATTAGAAATTTCTTTTTATTTAAATGTTTATTTTATGAAAATTTCACCAATCCCACAGTTTTCGTCCAGGCACACCCGAGGGAATACACGAATCCTTCAAACCAAGGCTCTAATAGCAACTTGTAACATCCCAAAAATTAAGGATAAAAATTACATTTTTATTATAATTAAAACGCAGATATAACTTGATCTAAACATTTAAAAGCATTTAAAAATAAAACAATTATCAGAGTTAAATCCTAAAATCACATATTGCGGAAAACACGGTTGTATGCGCTGTGATCAAGCCGGACCCTTCCCTTCCGAATCGGAAGTACCTAAACCATAAACCACAGATTCTAAGCATAAAGCTTAGTGAGTTCCCCAAATACCACATACTACCTATACCAATCGACCCATAAATAATATTCATATCATCGAGCCATACATATCATACATATATCACAATCAATAAAAGTGCTATGCGTTATCCATAGTTTTTCCATTATGCTACGAGCCGCCTCGTGGTCTTCCTTTCCAGGACGTGGGCCAAAACCCTGGGTCTTACAGACAAGTACCAAGAGTCACCTCCTGGTCTTCCATGCAAGCATCACAAAGAGAACTAGCATACAATCTACTATTACTAATTTATTAACTACCAAAGTCCTGAGTCTAGTTTTACATACAGTTTGCCAGGAGCCGCCTCCTGTTCTATCATACAGCTGTCAAGGGTTACCCCCGGGTCTTCCTACAATACATAATCCAAATGGGCTGGCATTGGTACCTTCGACCCATAGAACAGTGAGGAGACTCACGTCAAATGCAGAAGCTCACTGAAATAAATCCCTAGCTGCTGCCCTGAGGATTTCCCGAGCTATCAATGCCAAAATAACACCCAATTATCAATTAGATTCCAAAACATAATCCATAATCCAAACTTGAACCAAAACTAAAGCCCACGTCCAAAAACCATAAAGGCCCAAAACCAAAAGATCCACAAAGGTCCATTAATGGCCTAATTTTTCCAAATTGGGCCAAACCCTCATATGAGCCTTATCCTGTGCCCAAAAATTACATTTAGTTAATCTCAGATGGACCAATAGGACCAAATCAACAAAACCCACATCCAAAGTTAAATCTAAGTCCAACAACCAAAAACTCCACTGATCAGACGAATGCACGACATTCCAGGGCTGAAGACACAACATTCGTCGCCGGAAAAATTATCGGAGACTCAAGACAGAACACGTTGCAGTCCCAGGGGCTACACAAGGCATTCGCAACTAGGATCCAAATTCTCATTCTAAGGACTTAATCCATTCAGTCCAACATTTAGAACTCCAGAATAGTCCCAAATTAGTTACTTAACCCATAAAGTTGAAGGCTTTAAGCCTTTACATGTCCAAAAAAAGGTCCAATCTTGATTTCAAGCACTTAAACTTCACAAAATGACCAATAACTCAAACATGGGGAAACTTAGTGCATAAAGACTCCAACTTTATATCAAAACCAACTTAGAAAAGGCAAGATCTACAAATCATAGGCTCTTGGAGTGACTCAAACTCAAAAAGAGCCTTTAAAGACCATAACATACATACTTCAAGCCCTAACTTAGATCTTATGATATGGAAGCATCAAGTTGAGAACTTTGTATCTGTAGATGTTAGATCTATTTGAATAAAGCTTGGATCCAAAAGCTCCAAGCCAACCAATGACTCTTCAAGAAGCTCTTTCTTCCTCCTTAAGCACTAAAACACACTTAAACTACTATGAAGCTCGAGAATCACTAAAATAGAGGCTATTGATTCGTTCTTAGGGTTATGGAGAATGGAGGCTAAAGGAAATGAGGGTTGGAGGTGAGTAAAGGTGTTTAAATAGGGTCCAAGACTCTAAATTAGGGTTTCCATCTCATCATACGAACACCCTGCATTACTCTAGGGAACGCCCTGCGTTCCAAAATCTTCCCGCGTCCGCATTTTCTATGTATATCATGCATACATACTGGTACTCCCCACGTACCTAGTTCGACCTAAAACCTTCTAACTTCAAATGGTCATATCCATGAAAAGGTGGCGAGAAGCCCTACACTTCTGACAACTCACCTACACGTTAAAGCCTCCCGAACAAAAGCCAAAATCCTTAAAAGATTGAATTATCAAATTACAAATATACCCTTGACCTCTGAAGACACAATCGAACACTTGGATCACTTAAATCATAACACCCACACCCAAGAAGTTAGAAATTCTTCCTTTCCCAAGGCCCTAAACCTCATGACCATTGAAGATTGGGCCACAACCCCGAATAAAGAAGAAAATCTGAAACTGAGTGTTACAAAACATACACAAATAATGTTTTCCATTACATATAACTTTTTTAATCAGAATCTCCCTCATATATACTGAAAAAGACATTAAAGTATATGAGGGAGATTCTGATTTAAAAAGTTATATGTAATGGAAAACATTATTTGTGTATGTTTTGTAACACTCGGTTTCAGATTTTCTTCTTTATTCGGGGTTGCGGCCCAATCTTCAGTGGTCATGAGGTTTAAGGCCTTGGTCTTAGAGTAGCTCAACTCATCAAGACCAAGAAAAGGGACCTATTCACACATAAAACTTCCATGCAAGATCTAAGGGAAAATACAAGTAAATGTAAAGGGTTTTTGCATGCTGAAGCTTCCTTAAGAGATGAAGATCTCAGATCCAAAGATTGAATCCACACCAAGGCTCTATAAGGAATCTCTTCCTCTTCTTCTTCTTCTCAACACAAAGAACCCTCACACACACTCAAACTCATACATACAAGGCTAGGGTTTTGGAAAACGTCTCAAAGCTATGGAGGCTGAAAATAATGGGAGAAAGGAGCTATAAAGACACTTATATACCACCCAAACCTAAATATTAGGGTGTTCATTTGAAGTTAGTACGCCCAGCGTACTAGGCGCATCCTAGTATGCTCAGTGTACCCTTATGTACGCTTAGTGTACTCCTACTGACCTAAATTACAAGATTTCCCTTAGGGCACCCCATGGCTACAACTTTTTATTCCCAATGAATAGAAATTATAAAAATAATAATTAAGGAGGGATTTGAAAATACCTGAAAACCTGGGATGTTAAAACTCTCACCCACTTGATCTAGACTTCGTCCTCGAAGTCTGCTGCAGCAAACAAATCTGAGTAATGCTCCCGCATCTCGGCCTCTGGCTCCCACGTCCACTTGGATCCCTTCCGATGCTGCCATCGTACCTTCACCAAAGGTAATTCCTTGATCTTTAAAACCTTCACATTTCTCTCCAAAATAGCTACAGTCCTCTCAATATAGTTCAGGTGCTCATCCACCTAAATGTCATATAGTGACACAACTGCATCCTCATCCAATACGCGTTTCCATAGCTATGAAACATGGAAAGTGCTATGGATCTGATTGAGCTCCTCGGGGAGGTCTAATCTGTAAGTAACCTTGCCAACCCTAGCTATAATCTGGAATGGTTTGATATATCGGGGACCCAATTTCCCTTTCATTCTGAAGCAAATCATACCTTTCTAAGGTGAGACCTTCAGCAACACCATGTCACCGACCTGAAACTCCAACTCAGATCGACGCCAGTCGGCATAGCTTTTCTGCCGACTCTGAGCAGTCTACAATCTCTACCTAATCTGTTGAATCATCGCTATAGTCTACAGAACCACCTTGGTCTGACCCATGACTCTGTGACCAACCTTTCCCTAACAGACTTGGGTGCGACATCTTCGCCCATACAAAAGCTCAAAAGATAGAGCACCAATGTTCGAGTGGAAGCTATTGTTGTAGGAAAACTATGCAAGAGGTAGGCAGGAGTCCCAGCTCCCACCAAAATCAATAATGCATGTTCGAAACATATCCTCGAGAGTCTGAATGGTCCGTTCTCTCTAGTCGTCGGTCTGCAGATGATCAGATGTAATGAAGTGCAGCCTCGTGCCCAGTTCCTCATGGAACTTCTACCAAAAATGGTAGGTGAACCGAACATCACGGTATCCAACAATAGAAACCGGAACTCCATGGCGAGAAAAAATCTTGAGAATATACACATCGACCAACTTCTCGGATGACAAACTCTCCCGAATTGCAAGAAAGTAGGCACTATTAGTCAATCGATCCACGATGACCCAAATATCATCAAGACCCTTTGTTGTCTTCGGCAACTTGGTGATGAAATCTATCAAAATCTGCTCCCATTTCCACATGGGAACCTCTAGATGCTACAACTTACCATGTGTCCTCTGATGCTCGGCCTTGACCATCTTGAAGGTCAAGCACCTCTCAAAGTGCCAAGCAATCTCTCTCTTCATGCACGACCACTAATAACTCAACCTTAGATCCCGATACATATTGGTGGCCCTGGGTGGATAGAAAACCGAGACTTATGAGCCTCCCCAAACACAATATGTATGACTGCAGCAGACACAAGAACCCAAACCTGACCTCAACGGGTCTATAAACCATGACTTTCCAAAACAAATCTGGTAATCTCACCACTAATCCTCTCAATCTTCCAATTCTCTTCTCGAACAACCTCAGTCTGAGCCTCGCTAATCAAACCCAAAAGCAGAGAATCCACAGATATCCTCATACATGACACCGAAACAGAAGATCCAACCAACTTTCGGCTCTGGGCATCCGCCACTATATTTGCTTTACCCATATGGTAAAGAATCTCGCAGTCTTAATCCTTTACTACGTCCAACCACCTGCTATCTCCTGTTCATGTTTAGCTAATCCATAATATGCCTCAAACTCTTATGATAAGTGTAGATAGTACAGAGGACCCCATAAAGGTAATGCCTCCGAATCATGACGGCGACAACCACGCCTCCAACTCAAGATCATGCTTGGGATATCTCATCTCATGCGGCTTCAGCTGCCGCGAATCATAAGTTATTACCCATCCTCTCTGCATGAGGACTGACCCAATTCGATGATGGACGCATCACAGAAAAACATAAAATCCCCGACTCCCTCCGGGAGGGTAAAAAATGGGGCCTCACAAAGGGTCTAAAATGTTGACTGCTGCTCAGGGCCCTACCAGAAATCCAGCCCCTTCCTCGTCAGACAAGTGAGGGGTACTGCAATACTGGAGAAATCCTGAATAAATTTCTGGTAGTACCTTGCCAAATCTTTGGTCGATTTTGGCTTGATCGACCAAAATTCCATCATGGTTAACGATGTGTCCAAGGAACTGAACCTCTCATAACTAGAACTCGCACTTCGAGAACTTAGCAAAAAACCGTTCTCGCCTCAAAACCTCTAGAATCTCACGAATATGCTCATCATGCTACTCTCGGGTCTTGGAATATAAAAAGATATCATTAAATAACACAATAACCA
Source organism: Lactuca saligna (assembly GCF_052625555.1). Lineage (NCBI taxonomy): Eukaryota > Viridiplantae > Streptophyta > Magnoliopsida > Asterales > Asteraceae > Lactuca > Lactuca saligna. The sequence goes on from NC_136422.1 coordinate 147,984,156, forward strand.
ACACAATTGAGCATAGGGCGTCATACCAAATTCATCAAATCCATAAATACTGCAGGTGCATTGGTGAGCCCAAATGGCATCACCATGAATTTGTAATGCCCATATCAAGTCTGGAATGCGACCTTCTCGACATGTTCCTTCCTCACCCTGACCTAATGGTACCCAGACCTCAAATCTATCTTGGAGAAACAAGATGCTCCCTACAATTGATCAAATAGATCATCAATCCGCGGAAAGGGATAACGGTTCTTCACCATTAACTAGTTCAACTTCCTTTAATCGATTCACATCCAGTGCGAACCATCCTTCTTCGTAAAAAATAGAATCGACACTCCCCACGGAGAACTACTCGGATGAATGAACTGCTTGCCTAGCAGCTCTTGCAGTAGAGATGACAACTCCTGCATCTCAGGCGCTGCCAATCGGTACGGAACCTTGACCCGCCTCTTAGGACGCATACCAGGAAACTCCTCTAGGAACACATCATCGAACTCCCTAACAACTGGAACATCAGCAATCGACACCTGATCCCTAGTCTGCATTTCCATAGCATAAGCCAAATATAGTGCACACATGTGCTGAATATATTGTCGAGCCCTAGCTTCCGAACAAAACCATGAACCCATCCTTATGCCCTTTCCATAAATAACCAATTCTCCCTCATTTGGGGTTCTAACTACCATACACTGACGCTCACAGTCAATCACGACATCGAAAAGACTCAGCCAATCCATACTCACAATCATGCAAACACTCCCATGTAGGAATCCAATCGATCGAAAAAGATACCCCGAAGATCTCCAGGATGCAACCCCGAAAAACCGAAGAAGCAGAAACCCCATGTTCCTTGGTGATAGAAACTCGCAATGGACACTCAAACTCCCCAATGGGAAAAGCAAACTCCCTACTAAAAGACAAAGAAACAAAGGCCCAACTCGCACCTTAGTCAAACAACACTAAAGAAGGCAAGGAGTTCACTAAGAATGTACCTAAAAGAGGTACAAACATATATAAGCACAAAATAAACATAATCAATAAGATAATGGATAGAAACATACTAGTTACAACATCTGATGTTGTCCTAGCCTCCTCGGTAGTAAGCTGGAAAGCACGACCTCGAGCCCCCGGAGGCACCGCTTTGCCTTGACTCCCATCAGTGATCCTCAAGGTAGCTGGCACTGGAGTATGTGCCAGCATGGCAGTGAGTGATGGACAGTTAGCCTTAACATGGTCAACCTAGTCGTAATGATAACAAACCTTGGAACTAAGTGTTGGAGCATGTTGGCAGCAATCCCTCGCCATGTGACCCTGCCGTACACAATTATGGCACCCAGATGACGATCGATAAGCACCCTCATGTGTCTTTCTGCACTTGCCACAAGTACGGCCCTTCCAAACCCTATATCTAATATCACCGGTATTAAACCGCTTTGGTGCAAGCTGCAACTGCGTTGGGGCCGGCCTTTGCTCTCTCATCTACAAATCAATCTCAATCTCATGCCGCCTGGCAGCCTCTTGCATCTTCAACAATCATATATAGCGCTGAGTAGAAACAAACTACCTAATCTCTATCTTGAGCTTGCTTAAGTAACAGGTCATCTGAGCCTACTCAGATGCAACAAACTCAAGGCAGAGCATAGCTCTCTCCGTGAATAGATCCCCGTCACCGACTCAAAACCTTGTCTCAAATCCAGATACTCCTGTGCTAATCACTCACGCTCCACCAGCAGAACATATCAGGAGCAGAACATCTCAGAAAACTACTCCCAGGACACATCAGCTCTTTGCTCAACAAAATAAGCAATAATAGCGAGCCTCCACCAATCCTTCGCTCTGAACCTCAGAAGGTTCAGAGCACACCTGACCTTTTGGTCAGCAAGGAATGAACAAGTGAAGAAACATCCCTCCACATATGATAGCCACCTCATAACTATGATCGGGTTCTGAAATCGATTGAAAGTTGGGGGCTTTGTATTACTGAAGTCGCGATACTGAAAGACCTGCCATGTCCCGACACCTGCAGCCGCTATGGCTGTGGAGGCTACAACAGCAGCCGACTCAACAATGGATGCATAAAGAAAATCAAAGAACTCCATCATTGTGGTCTTGGTAGACCTGAACATATCCAGAATCATACTATGGACAATAGAAACCACCTCCTCATGAATGATCTCCCTGACGCAGTCCACTAACAAAACTGACTCACCCTGTTTACCAGCTCCTGATCCTGACCCGGATCTAATCTCAACTGGTTTTGTAGTAACCATACTGAAAATACACCAGAAATATATCAGATAATCCACATATCATAATGGGGAACCAACTCCCATGAATTCCTAGGGGTTATGACGTATTTGCTACATGTACGGGTCCTGTGCTTTCAGTAGTACGGGCCCATACTACCTTACACACCTACCCATATTTGTCTCAAGGATCATCATAACACCCTAACAATACTCATTAGCATAGTCGAACACTCAGTCCTCACTCCCTAGAAGAAAGGCTAAACATCTAACAGCTGGCCAGTTGACCCCACATGACTCATCCATGAAACTTCCACCAACCCTGCAAGACTCGTGTATGCTAGCCATACATAACATTGTATCCTATAGACATTCAAATATCTAATCCTACCCTAAGCCCCTCATCAAACAAGAATAGGAAATACCGCTAAACCAAACATTCTCATGCCATAAGATCTTAGTTATATATAACCATGGTGCATACACTAAGCAACTACAGTAATGATGTCAATTCCATAAAAGAAAGGTCCTAGGGTATTAGGCATCATATAATTAGGAAATTCTATCAGGCTATTCCTGAAGATCCCTATCCTATCCCTAGCATGCTGCTATAACATATCATAATATCAAATAACAGTATCGTATTTTGGGGTCTACTTAATGGCTCCGACTTATCATACACATCGCATCCTCCTTGAGTATTTTGAAAACCATTTTAAAATCATTTTAAAAATCTATTCCTTAGTTTGAGACTGAATTCACACAAGTGTTCCTCCAATTCACTTAAACCAAGGCTCTGATACTAATTTGTAACATTCGTAAAATTCTCAAAAATTTTAAACTTTTTAAACAACCCAAAAACCAACATTGTTTACGATTTCTTTTCAAAATAAGTTTCATATTAGATAAATCCCAAAATCATAAAATCAAAACATGAGGAGGTGCACGATCATGCTTTCGCTTTCCGGCGATCCACTAAGGTACTTGAAATACAATCTGAAACTGTAAGCCAGAAACTTAGTGAGTTTCCTCCAAATTACCAATACATAAAAAATAACTCATAATATAATAATAGCATGCAATGGGTCCACAAATTTACAGAATGGATTACCCCTGAGCCCACAGTATAAGTGTGCCTTGCCCCATGACCCACAACTTATGTCGGGCTTGCTCCCTAACCTGATCAGTCAACAGAATGAATACAACTTAGCCCTCAGTACAAGTCTGGTAAGCCTTGCATGACCCTCAGTCCATATCTAGAATGCTCATGAGTCCTCAATATGAGTCTGGCATGCCCTCCCTATCCCTTAACTCATATCTGGCATACTCCAGGTTTTGTTGGCTATAGGAAAAAGCAGTACTACCTCAACCCATCCATACCATATGTCAACATATAATAGATAGTATCATAATCAGATAAATAAACAGTAATGCAGGTAGTCCTCCAGATCTACCAAACTAGCATATCAAAACTAGCTTGCATATCTATATCATATTCAGCATATCAACAGTATCAGGTTATCAAACCAATGGGCCAACCTTGGTGCTTTCGACTCGAAAGTAAAGTGAGGACAAATCACCTCATAATATTGAACAACCTCCGACTGCTGACTCACCAAAAATCCCAAACTATTACGATAAATAAACACTAAATCAACAAATGGGGTAACACTCTTGAATAAGGGCCCAAACATAGGGTAATTGTCCACTTCATCTTTACTTAATTGGTCCAAGGCCCTAGTCCAAAAGTTAGATCCAAATAGGCCCAAATGCTTAAAAGTCCATGATTGACCTAGTTTTCCAAATTAGGCCCAAACCCCTTGTTGGGCCTCACCCAAAGATGTGGTCCTCTAATTTGTAACATCCCGGAATAGCAAGAGTAGAGCTGAAGGACTAAAAGTGTAAATTTTGAAGGGCGAATCGGCGAGTCCATGGATGGACTCGGCAAGTAGGGTCGCGACTTTAGTCGCGAGTCAAGTGGCCTACTCGGCGAGTCCAAAGATGGACTCGGCGAGTAGGTGCTGAGTGGAGAAAACCCTAAATCTGGGGAATGAGCCCTATTTAAAGAACATTATATCCTCTCCCCAGACTCTTTGATCCCCCTTGAAGTCCAGAAACCCTAGAAAGCGTGATTGTGGAAGATTGGAGTGCATTTGGAGCTTGGGGAGGTCTTTGTTGAAGAAATCTTGAAGGAGAAGAGGCTTGGATCAAAGGGCTTTGCTTGGATTCGAGTTTCATTGCAGTTGGGGCATTCTTTTGAGGTAATATCTCGTTCTTGGGCTATCACTCATATGGATTCATCATTTAGGGGTTTATAGGGAGCTTATCTTGGTATGTTTTAGAGTTTGGAGGTTAGATATGAAGTTGCTACCTCAGATCTGGGATGGGGAAGGCCTAGAGAGCATTAAAGTCCTTGTTTTTGAGTGCTTAGTGAAGCCATCATGTCCCAAACCCTAGCTCTAAAGTGAATAAGGCCTAGATCTCTTTGAATTCACATAAAGTTTGCCACTTTACGTGATAGATGGATTGTAGGAGGCTTGATCTATGTTTTGGATCAATTGCATGGCCTGGAATGCTTCTGTATGGATTCAGACCGGTGGTACTCGGCGAGTCACATGGGTGGACTCGACGAGTTGCTTGAAGATGAGCTAGAACTCGACGAGTTGGATGAACAACTCGGCGAGTAGGTTGAAGATAGCCTTAGACTCGGCGAGTCTGTTCTTGGACTCAGTGAGTCTTGTCGAAGAGTCCTAATATTTTCTGGTTGAGTCGAGAATCGGTGAGTCAACGGATGACTCGGTGAGTTGGGTGCGAGTGTACTCAGAGTTGTTCGACTCGGCGAGTCTTGGGGTGACTCGGCGAGTTGGGTCGCGGATTGAGGGAAGTCCTGAGCATAGGGACTCGGCGAGTCATCGGGTTGACTCGGCGAGTAGAGTCAGTCAGGGGTTGACTTTGACTTTGTCCAAGGTTGACCAGTTGTCTTCTAGGGGTATTTTGGTAATTAAGGGTATATTTTGAGTTGAGTGTTTTGGTGTTCAGTGGAGGAGTTCGTGTTGGAGTTTGGAGCAGCGGGATCTTATCCTTTCAACCGGTAGTTTTGAGGTGAGTTATCCTCACTATATCAACAGGGTCTAAGGCACCAAGGCCGACCCTTTTATCGGATTGAGATCCGGGTATCTGTTGTTATGTTATTGCTTTCATATGTTTGCATCCTGGTAGTTAGGATGGTATTCGTTAGGGACCTGGTTAAGGTCGGTATCCTAGTATATAGGGTGAGGCTATGCTAGTGACCAGTTAGGTCGGTATCCTGTTAGAGTATGTTGTGATATGTGATCTGCTAGATCGGTTGCCTGAATATGAATTGTTATGTGATTGCTTGTTTATGTGCACATGGTTGTTTGGACTGGAGTTGGGTTGAGGCGGGTCCTGCTTCGTGCTGTAGGCCAAGATACCCAGGGCGGACCGATTATTCCGAAGGCCCAGCGAGCGGTCCGGATAAGCTGTAGGCCCCACGAGGGCGGACCAACCGTATCGAGGCTCGGAGAGTGGACCAGGCCGACTGAAGGCCCGATGCGGGCGGACCAGTCATACTGTAGACTCAGAGAGTGGACCAGGTGAGTTGAAGGCCCAGTGCGGGCGGACCAACCACACTGCAGACTCGAGGGACATGATTGGACACGGAGGGTAGACTAGGTGGACTGAAGGCCCTACAAGGCGGACCAGTCCCACAGTAGACCCGATATGCATGGTTGTTCTGTGATTCGTTATGAGATAGCATGTTATGTGTATGGTATATGTGGTTGGTATTTTGGGGGTATCTCACTAAGCTTTTGGGCTTACAGTTGTGGTTTAATGTTTTTCAGGTTCTTCAGGAGACTATGGCAAGGCGAAGGTGTGATCGTACCGCTCCTCATGATTTTGTAGCAATGTGATTCTGGGAATACTCTGAATGATTTGTATTGAAAACCTTTTTGTAATAATTTAATGAAATCGGGTTGTTTTTGAAAAATTTAAATTAGTTGGATTTTTCGGTTGTTACAAGTTGGTATCAGAGCCTTGGTTTGAGTAAATTGGAGGAACACTTGTGTGACTCCAGTCTCAAATCGAGGAGGGTTTTCAAAAGAGAATTTAAAATGGTTTTCAAAATAAGTAAAGGAGGACGCGGAGGTACGATCAGCCGGAGCCAGTAAGTAACCCCAAAATACCATACATGATATTTGTTTTATTGAGCTTTGATAGAACAACATGCTAGAGTTAGGGTAGGGATCTTCAGGATTTCTTGATGTGTTGCCTGATTTATGATGCCTGCTAGCCTAGGGTTTTCTTGTGAGAGATTTCTAGTGTTCCTCTAGTTGTGAGGATAGAGCGTTGTTATGTATGTTTTCGCTAGGGTGTTGTGGAAGTACTTCATACAAATATGGGTAGGTGTGGAAGGTAGTATGGGCCCGTACTAGTGAAAGCACAAGACCCATACGCGTATCAGGGAAACCATGACCTCTAGGATTGGGTTGAGAGTTGGTTCTCGGGATAGTGGGAAGTGTCTAAGATTTTTGGTGATTTATTTTTAGTATGGAGATTTCAGGGCATGTTGGGAGTGGATCCGGGTCAGTATCAGGAGCAAGAGAGGGAGTTCCGGGTGGGTTCATACCACCCGAGGTTGTCAGTCAAATGAGTACGCGCAAGTTGGATGCAAGGATTCGTGAGATCCTACATGATGAGGTTGCTGCATTGTTTCGGGCTGAGCTACCGGAGTTGTTTGGGTCGATCAAGACCGCCATGGTGGAGTATTTTGATGAGCGCTATGCGGCTCTCACGGAGACGGCTGTCGCAGCGGCTACATCGACCGTCGCAGCGGCTACAACGACTGTAGCAGCTGCAGGGGGAGGAGCTAGTAGAGGTTTTCAGTATCGGGACTTCGATAATACGAAGCCTCCCACCTTTGATGGAGTTCAGGATCCGATCGTTGCTATGAGATGGTTATCAGACGTGGAGGGATGTTTCTTCATGTGTTCATGCCCTGATGATCAGAGGGTGAGGTGTGCTCTGAACCTGTTAAGGCTCGGGGAAAAGGATTGGTGGAGGTTGAACACGGGGTCATATTCGGATGTGCAGAGGGCTGCGGTTTCTTGGGATCAGTTCAGAGAGATGTTCAACACTCGTTATGTTCCACAGGTCGAGAGGGAGAGGTTGGCTCAGGAGTTCCTTGAGCTGAAGCAGGAGTCGGAGTCGGTGACGGAAATCACCAGGATGTTTACTAAGAGGGCGATGTTTTGCCTTGAGTTCGCTTCGGAGCAGGCTCAGATGTCCTGATATCTGAGTATGCTAAAGAGAGACATCAGACAGTTTGTGTCCGCGCAGAGGTGCGAGACCTTGTTGGAGTTGCAGGAGGCCGCCAGGCGGCGTGAGTTAGAGATTAAGTTGCAGTTGCGTGAGCTGAGGCAAGCTCCGGTTCAGTCGCAGCCGGCAACGAAACGGTCTAAGACCGTTGATTCCAAGATGGGAGATCAGGGAAGCCACGTTTGTGGAAAGTGTGGGAGGGGTCACGCCGGATTTTGTCGGTCCAGTGGTACATGCCGCAAGTGCGGAAAGGAGGGACACTATGCGAGGGATTGTCGGCAGTTAGTGCCGGTTCGGGATTTGAGGATATGTTATCATTGTCATCAGGTTGGACACTTGAGGATCAACTGTCCACAGCTTGCTGTAGGACCGGTGTAGGCTCCAGCACCGGCCACGTTGAGGATCACAGGTGGAGGTTAGGGTGGAGCGGAGCCCCCAAGGGCTTAGGGTCGTGCTTTTCAGCTTGCAGCGGAGGAGGTTCGAGCAGTGTCGGATGCAGCTACGAGTATGTTTCTTTCTTGTTGTCTTGTTTATTATGATTATTGTGGAGTATCGTTTATCTGCTAGTCTCGTTGGGTGGTTTTCGTTTTGGTATCCGTTGATCCTTGAGGGTTTGGCATGGGTATGGGTTAGTATTTCGGGTTTTCACTGGTTATCTTTTGTGAGGATCATTGGTGGATGCGGTGTTGATTTGAATGTCGGGTAGCATGTGCAGTCTTAGGAATGGATATTTGAAGATTGGGTCCCTTTCGAGCGGGATGATCGGTGTGGAAATGTGTTTTTGCGAAGGTTGCTAGTGCTAGTGGGAATCAGTTGAGTGTAAATGTGGGTTTTGTGCAAGGTTATCTTGGGAGGTTGGTGATAGCGGCCGGGGAGTTGGTAGTCAGTGCCTTAAGTGGGGGAGAATTAGAGAGTTCTCCGGAGGATCGACGAGTATGAAAGGTTGTTTACCTGCATGGAATTCAGTAGTGTCTCGGTCAGCCAAGGGCATTGGTTGGTATGAGTAAATGGCAGGCCTGTGGGACGGGATACAGACCAAGAGCTCGATTGTGCAGGGCCTGGGATCAGGTCGGGATCGAGTATGTATGATGGAGATAGAGTTCGGAACCCCTAGGGGGCTAAAACAGTATGCATGGGAGGTTTTCCCAGAGAGGTAACTCGGAATGTTGATTGCTAGTTGAGCGGTCCGGATAGACTGAAGGCCAATGGGGGTACCAGTCAGGCCGAAGGCTCGGTGAATGGTCCAGCTAGACTTAAGGCCCTGGAGGGCGGTCCAGGTCTGGTGAAGGTTATGAGAGTGGTTCAGTTTGACTGAAGGTCTGGTAAGGCGGTCCAGTCATGCTGAAGACTCTGCATGTGTCGTTAGATCGGTGCGAGGTAATGGATTGAGTATGTCGCGATATGATAGCATTGCAAGGTTTGGCCCCAGATATTGATCGCAATCAGTGGAGGTAGTGCATGGACTTGAGATTCTTCTCGGGTGGATTCAGAGTATGTATGGTGCATGGGATAGCGGTTACGCTATAAAAAGGTAGTGTAGCCTTGGGTGAGCACCGTAGTACTTGTCGTGGTGACAAGGCGGTCGAGTGGTTTTCCTTGGTAAGGAAAAAGGGAGGAATGTAATTCCGAAGGGGGGTGCAAATTCACGGAAGTGAAAGCGGAAGTGTAGAGTTATGATCAGAGTGGTCCGACGGTGGTCATTGAGCAGCGTGTGCGGTGGCGGTTTGGGATGACATCATGAGGGGATGTCTGCTGGGGTCGCAGAAGGGATTTCTGAGGCTGTAAAGTCAAGAGGCTCGTAAGGGATGCAGATATGGAGTTTTGGATTCCCAGCTTAATTTTGGTAAAGGATTTGTGTATCAGTGGTTCATCTTGAGGGATGTTTTGAGGGTCGTCAGAGTGATGGGTTTCCTAACCCGAGGGTGCTAGAGCTAGTTCAATATGTGCATGCGATTGCAAGAAGAGAACTCATGGGAGTTGCTCTGAAGAGTGTGTCTTTCTGTCAGCATGGAATGGATAGTGTTGGACTCGGATCAGGAATCAGGTGGTGCATGGTTATTTATAGCTCATATGGGTCGAGTAATGGTTGTGTTTTGGAGCAGTGATGCACCATGGGTGGTACTCAGTTGTTGTGTGTGGTTATCAGAGGGTAAAGCTGGTGCCCGGTTTGAGACAGTGGTCAGGACACTGCAAGGAAGGAGAAAGTGAGTTCGAGTTTTGATGGGTATGCCTTGAGGGACCTGGCCCGGTTAAGGTCAGGTGGCGTGTTGTGGGAGTATTTTTGGAGATGAGTTGTCGTAGGCTTCGAGGATGAAGCCTAATTTAAGTGGGGAGAATTGTAACATCCCGGAATAGCAAGAGTAGAGTTGAAGGACTAAAAGTGTAAATTTTGAAGGGCGACTAGTCGAGTAGGGTCGCGACTTTAGTCGCGAGTCAAGTGGCCTACTCGACGAGTCCAAAGATGGACTCGGCGAGTAGGTGCTGAGTGGAGAAAACCCTAAATCCGGGGAATGAGCCCTATTTAAAGAACATTATATCCTCTCCCCAGCCTCTTTGAGCCCCCTTGGAGTCCAGAAACCCTAGAAAGCGTGATTGTGGAAGATTTGAGTGCATTTGGAGCTTGGGGAGGTGTTTGTTGAAGAAATATTGAAGGAGAAGAGGCTTGGATCAAAGGGCTTTACTTGGATTCGAGTTTCATTGCAGTTAGGGCATTCTTTTGAGGTAATACCTCGTTCTTGGGCTATCACTCATATGGATTCATCATTTTGGGGTTTATAGGGAGCTTATCTTGGTATGTTTTAGAGTTTGGAGGTTAGATCTGAGGTTGCTACCTCAGATCTGGGATGGGGAAGGCCTAGAGAGCATTAAAGTCCTTGTGTTTGAGTGCTTAGTGAAGCCATCATGTCCCAATCCCTAGCTCTAAAGTGAATAAGGCCTAGATCTCTTTGGATTCACGTAAAGTTTGCCACTTTACGTGATGGATGGATTGTAGGAGGCTAGATCTATGTTTTGGATCAATTGCATGGCCTGGAATGCTTCTGTATGGATTCAGACCGGTGGTACTCAACGAGTCACATGGGTGGACTCGACGAGTTGCTTGAAGATGAGCTAGAGCTCGACGAGTTGGATGAACAACTCAACGAATAGGTTGAAGATAGCCTTAGACTCGGCGAGTTTGTTCTTGGACTCGGCGAGTCTTGTCGAAGAGTCCCAATATTTTCTGGTTGAATCGAGAATCGGTGAGTCAAGGGATGACTCGGTGAGTTGGGTGCGAGTGGACTTAGAGTTGTTGGACTCGGCGAGTCTCAGGGTGACTCGGCGACTTGGGTCGCGGATTGAGGGAAGTCCTGAGCATAGGGACTCGGCGAGTCATTAGGTTGACTCAACGAGTAAAGTCAGTCAGGGGTTGACTTTGACTTTGTCCAAGGTTGACCAGTTGTCTTCTAGGGGTATTTTGGTAATTAAGGGTATATTTTGAGTTGAGTGTTTTGGTGTTCAGTGGAGGAGTTCGTGTCGGAGTTCGCAGCAGCAGGATCTTATCCTTTCAACCGGTAGTTTTGAGGTGAGTTATCCTCACTATATCAACAGGGTCTAAGGCACCAAGGCCGACCCTTTTATCGGATTGAGATCCGGGTATCTGTTGTTATGTTATTGCTTTCATATGTTTGCATCCTGGTAGTTAGGATAGTATTCGTTAGGGACCTGGTTAAGGTCGGTATCCTAGTATATAGGGTGAGGCTATGCTAGTGACCAGTTAGGTCGGTATCCTGTTAGAGTATGTTGTGATATGTGATCTGCTAGATCGGTTGCCTGAATATGAATTGTTATGTGATTGCTTGTTTATGTGCACATGGTTGTTTGGACTGGAGTTGGGTTGAGGCGGGTCCTGCTTCGTGCTGTAGGCCAAGATACCCAGGGCGAACCGATTATTCTGAAGGCCCAGCGAGCGGTTCGGATAGGCTGTAGGCCCTACGAGGGCGGACCAGACGTGTCGAGGCTCGGAGAGTGGACCAGGCCGACTGAAGGCCCGATGCGGGCGGACCAGTCATACTGTAGACTCAGAGAGTGGACCAGGTGAGTTGAAGGCCCAATGTGGGCGGACCAACCACACTGCAGACTCGATGGACATGATTTGTCACAGAGGGTGGACCAGGTGGACTGAAGGCCCTACAAGGCGGACCAGTCCCATAGTAGACCCGATATGCATGGTTGTTCTGTGATTCGTTATGAGATAGCATGTTATGTGTATGGTATATGTGGTTGGTATTTTGGGGGTATCTCACTAAGCTTTCGGGCTTACAGTTGTGGTTTAATGTCTTTCAGGTTCTTCAGGAGACTATGGCAAGGCGAAGGCGTGATCGTACCACTCCTCATGATTTTGTAGCAATGTGATTCTGGGAATACTCTAAATGATTTGTATTGAAAACCTTTTTGTAATAATTTAATGAAATCGTGTTGTTTTTGAAAAATTTAAATTGGTTGGATTTTTCGGTTGTTACATAATTAGTCCAAAAATACACTTATCCAGATGATCTATTAGGGATTAAGCATCAAAACCTAATAGATGGCCAATACCCAAAGCCCAAAATCGCTAAGCCCAACAGGTTAAGTACGCAGGACATACTCTGTTGTACGCTCAGCATACCCGCCTTGACCAAAAAATGTGACGCTGACCACCTACACCTGGCGTACGCCTTGGTACTGATAGTTTCATTTTATTACTTCTTTTCTTAGTTTATTTTTAGTTAAAAACATCTTGTTTTAGTTAATCTTCATGCATATTTTCTCTTTTTGTTATTTTTCTCCTTTATGTGGTGCTTTCCGGTCTATTGAGCTTAATTGTAGGATTTGTCGAAGACTATTTATCATTGGCGGTATGGAAGGAGTGTGGGACTATTGGAGGCTTATGATTTTCTTATGGACTTGAAGTGGTGCGATTGGGTTTGCTGTCAACATAAACAAGAAAGTGAGTTGGACTGAATTTTTGGACGAGTATGATAACGAGACGATGAGGACTCGAGCTATGGAAGATTAATGGAGCATTGGAGTATCTTTGAAGGCTTTGGAAAAGCATAATTAGGCTCCGAATAAATTGTGCAAATGAGCTAAAACATTAATAAGAAGATTGGGTTGACGTGTTAATTAAATGGGCCAAGGGATCCATTCAACGAGACCCATGCGGTCCTCGTGGATCGTGCTGTTAAGGACCCTAGTTTTTCGCATGAATCTCTACTTTAGGTAGGTTGGTGGATTACTTTTAGCCAGCTTTTAGATCCGGAAATTCAACCCTTTTTACTGAAGATTTTGAAGAGAACTCATTAACAACACATTGGAGAACAACTCTTTTTTCTCTTAAGAAGGTTTTGGAAGAAATTGAAGATTTAAAAGATTGGTGTAATTTCATTTCATCTTGCAACTTGAATCATGTGTGGTACCTCTAAACTATCTTGCATTTCTTTTATTTTGGCCATGCTTGGCTAGACTTATATTTGGTTGATTACGGTTTATCCCATGGATGATTGGTTGTTTTGAAGACTTATACTATCTTGTGTTTGAAGTTTATGGAAATGTTTTCTAGTCAAACATCTTCTTGTGTTTATTTATCCTTGATCATGAACTTTGATGAATGAATGCTTATTTTTGTTGACTAAATTATAGACCCTCAAATTAGTAAGCAACAAATGGTTTCTATGTTTTTTTTTTATTTCATTTAAACCATGGAAATGTTTCCTCCATAATGATAATGTAAGCATTTGATTATCTTTTGGACTTGGTAGTTCTTAGAACTTAAAGCTAATTGATTTTCACAAGATTATATGCTTCATTGATTTTGTGACTTTAATTAAGAGAATGTGTTAAGAGCTTCTCTAACCATTTTAATAACAATTAATAGTTGAGGTAATTTGTGCTTATGAGTTGCTATAGCCAAGTTAAATTAATTCACAAGTGTTGTTCCATTTAGTCTAATGATAAGTCAACTATGTCATCCATGTGGTGTATCCCAAAATCAACCAACTTTACGTCATTGAATTTAATCAAATCATTTACTTGTTTACTTGTCATGTTTACATTCTAGTTTAGTTTTAATTTTCTCAAGCAATCAAAAAGAATTAATGCCCTAATTTTAATTTACTCTTGTTTTATAAGTACTTGAAAAGTGATTTACAGAGAGATTTAAATTGAACCAATCACCATGGATACAATCCCTTTACCACTATACACTATTTTAGTGTGTAACATTTAGGGTATTTATTTTTTTTGGCCATTGTCGGTGATTCGTTTATTTTTAATCAATTTTTTCTCTATGCCCAGATCTCAACGTTCAAGTGCTTTGATTTATAACTGAGAAATTGAAAAAGAAGCAAGGAATTTGGCAAAGGAAAAAAGAATAGAATGTGGTCAAAATTTGAATCCTCACGACGATCCGGAGGTTGAAACCGCTTCCTCTAGTGACACCGAACCCGATTCTAGCCCCGACCCTCGCCAAGAAATTCCCGAAACACCACCCTTGTAGCAAAATCCACCCATCATTGAACTAGTTACAATGGGGGAGGCAGAGAAGCTCCCGAAAGAACCTTGAGGCAAATGATGGAAACCGATGTTACCCAAACTCCAACTTGTATCAATTACTCCGTTTTGGAAGGAGGTTCGAAAATGAAGTCAAGTTTAGTCCATCACCTTCCAAATTTTCATGAATTAAAAAATGAAGACCCTCATAAGCACTTGAAGATGTTCCACATTATTTGCACTAGTATGAAGTTACAAGGGTCAGCCGATAACCAAATCAAATTAAGTGTATTCCCCTTTTCATTGGCCGATATAGCAAAGGATTGGTTATTCTATCTTCCCTGGGGGTCAATAAACTCATGGACCAACATGGAAAGATATTTTCTTGACAAGTTCTATCCCGCTTCAAGAGTCTCAAGTATTAGAAATGAGATTTATGGAATCTGCCAAGGTTAAAATGAGACTGTCCATGATTATTGGGGGAGGTTCAATAACTTTTGTTATAGTTGTCCACAACACCAAATTCCGGAACAACTCCTCATTAAAAATTTCTATAAGGGGTTATTACCAATGGAGAGAATAGTAGTTGATGCCTCAAGTGGTGGAGATGTCTTTAGGAAAACTCCACAAAAACAAGACAACTCTTAAACACTATAGCCGCAAATTCACAACATTTTGGCCCATGTCAAGATATGAAGAGAGACACTAAAAAAAGTCAACGAAGTGGGGACATCAAACCTAGAGTTTTAAATCAAAGAATTAACATCCGTTGTTTAAAAGCTTGCCATGGGTCAAACTCCACAAGTGATGGTCTGTGGAATATGTGCAACAATGGGACATCCTACAGATATGTGTCCCATTCTACAAGAATATGCGGAGCATGTGAATGCCACATGAGAATTCTAAAATTGCCACAATAAACCATCCGGTTACCAAAATGCTTATAATTCAAGTTGGAAGCCAAATCCCAATATGAGCTACAACCCAAGACCATTGCCCCAAAATTCTTTGGTTAGGCTCTCCTACCCACCACAACAACCTCATTAACAACACCCATAACCACACTATCAATCCAAACGACATCCTCCACATCATCACTAACAACCTCCTCAATCCCAACCAAGTAGCTCCGGAATGTCCCTTGAAGACATTGTCAAACCCTAGCCACTAGCACCCAACAATTCCAAAAAGAGACAAGGACTAGTATCTCCAACCTTGAAGCGCAAATGGGAGATATAGTTACATCTATAAGAAAGTTGGAGTCCTGTGGAAAACTACCTTTCTCAAACCGAAAAGAACCGAAATGTCAATGTACTGACTTTGAGAAGTGGTAAACAAACCGGAGCGAGTAGTTCCAAGAAAGAGTGAAAGGAAGATGATGAAGAAATTGAGATCACACCCATTGAGGATCCTATTGTCAAGAATGCCACACAAGCCGTATTTCCAAATAAGACTACCCCTCTAGTGAATCTAATAGCCACTTAACCACCATTCCCCTCCTGACTTGCAACTTCAAAGAAGAATATGGAGGAGAAGGATATTTTGGATACCTTTTGAAAGGTGGAAGTAAACATCCCTTTACTTGATGCAATAAAAAAATCATAAATTTGCAAAATTCTTGAAGGAACTTTGTACCAAGAAAAGGAAATTGAAGGGAAATAAGAAAATTTCAATGAATGAAAACACATCCGCAATTTTACAATGGAAATTTACACTCATGTGCAAAGATCCAGGAATGTTTATAGTTCCTTGCAAGATTGGCGATGTCACTTTTAGTAGTTTCATGCTTGATCTTGGTGCTTCTATCAATGTCATGCCCTATTCGGTGTATGAATCAATGAATGCCGGGCCATTAAGTGAAACCGGTGTCATAATTTCAGTTGCGGATAAATCAATTGTCTTTCCTAGAGGTGTCTTAGAAGATGTTTTGGTGCAAGTCAACCAATTGGTTTTCCTGGCGGATTTCTGTGTGATTGATCTAGAAAAACAGGGTTCCTCTAAGTTGGCTCTAATTTTACTTGCGAGACCATTTTTGAAGACGGCTAAGATGAAAATCGATATGTATCCGGGAAATTTAACAATGAAGTTTGATGGGGAAACAATAAGTTTTAATATCTACGATGCTATGAGATATCCTAGTGATGTTTCATCCTCGTATTTTGTTGATGTTGTTGAACGATTAACCCAAAAATTGTTTGAGTTGTCTAATGGTGACATGTTAGAGATGATTTTGAGCAAAGGATTTGATTGTGGAAAACTAGCCAAGAAGTTGAAGCTCTACTCATTATACCCGGAAGTTAAATGATTGGTTAACAATTTAGAGATCAAGAAAACTACCCAATTCAGTGTGAAGCAAATTGAATTACCTCAAGCTCACACAAGATTTCCATCCTTCCTTGTTCAACCACCGGAATTTGAATTCAAAGTCCTACCTCAACACTCGAAGTATGCATACTTGGGAAACAACAAGACTCTTCAGATTATCATTTTAGCTCACTTAACCGAATGTGAAGAACAACAACTCCTCAAGATGTTGAAGGAACATAAAGAAGCAATGGGTTGGATGATTGCAAATATCAAGGGATTGAGCCCCTCTACTTGTATGCACAAGATTTTGATGGAGGATGAATGCAAGCCAAGTCAGGACGCACAAAGAATTTTGAATCCACCAATGATGGAAGTTATCAAGAAAGAGATATTGAAGCTCCTTGATGCGGGAATGATCTATCCAATCTCGGATAGAAAGTGGGTGAGCCCGTTGTAAGTTGTGCCAAAGAAGACGAGAATTAGGTGGTTGATAACAACAAAGGTATGATAGTCTTCACCCATGTGCAAAACGGGTGGAGAGTATGTATTGACTACTGCTAAGTCAATGCAAGCACAAGAAAATATCATTTTACATTAGCTTTCATTGACCAAATGTTAGAAATGTTAGCCGGGAAATCTTATTATTGTTGTCTAGACAGGTATTCTAGTTTTCACCAAATCCCGGTGGCACCGGAAGACCAAGAAAAGACAATCTTTACATGTCCATTTGGCACTTTTACATAGCAGAGAATGTCATTTGGATTGTGCAACGACCCGACCACTTTCCAACGTTGTATGATTAGTATTTTCTTGGAATATGTTGAAAACATAATTAAAGTTTTTATGGATGATTTTACTGTATATGGAAACTCCTTTTAAGAATGTTTGACCAATCTCACCAAAAATTTGAAAATATGCATTGAAACAAATTTGGTTCTAAATTTTGAAAAATGTCATTTTATGGTGAGTCAAGATCTTCTTTTGGGTGATATTGTTTCAAAGAAAGGAATCGAGGTAGCATGAGGCCAAAATTGATGTTATTTAAAGCTTACCTTACCCGACTTGTGTTCGATAAGTTCGTTCTTTTTTAGGTCATGTCGGATCCTACCGAAGGTTCATCAAGGATTTTTCGATGATAACAAGACCAATGTGCCAACTCTTGCAAAAGGATGTTGATTTCAAGTTCAATGAGGCGTGAAAAGAATATTTCAACAAGCTCAAAGAGTTGCTTACATCCGCTCCTATCATGAAAGCACCAAATTTGGATCACCCCTTTGAGATCATGTATGATGCAAGTAACTTTGCTATAGGCATTGTTTTGGGTCAAAAGAATGGAAGAGCCTCCCATGTGATCTGCTATGCATCCAGGACACTAGATAATGCTCAAAGTAACTACTCTACCATAGAGAAGGAGCTATTGGGCATAGTGTTCGCTTTGGAGAAGTTTAGGAAATACCTACTTTGTACCAAAGTTATTGTGTATTCGGATCATGCGGCCCTCAAGTACTTGATGACGAAAAAAGATGCAAAGCCAAGAATCATCTATTGGATCCTACTATTGCAAGAATTTGATTTGGAAATTTGGGACAAGAATTAATGTGAAAACCTTGTTGCTGATCATTTAAGACAAATCACTTCAAATGAGACTCCTTTCCCGTCGCGGGACGAGTTTCCGGAGGAGCATCTCTTTTCCCTTACTCAATCTATTCCTTGGTATGTCGATATCATTAACTTTTTGGTCACCAAGAAGTATCCCGATACATTCACATGTGCTCAAAAAGATAAATTGAAAAGTGATACAAAATATTACGTGTGGGATGATCCTTATTTGTGGAAACATTGTACCGATCAAATTATTAGGCGATGTGTACCCCAACAAGAACATTAATGTATTTTGAAATTTTATCATGAATTTGCTTGTGGGGGACACTTTGGACCTAACTGAACTTTGAGAAAGGTTCTTGAGTGTAGACTATTTTGGGCAACCATCTCACGCGATTGTTATCTGTGTTTGTAAAAGTTGTGAATGGTGACAAAGGACGAGGAACAATTCTCAAAAGAACCAAATACTCCAAAATCCAATCCGTGTTTGTGAAGTTTTTGACGTATGGGGGATTGATTTTATGGGTCATTTCCCATCTCATTTGGCAAAGTTTACATTTTGCTCGCGGTTGATTATGTCTCAAAATGGGTTGAGGCCAAGGTAACAAGATTGGATGATGCCAAAACGGTTATCAACTTTTTAAAGTCTAATATTTTTGTGAGGTTTGTGTGCCTAGGGCTTTGATTAGTGATAGATGGACGCATTTTTGCAACAAGATGATGGGGGTTTTATTATGGAAGTATAACATGACCCACCATGTCTCTACCGCTTACCAACCTCAAACGAATGGTCAAGCAGAGGTTTCGAATCGAGAAGTGAAGTCTATCTTTGAGAAGATGCTGAATGAAACAAGAAAGGATTAGATTTTAATGCTTAATGATGGCTTGTGGGCCTACCATACTTCTTACAACACCCCGATAGGCATGTCTCCATTTAGGTTGCTCTTTGGAAAACCATGTAATCTTCCCATAGAATTGGAGCACCACGCAAGCAATGCAACTTTAACATTGATGAAGAGGGAAGACATAGGAAGCTTCAACTAAAAAAGTTAGAAGAATTGAGGAATGACTCTTATGAGAATACAAGAATATACAAGGAGAAAACCAAGGCATTCCATGACAAGTCCATCACCTAAAAACATTTTAAGTCGTAACATACAATCTTACATTACCACTCTAGTTTGAAGTTATTTCCTAGAAAATTAAGGTCAAGATGGATAGATCCATTTATTGTGCTAAAAGTCTTTGAGCACCGAGCGGTTGAGATCCAAAGTGAAGAAACGGTGCAAATCTTCAAAGTTAATGGGCATCATTTGAAACCTTTCTATGAACGTTTTAATGAAAATGTCTTAAATGTCATCTAATTTGATGCCCGATATATTGAAATCGAGAGGGAAGGACATCTCACCAAAGACGTTAAAGAAGGGCATTTTTGGAAAACATTGTGTTTTCATCTTTGCTAATTCTGAATAAATGTTTTAGCTCAGTTCCTTTTTGCATTTCACATTTCTTCTTCCTTTTTCTAGTGAAGGAGTGTTGAATTTTGAGGCCCCTATGTTCGTTTTGGTCAAGTATGAAGGTTTGGGATTTTTCATGGGTTCACAAATGGTCCACGTGTACTCACAGGTTTGTCTGCGTGTATCCGCCCAGGAGGTCCACATCATCTTTGTAACTAGGGAACTTTATAGAGCTACTCACGTGGTCCGCGTGTACTTAAGGTCTTGTCCACGAGTCTTAAAAACGGACCGCGTATGCTCCCTGAAATTGACTGCGTCATGGCGTCCAATGCTGCATCATCCCCGATGGCATGTCCGAACTCCTCCCACCAATCCCGTGCCCTGTCCTTCAGAAGACAGGACGCCAATCTGACCTTGTCCCCTCGGGACACCTACTAGTGCGGAAAGCGTTGGCCACATCCGCCAACCATCTGGTACTCGCTATGGGGTCTCGCGCCCCATGATAGTCTGGAGCTCCGCATGCCCTGAACTCCCTGAACATAAGTGTGCGCGACCCCATCATGGCCGCCATCTCGGCACGGAAAATACCCAATCTCTCATCCATCAGCTCTAAAATACCCTCCTTGATCGAACCGAAGATCACAGGAGTCTGCTCCAATATGATGCGGGTAACCTCAGAAGAAAGGAACTCTCTGGTCTGCTCATCCATCTGCCTGACCTCCAGGCCTGATCCTGATCCCGATCCCGATCCTCCTCCGGCATCTGAACTGCCGACTGCTGGTCTCGAACGCAAAACTACCATTCTGAAACATATCATAACAACATCAGAACACTGAAATATCTCAAGGGATCATGATACTACTACTAGCTTCCTGGTCTTGTCTTGGCCTTCCTTGATTCGAGTACGGATCCTCTGCTTTCAGTAGTACGGGCCCATACTACCTTCCACATCTATCCGTACTTTCCTCAAGAACTGCCTTGACTCCACCAAGTCACTTCTACTACTGCTGCTCTCTGCTACTCTCATCCTAGGCTTGCCCTAGGGAAACCTTAGGCTCAACACAACTAGTCCTCAGCTGCTGAAGGTTTCCTTATAATGCCAATTAGCCACCACCTGAACACCATCACATGTGATGAGGATCAGATAATCTTTCAAGTAAAAGACCCGTCCCTATAACGGTTGGACTCAAACAAGAGCTGCGCAATGGGGCCAGTTCCAGCACTCTGGGATTATTCAACCCTGATCATATGTGGTGTGACGTGTTCACCTAATGGCTAACTCCCATCACTCAGAACCCCACAAAGCACGAAGCAAGCAGCATTCAGATAAGGGAAACAGACTCAGGCAAAACTATTCTCATAACAAGAAACTGTACTAGCATAGGATGTTAAGCTCATACTATCAGGCATAACCTAAACAAGCTATCCTACTGTTGTCTACTCAATACTAGCATGCAATACTCATAAAGCTGTAACACATGAAGCAGGCACATAAGGCATTCTCCTAGATCCTTAGTCCTATACTAGCATGCTGTTCTACTGAAACTGAAACTGAACAAATAACTTGTATGGGTAATTTGGGAGTACTTACTTGAGCTCGGCTGATCGCATGCACACACCTCTATCTCGTTAAAAATTTCTTTCTTTCTAAGTACTTTCAAAATTCTTTTTAGAAGACGTTTTTTTTTTAAATCTTTTTATTTCCCCTTAGTTTGAGTTCAGATACACCCGGAAGTGTATCCGAATCCCTCAAACCAGGGCTCTGATACCAACTTGAAACGACTCAAAAATACGACCCAAAAATTTCGCTTTTCACTATAACCAAAACCATAATCTGAGTGTCATATCATAAAATCATACGTGATGTATCCCAAACATAATAAAAACACTATGTGGAAAACTGTGTCATACTATGTCAAATCAAAACAGACTAAATTAATTCCCAGGATAAAAGCTAAAGCTGTGGTGTGTGTGATGCTATCACCCCGAGCTCTTCCCTTTGCTTGTGGAAGTACCTGAAACCAAAACTGAAACTGTAAGCACGAAGCTTAGTGAGCTCCCCCAAACTACCACATACCATACAACATATAAATAAAGCACATACTGGGCCTTGCCCGCTGCATCAGACCGAAGTCTGGAACTAGTTGCATCGGACCGAAGTCCGGAACTGAATGGGACCTTGTCCCCTGCATCGGACCAGAGTCCGGAACTATCTGCATTGGATTGAAATCCGGAACTAACTGCATCGGACCGAAGCCCGGAACTGACTGCATCGAACCGAGGTCCGGAACTAACCGATCATGGCATAGCATAACACATAACACTATCATAATCACATATACTGCATACTGTATCGGAACAGAGTCCGAAACACATAACACAAACATGCTTGTATCACAAAGACATCAAGCACTCTAACTATGGGAAGGAAACTCACCTCGTAAACTGGCTGCTGAGTGTGTGGCTCTGGAAGCTAACTGCTGCTGCTCCGGTATCTCCCCGGCTACAAGTCCATAAACACACTCAATCAAATACTAAACACTGCACTTGGGTAAAATGACTCTTTTACCCTTGGTCAAAGTCAACTCTCATTTGAACTGACTCGCCGAGTTGGGCCGCCAACTCGCCGAGTCCTACTCTCACTTTTCAATCCTACTCACTGCTACTCGTCGAGTATGGCAACGACTCGACGAGTACCCTCTTGATCCAAGAACTCAGACAATCTTCATCCGACTCGCCGAGTCATATGAACAACTCGACGAGTTGTTCTTGAGCTTAAGAAGATTGCCTTGGACTCGCCGAGTTGTATGAACAACTCGCCGAGTCCCTCCATTACTGAGTCTACCCTCAACTCACTGAGTCCACCCCACTACTCACTAGTCCCACTCGACAGACACCGCTCAAAAGGAAGGAATCGGGGACTCGCGACTCGACTCGCCGAGTCACCGCCATGCAACTATCCTACACTCGTTTCTGCTTGAATCCAAAACATACAAATGATAGATCTGAGTCCAATAAGCAGGTTTACCACGTAAAGTTTCCAACTTTACATGCACAAACACATGAACAAGGGAATAAAGGCTAAAAGATGCCTAAAAGAGGTAGATCTAGGGCTAATATGCAAAATAGCTCCATAAAGGCAATAGATCTGGGCTCTACAACTCCTAAATAAACAGATCTAAAGATATCTCGGCATAAAAGGGCTTCCATATCAACATAAGGCTTGAGAAAGGCATCAACTAGATCTAAGAAGGGTTTTTAAGCATAAAAGGGACAGAAATCAGAAGAATACCTCAAAGAGCTCTTGCTTTTCTCTTGAATCTCTGTTCCACACTCCTTCTCCTTGCTCCTTTCTTCTTCTCCTTCTTCAAGCCTTCACAAAAGCACACCAAATCACTTACAATCACTCAAGAACGAATTAGGGTTTTCTCACAGCTTCTGAGGGTGAAGGAGGCGAGAATGAGGGCCATAAGGTGGCTTAAATAGTGGGCAACCCGGGGATTTAGGGTTTCTCCCAGACGGACAGACTCGCCGAGTCCGAAATATGGACTCGCCGAGTCTCCAGCTAACACGTGCTCGAAATCCCGACCCTACTCGGCGAGTCAGGCTATGAACTCGCCGAGTCCCTCTTGCAAAACTTCAAAACAAATACCAAGGAATTAACATACCGGAAACGGGTCGTTACACTTCAAAACAAAAACTCGATTTCCCGTCAAACCACCGGTAGGAATCATGTGAAATTAGCGACATTCTCTCAAATTTTCCCCCGATCCACTCCCAGAATGAAAACCGTCGACCACCATCCTTTCGCTAGAAAACTCGATTTGGCCACCTATCAAAATTTTGACACCACCATTGTGTCCCTTTTGGTCAAGTCTATAAACCCCCTGGCCCTAAAATTTCGCTAGAATCTCAACCCGTTGTCGGATTTCTTGGGTTTTCGCGGTAAATTACTTCTCATGGGGTATTGAGCAAAGCTTCAAGCTTGGGGTGGAGTATTTCAAGATTTTCAAATCACGAATTTTCGCGCGCAACTTTCGACTTTTGAAATTCGTGGTCATGAACGGGTACATTTTTTTTTCTTGAATTTAATTAACGAATATGCATGTTTTAGAACAACAATTTAGATGGTATCGCATCAAATGAGTCTAGGAAATATTTCTTGTATGGATTGTTGACTCTTTTTAGAAGTCCATAGGGAGTCTATTGGTGAGTTAAATTGCAATATTATTTGTTGTAATTGCTGGTTCACATGATTGTTAATTTGCTTGCAGGTTGGTCATGTCCACGTCAAGAAAGGGCTCGGATACCGCCCGAGGCAAAGCCCCCACTAGAGCTCAAAATGAGGAACAAAACATTCCAACATTCCAGGATATAAAGGCGACTGAAAACTACAGAAAAAAGTTTACCTAGGAAAGTTTCCTCAACCAAATTTGTGTGCACACCCACACTCATTTCATTAGGGGTTCTTGATGGGGTTAATCAATTGTTCCATAACATCGGGTGGAAAAACCTTCTCAATCTCATGGAAGATACTTACCAACTCCCTACTAGAGAGTTCCTAGCTGACTGCGGGTTAGACAACGAGAGGAAAAGATTTGCATTCCAACTTATGGGGGAGCCGATGCACACCGATTTCACAAGGATAAATGATATCTTGGGCTTACGTTCCTCGAGCACATTCATGACTTTCGATTCACTAGCTCCCGAGTTCAACCAAAAGACTTTTTGGACGAAAATTATTGGTGGAATCTTTTCTTGCACCAACTACGATAAAGAAACTTCCATCATTCACCCGTGCCTCCGTATTACCCATCGTATCTTAGTGTGAACCGTTTTTTCCCGTAAAGAAGCCGGTCAAGTCACAAAGATTGAGCTATTCTTCCTTTGGTGCATGACACGATGTGCAAACCCAACGATCCCAGATTTTGCCTTGTTCTTTTTCTACAAATGTGCACTCATGAAAACCAAAGCAGCCGGTGATATTTTCATTGGAGGATTTGTCACCTTCTTAGCCCTACGGCCTTGACATTGAGCTCCCGGATGACTATACACCCGTAGACAACAAAATTCTTTTGGATGAGCATATTCTAACAAACATGGATCACATCCTTCATAGGAGCAGAGACGGTTTTACATGGTATTTTCCTTAAGGGGTCAGATATCTTATTCTTCCCGAATCTCGAGTCTCCAACTTCATTTTCCATGATCGCACTCATTGGAGACTCGAGAGGGCCATCACCCATACATTTAATGAGGATGTGCTCCATGCTCAAGACAGTGACGGGATTCTCCACGACAAACCTAACCATAGGCACCTCCCGGATATTACCTACTTCTTTCCAATTTTTCCAAATGGTTCGAGGCTCTTTGTATCTCCAACCAAATCACGTCATAGCAGATGCATCATATGTAGGGGTGGCACTAATCACAAAACCACTTTGAGAATGTACCACTTCCTCCTCCATATCCATACCCTCCCCTCGCTCACCCTTATCCGCCTCAACCTTACCCTTACCCTTAATACCCATATCCTCCTCCCGACCCCCAGTTGAGGTACTTTCGTCTCACCCCAAGCATTGAGGATGATGCTTATTTATAATCTTGGGTTGGGGTATTTAGTCCAGTGGGTGGTAACGACGTTACAGGCCATGGGAAAGAACGCGTAATGTAACATCCTGTTTCAAGAAGTTCTTATATCAGGATTGTGGACAATAAACGGATCAAGTAAAGTACTTAGGCTTTAAGGGAATATGGTTTAGAACCTATTGGATGTTGATAATATTGGTTATGTAATCTAAGCCCTTGGTTTGTGTTGGAGTCAAAGGGGAAAAATGTGAAAAGTGATGTTTTGGACTTCTTGCATGAGATATTGATTTTTTTCGAGATGTTTTTAGTCCAATATACTTAGATAATATTGTGGGGGATCCTCAACACCTTTCTGTGGATATAAATATCGTCAAAATCAGAGTTGAAATGAAGAAGTTATGATTGTTTGAAGTTAGGACGATTTTGGGTTAAGCCACGTATGTTGGGTGTATGGGAAAGTACGTTTGGTGTACTAGGGCATACCTGAGTATGCTTGGCGTACCAGGCTTACACTGGACATATGAGATCAATGTCTAAACCCTATTTTCATGGTTTGAGCCCTATTTAAGCTCCTTAACTTCCCAAAACCCATTTCATTCTTAGCCTCCACCTCTCCAACATTCTCCCTTGAAACCCCTAACCCTAGTTTGAGCCTTTTGAGAAAAAAGGTGTTCTTGAGTGCTTTGGAGTGTTCTTGGTGCATCTTGGAAAAGAAATATTTCTTTGGAGAAGTGTTAGTTGTAGTGAAGCTTGTAGACAAACTTTTTTCACCTTGATCTTTCCTCTAGAGGTATAAAGTTTGAATCTTGATGATACATTTGATAGATGTAGCTAGTCGTGGGTGTTTAAGCTTTTGGTCACCTTAGTGCATAAAGTTTAGATCTTGAAACTTTGTGACCTTGTTATAGATAAAGTTGGAAACTTTATTCATCTAAACATCATATTAATTCAGATCTAAAGGCTTGAGACTTGGACTTAGTGGATTACGTTGGAAAAGATGTACTTTTGGTCCCTTTGAGACTTAAAGACTAGATCTTGGTTGATTGTACCATTCTAATGAATAAAGTTGGAAACTTTATCCATTATGGAGTTATTAGGAACCATAAAAATGTTATCTTGGATCTTAGTCGTTCCCCATGCATGTGCTAGGATATCCTAATGGATTAAGAAGTTAGAGTTTGTTGGTATTAAGCACTTCTAGCCATGCAAAGTCATAAAGTTGGAAAATGTATGACTTATAATGTCATTTTGGGCATAGATCTGGATTTGGATGTAAGGATTTGATGGATTAAGTTATTAATAAGAAGTTTAGGTGACCAAGTGTGTACGTTAGGCGTACCAAATGGTACGCTACGCGTACGGTTCAAACCCTTGACTTCCTGGTCAAGAGGAGTACGCCCCACGTACATCTGAGTACTCTCAGCATACTCAGCTAGGTTGACTTGTCTGGTTTGTTGACTTTGAAATTTTGACTAAGGTTGACTTAAGGGTAGTTTGGGTATTTTAGGTCTTTTGGGATTATTAACTAAGCTTAAGGTTGTTGTTTTTGTTTAGGTGATTAGTAAAGTTAGCGTTGGAGCTCTACTTGGTGTTGTGTACTTTTTTGCTACTCGTCGGTCTGAGAAGTGAGTTTTCCTTATTGTATCCATGGGTCGAAGGCACCAATGCCAACCTACTAGATTATGTATCTTGGTTATAGGATAGTACTATGCTAGTACATGATTAATTAGTAGATCCGTATAATTATCTGTATTTGTTGTTTCTGTGTTTATGTTTATCGGTTACATGTGTTGACATATTATGGTTGGGTTGAGGCGGTTCTGCTTTGTACTGAAGGCTAAGACACCTGGGGTGGTTTGGATAGGCTGCAGGCCCTGCAAGGCGGTCCAGTTAGGCTGAATGCCCAGAGAGCTGTCCAGATCAATTGTAGGCCCTGCGAGGCGGTCGAGTCAGGCTGAATGCCCAAATGCTAAATGCCCAAAGGCTCAAAAAGCGGTCCCTATAGGCTATAGGCCTTGCCAGGCAGTCTATTCAGGATGAAGCCTCATATTTACAAGCAATTGGTTGTTGTGTTTTGTGATGGTACTTTGGGGGAACTCACTAAACATTGACTTACAATTTCAGTTTATTGTTTCAGGTAGTTCAGAGGATTGTGAGAAAGCAAAGGCTTCATGGTGCACATCTTCTAGTATTTATGACATTGGATCTTGGGATACTCTAATTTTAAATAATACTTTTGAAACAATGGTTATGTAATCACTTTACATATGCAATGGGTAGTTTTTGAAAATTTTAAATTTCTATGATTTATGGGTCGTTACATGTATCAGATCAGTGCTCACGACGTGACACATAGGTGGCCATGACGTGAGAAAGATTGCAATCAAAGCCCATGATCTTTTTGGGTTTCATTCTTATTTAAACACCGTTATCTCGAACCTAGGGTTCATTATCAGCCTCCATCACCCTCAAACCTCAGAAAACCCTAACCCTAATCTCTCTTGGTGATTCATGGCTTTTTGGAGCTTTTGGTAGCTTGAAGTAGAAGTAGAAGAAGAAGAATAAGAAGAAGAAGAAGAAGAAGAAGAAGAAGAAGAAGAAGAAGAAGAAGAAGAAGAAGAAGAAGAAGAAGAAGAAGAAGAAAAAGAAGAAGGATAAGAACGTGTTCTAGTAGTGGATCCAACTAGGAAATTCATCATCATCATCTTGTATTATTCCTAGACCTTTGTAAGTGTCCAGGATCCAAACTGTATTGCTTAATGTTGCTAGATCTAAGTTTTTGTCCTATGTTCTTCATGTTTGAGCAAGTTTGAATGGAAGGAATTCATAATGTTGGTAACTTCATGGATTCTAAGGACCCCTTGAGTATTATAAGGTTCAAATCTAGAATTTGGTTACATACTGGATCCATGTATGTGAGTTTTTGTGTTATCTCTTCACTTTTGACCTAGATTGGATAGAGGGCATGCATGAAGCATGCATATCCATAAATTAATCATTTTTATGGACCTTTCGAGTCCCATTAAGCTTCTGGAAAAGTTGGAATTAGATACTTAATGGATTAAGAACTCAAATCATTAAGGGGAAGTTTCAGACTAAAGTCACGCAGTAACACTAAGGATATCATGACTTGACAAAGATGGTTCTCGTGATTAGGTGGCCTTATTGTGCTCACAACGTGACCAAGGAGGGTTCATGTCGTGATACATGCTGAGTGATTTGTTAGTGACCGAGTTGGCTGAGTTGGAACGAAACTAGTTGGGATCGGATTAGTTGAGTTCTCACGACGTGACCAAGCGTTGGTCAAGACGTGAGGCACAATGATTGGTGTTTTGGCTATTGAATTTGACATTGACCGTTGACTTGTTGAGATGGGATGACTTTTGGTCAAAATAGTTGGATTTAGTGTATAGACTAAGGTTTCAACTTGTATGTTTTTACATGAGTATTATAACATCTTTTGCAGGGATTTGAATTGTGGTTTAGATGCTTTTGTCAGTCAGGTGAGTTTTCTCACTATACTATGTAGGATGCTAGTTGTTTTTGTGACTCTCGTGTTGTGTGTTGGGTTGGGTCCATTGGCATGCATGTAGGGTTGTGCCCATTTGCATGATTAGGTTGGGCTTATTGATATGTTGGGTTTGGCACATTGATATTTTGGGTTGGTCCCATTATTTTGGAGGGTTGGGTTCGTTATTATGGGATTGGCCCAATGTGCGAGTTGGGCATGATGATATGTATGGTATGTGGTATTTTGGGAAACTCACTAAGCTTTGTGTTTACGGTTTGTGGTTTAAACGTTTTTAGGTACTTCTAGTTCCATAAGGAAGGACCCGACTTGACTGCACTACATTGATGACTTTTTCCGCCTTGATTATTATTTATATACTATTATGTTTGAAGTTACAGTTGAAACTGATTGGATTTGGAACCAAAGTTTGTATGGCTCGATACTTTAAAATAAATTTTTTTACTTGGTGCTTTTGGGACTTTACTAGCAAAAGAGAAAAAGGGTATAAACTGTCTATGAAATCTTTTTTTTTTTTTTTGGTATAATTAGCTTACCAATCCAAAAAGTAATACTCTTAAATTTTACATGGGTGAATAATTGTTATAAATTTTAAACTTCAGTGGATTTATCAAAATCATCTGTGGAAGAATCATTTCCCTTGTGGAATCTCTAAAAGTTTCTACTTTTCATTTTTTGGGTTTTAATTAACTTCAGTAAATTATTCTACTTTCAGGTGAGTTTGACTCCTTCTTCTTCTTCTTCTTCTTCTTCTTCTTCTTCTTATTCTTCTTCTTCTTCTTCTTCTTCCTCTTCTTTGTTTTGTTTTGTTTTGTTTTGTTTTTTTTGTTTTTTTAAACGACCTTCTTCTAGAAAAGAGAAAACATTACTACTAGAACATATAACTACAAACTAATTTTATGACATACACATATCTATGTCATAAAAATGCCATCTTTTTAAAACTTAGAGGGTTCACAACATATGTATGTCATAAATCAATGACATCAATTATAACATTTACCTAAGACAAAAATGTAAGTCATGTTTTAGTGTGATAATAATACATTACACAAAATACACTTATATAAATTATGTATGTTTTCTTGATCAAGTGCCCACTTTCTAATTTCTTGCTTTAAAGACATCCTTGATGAAAGGATCGATGAAACAAGGTTTTTGTTCTCACAAAACCATCTTTTGTGGCAAACTTAGAGAATCTCCAATTCCCCAAATGCCAATTTTTTCTACATTTCTCCTCCACCGTTCTTCAACCCTATATGATTTGTTTTCCTGATTTTGGAGATATGAATAATATTACCTTAAATGTGAAGTAATACTATTCATTTTTCTAAAGACGGGGAAGAAGTCCAGTTGTCGATTTTAATCTCTTTTTTTGGATGTTGCTTACTTTAATTTTATCAAATAGTTCAAATTTAAATGTAATGTTTAATATTTGGATTACCATGTTATATATTTATTTATATTAATTAATCAATAACATAAAGTTTATTTTTATGTATAGAATTCATATAAAATTTTAAATACATATTAAATTTTTGAAACACAGTAATATATTTTATAAAAGCTTAAATTTTAAATATATCTTATAAATACAATAACATATGCTAATAAACGTACAGTTAACCTATATATTACAATAATTATCTAATAAACCGAGGGATCATCTCCTTTTTGGCAAAAGGAAGTACTACTTTTATATATATATATATATATATATATATATATATATATATATATATAATTTTACATAATATATATTTTTTACATATATTGATAATCGATGATAAACGTGATGTTTGTACACTAACTGGATTTGCAATAGAAGTCTCACCGATAGAGGTCAAAACGACAATGAATGAAGACAATTGAATCCAAAAATTAAATTC